>NC_091215.1:13823571-14508230 GCF_040958095.1 Procambarus clarkii
CCTCTCTTGAGCCTCTGCATCATTCTCTTGAGCCTCTGCATCCCTCTCGTAAGCCTCTGCATCACTCTCTTGAACATCTGCATCCCTCTATTAAGCGTCTGCATCACTCTCTTGAGCCTCTGCATAAATCTCTTGAGCCTCTGCATCACTTTCTTAAGCCTCTGCATCACTCTCTTCGGCCTCTGCATATCCTTCTCTTATCTGCATCTGTATCCTTCTCTTAATTTAAGCCTCTGCTTCCCTCTCTTGATCCTCTGCATCACTCACTTAAGCCTCTGCCTTTCTCTCTTGAGCCTCTGCATCCCTCTCTGGAGCCTCAGCAACCCTGTCTTAATCCTCTGCATCACTCTCTTGAGCTTCTTCATCACTCTCTTGAGCGTCTACATCCCTCTCTTGAGCCTCTGTATCCTTCTCTTAAGCCTCTGCATCATTCTCTAGAGCCTCTGCATCACTCTCTTCAGCCTCTGCATCACTCTCTTAAGCCTCTGCTTCCCTCTATTGCTCCTCTGCATCACTCTCTTGAGCCTCTGCATCATTCTCTTTATCGTCTGCATCACTCTCTCTTGAGCCTCTGCATCACTCTCTTCAGCCTCTGCATCACTCTCTTCAGCCTCTGCATCACTCTCTTAAGCCTCTGCATCCCTCTCTTGATCCTCTGCATCACTCTCTTGAGCATCTGCATCATTCTCTTGAGCCTCTGCATCACTGTCTTGAGCCTCTGCATCACTCTCTTAAGCCTCTGCCTTTCTCTCTTGAGCCTCTGCATCACTCTCTTGAGCCTCTGCAACCCTCTCTGGAGCATCAGCATCCCTCTCTTGAGCCTTTTGCAGCACTCTCTTGAGCCGTTGCATCATTCTCTTGAGCCACTGCATCCCTCTCTTAAGCCTCTGCATCACTCTCTTGAGCCTCTGCATCCGTCTATTAAGCGTCAGCATCACTCTCTTGAGCCTCTGCATCCCTCTCTTGAGCCTCTGCCTCACTCTCTTAAGCCTCTGCATCATTCTCTGCAGCCTATTCATCACTCTCTTAAACCTCTGCATCACTCTCTTCGGCTTCTGCATCACTCTCTTAAGACTCTGCTTCCCTCTCTTGATCCTCTGCATCACTCTCTTGAGCCTCTGCATCACTCTCATGATCCTCTCCATCACTCTCTTGAGCCTCTGCATCACTCTCTTGAGCCTCTACATCACTCTCTTGAGCCTCTGCATCCCTCTCTTAAGCCTCTGCATCACTCACTTAAGCCTCTGCATCACTCTCTTCAGCCTCTGCATCCCTCTCTTGAGCCTCTGCATCATTCTCCGAAGCATCTGCATCACTCGCTTGAGCTTCTGCATCACTCTCTTGAGCCTCTGCATCCCTCTCGTAAGCCTCTGCATCCCTCTCTTAAGCCTCTGCATCACTCACTTAAGCCTCTGCATCCCTCTCTTGAGCCTCTGCATCACTCTCTTGAGACTATGCATCACTCTCTTGAGCATTTTTATCACTCTCCTGAGCCTCTGTATCACTCTCTTGAGCCTCTGAATCCCTCTCTTGAGCCTCTGCATCATTCTACTAAGCCTCTCTATCCGTCATTTGAGCCTCAGCATCCCTCTCTTGATCCCCTGCATCACTCTCTTGAGCCTCTGCATCATTCTCATGATCCTCTGCATTACTCTCTTGAGCCTCTGCATCACTCTCTTAAGCCCCTGCATCCCTCTCTTAATCCTCTGCATCACTCTCTTTAGCCTCTGCAACCCTCTCTTAAGCCTCTGCATCACTCTCTTAAGCCTCTGCATCATTCTCTTCAGCCTCTGCATTACTCTCTTGAGCCTCTGCTTCACTCTCCTGAGCCTCTGCATCCCTCTCTTAAGCCTCTACATCATTTACTTGTGCATCTGCATCACTCTCTTGAACCTCTGCATCACTCTCTTAAGCCTCTGCATCTCTCTCTTCAGTCTCTGGATCACCTCTTTAGCCTCTACATCCCTCTCTTGAGCCTCTGCATCACTCTCTTGAGCCTCTGCAACACTCTTTTCAGCCTCTGCATCACTCTCTTGTGGCCTCTGCATCACTCTCCTTAGCCTCTGAATAACTCTTTTGAGCCACTGCATCACTCTTTCGAGCCTCTGCATCACTCTCTTGATCCTCTGCATCACTCTCTTCAGCTTCTGCATCACTCTCTTAGGACTTTGCTTCCCTCTCCTTATCCTCTGCATCACTTTCTTGAGCCTCTGCATCCCTCTCATGAGCCTCTGCATCACTCTCTTGAGCCTCTTCATCACCGTCCTAATCCTCTGCATCCCTTTTTTGAACCTCTGCATCACTTTCTTAAGCCTCTGCATCCCATTTTTTAAGCGTCAGCATCACTCTCTTGAACTCCTGAATCCCTCTCATGAACCTTTGCATCCCTCTCCTGAGCCTTTGCATCACTCTCTTAAGCCTCTGCATCTCTCTCTTGAGCCTCTGGGTCACTCTCATGAGCCTCTGCATCTTTCTCTTGTGCCTCTGCATCCTTCACTTGAGCCTCTGCATCCCTCTCTTGAGCCCCTGCATCCCTCTCATGAACCTCTTCATCCCTCTTTTGAGCCTCTGCATCCCTCTCTTAAGCCTCTGCATCACTCTCTTAAGCCTCTGCATCACTCTCGTAAGCCTCTGAATCACTCTCAAGAGCTCTGCATCCCTCAATTGAGCCTTTGTATCCCTCTCTTGAGCCTCTGCATCCCCCTCTGAGCCTCTGCATTCCTCTCTTGAGCCTCTGCCTCCCTCTCTTAAGCCTCTGCATCACTCTCGTAAGCCTCTGCATCACGCTCGTAAGCCTCTGAATCACTCTCTTGAGCTTCTGCATCACTATCTTGAGCCCCTGCATCCCTCTCTTGAGCCTCTGCATCACTCTCTTGAGCCTCTGCATCACCGTCTAAAGCCTCTGCATCACTCTGTTGAGCCTCTGCATCCCTCTCCTACGCCTCAACCTCACTCTCTTAAGCCTCGGCTTCACTCTCGTAAGCCTATGAATCACTCTCTTGAGCCTCTGCATCCCTTTCTTGAGCCTCTGCATCACTCTTTTCAGCCTCTTCATTCCTCTCTTGATCCTCTGCATCACTCTCATAAGCCTCCGAATCACTATCTTGAGCCTCTGCATCCCTCTCTTAAGCCTCTGCATCACTCTCTTGAACCTCTGCATCCCTCTATTAAGCGTCTGCATCACTCTCTTGAGCCTCTGCATTCCCTCTCTTGAGCCTCTGCATCACTCTCTTAAGCCTCTGCAACACTCTCTTCAGCCTCTGCATCATTCTCTTAAGCCTCTGCATCACTCTCTTCGGCCTCTGCATCACTCTCTTAAGCCTCTCCTTCCCTCTCTTGATCCTCTGCATCACTCTCTTAAGCCTCGGCCTTTCTCTCTTGAGCCTCTGCATCCCTCTCTGGAGCCTCAGCATCCCCCTCTTAATCCTCTGCATCACTCTCTTGAGCTTCTGCATCACTCTCTCGAGCGTCTACATCCCTCTCTTGAGCCTCTGTATCACTCTCGTAAGCCTCTGCATCACTCTCTTGAGCCTCTGCATAACTCTCTTGAGTCTCTGCATCACTCCCTTGAGCCTCTGCATCCCTCTCTTGAGCCTCTGCAACACTCTCTTCAGACTCTGCATCACTCTTTTAATCCTATGCAATTCTCACTAGAGCCTCTGAATCCATCTTGAGCCTCTGCATCACTCTCTTTAGCCTCAGCGTCTCTCTCTTCATCCTCTGCATCCCTCTCTTGAGCATCTGCATCACTCTCTTTAGCCTCTGCATCCCTCTCTTGAGCCTCTGCATCATTCTCCTAAGCATCTGCATCACTCTCCAGAGCGTCTGTATCACTCTCTTGAGCCTCTGCATTCCTCTTTTAATCCTCTGCATCACTCTCTTAAGACTCTTCATCACTCTCTTGAGCCTCTGCATCATTCTCTTGAGCCTCTGCATCATTCTCTTGAACCTTTGCATCCCTCTCTTAAGCCTCTACATCATTCTCTTGAGCCTCTGCATTACTCTCTTGAGCCTCTGTATCACTCTTTTAAGCCTCTGCATCTCTCTCTTCATCCTCTGCATCACTCTTTTGAGCCTCTGGAGCCTCAGCATCCCTCTCTTGAGCCTCTGCAGCACTCTTCTGAGCGCTGCATCATTCTCTTGAGCCTCTGCATCCCTCTATTAAGCTTCTGCATCACTATCTTGAGCCTCTGCATCCCTTTCGTAAGCCTCTGCATCACTCTCTTGAACCTCTGCATCCCTCTCTTGAACTCCTGCATCCCTCTCATGAGCCTCTGCATCCCTCTATTGAGCCTTTGCATCACTCTCTTAAGCCTCTGCATCCCTATCGTGAGCCTCTGCATCACTCTCAAGAGTCTCTGCATCCCTCTCTTGAGCCTCTGCAGCCCTCTCTTGAGCCCCTGCATCCCTCTTATGAGCCTCTGCATCCCTCTATTGAGCCTTTGCATCACTCTCTTAAGCCTCTGCATCCCTATCTTGAGCCTCTGCATCACTCTCAATAGTCTCTGCATCCCTCTCGTGAGCCTCTGCATCCCTCTCATGGGCCTATGCATCCCTCTATTGAGCCTTTGCATCACTCTCTTAAGCCTCTGCATCCCTATCGTGAGCCTCTGCATCACTCTCAAGAGTCTCTGCATCCCTCTCTTAAGCCTCTGCATCACTCTCTTCAGCCTCTGCATCCCTCTCATGAGCCTCTGCATCCCTCTATTGAGCCTTTGCATCACTCTCTTAAGCCTCTGCATCTCTATCGTGAGCCTCTGCATCACTCTCAAGAGTCTCTGCATCCCTCTCATGAGCCTCTACAGCCTTCTCTTGAGCCCCTGCATCCCTCTTATGAGCCTTTGCATCCCTCTCCTGAGCCTCTGCATCTCTTATCTCTCATCTCTGCATCTGAGGCTCTTAAGCCTCTGCATCACTCTCTTCAGCCTCTGCATCCCTCTCATGAGCCTCTGCATCCCTCTATTGAGCCTTTGCATCACTCTCTTAAACCTCTGCATCCCTATCTTGAGCCTCTGCATCACTCTCAAGAGTCTCTGCTTCCCTCTCGTGAGCCTCTGCATCCCTCTCTTGAGCCCCTGCATCCCTCTTATGAGCCTTTGCATGCCTTTTATGAGCCTTTCCATCCCTCTATTGAGCCTCTGCATCCCTCTCATGAGCCTCTGCACCCCTTTTATGAGCCTTTGCATCCCTCTCTTGAGCCTCTGCATCCCTCTCTTAAACCTCCGCATCACTCTCTTCAGGCTCTGCATCACTCTCTTGAGCCTCTGCATCCCCTCCTTAAGCCACTGCACCACTCTCTTAAGCCTCTGCATCACTCTCTTGAGCTACTGCATCACTCTCTTGAGCCTCTACATCCTTCTCTTGAGCCTCTGCATCACTCTCGTAAGCCTCTGCTTCACTATCTTGAGCCTTTGCATAACTCTTTTGAGTCTCTGCATCACTCTCTTGAGCCTTTGCAACACTCTCTTCAGACTCTGTATCACTCTCTTAAGCCTCTGCATCCCTGTCTTGGACCTCTTATTCCCTCTCTTGAGCCTCTGCATCACTCTCTTCATCCTCTGCATCCCTCTCCTGAGCATCTGCATCACTCTCTTGGGCCCCTGCATCCCTTTCTCTTGAGCCTCTGCATCACTCTCTTGAGCCTCTGCATCCCTATTTTGAGCCTCTGCATCACTTTCTTAAGCCTCTGCATCCCTTTCTTGAGCCTCAGCATCGCTCTCTTGAACTCCTGCATCCTTTTCATGAGCCTCTGCCTCCCTCTCTTGAGCCTTTGCATCACTCTCTTAAGCCTCTGCATCCCTCTCTTGAGCCTCTGCATCAATCTCGTAAGCCTATGCATCACTCTCTTGAGCCACTGCAAAACTCTCTCGAGCCTCTGCGTCACTCTCTTCATCCTCTGCATCCCTCTTTTAAGCCTCTTAGGTAACTGCATCCAGGTAACTGCATCCAGGTAACAGGTAACTGCATCCAAGTCCAGGTAACTGCATCACTCTCTTAAGACTCTTCATCACTCTCTTTAGCCTCCGCATCACTCTCATGATCCTCTGCACCACTCTCTTGAGCCTCTGCATCACTCTCTTGAGCCTCTACATCACTCTCTTGAGCCTCTGCACCACTCTCGTAAGCCTCTGCATCCCTCTCATAATCCTCTGCATCACTCTTTTGAGCCTCCGCATCATTCTCTTGAACCTCTGCATCCCTCTCTTAAGCCTCTACATCATTCTCTTGAGCCTCTGCATCACTATCTTGAGCCTCTGCATCCCTCTCTGGAGCCTCTAGATCTCTCTCTTCAGCCTCTTCATCACTCTCTTGAGCCTCTGCATCCCTCTCTGGAGCCTCAGCAACCCTCTCTTGAGCCTCTGCAGCACTCTCTTGAGCCTCTGCATCATTCTCTTGAGCCTCTGCATCCCTCTCTTAAGCTTCTGCATCACTCTCTTGAGCCTCTGCATCCCTCTCTTGAGCCTCTGCATCCCTCTCTTAAGCCTCTGCATCACTCACTTAAGCCTCTGCATCACTCTCTTCAGCCTCTGCATCCCTCTCTTGAGCCTCTGCATCATTCTCCTAAGCATCTGCATCACTCGCTTGAGCCTCTGCATCACTCTCTTGAGCCTCTGCATCCCTCTCTTAAGCCTCTGCATCCCTCTCTTTAGCCTCTGCATCACTCTCTTGAGCCTCTGCATCACTCTCTTCAGCCTCTGCATCCCTCTCTTGAGCCTCTGCATCACTCTCTTGAGCCTATGCATCTCTCTCTTGAGCCTCTGTATCACTTTCTTGAGCCTCTGAATCCCTCTCTTGAGCCTTTGCATCATTCTTCTAAGCCTCTCTATCCCTCATTTGAGCCTCAGCATCCCTCTCTTGATCCTCTACATCACTCGCTTGAGCTTCTGCATCATTCTCATGATCCTCTGCATTACTCTCTTGAGCCTCTGCATCACTCTCTTAAGCCCCTGCATCCCTCTCTTAATCCACTGCATCACTCTCTTAAGCTTCTGCGTCTCTCTCTTCAGCCTCTGCATCACTCTCTTGAGCCTCTGCATCCCTCTCTGGAGCCTCAGCATCCCTCTTTTGAGCCTCTGCAGCATTCTCTTGAGCCTCTCTTCATTCTCTTGAGCCTATGCATCCCTCTCTTAAGCCTCTGCATCACTCTCTTTAGCCTCTGCAACCCTCTCTTAAGCCTCTGCATCACTCTCTTAAGGCTCTGCATCATTCTCTTCAGCCACTGCATCACTCTCTTGAGCCTCTGCATCACTCTCCTGAGCCTCTGCATCACTCATTTAGGCCTCTGCATCATTCTCTTTAGCCTCTGCATCCCTCTCTTAAGCCTCTGCATCACTCTCTTGAGCCTCTGCATCACTCTCTTCAGCCTCTGCATCCCTCTCTTAAGCCTCTGCATCATTCTCGTCAGCCTCTGCATCCCTCTCTTAAGCCTCTGCATCATTCTCTGCAGCCTCTGCATTCCTCTCTTAAACCTCTGCATCACTCTCCTGATCCTCTGCATCCCTCTCTTAAGCCTCTGCATCATTCTTTTGAGCCCCTGCAACATTCTCTTGAGCCTCTTTATCCCTCTCTTAAGCCTCTACATCATTCACTTGTGCATCTGCATCACTCTCTTGAACCTCTGCATCACTCTCTTAAGCCTCTGCATCTCTCTCTTCAGCCTCTGCATCACTCTTTTTAGCCTCTACATCCCTCTCTTCAGCCTCTGCATCCCTCTCTTGAGCCTCTGCATCACTCTCTTGAGCCTCTGCAACAATATTTTCAGCCTCTGCATCACTCTCTTGTGGCCTCTGCATCACTCTCCTTAGCCTCTGAAAAACTCTTTTGAGCATCTGAATCACTCTCTTCAGCCTCTTCATCACTCTCTTAAGCCTCTGCATCACTCTATTCGGCCTCTGCATCACTCTCTTAAACCTCTGCTTCCCTCTCCTGATCCTCTGCATCACTCTCTTGAGCCTCTGCATCATTCTCATGATCCTCTGCATCACTCTCTTGAGCCTCTGCATCACTCCCTTGAGCCTCTACATCACTCTCTTGAGCCTCTGCATCCCTCTCTTAAGCCTCTGCATCACTCACGTAAGCCTCTGCATCACTCTCTTCAGCCTCTGCATCCCTCTCTTGAGCCTCTGCATCATTCTCCTAAGCATCTGCATCACTCGCTTGAGCCTCTGCATCACTCTCTTGAGCCTCTGCATCCCTCTCCTAAGCCTCTGCATCCTTCTCTTTAGCCTCTGCATCACTCTCTTAAGCCTCTGCATCACTCTCTTTAGCCTCTGCATCACTCTCTTCAGCCTCTGCATCCGTCTCTTGAGCCTCTGCATCACTCTCTTAAGCCTATGCATCACTCTCTTGAGCCTCTGTATCACTCTCTTGAGCCTCTGAATCCCTCTCTTGAGCCTCTGCATCATTCTTCTAAGCCTCTCCATCCCTCACTTGAGCCTCAGCATCCCTCTCTTGATCCTCTGCATCACTCTCTTGAGCCTCTACATCCTTCTCTTGAGCCTCTGCATCACTCTCGTAAGCCTCTGCTTCACTATCTTGAGCCTTTGCATAACTCTTTTGAGTCTCTGCATCACTCTCTTGAGCCTTTGCAACACTCTCTTCCGACTCTGTATCACTCTCTTAAGCCTCTGCATCCCTCTCTTGGACCTCTCGTTCCCTCTCTTGAGCCTCTGCATCACTCTCTTCATCCTCTGCATCCCTCTCCTGAGCATCTGCATCACTCTCTTGGGCCCTGCATCCCTTTCTCTTGAGCCTCTGCATCACTCTCTTGATCATCTGCATCCCTATTTTGAGCCTCTGCATCACTTTCTTAAGCCTCTGCATCCCTTTCTTGAGCCTCAGCATCGCTCTCTTGAACTCCTTCATCCTTTTCATGAGCCTCTGCCTCCCTCTCTTGAGCCTTTGCATCACTCTCTTAAGCCTCTGCATCCCTCTTGAGCCTCTGCATCACTCTCGTAAGCCTATGCATCACTCTCTTGAGCCACTGCAAAACTCTCTCGAGCCTCTGCGTCACTCTCTTCATCCTCTGCATCCCTCTCTTGAGCATCTGCATCACTCTCTTCAGCCTCTGCATCCCTCTCTTGAGCCTCTGCATCATTCTCCTAAGCATCTGCATCACTCTCCTGAGCCTCTGCATCACTCTCTTGAGCCTCTGCATCCCTCTTTTAAGCCTCTTAGGTAACTGCATCCAGGTAACTGCATCCAGGTAACAGGTAACTGCATCCAAGTCCAGGTAACTGCATCACTCTCTTAAGACTCTTCATCACTCTCTTTAGCCTCCGCATCACTCTCATGATCCTCTGCACCACTCTCTTGAGCCTCTGCATTACTCTCTTGAGCCTCTACATCACTCTCTTGAGCCTCTGCACCACTCTCGTAAGCCTCTGCATCCCTCTCATAATCCTCTGCATCACTCTTTTGAGCCTCCGCATCATTCTCTTGAACCTCTGCATCCCTCTCTTAAGCCTCTACATCATTCTCTTGAGCCTCTGCATCACTATCTTGAGCCTCTGCATCCCTCTCTGGAGCCTCTAGATCTCTCTCTTCAGCCTCTTCATCACTCTCTTGAGCCTCTGCATCCCTCTCTGGAGCCTCAGCAACCCTCTCTTGAGCCTCTGCAGCACTCTCTTGAGCCTCTGTATCACTCTTTTAAGCCTCTGCATCTCTCTCTTCATCCTCTGCATCATTCTCTTGAGCCTCTGCATCCCTCTCTTAAGCTTCTGCATCACTCTCTTGAGCCTCTGCATCCCTCTCTTGAGCCTCTGCATCCCTCTCTTAAGCCTCTGCATCACTCACTTAAGCCTCTGCATCACTCTCTTCAGCCTCTGCATCCCTCTCTTGAGCCTCTGCATCATTCTCCTAAGCATCTGCATCACTCGCTTGAGCCTCTGCATCACTCTCTTGAGCCTCTGCATCCCTCTCTTAAGCCTCTGCATCCCTCTCTTTAGCCTCTGCATCACTCTCTTGAGCCTCTGCATCACTCTCTTCAGCCTCTGCATCCCTCTCTTGAGCCTCTGCATCACTCTCTTGAGCCTATGCATCTCTCTCTTGAGCCTCTGTATCACTTTCTTGAGCCTCTGCATCACTCTCTTGAGCCTCTGCATCACTCTCTTCAGCCTCTGCATCCCTCTCTTGAGCCTCTGCATCACTCTCTTGAGCCTATGCATCCCTCTCTTGATCCTCTGCATCACTCTCTTGAGCTTCTGCATCATTCTCATGATCCTCTGCATTACTCTCTTGAGCCTCTGCATCACTCTCTTAAGCCCCTGCATCCCTCTCTTAATCCACTGCATCACTCTCTTAAGCTTCTGCGTCTCTCTCTTCAGCCTCTGCATCACTCTCTTGAGTCTCTGCATCCCTCTCTGGAGCCTCAGCATCCCTCTTTTGAGCCTCTGCAGCACTCTCTTGAGCCTCTTCTTCATTCTCTTGAGCCTATGCATCCCTCTCTTAAGCCTCTGCATCACTCTCTTTAGCCTCTGCAACCCTCTCTTAAGCCTCTGCATCACTCTCTTAAGGCTCTACATCATTCTCTTCAGCCACTGCATCACTCTCTTGAGCCTCTGCATCACTCTCCTGAGCCTCTGCATCACTCATTTAGGCCTCTGCATCATTCTCTTTAGCCTCTGCATCCCTCTCTTAAGCCTCTGCATCACTCTCTTGAGCCTCTGCATCACTCTCTTCAGCCTCTGCATCCCTCTCTTAAGCCTCTGCATCATTCTCGTCAGCCTCTGCATCCCTCTCTTAAGCCTCTGCATCATTCTCTGCAGCCTCTGCATTCCTCTCTTAAACCTCTGCATCACTCTCCTGATCCTCTGCATCCCTCTCTTAAGCCTCTGCATCATTCTTTTGAGCCCCTGCAACATTCTCTTGAGCCTCTTCATCCCTCTCTTAAGCCTCTTCATCATTCACTTGTGCATCTGCATCACTCTCTTGAACCTCTGCATCACTCTCTTAAGCCTCTGCATCTCTCTCTTCAGCCTCTGCATCACTCTTTTTAGCCTCTACATCCCTCTCTTGAGCCTCTGCATCCCTCTCTTGAGCCTCTGCATCACTCCTCTTGAGCCTCTGCAACAATCTTTTCAGCCTCTGCATCACTCTCTTGTGGCCTCTGCATCACTCTCCTTAGCCTCTGAAAAACTCTTTTGAGCATCTGCATCACTCTCTTCAGCCTCTTCATCACTCTCTTAAGCCTCTGCATCACTCTATTCGGCCTCTGCATCACTCTCTTAAACCTCTGCTTCCCTCTCCTGATCCTCTGCATCACTCTCTTGAGCCTCCTGCATTCATTCTCATGATCCTCTGCATCACTCTCTGAGCCTCTGCATCACTCTCTTGAGCTCTACATCACTCTCTTGAGCCTCTGCATCCCTCTCTTAAGCCTCTGCATCACTCACGTAAGCCTCCTGCATCACTCTCTTCAGCCTCTGCATCCCTCTCTTGAGGCCTCTGCATCATTCTCCTAAGCATCTGCATCACTCGCTTGAGCCTCTGCATCCACTCTCATTGAGCCTCTGCATCCCTCTCCTAAGCCTCTGCATCCGTCTCTTGAGCCTCTGCATCACTCTCTTAAGCCTATGCAATCACTCTCTTGAGCCTCTGTATCACTCTCTTGAGCCTCTGAATCCCTCTCTTGAGCCTCTGCATCATTCTTCTAAGCCTCTCATCCCTCACTTGAGCCTCAGCATCCCTCTCTTGATCCTCTGCATCACTCTCTTGAGCCTCTGCATCATTCTCATGATCCTCTGCATTACTTTCTTGAGCCTCTGCATCACTCTCTTAAGCCCCTGCCTCCTTTCTTAATCCACTCCATCATTCTCTTAAGCTTCTGCGTCTCTCTCTTCAGCCTCTGCATCACTCTCTTCAGCCTATTGCATCACTCTCTGGAGCCTCTGCATCTCTCTCTTCTGCCTCTGCATCACTCTCTTGAGCCTCTGCATCCCTCTCTGGAGCCTCAGCATCCCTCTTTTGAGCCTCTGCAGCACTGTCATGAGCCTCTTCATCATTCTCTTGAGCCTATGCATCCCTCTCTTAAGCTTCTGCATCACTCTCTTAATTTAGCCTCTGCAACCCTCTCTTAAGCCTCTGCATCACTCTCTTCAGCCTCTGCATCACTCTCTTCAGCCTCTGCGTCACTCTCTTAAGCCTCTGCATCACTCTCTTGAACCTCTGCATCCCTCTATTAAGCGTCTGCATCACTCGCTTGAGCCTCTGCCATCCCTCTCTTGTGCCTCGCATAACTCACTTGAGCCTCTGCATCCCTCTCTTGAGCCTCTGCATCAGCCTCTTGAGCTCTGCATAACTCTCTTGAGCCTTTGCCTCCCTCTCTTAAGCCGCTGCATCACTCTCTTAAGCCTCTGCATCACGCTCTTAAGCCTCTGAATCACTCTCTTGAGCCTCTGCATCACTATCTTGAGCCCCTGCATCCCTCTCTTGAGCCTCTGCATCACTCTCTTGAGCCTCTGCATCACCATCTTAAGCCTCTGCATCCCTCTCCTACGCCTCAATCTCACTCACTTAAGCCTCGGCATCACTCTCGTAAGCCTCTGAAATCACTCTCTTGAGCCTCTGCATCCCTCTCTTGAGCCCTCTGCATCCCTCTCTTGAGCCTCTGCATCACTCAATTCAGCTTCTTTCATCCCTCTCTTGATCCTCTGCATCACTCTCATAAGCCTCTGAATCACTCTCTTGAACCTTTGCATCCCTCTCTTGATCCTCTGCATCATTCTCTTGAGCCTCTGCATCCCTCTCGTAAGCCTCTGCATCACTCTCTTGAACATCTGCATCCCTCTATTAAGCGTCTGCATCACTCTCTTGAGCCTCTGCATCCCTCTCTTGAGCCTCTGCATCACTTTCGTAAGCCTCTGCAACACTCTCTTCAGCCTCTGCATCACTCTCTTCGGCCTCTGCATCATTCTCTTAATTTAGGCCTCTGCTTCCCTCTCTTAAGCCCATGCATACCTCTCTTAAGCCTCTGCAACACTCTCTTAAGCCTCTGCATCACTCTCGTAAGCCTCTGAATCACTCTCCTGAGCCTCTGCATCCCTCTCTTGAGCCTCTGCATCACTCTCTTCAGCCTCTGCATCCCTCTCTTGAGCCTCTGCATCATTCTCCGAGGCCTCTGCATCACTCTCTTGAGCCTCTGCATCACTCTCTTGAGCCTCTACTTCCTTCTCTTGAGCCTCTGCATCACTCACTTGAGCCTCGTCATCCCTCTCCTAAGCCTCTGCATTACTCTCTTAAATTGAGCCTCTGCATCACTCTCTTAAGCCTCTGCATCCCTCTCTTAAGCCTTTGCATCACTCTCATGAGCCTCTGCATCAATCTCATGAGCCTCGGCATCAGTCTCTTGAGCCTCTGCATCACTCTCTTGAGCCTCTGCATCACTCTCGTGAGGCCTCTGCATCACTCTCTTAAGGCCTCTGCAATCCCTCTCTTAAGCCTTTGCATCACTCTCATGAGCCTCTGCATCAATCTCTTGAGCCTCGGCATCAGTCTCTTGAGCCTCTGCATCACTCTCTGGAGCCTCTGCATCACTCTCATCAGCCTCTGCATCACTCCCCTTAAGCCTCTGCATCCCTATCTTGATCTTCTGCATCACTCTCATAAGCCTCTGTATCACTCTCTGGAGCCTCTGCAAAACTCTTTTTAGCCTCTGCATCACTCTCTTGAGCCTCTGCAACACTCTCCTCAGCCTCTGCATCACTCTCTTAAGCCTCTGCATCACTCTCTTCGGTGTCTGCATCACTCTCTTAAGCTTCTGCTTCCCTCTCTTGATCCTCTGCATCACTCTCTTAAGCGTCTGCATCATTCCCCTGATCCTCTGCATCACTCTATTGAGCCTGTGCATCCCTCTCTTGAGCCCCTGCATCCCACTCTTAAGCCTCTGCATCCCTCTCTTGAACCTCTGCATCCCTCTCTTAAGCCTCTGCATCACTCTCTTAAGCCTCTGCTTTCCTCTCTTGATCCTCTGCATCACTCTCTTGTGCCTCTGCATCACTCTCCTGATCCTCTGCATCACTCTCTTGAGCCTCTGCATCCCTCTCTTGAGCCCCCTGCATCCCACTCTTAAGCCTCTGCATCCCTCTCTTAAACCTCTGCATCCCTCTCTTAAGCCTCTGCATCACTCTCATAAGCCTCTGAATCACTCTCTTGAACCTTTGCATCCCTCTCTTGATCCTCTGCATCATTCTCTTGAGCCTCTGCATCCCTCTCGTAAGCCTCTGCATCACTCTCTTGAACATCTGCATCCCTCTATTAAGCGTCTGCATCACTCTCTTGAGCCTCTGCATCCCTCTCTTGAGCCTCTGCATCACTTTCGTAAGCCTCTGCAACACTCTCTTCAGCCTCTGCATCACTCTCTTCGGACCTCTGCATCATTCTCTTAATTTAGGCCTCTGCTTCCCTCTCTTAAGCCCATGCATACCTCTCTTAAGCCTCTGCAACACTCTCTTAAGCCTCTGCATCACTCTCGTAAGCCTCTGAATCACTCTCCTGAGGCCTCTGCATCCCTCTCTTGAGCCTCTGCATCACTCTCTTCAGCCTCTGCATCCCTCTCTTGAGCCTCTGCATCATTCTCCGAGGCCTCTGCATCACTCTCTTGAGCCTCTGCATCACTCTCTTGAGCCTCTACTTCCTTCTCTTGAGCCTCTGCATCACTCACTTGAGCCTCGTCATCCCTCTCCTAAGCCTCTGCATTACTCTCTTAAATTGAGCCTCTGCATCACTCTCTTAAGCCTCTGCATCCCTCTCTTAAGCCTTTGCATCACTCTCATGAGCCTCTGCATCAATCTCTTGAGCCTCGGCATCAGTCTCTTGAGCCTCTGCATCACTCTCTTGAGCCTCTGCACCACTCTCGTGAGCCTCTGCATCACTCTCTTAAGCCTCTGCATCCCTCTCTTAAGCCTTTGCATCACTCTCATGAGCCTCTGCATCAATCTCTTGAGCCTCGGCATCAGTCTCTTGAGCCTCTGCATCACTCTCTGGAGCCTCTGCATCACTCTCATCAGCCTCTGCATCACTCCCTTAAGCCTCTGCATCCCTATCTGATCTTCTGCATCACTCTCATAAGGCCTCTGTATCACTCTCTGGAGCCTCTGCAAAACTCTTTTTAGCCTCTGCATCACTCTCTTGAGCCTCTGCAACACTCACCTCAGCCTCTGCATCACTCTCTTAAGCCTCTGCATCACTCTCTTCGGTGTCTGCATCACTCTCTTAAGCTTCTGCTTCCCTCGCTTGATCCTCTGCATCACTCTCTTAAGCGTCTGCATCATTCCCCTGATCCTCTGCATCACTCTATTGAGCCTGTGCATCCCTCTCTTGAGCCCCTGCATCCCCACTCTTAAGCCTCTGCATCCCTCTCTTGAACCTCTGCATCCCTCTCTTAAGCCTCTGCATCACTCTCCTGATCCTCTGCATCACTCTCTTGAGCCTCTGCATCCCTCTCTTGAGCCCCCTGCATCCCACTCTTAAGCCTCTGCATCCCTCTCTTAAACCTCTGCATCCCTCTCTTAAGCCTCTGCATCACTCTCTTCAGCCTCTGAATAACTCTCTTGAGCCTCTGCATCACTCTCTTAAGCCTCTGCATCCCTCTCTTGAGCCACTGCATCACTCTCTGAGCACTCTGCATCACTCTCTTGAGCCTCAGCATCACTCTCTTGAGCTTCTGCATCACTCTCTGGAGCCTCTGCATCACTCTCTTGAGCCTCTGCATCACTCTCTTGATCCTCTGCATCACTCTCTTGAGCCTCTGCATCCCTCTCTTAAGCCTCTGCAACACTCTCTTCAGCCTCTGCATCACTCTCTTAAGCCTCTGCATCCCTATCTTGATCTTCTGCATCACTCTCATAAGCCTCTGCATCACTCTCTGGAGCCTCTGCAAAACTCTATTTAGCTTCTGCATCACTCTCTTGAGCCTCTGCATCTCTCTCTTGAGCCTCTGCAACACTCTCTAGAGCCTCTGCATCACTGACTTAAGCCTCTGCATCACTCTTGTAAGCCTCTGAATCACTCACTTGAGCGTTTGCAGCCCTCTCGTGAACCTCTTCATCACTCTCTTCATCCTCTGCATCCCTCTCTTGAGCCTCTGCATCATTCTCCTAGAACTCTGCTTCACTCTCTTGAGCCTTTGCATCACTCTCTTAAGCCTCTGCATTCCTCTCTTGAGCCTCTGCATCATTCTCTTGAGCCTCTGCATCACTCTCTTGAGCCTCTGCATCATTCTCTTGACCCTCTGCGTCATTCTCTTGAGCCTCTGCATCACTCTCTGGAGCCTCTGCATCACTCTCTTGAGCCTCTGCATCACTCTCTTGAGCCTCTGCATACCTCTTTTTAGCCTCTTCATCACTCTCTTGAGCCTCTGCATCTCTCTCTTGAGCCTCTGCAACACTCTCTTCAGCCTCTGCATCACTCTCTTAAGCCTTTGCATCACTCTCTTCGGTCTCTGCGTCACTTTCTTAAGCCTCTGCTTCCCTCTCTTGATCCTCTGCATCACTCTCTTGAGCCTCTGCATCACTCTCTGGATCCTCTGCATCACTCTCTTGAGCCTCTGGATCCCTCTCTTGAGCCCCTGCATCCCACTCTTAAGCCTATGCATCCCCTCTCCTGAACCTCTGCATCCCTCTCTTAAGCCTCTGCATCACTCTCTTCAGCCTCTGCATAAATCTCTTGAGTCTCTGCATCACTCTCTTGAGCTTTTCCATCTCTCTCTTGAGCCTCTGCATCCCTCTCTTGAGCCTCTGTATCACTCTCTTGAGCCTCTGCATCACTCTCTTAAGCCTCTGCATCCCTCTCTTGAGCCCATGCATCCCTCTCTTAAGCCTCTGCATCACTCTCTTAAGCCTCTGCATCACTCTCGTAAGCCTCTGAATCACTCTCTTGAGCCTCTGCATCCCTCTCTTGAGCCTCTGCATCACTCTCTTCAGCCTCTGCATCCCTCTCTTGAGCCTCTGCATCATTCTCCGAGGCCTCTGCATCACTCTCTTGAGCCTCTGCATCATTCTCTTGAGCCTCTGCATCCTCCTCTTAAGCCTCTGCATCACTCTCTTGAGCCTCTGCATCCTCCTCTTAAGCCTCTGCATCCCTCTCTTGAGCCTCTGCATCACTCTCAAGAGAAACTGCATCCCTCTCTTGAGCCTCTGCATCCCTCTCCTGAGCCCCTGCATCCACTCTTAAGCCTCTGCATCCCTCTCTTGAACCTCTGCATCCCTCTCTTAAGCCTCTGCATCACTCTCTTCAGCCTCTGCACAACTCTCTTGAGTCTCTGCATCACTCTCTTGAGCTTCTGCATCCCTCTCTTGAGCCTCTACATCCCTCTCTTTAGCCTCTGCATCACTCTCTTGAGCCTCTGCATCCCTCTCTTCAGCCTCTGCATCATTCTCCTAGGCTTCTGCATCACTTTCTTGAGCCTCTGCATCACTCTCTTGAGCCTCTACACCCTTCTCCTAAGCCTCTGTATCACTGTCGTAAGCCTCTGCATCACTCTCGTAAGCCTCTGAATCACTCACTTGAGCGTCTGCATCCCTCTCGTGAGCCTCTGCATCACTCTCTTCATCCTCTGCATCCCTCTCTTGAGCCTCTGCATCATTCTCCTACGCCTCTGCATCACTCTCTTGAGCCTTTGCATCACTCTCTTAAGCCTCTGCATTCCTCTCTTGAGCCTCTGCATCATTCTCTTGAGCCTCTGCATCACTCTCTTCAGCCTCTGCATCACTCTCTTGACCCTCTGCATCACTCTCTCTAGCCTCTGCATCACTCTCTGGAGCCTCTGCATCACTCTCTTGAGCCTCTGCATCACTCTCTTGAGCCTCTGCATAACTCTTTTTAACCTCTTCATCACTCTCTTGAGCCTCTGCATCTTTCTCTTGAGCCTCTGCAACACTCTCTTCAGCCTCTGCATCACTCTCTTAAGCCTTTGCATCACTCTCTTCGGTCTCTGCATCACTCTCTTAAGCCTCTGCTTCCCTCTCTTGATCCTCTGCATCACTCTCTTGAGCCTCTGCATCACTCTCCGGATCCTCTGCATCACTCTCTTGAGCCTCTGGATCCCTCTCTTGAGCCCATGCATCCCACTCTTAAGCCACTGCATCCCTCTCTTGAACCTCTGCATCCCTCTCTTAAGCCTCTGCAACACTCTCTTCAGCCTCTGCATAACTCTCTTAAGCCTCTGCATCCCTATCTTGATCTTCTGCATCACTCTCATAAGCCTCTGCATCACTCTCTGGAGCCTCTGCAAAACTCTATTTAGCTTCTGCATCACTCTCTTGATCCTCTGCATCACTCTCTTGAGCCTCTGCATCCCTCTCTTAAGCCTCTGCAACACTCTCTTCAGCCTCTGCATCACTCTCTTAAGCCTCTGCATCCCTATCTTGATCTTCTGCATCACTCTCATAAGCCTCTGCATCACTCTCTGGAGCCTCTGCAAAACTCTATTTAGCTTCTGCATCACTCTCTTGATCCTCTGCATCACTCTCTTGAGCCTCTGCATCCCTCTCTTGAGCCCCCTGCATCCCACTCTTAAGCCTCTGCATCCCTCTCTTAAACCTCTGCATCCCTCTCTTAAGCCTCTGCATCACTCTCTTCAGCCTCTGAATAACTCTCTTGAGTCTCTGCATCACTCTCTTGAGCTTCTGCATCGCTCTTTTGAGCCTCTGCATCCCTCGCTTGAGCCTCTGCATCACTCTCTTGAGCCTCTGCATCACTCTCTTAAGCCTCTGCATCCCTCTCTTGAGCCCATGCATCCCTCTCTTAAGCCTCTGCATCACTCGCTTAAGCCTCTGCATCACTCTCGTAAGCCTCTGAATCACTCTCTTGAGCCTCTGCATCCCACTCTTGAGCCTCTGCATCACTCTCTTCAGCCTCTGCATCCCTCTCATGAGCATCTGCATCATTCTCCTAGGCCTCTGCATCACTCTCTTGAGCCTCTGCATCACTCTCTTGAGCCTCTACATCCTTCTCTTGAGCCTCTGCATCACTCTCTTGAGCCTCGTCATCCCTCTCCTAAGCCTCTGCATTACTCTCTTGAGCCTCTGCATCACTCTCTTAAGCCTCTGCATCCCTCTCTTGAGCCACTGCATCACTCTCTTGAGCCTCTGCATCACTCTCTTGAGCCTCGGCATCACTCTCTTGAGCTTCTGCATCACTCTCTGGAGCCTCTGCATCACTCTCTTGAGCCTCTGCATCACTCTCTTGATCCTCTGCATCACTCTCTTGAGCCTCTGCATCCCTCTCTTAAGCCTCTGCAACGCTCTCTTCAGCCTCTGCATCACTCTCTTAAGCCTCTGCATCCCTATCTTGATCTTCTGCATCACTCTCATAAGCCTCTGCATCACTCTCTGGAGCCTCTGCAAAACTCTATTTAGCTTCTGCATCACTCTCTTGAGCCTCTGCATCTCTCTCTTGAGCCTCTGCAACACTCTCTAGAGCCTCTGCATCACTGTCTTAAGCCTCTGCATCACTCTCGTAAGCCTCTGAATCACTCACTTGAGCGTCTGCAGCCCTCTCGTGAACCTCTTCATCACTCTCTTCATCCTCTGCATCCCTCTCTTGAGCCTCTGCATCATTCTCCTAGGCCTCTGCTTCACTCTCTTGAGCCTTTGCATCACTCTCTTAAGCCTCTGCATTCCTCTCTTGAGCCTCTGCATCATTCTCTTGAGCCTCTGCATCACTCTCTTCAGCCACTGCATCATTCTCTTGACCCTCTGCATCACTCTCTTGAGCCTCTGCATCACTCTCTGGAGCCTCTGCATCACTCTCTTGAGCCTCTGCATCACTCTCTTGAGCCTCTGCATACCTCTTTTTAGCCTCTTCATCACTCTTTTGAGCCTCTGCATCTCTCTCTTGAGCCTCTGCAACACTCTTTTCAGCCTCTGCATCACTCTCTTAAACCTTTGCATCACTCTCTTCGGTCTCTGCATCACTTTCTTAAGCCTCTGCTTCCCTCTCTTGATCCTCTGCATCACTCTCTTGAGCCTCTGCATCACTCTCTGGATCCTCTGCATCACTCTCTTGAGCCTCTGCATACCTCTTTTTAGCCTCTTCATCACTCTCTTGAGCCTCTGCATCTCTCTCTTGAGCCTCTGCAACACTCTCTTCAGCCTCTGCATCACTCTCTTAAGCCTTTGCATCACTCTCTTCGGTCTCTGCATCACTTTCTTAAGCCTCTGCTTCCCTCTCTTGATCCTCTGCATCACTCTCTTGAGCCTCTGCATCACTCTCTGGATCCTCTGCATCACTCTCTTGAGCCTCTGGATCCCTCTCTTGAGCCCCTGCATCCCACTCTTAAGCCTCTGCATCCCTCTCTTGAACCTCTGCATCCCTCTCTTAAGCCTCTGCATCACTCTCTTCAGCCTCTGCATAACTCTCTTGAGTCTCTGCATCACTCTCTTGAGCTTTTCCATCCCTCTCTTGAGCCTCTGCATCCCTCTCTTGAGCCTCTGTATCACTCTCTTGAGCCTCTGCATCACTCTCTTAAGCCTCTGCATCCCACTCTTGAGCCCATGCATCCCTCTCTTAAGCCTCTGCATCACTCTCTTAAGCCTCTGCATCACTCTCGTAAGCCTCTGAATCACTCTCTTGAGCCTCTGCATCCCTCTCTTGAGCCTCTGCATCACTCTCTTCAGCCTCTGCATCCCTCTCTTGAGCCTCTCCATCATTCTCCGAGGCCTTTGCATAACTCTCTTGAGCCTCTGCATCATTCTCTTGAGCCTCTGCATCCTCCTCTTAAGCCTCTGCATCACTCTCTTGAGCCTCTGCATCCTCCTCTTAAGCCTCTGCATCCCTCTCTTGAGCCTCTGCATCACTCTCAAGAGAAACTGCATCCCTCTCTTGAGCCTCTGCATCTCTCTCCTGAGCCCCTGCATCCCACTCTTAAGCATCTGCATCCCTCTATTGAACCTCTGCATCCCTCTCTTAAGCCTCTGCATCACTCTCTTGAGCCTCTGCACAACTCTCTTGAGCCTCTGCATCACTCTCTTAAGCCTCTGCTTCCCTCTCTTGATCCTCTGCATCACTCTCTTGAGCCTCTGCATCACTCTCCTGATCCTCTGCATCGCTCTCTTGAGCCTCTGCATCCCTCTCTTGAGCCCCCTGCATCCCACACTTAAGCCTCTGCATCCCTCTCTTAAACCTCTGCATCCCTCTCTTAGGCCTCTGCATCACTCTCTTCAGCCTCTAAATAACTCTCTTGAGTCTCTGCATCACTCTCTTGAGCTTCTGCATCGCTCTTTTGAGCCTCTGCATCCCTCGCTTGAGCCTCTGCATCACTCTCTTGAGCCTCTGCATCACTCTCTTAAGCCTCTGCATCCCTGTCTTGAGCCCATGCATCCCTCTCTTAAGCCTCTGCATCACTCTCTTAAGCCTCTGCATCACTCTCGTAAGCCTCTGAATCACTCTCTTGAGCCTCTGCTTCCCACTCTTGAGCCTCTGCATCACTCTCTTCAGCCTCTGCATCCCTCTCTTGAGCATCTGCATCATTCTCCTAGGCCTCTGCATCACTCTCTTGAGCCTCTGCATCACTCTCTTGAGCCTCTACATCCTTCTCTTGAGCCTCTGCATCACTCTCTTGAGCCTCGTCATCCCTCTCCTAAGCCTCTGCATTACTCTCTTGAGCCTCTGCATCACTCTCTTAAGCCTCTGCATCCCTCTCTTGAGCCACTGCATCACTCTCTTGAGCCTCTGCATCACTCTCTTGAGCCTCGGCATCACTCTCATGAGCTTCTGCATCACTCTCTGGAGCCTCTGCATCACTGTCTTGAGCCTCTGCATCACTATCTTGATCCTCTGCATCACTCTCTTGAGCCTCTGCATCCCTCTCTTAAGCCTCTGCAACACTCTCTTCAGCCTCTGCATCACTCTCTTAAGCCTCTGCATCCCTATCTTGATCTTCTGCATCACTCTCATAAGCCTCTGCATCACTCTCTGGAGCCTCTGCAAAACTCTATTTAGCTTCTGCATCACTCTCTTGAGCCTCTGCATCTCTCTCTTGAGCCTCTGCAACACTCTCTAGAGCCTCTGCATCACTGTCTTAAGCCTCTGCATCACTCTCGTAAGCCTCTGAATCACTCACTTGAGCGTTTGCAGCCCTCTCGTGAACCTCTTCATCACTCTCTTCATCCTCTGCATCCCTCTCTTGAGCCTCTGCATCATTCTCCTAGGCCTCTGCTTCACTCTCTTGAGCCTTTGCATCACTCTCTTAAGCCTCTGCATTCCTCTCTTGAGCCTCTGCATCATTCTCTTGAGCCTCTGCATCACTCTCTTCAGCCTCTGCATCATTCTCTTGACCCTCTGCATCACTCTCTTGAGCCTCTGCATCACTCTCTGGAGCCTCTGCATCACTCTCTTGAGCCTCTGCATCACTTTCTTGAGCCTCTGCATACCTCTTTTTAGCCTCTTCATCACTCTCTTGAGCCTCTGCATCTCTCTCTTGAGCCTCTGCAACACTCTCTTGAGCCTCTGCATCCCTCTCTTGAGCCCCCTGCATCCCACTCTTAAGCCTCTGCATCCCTCTCTTAAACCTCTGCATCCCTCTCTTAAGCCTCTGCATCACTCTCTTCAGCCTCTGAATAACTCTCTTGAGTCTCTGCATCACTCTCTTGAGCTTCTGCATCGCTCTTTTGAGCCTCTGCATCCCTCGCTTGAGCCTCTGCATCACTCTCTTGAGCCTCTGCATCACTCTCTTAAGCCTCTGCATCCCTCTCTTGAGCCCATGCATCCCTCTCTTAAGCCTCTGCATCACTCTCTTGAGCCTCTGCATCATTCTCTTGAGCCTCTGCATCCTCCTCTTAAGCCTCTGCATCACTCTCTTGAGCCTCTGCATCCTCCTCTTAAGCCTCTGCATCCCTCTCTTGAGCCTCTGCATCACTCTCAAGAGAAACTGCATCCCTCTCTTGAGCCTCTGCATCCCTCTCCTGAGCCCCTGCATCCCACCCTTAAGCCTCTGCATCCCTCTCTTGAACCTCTGCATCCCTCTCTTAAGCCTCTGCATCACTCTCTTCAGCCTCTGCACAACTCTCTTGAGTCTCTGCATCACTCTCTTGAGCTTCTGCATCCCTCTCTTGAGCCTCTACATCCCTCTCTTTAGCCTCTGCATCACTCTCTTGAGCCTCTGCATCCCTCTCTTCAGCCTCTGCATCATTCTCCTAGGCTTCTGCATCACTTTCTTGAGCCTCTGCATCACTCTCTTGAGCCTCTACACCCTTCTCCTAAGCCTCTGTATCACTGTCGTAAGCCTCTGCATCACTCTCGTAAGCCTCTGAATCACTCACTTGAGCGTCTGCATCCCTCTCGTGAGCCTCTGCATCACTCTCTTCATCCTCTGCATCCCTCTCTTGAGCCTCTGCATCATTCTCCTAGGCCTCTGCATCACTCTCTTGAGCCTTTGCTTCACTCTCTTAAGCCTCTGCATTCCTCTCTTGAGCCTCTGCATCATTCTCTTGAGCCTCTGCATCACTCTCTTCAGCCTCTGCATCACTCTCTTGACCCTCTGCATCACTCTCTTGAGCCTCTGCATCACTCTCTGGAGCCTCTGCATCACTCTCTTGAGCCTCTGCATCACTCTCTTGAGCCTCTGCATAACTCTTTTTAGCCTCTTCATCACTCTCTTGAGCCTCTGCATCTTTCTCTTGAGCCTCTGCAACACTCTCTTTAGCCTCTGCATCACTCTCTTAAGCCTTTGCATCACTCTCTTCGGTCTCTGCATCACTCTCTTAAGCCTCTGCTTCCCTCTCTTGATCCTCTGCATCACTCTCTTGAGCCTCTGCAACACTCTCCGGATCCTCTGCATCACTCTCTTGAGCCTCTGGATCCCTCTCTTGAGCCCATGCATCCCACTCTTAAGCCACTGCATCCCTCTCTTGAACCTCTGCATCCCTCTCTTAAGCCTCTGCAACACTCTCTTCAGCCTCTGCATAACTCTCTTGAGTCTCTGCATCACTCTCTTGAGCTTTTGCATCCCACCCTTGAGCCTCTGCATCCCTCTCTTGAGCCTCTGCATCACTCTCTTGAGCCTCTGCATCACTCTCTTAAGCCTCTGCATCCCTCTCTTGAGCCCATGCATCCCTCTCTTAAGCCTCTGCATCACTCTCTTAAGCCTCTGCATCACTCTCGTAAGCCTCTGAATCACTCTCCTGAGCCTCTGCATCCCTCTCTTGAGCCTCTGCATCATTCTCTTCAGCCTCTGCATCCCTCTCTTGAGATTCTGCATCATTCTCCGAGGCCTCTGCATCACTCTCTTGAGCCTCTGCATCACTCTCTTGAGCCTCTACATCCTTCTCTTGAGCCTCTGCATCACTCACTTGAGCCTCGTCATCCCTCTCCTAAGCCTCTGCATTACTCTCTTGAGCCTCTGCATCACTCTCTTAAGCCTCTGCATCCCTCTCTTAAGCCTCTGCATCACTCTCTTGAGCCTCTGCATCAATCTCTTGAGCCTCGGCATCATTCTCTTGAGCCTCTGCATCACTCTCTGGAGCCTCTGCATCACTCTCTTGAGCCTCTGCATCACTCTCTTGAGCCTCTGCATCACTCTCTTGAGCCTCTGCATCTCTCTCTTAAGCCTTTGCAACACTCTCTTCAGGTTCTGCATCACTCTCTTAAGCCTCTGCATCCCTATCTTGATCTTCTGCATCACTCTCATCAGCCTATGCATCACTCTCTTAAGCCTCTGCATCCCTATCTTGATCTTCTGCATCACTCTCATAAGCCTCTGCATCACTCTCTGGAGCCTCTGCAAAATTTTTTTTTAGCCTCTGCATCACTCTCTTGAACCTCTGCATCTCTCTCTTGAGCCTCTGCAACACTCTCTTCAGCCTCTGCATCACTCTCTTAAGCCTCTGCATCACTCTCTTCGGTCTCTGCATCACTCTCTTAAGCTTCTGCTTCCCTCTCTTGATCCTCTGCATCACTCTCTTAAGCCTCTGCATCATTCCCCTGATCCTCTGCATCACTCTATTGAGCCTGTGCATCCCTCTCTTGAGCCCCTGCATCCCACTCTTAAGCCTCTGCATCCCTCTCTTGAACCTCTGCATCCCTCTCTTAAGCCTCTGCATCACTCTCTTAAGCCTCTGCTTCCCTCTCTTGATCCTCTGCATCACTCTCTTGAGCCTCTGCATCGCTCTCCTGATCCTCTGCATCACTCTCTTGAGCCTCTGCATCCCTCTCTTGAGCCCCCTGCATCCCACTCTTAAGCCTCTGCATCCCTCTCTTAAACCTCTGCATCCCTCTCTTAAGCCTCTGAATAACTCTCTTGAGTCTCTGCATCACTCTCTTGAGCTTCTGCATCGCTCTTTTGAGCCTCTGCATCCCTCTCTTGAGCCTCTGCATCACTCTCTTGAGCGTCTGCATCACTCTCGTAAGCCTCTGCATCCCTCTCTTGAGCCCATGCATCCCTCTCTTAAGCCTCTGCATCACTCTCTTAAGCCTCTGCATCACTCTCGTAAGCCTCTGAATCACTCTCTTGAGCCTCTGCATCCCACTCTTGAGCCTCTGCATCACTCTCTTCAGCCTCTGCATCCCTCTCTTGAGCATCTGCATCATTCTCCTAGGCTTCTGCATCACTCTCTTTAGCCTCTGCATCACTCTCTTGAGCCTCTACATCCTGCTCGTGAGCCTCTTCATCACTCTCTTGAGCCTCTACATCTCTCTCTTGAGCCTCTGCAACACTCTCTTCTGCCTCTGCATCACTCTCTTAAGCCTTTGCATCACTCTCTTCGGTCTCTGCATCACTTTCCTAAGCCTCTGCTTCCCTCTCTTGATCCTCTGCATCACTCTCTTGAGCCTCTGCATCACTCTCCGGATCCTCTGCATCACTCTCTTGAGCCTCTGGATCCGTCTCTTGAGCCCCTGCATCCCACTCATAAGCCTCTGCATCCCTCTCTTGAACCTCTGCATCCCTCTCTTAAGCCTCTGCATCACTCTCTTCAGCCTCTGCATAACTCTCTTGAGTCTCTGCATCACTCTCTTGAGCTTTTGCATCCCTCTCTTGAGCCTCTGCATCCCTCTCTTGAGCCTCTGCATAACTCTCTTGAGCCTCTGCATCACTCTCTTAAGCCTCTGCATCCCTCTCTTGAGCCCATGCATCCCTCTCTTAAGCCTCTGCATCACTCTCTTAAGCCTCTGCATCACTCTCGTAAGCCTCTGAATCACTCTCTTGAGCCTCTGCATCCCTCTCTTGAGCCTCTGCATCACTCTCTTCAGCCTCTGCATCCCTCTCTTGAGCCTCTGCATCATTTTCCGAGGCCTCTGCATCACTCTCTTGAGCCTCTGCATCACTCTCTTGAGCCTCTACATCCTTCTCGTGAGCCTCTGCATCACTCACTTGAGCCTCGTCATCCCACTCCTAAGCCTCTGCATTACTCTCTAGAGCCTCTGCATCACTCTCTTAAGCCTCTGCATCCCTCTCTTAAGCCTCGGCATCACGCTCTTGAGCCTCTGCATCACTCTCTGGAGCCTCTGCATCACTCTCTTGAGCCTCTGCATCACTCTCTTGAGCCTCTGCATCTATCTCTTAAGCCTCTGCAACACTCTCTTCAGCCTCTGCATCACTCTCTTAAGCCTCTGCATCCCTATCTTGATCTTCTGCATCACTCTCATAAGCCTCTGCATCACACTCTGGAGCCTCTGCAAAACTCTTTTTAGCCTCTGCATCACTCTCTTGAGCCTCTGCACCTCTCTCTTGAGCCTCTGCAACACTCTCTTCAGCCTCTGCATCACTCTCTTTAGCCTCTGCATCACTCTCTTCGGTCTCTGCATCACTCTCTTAAGCCTCTGCTTCCCTCTCTTGATCCTCTGCATCACTCTCTTAAGCCTCTGCATCATTCCCCTGATCCTCTGCATCACTCTCTTGAGCCTGTGCATCCCTCTCTTGAGCCCCTGCATCCCACTCTTAAGCCTCTGCATCCCTCTCTTGAACATCTGCATCCCTCTCTTAAGCCTCTGCATCACTCCCTTAAGCCTCTGCTTCCCTCTCTTGATCCTCTGCATCACTCTCTTGAGCCTCTGCATCACTCTCCTGATCCTCTGCATCACTCTCTTGAGCCTCTGCATCCCTCTCTTGAGCCCCCTGCATCCCACTATACGATAAAAATGATGCAAACACATAATTGATTAGATAATAACCTTAAATACTTCATTTACAATCATCTATTTGTTTCTCGTTAAAATACTGAGTAAGATATTGAAAAGGGGAGAAGTTCGGTTTTTATTGCATATCTCGACGTTTCAGCCGGATTAGAGCGGTTTTACGTGTACATCTTCCATCGGTAATATATAAACAGGAAATCAAAAACATTTTACTTAATTCTAATGAAAACACATTTATTTTTATCGTTTGTATTGGAAACAACATTGTCATATGTCTTTTCTTGGATCTAAATAATACGAAACCTCGCTCTATAATTTGAAGTTAAATTCCTCAAATATGGTTAAATAGTGACTTTTTTCACGTTTTTCTTGTAGTTTGATATTACGTAAATATATTCATTTTACCAATATTTCGATACTATTTCAAGCAGTATCAAGATATGTGATTTCGCCTTCAAATCTCAAAATTTCGCATAATATTGCATTTTAAGCACTTTTTTATTGCATTTCTTGCATTTTGTTTCGTACGAAAAATCGTCGAATTTAGCAATATTTTGACGTTTATCATCCCCTTTTCCTTTAAGTGATTTAAACAAAATATCATCGAATAAGGCAATATTTTGCCTTATTTCCACGTTTTTGTGAATTTTCAGTTTATTGTTATTAATTCATTAAATATATGATGAAAATGATGCAAACACATAATTGATTAGAAATTTACCTTAAATATTTCATTTTCAATGAACCATTTGTTTCTCTTTAAAATACTGAGTTGGATATTGAAAAGGGGAGAAGTTCGGTTTTTATTGCATATATCGACGTTTCAGCCGGATTAGAGCGGTTTTACGTGTACATCTTCCATCGGCAATATAAACGGAAAATCAGGAACATTTTAGTTAATTCTAATGAAAACACATTGGTTTTATCATTTGTATTGGAAACAACATTGTCATATGTCTTTTCTTGGATCTAAATAATACGAAACCTCGCTCTATGATTTGAAGTTAAAATCCTCAAATATGGTAAAATAGTGACTTTTTTCACGTTTTTCATGTACTTTGATATTACGTATATATATTCATTTTTACCAATATTTCGTACTATTTCATGTAGTATCACGATATGTGATTTGGCCTTCAAATCTCAGAATTTCGCATAATATTGCATTTTGTTTCGTACGAAAGATCATCGAATTTAGCAATATTTTGACGTTTATCATCTCCTTTTCCTTTATGTGATTTAAATAAAATATCATTGAATTAGGCAATATTTTGCCGTTTTTCCACGTTTTTGTGAATTTTCTGTCTATGGGTATTAATTCATTATATATACAATAAAAATGATGCAAACACATAATTGATTAGATAATAACCTTAAATACTTCAAATTCAATCATCTATTTGTTTCTCGTTAAAATACTGAGTAAGATATTGCAAAGGGGAGAAGTTCGGTTTTTATTGCATATATCGACGTTTCAGCCGGATTAGAGCGGTTTTACGTGTACATCTTCCATCGGTAATATAAACGGAAAATCAAGAATATTTTAGTTAATTCTAATGAAAACACATATATTTTTATCGTTTGTATTGGAAACAACATTGTCATATGTCTTTTCTTGGATCTAAATAATACGAAACCTCACTCTATGATTTGAAGTTAAATTCCTCAAATATGGTTAAATAGTGACTTTTTTCACGTTTTTCTTGTAGTTTGATATTACGTAAATATATTCATTTTTACCAATATTTCGATACTATTTCAAGTAGTATCAAGATATGTCATTTCGCCTTCAAATCTCAGAATTTCACATAATATTGCATTTTAAGCAGGTTTTCTTGCATTTTGTTTCGTACGAAAAATCGTCGAATTTAGCAATATTTTGACGTTTATCATCCCCTTTTCCTTTAAGTGATTTAAATAAAATATCATCGAATAAGGCAATATTTTGCCGTTTTTCCACGTTTTTGTGAATTTTCAGTTTATTGTTATTAATTCATTATATATATGATAAAAATGATGCAAACACATAATTGATTAGAAATTTACCTTAAATACTTCATTTTCAATCAACCATTTGTTTCTCGTTAAAATACTGAGTTGGATATTGAAAAGGGGAGAAGTTCGGTTTTTATTGCATATATCGACGTTTCAGCCGGATTAGAGCGGTTTTACGTGTACATCTTCCATCGGTAATATATAAACAGGAAATCAAAAACATTTTACTTAATTCTAATGAAAACACATTTATTTTTATCGTTTGTATTGGAAACAACATTGTCATATGTCTTTTCTTGGATCTAAATAATACGAAACCTCGCTCTATGATTTGAAGTTAAATTCCTCAAATATGGTTAAATAGTGACTTTTTCACGTTTTTCTTGTAGTTTGATATTACGTAAATATATTCATTTTTACCAATATTTCGATACTATTTCAAGTAGTATCAAGGTATGTGATTTCGCCTTCAAATCTCAGAATTTCGCATAATATTGCATTTTAAGCAAGTTTTCTTGCATTTTGTTTCGTACGAAAAATCGTCGAATTTAGCAATATTTTGACGTTTATCATCCCCTTTTCCTTTCTGTGATTTAAACAAAATATCATCGAATAAGGCAATATTTTGCCGTTTTTCCACGTTTTTGTGAATTTTCAGTTTATTGTTATTAATTCATTAAATATATGATGAAAATGATTCAAACACATAATTGATTAGAAATTTACCTTAAATATTTCATTTTCAATCAACCATTTGTTTCTCGTTAAAATACTGAGTTGGATATTGAAAAGGGGAGAAGTTCGGTTTTTATTGCAATATTTTTTATCCCCTTTTCCTCTATGTGATTTAAACAAAATATCATCGAATTAGGCAATATTTTGCCGTTTTTCCACGTTTCTGTGAATTTTCAGTCTATGGGTATTAATTCATTATATATACGATAAAAATGATGCAAACACATAATTGATTAGATAATAACCTTAAATACTTCATTTTCAATCATCTATTTGTTTCTCGTTAAAATACTGAGTAAGATATTGAAAAGGGGAGAAGTTCGGTTTTTATTGCATATATCGACGTTTCAGCCGGATTAGAGCGGTTTTACGTGTACATCTTCCATCGGTAATATATAAACAGGAAATCAAAAACATTTTATTTAATTCTAATGAAAACACATTTATTTTTATCGTTTGTATTGGAAACAACATTGTCATATGTCTTTTCTTGGATCTAAATAATACGAAACTTCACTCTATGATTTGAAGTTAAATTCCTCAAATATGGTTAAATAGTGACTTTTTTCACGTTTTTCTTGTAGTTTGATATTATGTAAATATATTCATTTTTACCAATATTTCGATACTATTTCAAGTAGTATCAAGATATGTGATTTCGCCTTCATATCTCAGAATTTCGCATAATATTGCATATTAAGCAAGTTTTCTTGCATTTTGTTTCGTACGAAAAATCGTCGAATTTAGCAATATTTTGACGTTTATCATCCCCTTTTCCTTTATGTGATTTAAACAAATTATCATCGAACAAGGCAATATTTTGCCGTTTTTCCACGTTTTTGTGAATTTTCAGTTTATTGGTATTAATTCATTAAATATATGATAAAAATGATGCAAACACATAATTGATTAGAAATTTACCTTATATACTTCATTTTCAATCAACCATTTGTTTCTCGTTAAAATACTGAGTTGGATATTGAAAAGGGGAGAAGTTCGGTTTTTATTGCATATATCGACGTTTCAGCCGGATTAGAGCGGTTTTACGTGTACATCTTCCATCGGTAATATAAACGGGAAACCAGGAACATTTTAGTTAATTCTAATGAAAACACATTGGTTTTATCATTTGTATTGGAAACAATATTGACATATGTCTTTTCTTGGATCTAAATATTACGAAACCTCGCTCTATGATTTGAAGTTAAATTCCTCAAATATGGTTTATAGTGACTTTTTTCACGTTTTTCTTGTAGTTTGATATTACGTAAATATATTCATTTTTACCAATATTTCGATACTATTTCAAGTAGTATCAAGATATGTGATTTCGCCTTCATATCTCAGAATTTCGCATAATATTGCATTTTAAGCAAGTTTTCTTGCATTTTGTTTCGTACGAAAAGTCATCGAATTTAGCAATATTTTGACGTTCATCATCTCCTTTTCCTTTATGTGATTTAAATAAAATATCATCGATTTAGGCAATATTTTGCCGTTTTTCCACGTTTTTGTGAATTTTCTGTCTATGGGTATTAATTCATTATATATACGATAAAAATGATGCAAACACATAATTGATTAGATAATAACCCTAAATACTTCAGTTTCAATCATCTATTTGTTTCTCGTTAAAATACTGAGTATTTGCAATTGCTCAGTATATTGCTGAAAATTGAGTATATTGAGAAAAATGCTGAGTATTGCAAGGGGGAGAAGTTCGGTTTTTATTGCATATATCGACGTTTCAGCCGGATTAGAGCGGTTTTACGTGTACAACTTCCATCGGTAATATAAACGGAAAATCAAGAACATTTTAGTTAATTCTAATGAAAACATTGTTTTTTATCATTTGTATTGGAAACAACATTGTCATATGTCTTTTCTTGGATCTAAATAATACGAAACCTCGCTCTATGATTTGAAGTTAAAATCCTCAAATATGATAAAATAGTGACTTTTTCACGTTTTTCATGTAGTTTGATATTACGTAAATATATTCATTTTTACCAATATTTCGATACTATTTCATGTAGTATCACGATATGTGATTTCGCCTTCATATCTCAGAATTTCACATAATATTGCATTTTAAGCAAGTTTTCTTGTATTTTGTTTCGTACGAAAAATCGTCGAATTTAGCAATATTTTGACGTTTATCATCCCCTTTTCCTCTATGTGATTTAAACAAAATATCGTCGAATTAGGCAATATTTTGCCGTTTTTCCACGTTTCTGTGAATTTTCAGTCTATGGGTATTAATTCATTATATATACGATAAAAATGATGCAAACACATAATTGATTAGATAATAACCTTAAATACTTCATTTACAATCATCTATTTGTTTCTCGTTAAAATACTGAGTAAGATATTGAAAAGGGGAGAAGTTCGGTTTTTATTGCATATATCGACGTTTCAGCCGGATTAGAGCGGTTTTACGTGTACATCTTCCATCGGTAATATATAAACAGGAAATCAAAAACATTTTACTTAATTCTAATGAAAACACATTTATTTTTATCGTTTGTATTGGAAACAACATTGTCATATGTCTTTTCTTGGATCTAAATAATACGAAACCTCGCTCTATGATTTGAAGTTAAATTCCTCAAATATGGTTAAATAGTGACTTTTTTCACGTTTTTCTTGTAGTTTGATATTACGTAAATATATTCATTTTTACCAATATTTCGATACTATTTCAAGTAGTATCAAGATATGTGATTTCGCCTTCATATCTCAGAATTTCGCATAATATTGCATTTTAAGCAAGTTTTCTTGCATTTTGTTTCGTACGAAAAATCGTCGAATTTTGCAATATTTTGACGTTTATCATCCCATTTTCCTCTATGTGATTTAAACAACATATCATCGAATTAGGCAATATTTTGCCGTTTTTCCACGTTTCTGTGAATTTTCAGTCTATGGGTATTAATTCATTATATATACGATAAAAATGATGCAAACACATAATTGATTAGATAATAACCTTAAATACTTCATTTACAATCATCTATTTGTTTCTCGTTAAAATACTGAGTAAGATATTGAAAAGGGGAGAAGTTCGGTTTTTATTGCATATATCGACGTTTCAGCCGGATTAGAGCGGTTTTACGTGTACATCTTCCATCGGTAATATATAAACAGGAAATCAAAAACATTTTACTTAATTCTAATGAAAACACATTTATTTTTATCGTTTGTATTGGAAACAACATTGTCATATGTCTTTTCTTGGATCTAAATAATACGAAACCTCGCTCTATGATTTGAAGTTAAATTCCTCAAATATGGTTAAATAGTGACTTTTTTCACGTTTTTCTTGTAGTTTGATATTACGTAAATATATTCATTTTTACCAATATTTCGATACTATTTCAAGTAGTATCAAGATATGTGATTTCGCCTTCAAATCTCAAAATTTCGCATAATATTGCATTTTAAGCAAGTTTTCTTGCATTTTGTTTCGTACGAAAAATCGTCGAATTTAACAATATTTTGACGTTTATCATCCCCTTTTCCTTTAGGTGATTTAAACAAAATATCATCGAATAAGGCAATATTTTGCCGTTTTTCCACGTTTTTGTGAATTTTCAGTTGATTGTTATTAATTCATTAAATATATGATAAAAATGATGCAAACACATAATTGATTAGATAATAACCTTAAATACTTCATTTACAATCATCTATTTGTTTCTCGTTAAAATACTGAGTAAATATTGAAAAGGGGAGAAACTACATGAATAGTATCGAAATATTGGTAAAAATGAATATATTTACGTAATATCAAACTACATGAAAAACCTGAAAAAGTCACAATTTTATCATATTTGAAAATTTTAACTTCAAATCATAGAGCGAGGTTTCGTATTATTTAGATACAAGAAAAGACGTATGACAATGTCATGATTCCAATACAAATGATAAAAAACAATGTTCTCATTAGAATTAACTAAAATATTCTTAATTTTCCGTTTATATTACCGATGGAAGATGTACACGTAAAACCGCTCTAATCCGGCTGAAACGTCGATATATGCAATAAAAACCGAACTTCTCCCCTTTGCAATATCTTACTCAGTATTTTAACGAGAAACAAATAGATGACTGAAACTGAAGTATTTATGGTTATTATCTAATCAATTATGTGTTTGCATCATTTTTATCGTATATATAATGAATTAATACCCATAGACTGAAAATTCACAGAAACGTGGAAAAACGGCAAAATATTGCCTAATTCGATAATATTTTGTTTAAATCACATAGAGGAAAAGGGGATGATAAACGTCAAAATATTGCTAAATTCGATGATTTTTCGTACGAAACAAAATGCAAGAAAACTAGCTTAAAATGCAATATAATGCGACATTCTGAGATTTAAAGGCCAAATCACATATCGTGATACTTCATGAAATAGCATCGAAATATTGGTAATAACGAATATATTTACGTAATATCAAACTACATGATTAACGTGAAAAAGTCACTATTTTACCATATATGAGGATTTTAACTTCAAATCATAGAGTGAAGTTCCGTATTATTTAGATCCATGAAAAGACATATGACAATGTTGTTTCCAATACAAATGATAAAACCAATGTGTTTTCATTATAATTAACTAAAATGTTCCTGATTTTCCGTTTATATTACCGATGGAAGATGTACACGTAAAACCGCTCTAATCCGGCTGAAACGTCGATATATGCAATAAAAACCGAACTTCTCCCCTTTTCAATATCCAACTCAGTATTTTAACGAGAAACATATGGTTGATTGAAAATGAAGTATTTAAGGTAAATTTCTAATCAATTATGTGTTTGCATCATTTTTATCATATATATAATGAATTAATAACAATAAACTGAAAATTAACAAAAACGTGGAAAAACGGCAAAATATTGCCTAATTCGATGATATTTTGTTTAAATCACATAGAGGAAAAGGGGATGATAAACGTCAAAATATTGCTAAATTCGACGATTTTTCGTACGAAATAAAATGCAAGAAAACCTGCTTAAAATGCAATATTATGCGAAATTCTGAGATTTGAAGGCGAAATCACATATCGTGATACTACATGAAATAGTAACGAAATATTGGTAAAAATGAATATATTTACGTAATATCAAACTACATGAAAAACGTGAAAAAAGTCACTATTTAACCATATTTGAGGAATTTAACTTCAAATCATAGAGCGAGGTTTCGTATTATTTAGATCCAAGAAAAGACATATGACAATGTTGTTTCCAATACAAATGATAAAACCAATGTTTTCATTAGAATTAACTAAAATGTTCCTGATTTTCCGTTTATATTACCGTTGGAAGATGTACACGTAAAACCACTCTAATCCGGCTGAAACGTCGATATATGCAATAAAAACCGAACTTCTCCCCTTTTCAATATCCAACTCAGTATTTTAACGAGAAACAAATGGTTGATTGAAAATGAAGTATTTAAGGTAAATTTCTAATCAATTATGTGTTTGCATCATTTTTATCATATATATAATGAATTAATAACAATAAACTGAAAATTACCAAAAACGTGGAAAAACGGCAAAATATTGCCTAATTCGATGATATTTTGTTTAAATCACATAGAGGAAAAGGGGATGATAAACGTCAAAATATTGCTAAATTCGACGATTTTTCGTACGAAATAAAATGCAAGAAAACCTGCTTAAAATGCAATATTATGCGAAATTCTGAGATTTGAAGGCCAAACCACATATCGTGATACTACTTGAAATAGTATCGAAATATTGGTAAAAATGAATATATTTACGTAATATCAAACTACAAGAAAAACGTGAAAAAAGTCACTATTTAACCATATTTGAGGAATTTAACTTCAAATCATAGAGCGAGGTTTCGTATTATTTAGATCCAAGAAAAGACATATGACAATGTTGTTTCCAATACAAACGATAAAAATAAATGAGTTTTCATTAGATTTAAGTAAAATGTTTTTGATTTCCTGTTTATATATTACCGATGGAAGATGTACACGTAAAACCGCTCTAATCCGGCTGAAACGTTGATATATGCAATAAAAACCGTTTCTCGTTAAAATACTGAGTAAAATATTGAAAAGGGGAGAAGTTCGGTTTTTATTGCATATATCGACGTTTCAGCTGGATTAGAGCGGTTTTACGTGTACATCTTCCATCGGTAATATATAAACAGAAAATCAAAAACATTTTAGTTAATTCTAATGAAAACACATTTATTTTTTTCGTTTGTACTGGTGCCATTGTCATATGTCTTTTCTTGGATCTAAATAATACGAAACCTCGCTCTATGATTGGAAGTTAAATTCCTCAAATATGGTTATATAGTGACTTTTTTCACGTTTTTCATGTAGTTTGATATTACGTATATATATTCATTTTTACCAATATTTTGATACTATTTCATGTAGTATCACGATATGTGATTTGGCCTTCAAATCTCAGAATTTCGCATAATATTGCATTTCAAGCAAGTTTTCTTGCATTTTGTTTCGTACGAAAAATCATCGAATTTAGCAATATTTTGACGTTTATCATCTCCTTTTCCTTTATGTGATTTAAATAAAATATCATCGAATTAGCCAATATTTTGCCGTTTTTCCACGTTTTTGTGAATTTTCTGTCTATGGGTATTAATTCATTATATATACGATTAAAATAATGCAAACACATAATTAATTAGATAATAACCTTAAATACTTAATTTTCAATCATCTATTTGTTTCTCGTTAAAATACTGAGTAAGATATTGCAAAGGGGAGAAGTTCGGTTTTTATTGCATATATCGACGTTTCAGCCGGATTAGAACGGTTTTACGTGTACATCTTCCATCGGTAATATAAGCGGAAAATCAAGAATATTTTAGTTAATTCTAATGAAAACATTGTTTTTTATCATTTGTATTGGAAACAACATTGTCATATGTCTTTTCTTGGATCTAAATAATACGAAACCTCGCTTTATGATTTGAAGTTAAAATCCTCAAATATGATAAAATAGTGACTTTTTCACGTTTTTCATGTAGTTTGATATTACGTAAATATATTCATTTTTACCAATATTTCGATACTATTCATGTAGTATCACGATATGTGATTTGGCCTTCAAATCTCAGAACGTCGCATAATATTGCATTTTAAGCAAGTTTTCTTGCATTTTGTTTCGTACGAAAAATCATCGAATTTAGCAATATTTTGACGTTTATCATCCCCTTTTCCTCTATGTGATTTAAACAAAATATCATCGAATTAAGCAATATTTTGCCGTTTTTCCACGTTATTGTGAATTTTCATTTTATAGGTATTAATTCATTATATATACGATAAAAATGATGCAAACGCATAAATGATTAGATAAAAACCTTAAATACTTCATTTTCAATCATCTATTTGTTTCTCGTTAAAATACTGAGTAAGATATTGAAAAGGGGAGAAGTTCGATTTTTATTGCATATATCGACGTTTCAGGCGGATAGAGCGGTTTTACGTGTACATCTTCCATCGGTAATATAAACGGAAAATCAGGAACATTTTAGTTAATTCTAATGAAAACACATTGGTTTTATAATTTGTATTGGAAACAACATTGTCATATGTCTTTTCTTGGATCTAAATATTACGAAACCTCGCTCTATGATTTGAAGCTAAAATCCTCAAATATGGTAAAATAGTGACTTTTTTCACGTTTTTCGTGTAGTTTGATATTACGTAAATATATTCATTTTTACCAATATTTCGATACTATTTCATGTAGTATCACGATATGTGATTTGGCCTTCAAATCTCAGAAATTCGCATAATATTGCATTTTAAGCAAGTTTCCTTGCATTTTGTTTCGTACGACAAATCATCGAATTTAGCAATATTTTGACGTTTATCATCTCCTTTTCCTTTATGTGATTTAAATAAAATATCATCGAATTAGGCAATATTTTGCCGTTTTTCCACGTTTTTGTGAATTTTCTGTCTATGGGTATTCATTCATTATATATACGATAAAAATAATGCAAACACATAATTAATTAGATAATAACCTTAAATACTTCATTTTCAATCATCTATTTGTTTCTCGTTAAAATACTGAGTAAGATATTGCAAAGGGGAGAAGTTCGGTTTTTATTGCATATATCGACGTTTCAGCCGGATTAGAACGGTTTTACGTGTACATCTTCCATCGGTAATATAAGCGGAAAATCAAGAATATTTTAGTTAATTCTAATGAAAACATTGTTTTTTATCATTTGTATTGGAAACAACATTGTCATATGTCTTTTCTTGGATCTAAATAATACGAAACCTCGCTTTAAGATTTGAAGTTAAAATCCTCAAATATGATAAAATAGTGACTTTTTCACGTTTTTCATGTAGTTTGATATTACGTAAATATATTCATTTTTACCAATATTTCGATACTATTCATGTAGTATCACGATATGTGATTTGGCCTTCAAATCTCAGAACGTCGCATAATATTGCATTTTAAGCAAGTTTTCTTGCATTTTGTTTCGTACGAAAAATCATCGAATTTAGCAATATTTTGACGTTTATCATCCCCTTTTCCTCTATGTGATTTAAACAAAATATCATCGAATTAAGCAATCTTTTGCCGTTTTTCCACGTTATTGTGAATTTTCATTTTATAGGTATTAATTCATTATATATACGATAAAAATGATGCAAACGCATAAATGATTAGATAAAAACCTTAAATACTTCATTTTCAATCATCTATTTGTTTCTCGTTAAAATACTGAGTAAGATATTGAAAAGGGGAGAAGTTCGATTTTTATTGCATATATCGACGTTTCAGCCGGATAGAGCGGTTTTACGTGTACATCTTCCATCGGTAATATAAACGGAAAATCAGGAACATTTTAGTTAATTCTAATGAAAACACATTGGTTTTATAATTTGTATTGGAAACAACATTGTCATATGTCTTTTCTTGGATCTAAATATTACGAAACCTCGCTCTATGATTTGAAGCTAAAATCCTCAAATATGGTAAAATAGTGACTTTTTTCACGTTTTTCGTGTAGTTTGATATTACGCAAATATATTCATTTTTACCAATATTTCGATACTATTTCATGTAGTATCACGATATGTGATTTGGCCTTCAAATCTCAGAAATTCGCATAATATTGCATTTTAAGCAAGTTTCCTTGCATTATGTTTCGTACGACAAATCATCGAATTTAGCAATATTTTGACGTTAATCATCTCCTTTTCCTTTGTGTGATTTAAACTAAATATCATCGAATTAGGCAATATTTTGCCGTTTTTCCAAGTTTTTGTGAATTTTCAGTCTATGGGTATTAATTCATTATATATACGATAAAATTATGCAAACACATAATTGATTAGATAATAATCTTAAATACTTTATTTTCAATCATATTTTGTTTCTCGTTAAAATACTGAGTAAGATATTGAAAAGGGGAGAAGTTCGGTTTTTATTTCATATATCGACGTTTCAGCCGGATTAGAGCGGTTTTACGTGTACATCTTCCATCGGTAATATAAACGAAAAATCAGGAACATTTTAGTTAATTCTAATGAAAACACATTGGTTTTATCATTTGTATTGGAAACAACATTGTCATATGTCTTTTCATGGATCTAAATAATACGAAACCTCACTCTATGATTTGAAGTTAAAATCCTTAAATATGGTAAAATAGTGACTTTTTCACCTTAATCATGTAGTTTGATATTACGTAAATATATTCATTATTACCAATATTTCGATGCTATTTCATGAAGTATCACGATATGTGATTTGGCCTTTAAATCTCAGAATGTCGCATTATATTGCATTTTAAGCTAGTTTTCTTGCATTTTGTTTCATACGAAAAATCGTCGAATTTAGCAATATTTTGACGTTTATCATCCCCTTTTCCTTTATGTGATTTAAACAAAATATCATCGAATAAGGCAATATTTTGCCGTTTTTCCACGTTTTTGTGAATTTTCAGTTTATTGTTATTAATTCATTAAATATATGATAAAAATGATGCAAACACATAATTGATTAGAAATTTACCTTAAATACTTCATTTTCAATCAGCCATTTGTTTCTCGTTAAAATACTGAGTTGGATATTGAAAAGGGGAGAAGTTCGGTTTTTATTGCATATATCGACGTTTCAGCTGGATTAGAGCGGTTTTACGTGTACATCTTCCGTCGGTAATATACACGGAAAATCAGGAACATTTTAGTTATTTCTAATGAAAACACATTGGTTTTATCATTTGTATTGGAAACAACATTGTCACAACATGTCTTTTCTTGGATCTAAATAATACGAATCCTCGCTCTATGATTTGAAGTTAAAATCCTCAAATATGGTAAAATAGTGACATTTTTCACGTTTTTCATGTACTTTGATTTTACGTATATATATTCATTTTTACCAATATTTCGATACTATTTCATGTAGTATCACGATATGTGATTTGGCCTTCAAATCTCAGAATTTCGCATAATATTGCATTTTAAGCAAATTTCTTGCATTTTGTTTCGTACGAAAAATCATCGAATTTAGCAATATTTTGACGTTCATCATCTCCTTTTCCTTTATGTGATTTATATAAAATATCATCGATTTAGGCAATATTTTGCCATTTTTCCACGTTTTTGTGAATTTTCTGTCTATGGGTATTAATTCATTATATATACGATAAAAATGATGCAAACACATAATTGATTAGATAATAACCCTAAATACTTCAGTTTCAATCATCTATTTGTTTCTCGTTAAAATACTGAGTAAGATATTGCAAAGGGGAGAAGTTCGGTTTTTATTGCATATATCGACGTTTCAGCCGGATTAGAGCGGTTTTACGTGTACATCTTCCATCGGTAATATAAACGGAAAATCAAGAACATTTTAGTTAATTCTAATGAAAACATTGTTTTTTATCATTTGTATTGGAAACAACATTGTCATATGTCTTTTCTTGGATCTAAATAATACGAAACCTCGCTCTATGATTTGAAGTTAAAATCCTCAAATATGATAAAATAGTGACTTTTTCACGTTTTTCATGTAGTTTGATATTACGTAAATATATTCATTTTTACCAATATTTCGATACTATTTCATGTAGTATCACGATATGTGATTTCGCCTTCAAATCTCAGAATTTCGCATAATATTGCATTTTAAGCAAGTTTTCTTGCATTTTGTTTCGTACGAAAAATCGTCGAATTTAGCAATATTTTGACGTTTATCATCCCCTTTTCCTCTATGTGATTTAAACAAAATATCGTCGAATTAGGCAATATTTTGCCGTTTTTCCACGTTTCTGTGAATTTTCAGTCTATGGGTATTAATTCATTATATATACGATAAAAATGATGCAAACACATAATTGATTAGATAATAACCTTAAATACTTCATTTACAATCATCTATTTGTTTCTCGTTAAAATACTGAGTAAGATATTGAAAAGGGGAGAAGTTCGGTTTTTATTGTATATATCGACGTTTCAGCCGGATTAGAGCGGTTTTACGTGTACATCTTCCATCGGTAATATATAAACAGGAAATCAAAAACATTTTACTTAATTCTAATGAAAACACATTTATTTTTATCGTTTGTATTGGAAACAACATTGTCATATGTCTTTTCTTGGATCTAAATAATACGAAACCTCGCTCTATGATTTGAAGTTAAATTCCTCAAATATGGTTATATAGTGACTTTTTTCACGTTTTTCTTGTAGTTTGATATTACGTAAATATATTCATTTTTACCAATATTTCGATACTATTTCAAGTAGTATCAAGATATGTGATTTCGCCTTCAAATCTCAGAATTTCGCATAATATTGCATTTTAAGCAAGTTTTCTTGCATTTTGTTTCGTAAGAAAAATCGTCGAATTTTGCAATATTTTGACGTTTATCATCCCCTTTTCCTCTATGTGATTTAAACAACATATCATCGAATTAGGCAATATTTTGCCGTTTTTCCACGTTTCTGTGAATTTTCAGTCTATGGGTATTAATTCATTATATATACGATAAAAATGATGCAAACACATAATTGATTAGATAATAACCTTAAATACGTCATTTTCAATCATCTATTTGTTTCTCTTTAAAATACTGAGTAAGATATTGAAAAGGGGAGAAACTACATGAATAGTATCGAAATATTGGTAAAAATGAATATATTTACGTAATATCAAACTACATGAAAAACCTGAAAAAGTCACAATTTTATCATATTTGAGGATTTTAACTTCAAATCATAGAGCGAGGTTTCGTATTATTTAGATACAAGAAAAGACGTATGACAATGATTCCAATACAAATGATAAAAAACAATGTTCTCATTAGAATTAACTAAAATATTCTTAATTTTCCGTTTATATTACCGATGGAAGATGTACACGTAAAACCGCTCTAATCCGGCTGAAACGTCGATATATGCAATAAAAACCGAACTTCTCCCCTTTGCAATATCTTACTCAGTATTTTAACGAGAAACAAATAGATGACTGAAACTGAAGTATTTAAGGTTATTATCTAATCAATTATGTGTTTGCATCATTTTTATCGTATATATAATGAATTAATACCCATAGACTGAAAATTCACAGAAACGTGGTAAAACGGCAAAATATTGCCTAATTCGATAATATTTTGTTTAAATCACATAGAGGAAAAGGGGATGATAAACGTCAAAATATTGCTAAATTCGATGATTTTTCGTACGAAACAAAATGCAAGAAAACTAGCTTAAAATGCAATATAATGCGACATTCTGAGATTTAAAGGCCAAATCACATATCGTGATACTTCATGAAATAGCATCGAAATATTGGTAATAACGAATATATTTACGTAATATCAAACTACATGATTAACGTGAAAATTCACAATTTTACCATATTTGAGGATTTTAACTTCAAATCATAGAGTGAAGTTTCGTATTATTTAGATCCATGAAAAGACATATGACAATGTTGTTTCCAATACAAATGATAAAACCAATGTGTTTTCATTAGAATTAACTAAAATGTTCCTGATTTTCCGTTTATATTACCGATGGAAGATGTACAACTTACATGCATTTACTTAACAACATTGTCATATGTCTTTTCTTGGATCTAAATAATACGAAACCTCGCTCTATGATTGGAAGTTAAATTCCTCAAATATGGTTATATAGTGACTTTTTTCACGTTTTTCATGTAGTTTGATATTACGTATATATATTCATTTTTACCAATATTTTGATACTATTTCATGTAGTATCACGATATGTGATTTGGCCTTCAAATCTCAGAATTTCGCATAATATTGCATTTCAAGCAAGTTTTCTTGCATTTTGTTTCGTACGAAAAATCATCGAATTTAGCAATATTTTGACGTTTATCATCTCCTTTTCCTTTATGTGATTTAAATAAAATATCATCGAATTAGCCAATATTTTGCCGTTTTTCCACGTTTTTGTGAATTTTCTGTCTATGGGTATTAATTCATTATATATACGATTAAAATAATGCAAACACATAATTAATTAGATAATAACCTTAAATACTTCATTTTCAATCATCTATTTGTTTCTCGTTAAAATACTGAGTAAGATATTGCAAAGGGGAGAAGTTCGGTTTTTATTGCATATATCGACGTTTCAGCCGGATTAGAACGGTTTTACGTGTACATCTTCCATCGGTAATATAAGCGGAAAATCAAGAATATTTTAGTTAATTCTAATGAAAACAATGTTTTTTATCATTTGTATTGGAAACAACATTGTCATATGTCTTTTCTTGGATCTAAATAATACGAAACCTCGCTTTATGATTTGAAGTTAAAATCCTCAAATATGATAAAATAGTGACTTTTTCACGTTTTTCATGTAGTTTGATATTACGTAAATATATTCATTTTTACCAATATTTCGATACTATTCATGTAGTATCACGATATGTGATTTGGCCTTCAAATCTCAGAACGTCGCATAATATTGCATTTTAAGCAAGTTTTCTTGCATTTTGTTTCGTACGAAAAATCATCGAATTTAGCAATATTTTGACGTTTATCATCCCCTTTTCCTCTATGTGATTTAAACAAAATATCATCGAATTAAGCAATATTTTGCCGTTTTTCCACGTTATTGTGAATTTTCATTTTATAGGTATTAATTCATTATATATACGATAAAAATGATGCAAACGCATAAATGATTAGATAAAAACCTTAAATACTTCATTTTCAATCATCTATTTGTTTCTCGTTAAAATACTGAGTAAGATATTGAAAAGGGGAGAAGTTCGATTTTTATTGCATATATCGACGTTTCAGCCGGATAGAGCGGTTTTACGTGTACATCTTCCCTCGGTAATATAAACGGAAAATCAGGAACATTTTAGTTAATTCTAATGAAAACACATTGGTTTTATAATTTGTATTGGAAACAACATTGTCATATGTCTTTTCTTGGATCTAAATATTACGAAACCTCGCTCTATGATTTGAAGCTAAAATCCTCAAATATGGTAAAATAGTGACTTTTTTCACGTTTTTCGTGTAGTTTGATATTACGTAAATATATTCATTTTTACCAATATTTCGATACTATTTCATGTAGTATCACGATATGTGATTTGGCCTTCAAATCTCAGAAATTCGCATAATATTGCATTTTAAGCAAGTTTCCTTGCATTTTGTTTCGTACGACAAATCATCGAATTTAGCAATATTTTGACGTTTATCATCTCCTTTTCCTTTATGTGATTTAAACTAAATATCATCGAATTAGGCAATATTTTGCCGTTTTTCCAAGTTTTTGTGAATTTTCAGTCTATGGGTATTAATTCATTATATATACGATAAAATTATGCAAACACATAATTGATTAGATAATAATCTTAAATACTTTATTTTCAATCATATTTTTGTTTCTCGTTAAAATACTGAGTAAGATATTGAAAAGGGGAGAAGTTCGGTTTTTATTTCATATATCGACGTTTCAGCCGGATTAGAGCGGTTTTACGTGTACATCTTCCATCGGTAATATAAACGAAAAATCAGGAACATTTTAGTTAATTCTAATGAAAACACATTGGTTTTATCATTTGTATTGGAAACAACATTGTCATATGTCTTTTCATGGATCTAAATAATACGAAACCTCACTCTATGATTTGAAGTTAAAATCCTTAAATATGGTAAAATAGTGACTTTTTCACCTTAATCATGTAGTTTGATATTACGTAAATATATTCATTATTACCAATATTTCGATGCTATTTCATGAAGTATCACGATATGTGATTTGGCCTTTAAATCTCAGAATGTCGCATTATATTGCATTTTAAGCTAGTTTTCTTGCATTTTGTTTCATACGAAAAATCGTTGAATTTAGCAATATTTTGACGTTTATCATCCCCTTTTCCTTTATGTGATTTAAACAAAATATCATCGAATAAGGCAATATTTTGCCGTTTTTCCACGTTTTTGTGAATTTTCAGTTTATTGTTATTAATTCATTAAATATATGATAAAAATGATGCAAACACATAATTGATTAGAAATTTACCTTAAATACTTCATTTTCAATCAGCCATTTGTTTCTCGTTAAAATACTGAGTTGGATATTGAAAAGGGGAGAAGTTCGGTTTTTATTGCATATATCGACGTTTCAGCTGGATTAGAGCGGTTTTACGTGTACATCTTCCGTCGGTAATATACACGGAAAATCAGGAACATTTTAGTTATTTCTAATGAAAACACCTTGGTTTTATCATTTGTATTGGAAACAACATTGTCACAACATGTCTTTTCTTGGATCTAAATAATACGAATCCTCGCTCTATGATTTGAAGTTAAAATCCTCAAATATGGTAAAATAGTGACATTTTTCACGTTTTTCATGTACTTTGATTTTACGTATATATATTCATTTTTACCAATATTTCGATACTATTTCATGTAGTATCACGATATGTGATTTGGCCTTCAAATCTCAGAATTTCGCATAATATTGCATTTTAAGCAAATTTCTTGCATTTTGTTTCGTACGAAAAATCATCGAATTTAGCAATATTTTGACGTTCATCATCTCCTTTTCCTTTATGTGATTTATATAAAATATCATCGATTTAGGCAATATTTTGCCATTTTTCCACGTTTTTGTGAATTTTCTGTCTATGGGTATTAATTCATTATATATACGATAAAAATGATGCAAACACATAATTGATTAGATAATAACCCTAAATACTTCAGTTTCAATCATCTATTTGTTTCTCGTTAAAATACTGAGTAAGATATTGCAAAGGGGAGAAGTTCGGTTTTTATTGCATATATCGACGTTTCAGCCGGATTAGAGCGGTTTTACGTGTACATCTTCCATCGGTAATATAAACGGAAAATCAAGAACATTTTAGTTAATTCTAATGAAAACATTGTTTTTTATCATTTGTATTGGAAACAACATTGTCATATGTCTTTTCTTGGATCTAAATAATACGAAACCTCGCTCTATGATTTGAAGTTAAAATCCTCAAATATGATAAAATAGTGACTTTTTCACGTTTTTCATGTAGTTTGATATTACGTAAATATATTCATTTTTACCAATATTTCGATACTATTTCATGTAGTATCACGATATGTGATTTCGCCTTCAAATCTCAGAATTTCGCATAATATTGCATTTTAAGCAAGTTTTCTTGCATTTTGTTTCGTACGAAAAATCGTCGAATTTAGCAATATTTTGACGTTTATCATCCCCTTTTCCTCTATGTGATTTAAACAAAATATCGTCGAATTAGGCAATATTTTGCCGTTTTTCCACGTTTCTGTGAATTTTCAGTCTATGGGTATTAATTCATTATATATACGATAAAAATGATGCAAACACATAATTGATTAGATAATAACCTTAAATACTTCATTTACAATCATCTATTTGTTTCTCGTTAAAATACTGAGTAAGATATTGAAAAGGGGAGAAGTTCGATTTTTATTGCATATATCGACGTTTCAGCCGGATTAGAGCGGTTTTACGTGTACATCTTCCATCGGTAATATATATACAGGAAATCAAAAACATTTTACTTAATTCTAATGAAAACACATTTATTTTTATCGTTTGTATTGGAAACAACATTGTCATATGTCTTTTCTTGGATCTAAATAATACGAAACCTGGCTCTATGATTTGAAGTTAAATTCCTCAAATATGGTTAAATAGTGACTTTTTTCACGTTTTTCATGTAGTTTGATATTACGTAAATATATTCATTTTTACCAATATTTAGATACTATTTCAAGTAGTATCAAGATATGTGATTTCGCCTTCAAATCTCAGAATTTCGCATAGTATTGCATATTAAGCCAGTTTTTTTGCATTTTGTTTCGTACGAAAAATCGTCGAATTTAGCAATATGTTGACGTTTATCATCTCCTTTTCCTTTATGTGATTTAAACAAAACATCATCGAATAAAGCAATATTTTGCCGTTTTTCCACGTTTTTGTGAATTTTCAGTTTATTGTTATTAATTCATTAAATATACGATACAAATGATGCAAACACATAATTGATTAGAAATTTACCTTAAATACTTCATTTTCAATCAACCATTTGTTTCTCGTTAAAATACTGAGTTGGATATTGAAAAGGGGAGAAGTTCGGTTTTTATTGCATATATCGACGTTTCAGCCGGATTAGAGCGGTTTTACGTGTACATCTTCCATCGGTAATATAAACAGAAAATCAGGAACATTTTAGTTAATTCTAATGAAAACACATTGGTTTTATCATTTGTATTGGAAACAACATTGTCATATGTCTTTTCTTGGATCTAAATAATACGAAACCTCGCTCTATGATTTGAAGTTAAAATCCTCAAATATGGTAAAATAGTGACTTTTTCACGTTTTTCATATAGTTTGATATTACGTAAATATATTCATTTTTACCAATATTTCGATACTATTTCATGTAGTATCACGATATGTGATTTATCCTTCAAATCTCAGAATTTCGCATAATATTGCATTTTAAGCAAGTTTTCTTGCATTTTGTTTCGTACGAAAAATCATCAAATTTAGCAATATGTTGACGTTTATCATCTCCTTTTCCTTTATGTGATTTAAACAAAATATCATCGAATTAAGCAATATTTTACCGTTTTTCCACGTTTTTGTGAATTTTCAGTCTATGGGTATTAATTCATTATATATACGATAAAAATGATGCACACACATAATTGATTAGATAATAACCTTAAATATTTCATTTTCAATCATCTATTTGTTTCTCGTTAAAATACTAAGTAAGATATTGAAAAGGGGAGAAGTTCGGTTTTTATTGCATATATCGACGTTTCAGCCGGATTAGAGCGGTTTTACGTGTACATCTTCCATCGGTAATATAAACGGAAAATCAGGAACATTTTAGTTAATTCTAATAAAAACACATTGGTGTTATCATTTGTATTGGAAACAACATTGTCATATGTCTTTTCTTTGATCTAAATAATACGAAACTTCGCTCTATGATTTGAAGTTAAAATCCTCATATATGGTAAAATAGTGACTTTTTAACGTTAACCATGTAGTTTGATATTACGTAAATATATTCATTATTACCAATATTTCGATGCTATTTCATGTAGTATCATGATATGTGATTTGGCCTTTAAATCTCAGAAAGTCGCATTATATTGCATTTTAAGCAAGTTTTCTTGCATTTTGTTTCGTACGAAAAATCATCGAATTTAGCAATATTTTGACGTTTATCATCCCCTTTTCCTCTATGTGATTTAAACAAAATATCATCGAATTAGGCAATATTTTGCCGTTTTTCCACGTTTTTGTGAATTTTCAGCCTTTGGGTATTAATTCATTATATATACAATAAAAATGATGCAAACACATAATTGATTAGATAATAACCTTAAATACTTCATTTTCAATCATCTATTTGTTTCTCGTTAAAATACTGAGTAAGATATTGAAAAGGGAAGAAGTTCGATTTTTATTGCATATATCGACGTTTCAGCCGGATTAGAGCGGTTTTACGTGTACATCTTCCATCGGTAATATATAAACAGAAAATCAAAAACATTTTAGTTAATTCTAATGAAAACACATTTATTTTTATCGTTTGTATTGGAAACAACATTGTCATATGTCTGTTCTTGGATGTAAATAATACGAAACCTTGCTCTATGATTTGAAGTTAAATTCCTCAAATATGGCTAAATAGTGACTTTTTTCACGTTTTTCATGTAGTTTGATATTACGTAAATATATTCATTTTTACCAATATTTAGATACTATTTCAAGTAGTATCAAGATATGTGATTTCGCCTTCAAATCTCAGAATTTCGCATTGGTTCGATACTATTTCATGTAGTATCACGATATGTGATTTGGCCTTCAAATCTCAGAATTTCGCATAATACTGCATTTTAAGCAAGTTTTCTTGCATTTTGTTTCGTACGGAAAATCTTCGAATTTAGCAATATTTTGACGTTTATCATCTCCTTTTCCTTTATGTGATTTAAACAAAATATCATCGAATTAGGCAATATTTTGCCGTTTTTCCACGTTTTTGTGAATTTTCAGTCTATGGGTATTAATTCATTATATATACGATAAAAATGATGCAAACACATAATTGATTAGATAATAACCTTAAATACTTCATTTTCAATCATCTATTTGTTTCTCGTTAAAATACTGAGTAAGATATTGAAAAGGGGAGAAGTTCGGTTTTTTATTGCATATATCGACGTTTCAGCCGGATTAGAGCGGTTTTACGTGTACATCTTCCATCGGTAATATAAACGGAAAATCAGGAACATTTTAGTTAATTCTAATGAAAACACATTGGTTTTATCATTTGTATTGGAAACAACATTGTCATATGACTTTTCTTGGATCTAAATAATCCGAAACCTCGCTCTATGATTTGAAGTTAAAATCCTCAAATATGGTAAAATAGTGACTTTTTAACGTGAATCATGTAGTTTGATATTACGTAAATATATTCATTATTACCAATATTTCGATGCTATTTCATGTAGTATCACGATATGTGATTTGGCCTTTAAATCTCAGAATGTCGCATTATATTGCATTTTAAGCAAGTTTTCTTGCATTTTGTTTCGTACGAAAAATCATCGAATTTAGCAATATTTTGACGTTTATCATCCCCTTTTCCTCTATGTGATTTAAACAAAACATCATCGAATTAGGCAATATTTTGCCGTTTTTCCACGTTTTTGTGAATTTTCAGTCTATGGGTATTAATTCATTATATATACGATAAAAATGATGCAAACACATAATTGATTAGATAATAACCTTAAATACTTCATTTTCCATCATCTATTTGTTTCTCGTTAAAATACTGAGTAAGATATTGAAAAGGGGAGAAGTTCGGTTTTTATTGCATATATCGACGTTTCAGCCGGATTAGAGCGGTTTTACGTGTACATCTTCCATCGGTAATATATAAACAGAAAATCAAAAACATTTTAGTTAATTCTAATGAAAACACATTTATTTTTATCGTTTGTATTGGAAACAACATTGTCATATGTCTTTTCTTGGATCTAAATAATACGAAACCTCGCTCTATGATTTGAAGTTAAATTCCTCAAATATGGTTAAATAGTGACTTTTTTCACGTTTTTCATGTAGTTTGATATTACGTAAATATATTCATTTTTACCAATATTTCCATACTATTTCAAGTAGTATCAAGATATGTGATTTCGCCTTCAAATCTCAGAATTTCGCATAATATTGCATTTTAAGCAAGTTTTCTTGCATTTTGTTTCGTACGAAAAATCGTCGAATTTAGCAATATCTTGACGTTTATCATCCCCTTTTCCTTTATGTGATTTAAACAAAATATCATCGAATAAGGCAATATTTTGCCGTTTTTCCACGTTTTTGTGAATTTTCTGTCTATGGGTATTAATTCATTATATATACGATAAAAATGATGCAAACACATAATTGATTAGATAATAACCTTAAATACTTCAGTTTCAATCATCTATTTGTTTCTCGTTAAAATAATGAGTAAGATATTGCAAAGGGGAGAAGTTCGGTTTTTATTGCATATATCGACGTTTCAGCCGGATTAGAGCGGTTTTACGTGTACATCCTCCATCGGTAATATAAACGGAAAATCAAGAACATTTTAGTTAATTCTAATGAAAACACATTGTTTTTTATCATTTGTATTGGAAACAACATTGTCATATGTCTTTTCTTGGATCTAAATAATACGAAACCTCGCTCTATGATTTGAAGTTAAAATCCTCAAATATGATAAAATAGTGACTTCTTCACGTTTTTCATGTAGTTTGATATTACGTAAATATATTCATTTTTACCAATATTTCGATACTATTCATGTAGTATCACGATATGTGATTTGCCCTTCAAATCTCAGAATGTCGCATAATATTGCATTTTAAGCAAATTTTCTTGCATTTTGTTTCGTACGAAAAATCATCGAATTTAGCAATATTTTGACGTTTATCATCCCCTTTTCCTTTATGTGATTTAAACAAAATATCATCGAATAAGGCAATATTTTGCCGTTTTTCCACGTTTTTGTGAATTTTCAGTTTATTGTTATTAATTCATTAAATATACGATAAAAATGATGCAAACACATAATTGATTAGAAATTTACCTTAAATACTTCATTTTCAATCAACCATTTGTTTCTCGTTAAAATACTGAGTTGGATATTGAAAAGGGGAGAAGTTCGGTTTTTATTGCATATATCGACGTTTCAGTCGGATTATAGCGGTTTTACGTGTACATCTTCCATCGGTAATATGAACGGAAAATCAGGAACATTTAATTAATTCTAATGAAAACACATTGGTTTTATCATTTGTATTGGAAACAACATTGTCATATGTCTTTTCATGGATCTAAATAATACGAAACCTCACTCTATGATTTGAAGTTAAAATCCTCAAATATGGTAAAATAGTGACTTTTTCACGTTAATCTTGTAGTTTGATATTACGTAAATATATTCATTATTACCAATATTTCGATGCTATTTCATGAAGTATCACGATATATGATTTGGCCTTTAAATCTCAGAATGTCGCATTATATTGCATTTTAAGCAAGTTTTGTTGCATTTTGTTTCGTACGAAAAATCATCGAATTTAGCAATATTTTGACGTTTATCATCCCCTTTTCCTCTATGAGATTTAAACAAAATATCATCGAATTAGGCAATATTTTGCCGTTTTTCCACGGTTTTGTGAATTTTCAGTCAATGGGTAATAATTCATTATATATACGATAAAAATGATGCAAACACATAATTGATTAGATAATAACCTTAAATACTTCAATTTCAATCATCTATTTGTTTCTCGTTAAAATACTGAGTAAGATATTGAAAAGGGGAGAAGTTCGGTTTTTATTGCATATATCGACGTTTCAGCCGGATTAGAGCGCTTTTACGTGTACATCTTCCATCGGTAATATATAAACAGAAAATCAAAAACATTTTAGTTAATTCTAATGAAAACACATTTATTTTTATCGTTTGTATTGGAAACAACATTGTCATATGTCTTTTCTTGGATCTAAATAATACGAAACCTCGCTCTATGATTTGAAGTTAAATTCCTCAAATATGGTTTAATAGTGACTTTTTTCACGTTTTTCATGTAGTTTGATATTACGTAAATATATTCATTTTTACCAATATTTCGATACTATTTCAAGTAGTATCAAGATATGTGATTTCGCCTTCAAATCTCAGAATTTCGCATAATATTGCATTTTAAGCAAGTTTTCTTGCATTTTGTTTCGTACGAAAAATCGTCGAATTTAGCAATATTTTGACGTTTATCATCCCCTTTTCCTTTATGTGATTTAAACAAAATATCATCGAATAAGGCAATATTTTGCCGTTTTTTCACGTTTTTGTGAATTTTCAGTTTATTGTTATTAATTCACGTTTTTGTGAATTTTCTGTCTATGGGTATTAATTCATTATATATACGATAAAAATGATGCAAACACATAATTGATTAGATAATAACCTTAAATACTTCATTTTCAATCATCTATTTGTTTCTCGTTAAAATACTGAGTAAGATATTGAAAAGGGGAGAAGTTCGGTTTTTATTGCATATATCGACGTTTCAGCCGGATTAGAGCGGTTTTACGTGTACATCTTCCAACGGTAATATAAACGGAAAATCAGGAACATTTTAGTTAATTCTAATGAAATCACATTAGTTTTATCATTTGTATTGGAAACAACATTGTCATATGTCTTTTCTTGGATCTAAATAATACGAAACCTCGCTCTATGATTTGAAGTTAAAATCCTCAAATATAGTAAAATAGTGACTTTTTTCACGTTTTTCATGTACTTTGATATTACGTATATATATTCATTTTTACCAATATTTCGATAATATTTCATGTAGTATCACGATGTGATTTGGCTTTCAAATCTCAGAATTTCGCATAATATGGCATTTTAAGCAAGTTTTCTTGCATTTTGTTTCGTACGAAAAATCATCGAATTTAGCAATATTTTGACGTTTATCATCTCCTTTTCCTTTATGTGATTTAAATAAAATATCATCGAATTAGGCAATATTTTGCCGTTTTTCCACGTTTTTGTGAATTTTCTGTCTATGGGTATTAATTCATTATATATACGATAAAAATGATGCAAACACATAATTGATTAGATAATAACCTTAAATACTTCAGTTTCAATCATCTACTTGTTTCTCGTTAAAATAATGAGTAAGATATTGCAAAGGGGAGAAGTTCGGTTTTTATTGCATATATCGACGTTTCAGCCGGATTAGAGCGGTTTTACGTGTACATCTTCCATCGGTAATATAAACGGAAAATCAAGAACATTTTAGTTAATTCTAATGAAAACACATTGTTTTTTATCATTTGTATTGGAAACAACATTGTCATATGTCTTTTCTTGGATCTAAATAATACGAAACCTCGCTCTATGATTTGAAGTTAAAATCCTCAAATATGATAAAATAGTGACTTCTTCACGTTTTTCATGTAGTTTGATATTACGTAAATATATTCATTTTTACCAATATTTCGATACTAATCATATAGTATCACGATATGTGATTTGGCCTTCAAATCTCAGAATGTCGCATAATACTGCATTTTAAGCAAATTTTCTTGCATTTTGTTTCGTACGAAAAATCATCGGATTTAGCAATATTTTGACGTTTATCATCCCCTTTTCCTCTATGTGATTTAAACAAAATATCATCGAATTAGGCAATATTTTGCCGTTTTTCCACGTTTTTGTGAATTTTCAGTCAATGGGTAACAATTCATTATATATACGATAAAAATGATGCAAACACATAATTGATTAGATAATAACCTTAAATACTTCATTTTCATTCATCTATTTGTTTCTCGTTAAAATACTGAGTAAGATATTGAAAAGGGGAGAAGTTCGGTTTTTATTGCATATATCGACGTTTTAGCCGGATTAGAGCGCTTTTACGTGTACATCTTCCATCGGTAATATATAAACAGAAAATCAAAAACATTTTAGTTAATTCTAATGAAAACACATTTATTTTTATCGTTTGTATTGGAAACAACATTGTCATATGTCTTTTCTTGGATCTAAATAATACGAAACCTCGCTCTATGATTTGAAGTTAAATTCCTCAAATATGGTTAAATAGTGACTTTTTTCACGTTTTTCATGTAGTTTGATATTACGTAAATATATTCATTTTTACCAATATTTCGATACTATTTCAAGTAGTATCAAGATATGTGATTTCGCCTTCAAATCTCAGAATTTCGCATAATATTGCATTTTAAGCAAGTTTTCTTGCATTTTGTTTCGTACGAAAAATCGTCGAATTTAGCAAAATTTTGACGTTTATCATCCCCTTTTCCTTTATGTGGTTTAAACAAAATATCATCGAATAAGGCAATATTTTGCCGTTTTTTCACGTTTTTGTGAATTTTCAGTTTATTGTTATTAATTCACGTTTTTGTGAATTTTCTGTCTATGGGTATTAATTCATTATATATACGATAAAAATGATGCAAACACATAATTGATTAGATAATAACCTTAAATACTTCATTTTCAATCATCTATTTGTTTCTCGTTAAAATACTGAGTAAGATATTGAAAAGGGGAGAAGTTCGGTTTTTATTGCATATATCGACGTTTCAGCCGGATTAGAGCGCTTTTACGTATACATCTTCCATCGGTAATATATAAACAGAAAATCAAAAACATTTTAGTTAATTCTAATGAAAAGACATTTATTTTTATCGTTTGTATTGGAAACAACATTGTCATATGTCTTTTCTTGGATCTAAATAATAGGAAACCTCGCTCTATGATTTGAAGTTAAAATCCTCAAATATGGTAAAATAGTGACTTTTTTCACGTTTTTCATGTACTTTGATATTACGTATATATATTCATTTTTACCAATATTTCGATACTATTTCATGTAGTATCACGATATGTGATTTGGCCTTCAAATCTCAGAATTTCGCATAATATTGCATTTTAAGCAAGTTTTCTTGCATTTTGTTTCGTACGAAAAATCGTCGAATTAGCAATATTTTGACGTTTATCATCCCCTTTTCCTTTATGTGATTTAAATAAAATATCATCGAATTAGGCAATATTTTGCCGTTTTTCCACGTTTTTGTGAATTTTCTGTCTATGGGTATTAATTCATTATATATACGATAAAAATGATGCAAACACATAATTGATTAGATAATAACCTTAAATACTTCAGTTTCAATCATCTATTTGTTTCTCGTTAAAATACTGAGTAAGATATATGAAAGGGGAGAAGTTCGGTTTTTATTGCATATATCGACGTTTCAGCCGGATTAGAGCGGTTTTACGTGTACATCCTCCATCGGTAATATAAACGGAAAATCAGGAACATTTTAGTTAATTCTAATGAAAACTCATTGGTTTTATCATTTGTATTGGAAGCAACATTGTCATATGTCTTTTCATGGATCTAAATAATACGAAATCTCACTCTATGATTTGAAGTTAAAATCCTCAAATATGGTAAAATAGTGATTTTTTCACGTTAATCATGTAGTTTTATATTACGTAAATATATTCATTATTACCAATATTTCGATGCTATTTCATGAAGTATCACGATATGTGCTTTGGCCTTTAAATCTCAGAATGTCGCATTATATTGCATTTTAAGCAAGTTTTCTTGCATTTTGTTTCGTACGAAAAATCATCGAATTTAGCAATATTTTGACGTTTATCATCCCCTTTTCCCTCTATGTGATTTAAACAAAATATCATCGAATTAGGCAGTATTTTGCCGTTTTTCCACGTTTTTGTTAATTTTCAGTCTATGGGTATTAATTCATTATATATACGATAAAAATGATGCAAACACATTATTGATTAGATAATAACCTTTAATACTTCATTTTCAATCATCTATTTGTTTCTCGTTAAAATACTGAGTAAGATATTGAAAAGGGGAGAAGTTCGGTTTTTATTGCATATATCGACGTTTCAGCCGAATTAGAGCGGTTTTACGTGTACATCTTCCATCGGTAATATATAAACAGAAAATCAAAAACATTTTATTTAATTCTAATGAAAACACATTTATTTTTATCGTTTGTATTGGAAACAACATTGTCATATGTCTTTTCTTGGATCTAAATAATACGAAACCTCGCTCTATGATTTGAAGTTAAATTCCTCAAATATGGTTAAATAGTGACTTTTTTTCACGTTTTTCACGTAGTTTGATATTACGTAAATATATTCATTTTTACCAATATTTCGATACTATTTCAAGTAGTATCAAGATATGTGATTTCGCCTTCAAATCTCAGAATTTCGCATAATATTGCATTTTAAGCAAGTTTTCTTGCATTTTGTTTCGTACGAAAAATCGTCGAATTTAGCAATATTTTGACGTTTATCATCCCCTTTTCCTTTATGTGATTTAAACAAAATATCATCGAATAAGGCAATATTTTGCCGTTTTTCCACGTTTTTGTGAATTTTCAGTTTATTGTTATTAATTCATTAAATATACGATAAAAATGATGCAAACACATAATTGATTAGAAATTTACCTTAAATACTTCATTTTCAATCAACCATTTGTTTCTCGTTAAAATACTGAGTTGGATATTGAAAAGGGGAGAAGTTCGGTTTTTATTGCATATATCGACGTTTCAGTCGGATTATAGCGGTTTTACGTGTACATCTTCCATCGGTAATAGAACGGAAAATCAGGAACATTTAATTAATTCTAATGAAAACACATTGGTTTTATCATTTGTATTGGAAACAACATTGTCATATGTCTTTTCTTGGATCTAAATAATACGAAACCTCACTCTATGATTTGAAGTTAAAATCCTCAAATATGGTAAAATAGTGACTTTTTCACGTTAATCTTGTAGTTTGATATTACGTAAATATATTCATTATTACCAATATTTCGATGCTATTTCATGAAGTATCACGATATATGATTTGGCCTTTAAATCTCAGAATGTCGCATTATATTGCATTTTAAGCAAATTTTGTTGCATTTTGTTTCGTACGAAAAATCATCGAATTTAGCAGTATTTTGACGTTTATTATCCCCTTTTCCTCTATGTGATTTAAACAAAATATCATCGAATTAGGCAATATTTTGCCGTTTTTCCACGTTTTTGTGAATTTTCAGTCAATGGGTAATAATTAATTATATATACGATAAAAATGATGCAAACACATAATTGATTAGATAATAACCTTAAATACTTCATTTTCAATCATCTATTTGTTTCTCGTTAAAATACTGAGTAAGATATTGAAAAGGGGAGAAGTTCGGTTTTTATTGCATATATCGACGTTTCAGCCGGATTAGAGCGCTTTTACGTGTACATCTTTCATCGGTAATATATAAACAGAAAATCAAAAACATTTTAGTTAATTCTAATGAAAACACATTTATTTTTATCGTTTGTATTGGAAACAACATTGTCATATGTCTTTTCTTGGATCTAAATAATACGAAACCTCGCTCTATGATTTGAAGTTAAATTCCTCAAATATGGTTAAATAGTGACTTTTTTCACGTTTTTCATGTAGTTTGATATTACGTAAATATATTCATTTTTACCAATATTTCGATACTATTTCAAGTAGTATCAAGATATGTGATTTCGCCTTCAAATCTCAGAATTTCGCATAATATTGCATTTTAAGCAAGTTTTCTTGCATTTTGTTTCGTACGAAAAATCGTCGAATTTAGCAATATTTTGACGTTTATCATCCCCTTTTCCTTTATGTGATTTAAACAAAATATCATCGAATAAGGCAATATTTTGCCGTTTTTTCACGTTTTTGTGAATTTTCAGTTTATTGTTATTAATTCACGTTTTTGTGAATTTTCTGTCTATGGGTATTAATTCATTATATATACGATAAAAATGATGCAAACACATAATTGATTAGATAATAACCTTAAATACTTCATTTTCAATCATCTATTTGTTTCTCGTTAAAATACTGAGTAAGATATTGAAAAGGGGAGAAGTTCGGTTTTTATTGCATATATCGACGTTTCAGCCGGATTAGAGCGGTTTTACGTGTACATCTTCTAACGGTAATATAAACGGAAAATCAGGAACATTTTAGTTAATTCTAATGAAAACACATTAGTTTTATCATTTGTATTGGAAACAACATTGTCATATGTCTTTTCTTGGATCTAAATAATACGAAACCTCGCTCTATGATTTGAAGTTAAAATCCTCAAATATGGTAAAATAGTGACTTTTTTCACGTTTTTCATGTACTTTGATATTACGTATATATATTCATTTTTACCAATATTTCGATAATATTTCATGTAGTATCACGATGTGATTTGGCCTTCAAATCTCAGAATTTCGCATAATATGGCATTTTAAGCAAGTTTTCTTGCATTTTGTTTCGTACGAAAAATCATCGAATTTAGCAATATTTTGACGTTTATCATCTCCTTTTCCTTTATGTGATTTAAATAAAATATCATCGAATTAGGCAATATTTTGCCGTTTTTCCACGTTTTTGTGAATTTTCTGTCTATGGGTATTAATTCATTATATATACGATAAAAATGATGCAAACACATAATTGATTAGATAATAACCTTAAATACTTCAGTTTCAATCATCTACTTGTTTCTCGTTAAAATAATGAGTAAGATATTGCAAAGGGGAGAAGTTCGGTTTTTATTGCATATATCGACGTTTCAGCCGGATTAGAGCGGTTTTACGTGTACATCTTCCATCGGTAATATAAACGGAAAATCAAGAACATTTTAGTTAATTCTAATGAAAACACATTGTTTTTTATCATTTGTATTGGAAACAACATTGTCATATGTCTTTTCTTGGATCTAAATAATACGAAACCTCGCTCTATGATTTGAAGTTAAAATCCTCAAATATGATAAAATAGTGACTTCTTCACGTTTTTCATGTAGTTTGATATTACGTAAATATATTCATTTTTACGAATATTTCGATACTATTCATATAGTATCACGATATGTGATTTGGCCTTCAAATCTCAGAATGTCGCATAATACTGCATTTTAGGCAAATTTTCTTGCATTTTGTTTCGTACGAAAAATCATCGGATTTAGCAATATTTTGACGTTTATCATCCCCTTTTCCTCTATGTGATTTAAACAAAATATCATCGAATTAGGCAATATTTTGCCGTTTTTCCACGTTTTTGTGAATTTTCAGTCAATGGGTAATAATTCATTATATATACGATAAAAATGATGCAAACACATAATTGATTAGATAATAACCTTAAATACTTCATTTTCAATCATCTATTTGTTTCTCGTTAAAATACTGAGTAAGATATTGAAAAGGGGAGAAGTTCGGTTTTTATTGCATATATCGACGTTTTAGCCGGATTAGAGCGCTTTTACGTGTACATCTTCCATCGGTAATATATAAACAGAAAATCAAAAACATTTTAGTTAATTCTAATGAAAACACATTTATTTTTATCGTTTGTATTGGAAACAACATTGTCATATGTCTTTTCTTGGATCTAAATAATACGAAACCTCGCTCTATGATTTGAAGTTAAATTCCTCAAATATGGTTAAATAGTGACTTTTTTCACGTTTTTCATGTAGTTTGATATTACGTAAATATATTCATTTTTACCAATATTTCGATACTATTTCAAGTAGTATCAAGATATGTGATTTCGCCTTCAAATCTTAGAATTTCGCATAATATTGCATTTTAAGCAAGTTTTCTTGCATTTTGTTTCGTATGAAAAATCGTCGAATTTAGCAAAATTTTGACGTTTATCATCGCCTTTTCCTTTATGTGGTTTAAACAAAATATCATCGAATAAGGCAATATTTTGCCGTTTTTTCACGTTTTTGTGAATTTTCAGTTTATTGTTATTAATTCACGTTTTTGTGAATTTTCTGTCTATGGGTATTAATTCATTATATATACGATAAAAATGATGCAAACACATAATTGATTAGATAATAACCTTAAATACTTCATTTTCAATCATCTATTTGTTTCTCGTTAAAATACTGAGTAAGATATTGAAAAGGGGAGAAGTTCGGTTTTTATTGCATATATCGACGTTTCAGCCGGATTAGAGCACTTTTACGTATACATCTTCCATCGGTAATATATAAACAGAAAATCAAAAACATTTTAGTTAATTCTAATGAAAACACATTTATTTTTATCGTTTGTATTGGAAACAACATTGTCATATGTCTTTTCTTGGATCTAAATAATAGGAAACCTCGCTCTATGATTTGAAGTTAAAATCCTCAAATATGGTAAAATAGTGACTTTTTTCACGTTTTTCATGTACTTTGATATTACGTATATATATTCATTTTTACCAATATTTCGATACTATTTCATGTAGTATCACGATATGTGATTTGGCCTTCAAATCTCAGAATTTCGCATAATATTGCATTTTAAGCAAGTTTTCTTGCATTTTGTTTCGTACGAAAAATCGTCGAATTAGCAATATTTTGACGTTTATCATCCCCTTTTCCTTTATGTGATTTAAATAAAATATCATCGAATTAGGCAATATTTTGCCGTTTTTCCACGTTTTTGTGAATTTTCTGTCTATGGGTATTAATTCATTATATATACGATAAAAATGATGCAAACACATAATTGATTAGATAATAACCTTAAATACTTCAGTTTCAATCATCTATTTGTTTCTCGTTAAAATACTGAGTAAGATATATGAAAGGGGAGAAGTTCGGTTTTTATTGCATATATCGACGTTTTAGCCGGATTAGAGCGGTTTTACGTGTACATCCTCCATCGGTAATATAAACGGAAAATCAGGAACATTTTAGTTAATTCTAATGAAAACTCATTGGTTTTATCATTTGTATTGGAAGCAACATTGTCATATGTCTTTTCATGGATCTAAATAATACGAAATCTCACTCTATGATTTGAAGTTAAAATCCTCAAATATGGTAAAATAGTGACTTTTTCACGTTAATCATGTAGTTTTATATTACGTAAATATATTCATTATTACCAATATTTCGATGCTATTTCATGAAGTATCACGATATGTGATTTGGCCTTTAAATCTCAGAATGTCGCATTATATTGCATTTTAAGCAAGTTTTCTTGCATTTTGTTTCGTACGAAAAATCATCGAATTTAGCAATATTTTGACGTTTATCATCCCCTTTTCCCTCTATGTGATTTAAACAAAATATCATCGAATTAGGCAGTATTTTGCCGTTTTTCCACGTTTTTGTGAATTTTCAGTCTATGGGTATTAATTCATTATATATACGATAAAAATGATGCAAACACATTATTGATTAGATAATAACCTTTAATACTTCATTTTCAATCATCTATTTGTTTCTCGTTAAAATACTGAGTAAGATATTGAAAAGGGGAGAAGTTCGGTTTTTATTGCATATATCGACGTTTCAGCCGAATTAGAGCGGTTTTACGTGTACATCTTCCATCGGTAATATATAAACAGAAAATCAAAAACATTTTATTTAATTCTAATGAAAACACATTTATTTTTATCGTTTGTATTGGAAACAACATTGTCATATGTCTTTTCTTGGATCTAAATAATACGAAACCTCGCTCTATGATTTGAAGTTAAATTCCTCAAATATGGTTAAATAGTGACTTTTTTTCACGTTTTTCACGTAGTTTGATATTACGTAAATATATTCATTTTTACCAATATTTCGATACAATTTCAAGTAGTATCAAGATATGTGATTTCGCCTTCAAATCTCAGAATTTCGCATAATATTGCATTTTAAGCAAGTTTTCTTGCATTTTGTTTCGTACGAAAAATCGTCGAATTTAGCAATATTTTGACGTTTATCATCCCCTTTTCCTTTATGTGATTTAAACAAAATATCATCGAATAAGGCAATATTTTGCCGTTTTTCCACGTTTTTGTGAATTTTCAGTTTATTGTTATTAATTCATTAAATATACGATAAAAATGATGCAAACACATTATTGATTAGAAATTTACCTTAAATACTTCATTTTCAATCAACCATTTGTTTCTCGTTAAAATACTGAGTTGGATATTGAAAAGGGGAGAAGTTCGGTTTTTATTGCATATATCGACGTTTCAGTCGGATTATAGCGGTTTTACGTGTACATCTTCCATCGGTAATAGAACGGAAAATCAGGAACATTTAATTAATTCTAATGAAAACACATTGGTTTTATCATTTGTATTGGAAACAACATTGTCATATGTCTTTTCTTGGATCTAAATAATACGAAACCTCACTCTATGATTTGAAGTTAAAATCCTCAAATATGGTAAAATAGTGACTTTTTCACGTTAATCTTGTAGTTTGATATTACGTAAATATATTCATTATTACCAATATTTCGATGCTATTTCATGAAGTATCACGATATATGATTTGGCCTTTAAATCTCAGAATGTCGCATTATATTGCATTTTAAGCAAATTTTGTTGCATTTTGTTTCGTACGAAAAATCATCGAATTTAGCAATATTTTGACGTTTATTATCCCCTTTTCCTCTATGTGATTTAAACAAAATATCATCGAATTAGGCAATATTTTGCCGTTTTTCCACGTTTTTGTGAATTTTCAGTCAATGGGTAATAATTCATTATATATACGATAAAAATGATGCAAACACATAATTGATTAGATAATAACCTTAAATACTTCATTTTCAATCATCTATTTGTTTCTCGTTAAAATACTGAGTAAGATATTGAAAAGGGGAGAAGTTCGGTTTTTATTGCATATATCGACGTTTCAGCCGGATTAGAGCGGTTTTACGTGTACATCTTCTAACGGTAATATAAACGGAAAATCAGGAACATTTTAGTTAATTCTAATGAAAACACATTAGTTTTATCATTTGTATTGGAAACAACATTGTCATGTCTTTTCTTGGATCTAAATAATACGAAACCTCGCTCTATGATTTGAAGTTAAAATCCTCAAATATGGTAAAATAGTGACTTTTTTCACGTTTTTCATGTACTTTGATATTATGTATATATATTCATTTTTACCAATATTTCGATAATATTTCATGTTGTATCACGATATGTGATTTGGCCTTCAAATCTCAGAATTTCGCATAATATTGCATTTTAAGCAAGTTTTCTTGCATTTTGTTTCGTACGAAAAATCATCGAATTTAGCAATATTTTGACGTTTATCATCTCCTTTTCCTTTATGTGATTTAAATAAAATATCATCGAATTAGGCAATATTTTGCCGTTTTTCCACGTTTTTGTGAATTTTCTGTCTATGGGTATTAATTCATTATATATACGATAAAAATGATGCAAACACATAATTGATTAGATAATAACCTTAAATACTTCAGTTTCAATCATCTACTTGTTTCTCGTTAAAATAATGAGTAAGATATTGCAAAGGGGAGAAGTTCGGTTTTTATTGCATATATCGACGTTTCAGCCGGATTAGAGCGCTTTTACGTGTACATCTTCCATCGGTAATATATAAACAGAAAATCAAAAACATTTTAGTTAATTCTAATGAAAACACATTTATTTTTATCGTTTGTATTGGAAACAACATTGTCATATGTCTTTTCTTGGATCTAAATAATACGAAACCTCGCTCTATGATTTGAAGTTAAATTCCTCAAATATGGTTAAATAGTGACTTTTTTCACGTTTTTCATGTAGTTTGATATTACGTAAATATATTCATTTTTACCAATATTTCGATACTATTTCAAGTAGTATCAAGATATGTGATTTCGCCTTCAAATCTCAGAATTTCGCATAATATTGCATTTTAAGCTAGTTTTCTTGCATTTTGTTTCGTACGAAAAATCGTCGAATTTAGGAATATTTTGACGTTTATCATCCCCTTTTCCTTTATGTGATTTAAACAAAATATCATCGAATAAGGCAATATATTGCCGTTTTTTCACGTTTTTGTGAATTTTCAGTTTATTGTTATTAATTCACGTTTTTGTGAATTTTCTGTCTATGGGTATTAATTCATTATATATACGATAAAAATGATGCAAACACATAATTGATTAGATAATAACCTTAAATACTTCATTTTCAAGCATCTATTTGTTTCTCGTTAAAATACTGAGTAAGATATTGAAAAGGGGAGAAGTTCGGTTTTTATTGCATATATCGACGTTTCAGCCGGATTAGAGCGGTTTTACGTGTACATCTTCCATCGGTAATATAAACGGAAAATCAGGAACATTTTAGTTAATTCTAATGAAAACACATTAGTTTTATCATTTGTATTGGAAACAACATTGTCATATGTCTTTTCTTGGATCTAAATAATACGAAACCTCGCTCTATGATTTGAAATTAAAATCCTCAAATATGATAAAATAGTGACTTCTTCACGTTTTTCATGTAGTTTGATATTACGTAAATATATTCATTTTTACCAATATTTCGATACTATTCATGTAGTATCACGATATGTGATTTGGCCTTCAAATCTCAGAATGTCGCATAATACTGCATTTTAAGCAAATTTTCTTGCATTTTGTTTCGTACGAAAAATCATCGAATTTAGCAATATTTTGACGTTTATCATCCCTTTTTCCTCTATGTGATTTAAACAAAATATCATCGAATTAAGCAATATTTTGCCGTTTTTCCACGTTTTTGTGAATTTTCAGTTTATGGGTGTTAATTCATTATATATACGATAAAAATGATGCAAACACATAAATGATTAGATAATAACCTTAAATACTTCATTTTCAATCATCTATTTGTTTCTGGCTAAAATACTGAGTAAGATATATAAAAGGGGAAAAGTTCGGTTTTTATTGCATATATCGACGTTTCAGCTGGATTAGAGCGGTTTTCCGTGTACATCTTCCATTGGTAATATAAACGGAAAATCAGGAACATTTTAGTTAATTCTAATGAAAACTCATTGGTTTTATCATTTGTATTGGAAGCAACATTGTCATATGTCTTTTCATGGATCTAAATAATACGAAACCTCACTCTATGATTTGAAGTTAAAATCCTCATATATGGTATAATAGTGACTTTTTCACGTTAATCATGTAGTTTGATATTACGTAAATATATTCATTATTACCAATATTTCGATGCTATTTCATGAAGTATCACGATATATGATTTGGCCTTTAAATCTCAGAATGTCGCATTATATTGCATATTAAGCAAGTTTTCTTGCATTTTGTTTCGTACGAAAAATCATCGAATTTAGCAATATTTTGACGTTTATCATCCCCTTTTCCTCTATGTGATTTAAACAAAATATCATCGAATTACGCAATATTTCGCCGTTTTTCCACGTTTTTGTGAATTTTCAGTCTATGGGTATTAATTCATTATGTATACGATAAAAATGATGCAAACACATAATTGATTAGATAGTAACCTTAAATACTTCATTTTCAATCATCTATTTGTTTCTCGTTAAAATACTGAGTAAGATATTGAAAAGGGGAGAAGTTCGGTTTTTATTGCATATATCGACGTTTCAGCCGGATTAGAGCGGTTTTACGTGTACATCTTCCATCGGTAATATATAAACAGAAAATCAAAAACATTTTAGTTAATTCTAATGAAAACACATTTATTTTTATCGTTTGTATTGGAAACAACATTGTCATATGTCTTTTCTTGGATCTAAATAATACGAAACCTCGCTCTATGATTTGAAGTTAAATTCCTCAAATATGGTTAAATAGTGACTTTTTTCACGTTTTTCATGTAGTTTGATATTACGTAAATATATTCATTTTTACCAATATTTCGATACTATTTCAAGTAGTATCAAGATTTGTGATTTCGCCTTCAAATCTAAGAATTTCGCATAATATTGCATTTTAAGCAAGTTTTCTTGCATTTTGTTTCGTACGAAAAATCGTCGAATTTAGTAATATTTTGACGTTTATCATCCCCTTTTCCTTTATGTGATTTAAACAAAATATCATCGAATAAGGCAATATTTTGCCGTTTTTCCACGTTTTTGTGAATTTTCTGTCTATGGGTATTAATTCATTATATATACGATAAAAATGATGCAAACACATAATTGATTAGATAATAACCTTAAATACTTCATTTTCAATCATCTATTTGTTTCTCGTTAAAATACTGAGTAAGATATTGCAAAGGGGAGAAGTTCGGTTTTTATTGCATATATCGACGTTTCAGCCGGATTAGAGCGGTTTTACGTGTACATCCTCCATCGGTAATATAAACGGAAAATCAAGAACATTTTAGTTAATTCTAATGAAAACACATTGTTTTTTATCATTTGTATTGGAAACAACATTGTCATATGTCTTTTCTTGGATCTAAATAATACGAAACCTCGCTCTATGATTTGAAGTTAAAATCCTCAAATATGATAAAACAGTGACTTCTTCACGTTTTTCATGTAGTTTGATATTACGTAAATATATTCATTTTTACCAATATTTCGATACTATTCATGTAGTATCACGATATGTGATTTGCCCTTCAAATCTCAAAATGTCGCATAATATTGCATTTTAAGCAAATTTTCTTGCATTTTGTTTCGTACGAAAAATCATCGAATTTAGCAATATTTTGACGTTTATCATCCTTTTTTCCTCTATGTGATTTAAACAAAATATCATCGAATTAAGCAATTTTTTGCCGTTTTTCCACGTTTTTGTGAATTTTCAGTTTATGGGTATTAATTCATTATATATACGATAAAAATGATCATCGAAAAAAATAATCGAATTTAGCAATATTTTGACGTTTATCATCCCCTTTTCCTCTATGTGATTTAAACAAAATATCATCGAATTAGGCAATATTTGGCCGTTTTTCCACGTTTTTGTGAATTTTCAGTCAATGGGTAATAATTCATTATATATACGACAAAAATGATGCAAACACATAAATGATTAGATAATAACCTTAAATACTTCATTTTCAATCATCTATTTGTTTCTCGTTAAAATACTGAGTAAGATATATAAAGGGGAGAAATTCGGTTTTTATTGAATATATCGACGTTTCAGCTGGATTAGAGCGGTTTTACGTGTACATCTTCCATCGGTAATATAAACGGAAAATCAGGAACATTTTAGTTAATTCTAATGAAAACTCATTGGTTTTATCATTTGTATTGGAAGCAGCATTGTCATATGTCTTTTCATGGATCTAAATAATACGAAACCTCACTCTATGATTTGAAGTTAAAATCCTCAAATATGGTAAAATAGTGACTTTTTCACGTTAATCATGTAGTTTGATATTACGTAAATATATTCATTATTACCAATATTTCGATGCTATTTCATGAAGTATCACGATATATGATTTGGCCTTTAAATCTCAGAATGTCGCATTATATTGCATTTTAAGCAAGTTTTCTTGCATTTTGTTTCGTACGAAAAATCATCGAATTTAGCAATATTTTGACGTTTATCATCCCCTTTTCCCTCTATGTGATTTAAACAAAATATCATCGAATTAGGCAGTATTTTGCCGTTTTTCCACGTTTTTGTGAATTTTCAGTCTATGGGTATTAATTCATTATATATACAATAAAAATGATGCAAACACATTATTGATTAGATAATAACCTTAAATACTTCATTTTCAATCATCTATTTGTTTCTCGTTAAAATACTGAGTAAGATATTGAAAAGGTTAGAAGTTCGGTTTTTATTGCATATATCGACGTTTCAGCCGAATTAGAGCGGTTTTACGTGTACATCTTCCATCGGTAATATATAAACAGAAAATCAAAAACATTTTATTTAATTCTAATGAAAACACATTTATTTTTATCGTTTGTATTGGAAACAACATTGTCATATGTCTTTTCTTGGATCTAAATAATACGAAACCTCTCTCTATGATTTGAAGTTAAATTCCTCAAATATGGTTAAATAGTGACTTTTTTTCACGTTTTTCACGTAGTTTGATATTACGTAAATATATTCATTTTTACCAATATTTCGATACTATTTCAAGTAGTATCAAGATATGTGATTTCGCCTTCAAATCTCAGAATTTCGCATAATATTGCATTTTAAGCAAGTTTTCTTGCATTTTGTTTCGTACGAAAAGTCGTCGAATTTAGCAATATTTTGACGTTTATCATCCCCTTTTCCTTTATGTGATTTAAACAAAATATCATCGAATAAGGCAATATTTTGCCGTTTTTCCACGTTTTTGTGAATTTTCAGTTTATTGTTATTAATTCATTAAATATACGATAAAAATGATGCAAACACATAATTGATTAGAAATTTACCTTAAATACTTCATTTTCAATCAACCATTTGTTTCTCGTTAAAATACTGAGTTGGATATTGAAAAAGGGAGAAGTTCGGTTTTTATTGCATATATCGACGTTTCAGTCGGATTATAGCGGTTTCACGTGTACATCTTCCATCGGTAATATGAACGGAAAATCAGGAACATTTAATTAATTCTAATGAAAACACATTGGTTTTATCATTTGTATTGGAAACAACATTGTCATATGTCTTTTCATGGATCTAAATAATACGAAACCTCACTCTATGATTTGAAGTTAAAATCCTCAAATATCGTAAAATAGTGACTTTTTCACGTTAATCTTGTAGTTTGATATTACGTAAATATATTCATTATTACCAATATTTCGATGCTATTTCATGAAGTATCACGATATATGATTTGGCCTTTAAATCTCAGAATGTCGCATTATATTGCATTTTAAGCAAGTTTTCTTGCATTTTGTTTCGTACGAAAAATCATCGAATTTAGCAATATTTTGACGTTTATCATCCCCTTTTCCTCTATGTGATTTAAACAAAATATCATCGAATTAGGCAATATTTTGCCGTTTTTCCACGTTTTTGTGAATTTTCAGTCAATGGGTAATAATTCATTATATATACGACAAAAATGATGCAAACACATAAATGATTAGATAATAACCTTAAATACTTCATTTTCAATCATCTATTTGTTTCTCGTTAAAATACTGAGTAAGATATATAAAAGGGGATAAGTTCGGTTTTTATTGCATATATCGACGTTTCAGCTGGATTAGAGCGGTTATACGTGTACATCTTCCTTCGGTAATATAAACGGAAAGTCAAAACATTTTAGTTAATTCTAATGAAAACTCATTGGTTTTATCATTTGTATTGGAAACAACATTGCCATATGTCTTTTCTTGGATCAAAATAATACGAAACCTAGCTCTATGATTTGAAGTTAAAATCCTCAAATATGATAAAATAGTGACTTTTTCACGTTAATCATGTAGTTTGATATTACGTAAATATATTCATTATTACCAATATTTCGATGCTATTTCATGAAGTATCACGATATATGATTTGGCCTTTAAATCTCAGAATGTCGCATTATATTGCATTTTAAGCAAGTTTTCTTGCATTTTGTTTCGTACGAAAAATCATCGAATTTAGCAATATTTTGACGTTTATCATCCCCTTTTCCTCTATGTGATTTAAACAAAATATCATCGAATTAGGCAATATTTCGCCGTTTTTCCACGTTTTTGTGAATTTTCAGTTTATTGTTATTAATTCACGTTTTTGTGAATTTTCTGTCTATGGGTAATAATTCATTATATATACGATAAAAATGATGCAAACACATAATTGATTAGATAATAACCTTAAATACTTCATTTTCAATCATCTATTTGTTTCTCGTTAAAATACCGAGTAAGATATTGAAAAGGGGAGAAGTTCGGTTTTCATTGCATATATCGACGTTTCAGCCGGATTAGAGCGGTTTTACGTGTACATCTTCCATCGGTAATATAAACGGAAAATCAGGAACATTTTAGTTAATTCTAATGCAAACACATTAGTTTTATCATTTGTATTGGAAACAACATTGTCATATGTCTTTTCTTGGATCTAAATAATACGAAACCTCGCTCTATGATTTGAAGTTAAAATCCTCAAATATGGTAAAATAGTGACTTTTTTTCACGTTTTTCATGTACTTTGATATTACGTATATATATTCATTTTTACCAATATTTCGATAATATTTCATGTAGTATCACGATATGTGATTTGGCCTTCAAATCTCAGAATTTCGCATAATATTGCATTTTAAGCAAGTTTTCTTGCATTTTGTTTCGTACGAAAAATCATCGAATTTAGCAATATTTTGACGTTTATCATCTCCTTTTCCTTTATGTGATTTAAATAAAATATCATCGAATCAGGCAATATTTTGCCGTTTTTCCACGTTTTTGTGAATTTTCTGTCTATGGGTATTAATTCATTATATATACGATAAAAATGATGCAAACACATAATTGATTAGATAATAACCTTAAATACTTCAGTTTCAATCATCTACTTGTTTCTCGTTAAAATAATGAGTACGATATTGCAAAGGGGAGAAGTTCGGTTTTTATTGCATATATCGACGTTTCAGCCGGATTAGAGCGGTTTTACGTGTACATCTTCCATCGGTAATATAAACGGAAAATCAAGAACATTTTAGTTAATTCTAATGAAAACACATTGTTTTTTATCATTTGTATTGGAAACAACATTGTCATATGTCTTTTCTTGGATCTAAATAATACGAAACCTCGCTCTATGATTTGAAGTTAAAATCCTCAAATATGATAAAATAGTGACTTCTTCACGTTTTTCATGTAGTTTGATATTACGTAAATATATTCATTTTTACCAATATTTCGATACTATTCATATAGTATCACGATATGTGATTTGGCCTTCAAATCTCAGAATGTCGCATAATACTGCATTTTAAGCAAATTTTCTTGCATTTTGTTTCGTACGAAAAATCATCGAATTTAGCAATATTTTGACGTTTATCATCCCTTTTTCCTCTATGTGATTTAAACAAAATATCATCGAATTAAGCAATATTTTGCCGTTTTTCCACGTTTTTGTGAATTTTCAGTTTATGGGTATTAATTCATTATATATACGATAAAAATGATGCAAACACATAAATGATTAGATAATAACCTTAAATACTTCATTTTCAATCATCTATTTGTTTCTCGTTAAAATACTGAGTAAGATATATAAAAGGGGAGAAGTTCGGTTTTTATTGCATATATCGACGTTTCAGCTGGATTAGAGCGGGTTTCCGTGTACATCGTCCATTGTTAATATAAACGGAAAATCAGGAACATTTTAGTTAATTCTAATGAAAACTCATTGGTTTTATCATTTGTATTGGAAGCAACATTGTCATATGTCTTTTCATGGATCTAAACAATACGAAACCTCACTCTATGATTTGAAGTTAAAATCCTCATATATGGTAAAATAGTGACTTTTTCACGTTAATCATGTAGTTTGATATTACGTAAATATATTCATTATTACCAATATTTCGATGCTATTTCATGAAGTATCACGATATATGATTTGGCCTTTAAATCTCAGAATGTCGCATTATATTGCATTTTAAGCAAGTTTTCTTGCATTTTGTTTCGTACGAAAAATCATCGAATTTAGCAATATTTTGACGTTTATCATCCCCTTTTCCTCTATGTGATTTAAACAAAATATCATCGAATTTGGCAATATTTTGCCGTTTTTCCACGTTTTTGTGAATTTTCAGTTTATGGGTATTAATTCATTATATATACGATAAAAATGATGCAAACACATAAATGATTAGATAATAACTTTAATACTTCATTTTCAATCATCTATTTGTTTCTCGTTAAAATAGTGAGTAAGATATATAAAAGGGGATAAGTTCGGTTTTTATTGCATATATCGACGTTTCAGCTGGATAAGAGCGGTTTTACGTGTACATCTTCATTCGGTAATATAAACGGAAAGTCAAAAACATTTTAGTTAATTCTAATGAAAACTCATTGGTTTTATCATTTGTATTGGAAGCAACATTGTCATATGTCTTTTCATGGATCTAAATAATACGAAACCTCACTCTATGATTTGAAGTTAAAATCCTCAAATATGGTAAAATAGTGACTTTTTCACGTTAATCATGAAGTTTGATATTACGTAAATATATTCATTATTACCAATATTTCGATGCTATTTCATGAAGTATCACGATATATGATTTGGCCTTTAAATCTCAGAATGTCGCATGATATTGCATTTTAAGCAAGTTTTCTTGCATTTTGTTTCGTACGAAAAATCATCGAATTTAGCAATATTTTGAAGTTTATCATCCCCTTTTCCCTCTATGTGATTTAAACAAAATATCATCGAATTAGGCAATATTTTGCCGTTTTTCCACGTTTTTGTGAATTTTCAGTCTATGGGTATTAATTCATTATATATACGATAAAAATGATGCAAACACACAATTGATTAGATAATAACCTTAAATACTTCATTTTCAATCATCTATTTGTTTCTCGTTAAAATACTGAGTAAGATATTGAAAAGGGGAGAAGTTCGGTTGTTATTGCATATATCGACGTTTCAGCCGGATTAGAGCGGTTTTACGTGTACATCTTCCATCGGTAATATATAAACAGAAAATCAAAAACATTTTAGTTAATTCTAATGAAAACACATTTATTTTTATCGTTTGTATTGGAAACAACATTGTCATATGTCTTTTCTTGGATCTAAATAATACGAAACCTCGCTCTATGATTTGAAGTTAAATTCCTCAAATATGGTTAAATAGTGACTTTTTTCACGTTTTTCATGTAGTTTGATATTACGTAAATATATTCATTTTTACCAATATTTCGATACTATTTCAAGTAGTATCAAGATATGTGATTTCGCCTTCAAATCTCAGAATTTCGCATAATATTGCATTTTAAGCAAGTTTTCTTGCATTTTGTTTCGTACGAAAAATCGTCGAATTTAGCAATATTTTGACGTTTATCATCCCCTTTTCCTTTATGTGATTTAAACAAAATATCATCGAATAAGGCAATATTTTGCCGTTTTTCCACGTTTTTGTGAATTTTCAGTTTATTGTTATTAATTCATTAAATATACGATAAAAATGATGCAAACACATAATTGATTAGAAATTTACCTTAAATACTTCATTTTCAATCAACCATTTGTTTCTCGTTAAAATACTGAGTTGGATATTGAAAAGGGGAGAAGTTCGGTTTTTATTGCATATATCGACGTTTCAGTCGGATTATATCGGTTTTACGTGTACATCTTCCGTCGGTAATATAAACGGAAAATCAGGAACATTTTAGTTATTTCTAATGAAAACACATTAGTTTTATCATTTGTATTGGAAACAACATTGTCATATGTCTTTTCTTGGATCTAAATAATACGAAACCTCGCTCTATGATTTGAAGTTAAAATCCTCAAATATGGTAAAATAGTGACTTTTTTCACGTTTTTCATGTACTTTGATATTACGTATATATATTCATTTTTACCAATACTTCGATACTATTTCATGTAGTATCACGATATGTGATTTGGCCTTCAAATCTCAGAATTTCGCATAATATTGCATTTTAAGCAAGTTTTCTTGCATTTTGTTTCGTACGAAAAATCATCGAATTTAGCAATATTTTGACGTTTATCATCTCCTTTTCCTTTATGTGATTTAAACAAAATATCATCGAATTAGGCAATATTTTGCCGTTTTTCCACGTTTTTGTGAATTTTCTGTCTATGGGTATTAATTCATTATATATACGATAAAAATGATGCAAACACATAATTGATTAGATAATAACCTTAAATACTTCAGTTTCAATCATCTATTTGTTTCTCGTTAAAATACTGAGTAAGATATTGCAAAGGGGAGAAGTTCGGTTTTTATTGCATATATCGACGTTTCAGCCGGATTAGAGCGGTTTTACGTGTACATCTTCCATCGGTAATATAAACGGAAAATCAAGAACATTTTAGTTAATTCTAATGAAAACACTGTTTTTTATCATTTGTATTGGAAACAACATTGCCATATGTCTTTTCTTGGATCTAAATAATACGAAACCTAGCTCTATGATTTGAAGTTAAAATCCTCAAATATGATAAAATAGTGACTTTTTCACGTTAATCATGTAGTTTGATATTACGTAAATATATTCATTATTACCAATATTTCGATGCTATTTCATGAAGTATCACGATATATGATTTGGCCTTTAAATCTCAGAATGTCGCATTATATTGCATTTTAAGCAAGTTTTCTTGCATTTTGTTTCGTACGAAAAATCATCGAATTTAGCAATATTTTGACGTTTATCATCCCCTTTTCCTCTATGTGATTTAAACAAAATATCATCGAATTAGGCAATATTTCGCCGTTTTTCCACGTTTTTGTGAATTTTCAGTCTATGGGTATTAATTCATTATGTATACGATAAAAATGATGCAAACACATAATTGATTAGATAGTAACCTTAAATACTTCATTTTCAATCATCTATTTGTTTCTCGTTAAAATACTGAGTAAGATATTGAAAAGGGGAGAAGTTCGGTTTTTATTGCATATATCGACGTTTCAGCCGGATTAGAGCGGTTTTACGTGTACATCTTCCATCGGTAATATATAAACAGAAAATCAAAAACATTTTAGTTAATTCTAATGAAAACACATTTATTTTTATCGTTTGTATTTGAAACAACATTGTCATATGTCTTTTCTTGGATCTAAATAATACGAAACCTCGCTCTATGATTTGAAGTTAAATTCCTCAAATATTGTTAAATAGTGACTTTTTTCACGTTTTTCATGTAGTTTGATATTACGTAAATATATTCATTTTTACTAATATTTCGATACTATTTCAAGTAGTATCAAGATATGTGATTTCGCCTTCAAATCTCAGAATGTCGCATAATATTGCAATTTAAGCAAGTTTTCTTGCATTTTGTTTCGTACGAAAAATCGTCGAATTTAGCAATATTTTGACGTTTATCATCCCTTTTCCTTTATGTGATTTAAACAAAATATCATCGAATAAGGCAATATTTTGCCGTTTTTCCACGTTTTTGAGAATTTTCAGTTTATTGTTATTAATTCATTAAATATACGATAAAAATGATGCAAACACATAATTGATTAGAAATTTACCTTAAATACTTCATTTTCAATCAACCATTTGTTTCTCGTTAAAATACTGAGTTGGATATTGAAAAGGGGAGAAGTTCGGTTTTTATTGCATATATCGACGTTTCAGTCGGATTTTAGCGGTTTTACGTGTACATCTTCCATCGGTAATATAAACGGAAAATCAGGAACATTTTAATTAATTCTAATGAAAACACATTAGTTTTATCATTTGTATTGGAAACAACATTGTCATATGTCTTTTCTTGGATCTAAATAATAGGAAACCTCGCTCTATGATTTGAAGTTAAAATCCTCAAATATGGTAAAATAGTGACTTTTTTCACGTTTTTCATGTACTTTGATATTACGTATATATATTCATTTTTACCAATATTTCGATTCTATTTCATGTAGTATCACGATATGTGATTTGGCCTTCAAATCTCAGAATTTCGCATAATATTGCATTTTAAGCAAGTTTTCTTGCATTTTGTTTCGTACGAAAAATCATCGAATTTAGCAATATTTTGACGTTTATCATCTCCTTTTCCTTTATGTGATTTAAATAAAATATCATCTAATTAGGCAATATTTTGCCGTTTTTCCACGTTTTTGTGAATTTTCTGTCTATGGGTATAAATTCATTATATATACGATAAAAATGATGCAAACACATAATTGATTAGATAATAACCTTAAATACTTCATTTTCAATCAACCATTTGTTTCTCGTTAAAATACTGAGTTGGATATTGAAAAGGGGAGAAGTTCGGTTTTTATTGCATATATCGACGTTTCAGCCGGATTAGAGCGGTTTTACGTGTACATCTTCCATCGGTAATATAAACGGAAAATCAAGAACATTTTAGTTAATTCATGTTTGAAAACTGCAGAGAAGGTTTGGGCCAAATGTGATCCATCGCAGTTTCAGTAATTGGCATACTTTCGGTATAAAAAGTCCTAATTTCAAAATGCGAATACATGCAAAGAGCCAAAATTTGGCTCCAAAACATAGCTTAAGGATCGAATTTGGGATGTTTGAGATATTTTGGAGCGGCGATAGATCACATTTTGCCCAAACCCTCCCTGCAGGTTTCAGAGGCCTAAAAGGGTGATGACGAGGCTCAAGAGAGTGATGCAGACGCTCAAGAGAGGGATGCAGGAGCTCAAGAGAGTGATGCAGAGGCTCAAGAGAGTGATTCAGAGGCTTACGAGAGTGATGCAGAGGCTTAAGAGAGTGGTGCAGAGGCTTAAGAGAGGGATGCAGAGGATCAAGAGAGTGATGTAGAGGCTCAAGAGAGGGATGCAGAGGCTCAAGTGAGGGATGCAGAGGCACAAAAGAGTGATGCAGAGGTTTAAAAGAGGGATGCAGAGGCTCTTGAGAGTGATGCAGAGGCTCAAGAGAGGGATGCAGAGGCTCAAGAGAGGGATGCAGATGCACAAGAGAGGGATGCAGAGGCTCTTGAGAGTGATGCAGAGGCTCAAGAGAGGGATGCAGAGGCTCAAGAGAGTAATGCAGAGGCTCAAGAAAGTGATGCAGAGGCTCAACGGACTAAAGGACTAGCAACGGGAGGGAGGAAAAACAGAGGGAAGGGCGAGAGTGAGAAGCGGCGGAAGGAATGAGAACGAAGGGATGGATCTGCGGCGAGAGGGAAGACGATGGGAAGGGCGGGATGGGATAGGGGCGGGAGTGGGAAGGGCAGAAGGATGGAGGATGAGCAGGTTTATGAGAGGGAGGAAAAGGGAAGGAGAAGGTGCCAGAACGTATGGAGGGAGTTTGGTAGTAAAATAGGAGAGGGAGTGGGGAGGGTGTTGATAGATGGTTATGATAAATGGATAGATTAATGGAAAATTTATATAGGTAGATAGATGGATGGATACATTGATTGCTAAATATTGACGGATAGACGGATGCATAGATGAGTTGATGGACGGAAAGACAGATGACCATATGGATGGATAGAAAGATGAGTAAATGGTTGGTTTAATGGGAAGATAGATTGATGGATTGACAGATATAAGTAGATAGATAGATGGATACATTGATGGATACATTTGTGCTAGGTGAACAGTCGAATCAGGTTAAAGAATATCTTTTGATTTGCTATTGCATCAACCGGGATTCGATCGGGGACCATTAGGATTATAACCATCGAACTCTCTCCATTTAGACGCTAGGCCTCCAGTTTATGTGTGTGTGTGTGTGTGTGTGTGTGTGTGTGTGTGTGTGTGTGTGTGTGTGTGTGTATGTGTGTGTGTGTGTTTGTGTGTGTGTTAGTTAGAGAGAAATAGATGTAGTAGATATAAAAGAGGATAAATACATTTATTTGATAGGCGGGGTCCAAGAGCTAATAACTCGATTCTGCAGATACATATAGTAAATATAAGGATAAAACACACACACACACTCTCACACACACACACACACACACACACACACACACACACACACACACACACACACACACACACACACACACACACACACACGTGTCCTATTGTCATGACCGACAGACACGTGAAGCTGTATGTGTTTATGTGTACCTGTAATTAAACTGACATGTGTACGGTAACTATCTGTATGTGTCCATTTTAAAGGTACATATTTGTGAATGTTTATTTATGTAAATTGATTGACATATGTACGTATGCGCACGTTTAGTGTTACTGTAATTTATATGGTTAACATGTATACGTTTGAATGACATAGTTTCCCATTATTGTCACATTTTTTGTTACTGTTTCGCTGTTCACTCTCACTCTCTGACCCCCGTCGACTAATTGTGCTCACGTGTGTTTGTTCAAGGTACGGTAACCATTGGCTTTTTACCCAATAATTTGCAACTATTTGCAAACAAACATTTCTAAAGAATATCTATGTTTCTGATAAATATTCTTTTTCCTAACATACAAGTCAATCACACAGTACCTAACCTCAGTCAGAAACACTTTTCTTACTATCTCTCACAACGTCTTTTGCATATATATCCTATCTTAATCAATTTATAATTTAAATTCATAACTGGCAACCCTCTTCCAGCGCCTTAAAGGCCACCAAACATCATTCCTTTCCATTAACCTCTCCCAAATTATTTTTTGCACCAATACACACACTAGGGGGCTTTATAGCTGAGTGGACAGCGCTCTCGACTCGTAATCCTAGGGTCAAAGTTCGATCCCCCGGTGATGGCGCAAACGAAAATCAGCAGAGTTTCATTCATTCTGATGCTCCTCTTACCTAGCAGTACATAGGTACTTGGGCATTAGACACCTGTTATGGGCTGCTTTCTGGGTGTGTGTATGTGGAATTTTTTTTATTAGATAGTAAAAATTGATTGATTCACAGTTGAGAGGCGGGCTGAAAGAGCAGAGCTCAACCCTCGCCAGAACAACTAGGTGAACACAACTAGATAAATACTAACTAACCACGATCTCGTATAATCTACTATACACGCTACCACCTCCCCCCACTCCCTAAATCACTCTACATAAGTCATTAAAAATATAAAACAAATCAATTAATACACCAAAAATACCAACTATAAATAAAGGAACCAAATTTTAATGTTCGAACTTACTGAAACAATTGAAGATACTACTTCATCTTGTCTCTCTATTTGTGATTTGGCCTACAAATCTCAGAGTTTCACATAATATTGCGTTTTTAAGCAAGTTTTCTTGCATTATGCCTTGTACATAAAATCATCGAATTTAGCAATATTTTGAGGTTTTTCATCGTTGTTTTCTTTATGAGATTTCATCCAAATATCAACAATTTAGGTCATATTTGGTCGTTTTTCCACGTTTTCAAACATTTTCGGTTTATTGTCATTAATTCATTAAATTTACGATAAATATGATGCAAACACGTAATGAATTGCAAATTACCCTTAAATATTTGATTTTCAATCAACTATTTGTACCTCGTTAAAATAGTGAGTAAGATATTGATTAGGAGAGATTTTGTGTTTTTATTGTATATTTCGACGTTTCAGCCGGATTAAAGCGGTTTTACGAGTACCTCTTCTTTCGGTAATATAAACGGAAATTCAGGAACATTTTAGGTAATTCTAAAGAAAGCTCATTGATTTTTATCATTTGAATTGGAAACAATGTTTCCATATGCCTTTTTAATGATCAAAATAATTCGCAACCTCGCTCTATGATTTGATGTAAAAATCCTCAAATTTGGTATTATAGTGACTTTTTTCACGTTTCCACGTAGAGTGAATATAGGTAAAAATGTTCGAATTTATTAATAGTTTGATACTACTTCATTTTGTCTCTCTATTTGTGATTTGGACTACAAATATCAGAGTTTCACATAATATTGCGTTTTTAAGCAAGTATTCTTGCATTGTGCTTTGTATATAAAATCATCGAATTTACCTATACTTTGAGGTTTTTCATCGTTGTTTCCTTTATAAGATTTCATCCATACATCAACGATTTTGACAATATTTGGCCGTTTTTCCGCGTTTTCAATAATTTTCTTTTTTTTTGCCATTAATTCAATAAATTTACGACTTATATGATTCAAACACGTAAATAGTTGCAAATTAACCTTAAATACAAGATTTTCAATCAACTATTTGTACCTTGTTAAAATAGTGAGTTAGGTATTGATTAGGAGTGAAATTCTGTTTTATTGCATAATATCCCAAACATCGAAAATTCCATATATTGTAGCCAAATTCTGGTTCTCTGCACGTATTCGCAGTTTGAAATTAGGACTTTTATTCCGAATATATGCCAATTACTGAAAGCAGCGATGGATCACATTTTGCCCAAACCCTCCCTGCAGTTTTCAAAATATCCCAAACATCCCAAATTCGACGCTTGAGCCATATTTAGGAGCCAAATTCTGGCTCTCTGCAAATATCTGCTGTTTGAAATTACGGCTTTAATACCGAAAATATGTCAATTACTGAGAGCAGCGATAGGTCACATTTTGCCCAATCCCACCCTGCAGTTTTTAAAATACCAGAAACATCCCAAATTCGACGCTTGAGCCATATTTTGGAGCCAAATTCGGGTTCTCTGTACGTATTTGCAGTTTGAAATTACGTCTTTTTTTACCGAAAATATGTCAATTACTTAGAGCGGCGATGGTTCACATTTTACCCCCCCCCCTTAAGTTTTCAAAATATCGCAAACATCCAAAATTCGACGCTTGAGCCATAATTTATAGCCAAATTATTGCTCTCTGCACGCATTACCAGTTTGAAATTTCGACTTTTTATGCCGAAATAATACCAATTACTGTGAGCAGCGAAGGGTCACGTTTTAACCAAAACCCCCTTCAGCTTTCAATATATCCCAAACATCCCAAATTCGATGATTGAGCCTTATTTTAGAGCCAAATTCTAGCTCTCTGCACGTATTCGCAGTTTTAAATTACGAATTTTATTCAAAAAATATGCAAATTACTGAAAGCAGCGATAGATCACATTTTGCCCAAACCCTCCCTACAGTTTTCAAAATATCCCAAACAACCCAAATTGGACGCTTGAGCCACATTTTGGAGTCAAATTCTGGCTCTCTGCAAATATTTGCTGTTTGAAATTACGACTTTAATACCGAGAATATGTCAATTACTGAGAGCAGCGATAGGTCACATTTTGGCCAAACCCCCCCTGCAGTTTTTAAAATACCCGAAACATCCCAAATTCGGCGCTTGAGCCATATTTTGGAGCCAAATTCGGGTTCTCTGTACGTATTCGCAGTTTGAAATTACATCTTTTTTTACCGAAAATATGCCAATTACTGAGAACGGCGATGGATCACATTTTGCCCAAACCCTCCCTGCAGTTTCCAAAATATCCCAAACATCCCAAATTCGAATCTTGAGCAATATTGTGGAGCCAAATTCTGGCTCTCTGCACATATTCGCAGTTTGAAATTACGACTTTAATACCGAAAATAATTCAATTACTGAGAGCTGCGATATGTCACATTTTGCCCCTTCCCCCTGCAGTTTTTGAAAGATCTCGTCGTAACAACCACACTTTCCCATCCTCATCACTTTGTAATTTTCTAGCACTCCTTAGTACTTCTTCCATCTCCATGTGTGTGTGTGTGTGTGTGTGTGTGTGTGTGTGTGTGTGTGTGTGTGTGTGTGTGTGTGTGTGTGTGTGTGTGTGTGTGTGTGTGTGTGTGTGTGTGTGTGTGTGTGTGTGTGTGTGTGTGTGTGTGTGTGTGTGTGTGTGTGTGTGTGTGTGTGTGTGTGTGTGTGTGTGTGTGTGTGTGTTTGCGTGTGTGTTACCATCTGTGAAGAAAATGTCTGTAACCATTTGTCATTCCATTTTCTTTCTGCCTGCCTGCCTGCCTGCTAAAACTTACCCACTCAATATGCTGTTGAATATCAATCTCCAGTGCTCACTTACCGTTAATTCATTCAATATTAAACAAATGAAGTCATTAAAAAATCTTTAAACATTTCCAGCACCTACATTCTTTTTAACATGAATCACAGTAACTAATATACTCAACTCAGTCACAAATACTTTTCTTATTCCTTCCTAAACACCTCACCGTACATAACCTATCTCAAAAAATTAAGTTTTAATACCAAACTGCCAACCCTCCCTCCCTTCCCCCCCCCCCCCACCAACCCAGGATGACCCACGGTAGCTCCTCTGGACCCCGCCCTACCAACAACCTCCCCACAACGGTGGCCGCCATATCCCTACCCCCATTTCACCCCCAGTGTTACCCCCCCCCCTCTCCGTCAAACAGAGAAAATGGCGCCGATAACGCTATACAAACTCAGCCAAAACGTTCGCCTCATTTGGACATACAACACAAAATATTAATTAATACAAACGTTTAAACATTCACATGTCAGTAAGCTAGCCTAAATTCTCCTATATTCATTCATTCATGACACTGCTTCACTGGACTGCAACCTCATCGAATAACGCTGCCATTTATTTCTAACTGTCATCACAAACTCACAATTTCACATGTCAATCATTGCAATTGTTTATAAATAGACACTAACTAACCCTGCTTGCTCTGAGGTATAAATACAGGTGCCAAATTTTATTCACAAGGCAACTCCAGCGTGGCCTAGTCGGATAGAACATGTTCTTAATCCGGATAGACCTGCGTTCGAGCCTGTCGCAACGGATGCAACTACAGGGCACAGATAGATTTCTGTGATGTCCTCTCCTGTAGGAGCATCAGTTTCGATAGATTCTCTGGATAGCCGAAGATTGATTGACTGATCCCTTGGAATGTGGGGAAGGGTTGAAATCCGGGGGCCCACGGACGGATACCTGGATCCACTGACCTCGGGCAGGTCTTTCAATTCACCTGGATTTCAGGTGAGGAGAAGGGAGGCAATTTGGGTCGACACAAATGGCTTCCTGGACCCAGAACTCCATGGATACACGTGTCCGTGTATCCTTGGATACATGTCCGTGTATCACAGACAAGCATAGATAGTCACACGGGTTGATCACACGGATACATTTCCGTGTGATCCGTGAATCCGTGTGATACTTGATTCGAACCTAGGTGGGTGGGGGAGGTGATAAGGGAGGCAGTTTGAGGGGACACAAATAGCTTCCTGGACCCAGAACCCCATGGATAACTATAAACATAAACAGGTTACGAAATCCCATAAGATAAGATACACGGACATACATAATATACACGGAAATCCCTCGGATCGGATCGGATCGGATCGGATCGGATCGGATAGGTTCGTGTCACAGGTAACAGGGGCGACGGAAGGGAGGGAGGAAGAGAGGGAGGGTATAATTAAATTTCAATTATCAATTTTATTAATTACAATTAAATCAATTTAAATTAATTTAACTCAATTTAATTGGATTAACATCTAGTTAAATTTAGGATTTAAGTCTTAATTTAAATGAGTTTAAATCTAGGGAGGGAAGGAGGGAGGGAGGATTATTTTCTGTTGTTAGGTCAGCATAGGCCAACATATGCTAACCTAACCAACCTAAACTAACCTAACTAATATAACCACCCTTTTTTAAACCTTTTTATCCTGCTGGATCGAGCATTAATGTGCATTAAATTATAAAATTTAATTAAATTATTAAATTATTAAATTATTAGCATTAAAGCATGAATGGGATCTATGTGTGTGTACTCACACATAGGTGAGTACACATAAATGAATGGTTTATTCTTCCTTTTCCTTTTAAGTTCCTTCTCGTCTCACAATCGGGGATTCAAGGGTTCGAATCCTGGTCGGACAGGGTTGTAATTGTTGGTAGCGTTTCCTTTCACCCAATGCCGCTATTCACCTAGAAGTAAATAGTGAGTTACTTACATCCTGGTGAGTGAGTGAGGGTTAGTCACTAGTTGGACCTTGTTGTTATAAGCCTAACATATGTATATATAAACTGCTTGTTTCACGACTTTTACATGTGTTGACTAAATGAAGCCTAAGAGAGCATATCCAAGAACTAAAATTTGCCCATTTTAGTTTATTTTTACTTTTAAATTATTTGAATTTATGCTAAGGCCATTTATGCTTTGAAGAGATTTGCTTAGGTTCTTTAATTACCGGTAGGTTGGTGGCATTTATATGCAATTTGAGCGAGATCAATAGCATCCCAACATTTCCATTTTGGAGAAATACTCCATTTGTTGTTGGTTTGAGTAAATAGTTGCTATAAGCACTATCATTAATGGAGAATTGGCTGGTATGTGTGAGTAAACTCCATTATGCAGTTTTAGGTTAGTTTGGGATACAGGTTAAGTTAGGTTTTAGGTGACGGTGTTCAGGTTTGGTTAGGTGAAAGGTTGATGATTAGGTGACACACACAACCCTGTGCGTGTGTGTGTGTGTGTGTGTGTTTGTGTATGTGTGTGTGTGTGTGTGTGTGTGTATACTCACCTTGTTGTACTCACCTAGTTGTGCTTGCGGGGGTTGAGCTCTGGTTCTTTGGTCCCACCTCTCAACCGTCAATCAACAGGTGTACAGGTTCCTGAGCCTATTGGGCTCTATCATATCTACACTTGAAACTGTGTATGGAGTCAGCCTCCACCACAATACTTCCTAATGCATTCCATTTGCCAACCACTCTGACACTAAAAAAGTTCTTTCTAATATCTCTGTGGCTCATTTGGGCACTCAGTTTCCACCTGTGTCCCCTAGTGCGTGTGCCCCTTGTGTTAAATAGTCTGTCTTAATCAACCCTGTCGATTCCCTTGAGAATCTTGAATGTGGTGATCATGTCCCCCCTAACTCTTCGGTCTTCCAACGAAGTGAGGTTCAATTCCCGTAGTCTCTCCTCGCAGCTCATACTTCTCAGCTCGGGTACTAGTCTGGTGGCAAACCTTTGAACCTTTTCCAGTTTAGTCTTATGCTTGACTAGATATGGACTCCATGCTGGAGCCGCATACTCCAGGATTGGTCTGACATATGTGGTATATAATGTTCTGAAAGATTCCTTACACAAGTTTCTAAAGGCCGTGCTTATGTTAGCCAACTTGGCATATGCTGCTGATGTTATCCTCTGTATATGAGCTTTAGGGGACAGGTCTGGCGTGATATCAGCCCCCAGGTCTTTCTCTCTCTCTGACTCTTGAAGTATTTCATCTCCCAAGTGATACCTTGTATCTGGTCTCCTGCTTACTACCCCTATCTTCATTACATTACATTTGCTTGGGTTAAACTCTAACAGCCATTTGTTCGACCATTCCTGCAGCTGGTCCAGGTCTTCTTGAAGCCTCAAGCTGTCCTCCTCTGTCTTAGTCCTTCTCATAATTTTGGCGTCGTCAGCAAACATTGAGAGGAATGAGTCTATACCCTCTGGGAGATCATTTACGTATATCACAAACAAGATAGGTCCAAGCACAGAGCCCTGTGGGACTCCACTGGTGACTTCACGCTATTCTGAGGTCTCACCCCTCACTATAACTCTCTGCATCCTATTTCTTAGGTACTCCCTTATCCACTGGAGCGCCCTACCAGTTACTCCTGCCTGTTTCTCCAGCTTATGCATTAACCTTTTATGGGGTACTGTGTCAAAGGCTTTCCGACAGTCCAAAAAAATGCAGTCCGCCCATCCTTCTCTTTCTTGCTTAATCTTTGTCACCTGATCGTAGAATTCTATCAAGCCTGTAAGGCAAGATTTACCTTCCCTGAACCCATGTTGATGGGTTGTCACGAAGTCTCTTCTCTCCAGATGTGTTACTAGGTTTTTTCTCACAATCTTCTCCATCACCTTGCATGGTATACAAGTTAAGGACACTGGCCTGTAGTTCAGTGCCTCTTGTCTGTCACCCTTTTCAAATATTGCTACTACATTAGCAGTCTTCCATATTTCTGGTAGGTTTCCCGTTTCCAGTGACCTACTATACACTATGGAGAGTGGCAAGCAAAGTGCTCCTGCACACTCTTTCAATACCCATGGTGAGATTCCATCCGGCCCAACAGCTTTTCTCACATCCAGCTATAATAGGTGCTTCTTGACCTCATCTCTTGTAATTTCGAACCATTCCAAGGTCACCTGGTTTGCTGCCACCTCTCCTAGCGCCGTGACTTCTCCCTGTTCTATTGTAAAGACCTCCTGGAACCTTTTGTTGAGTTCTTCACACACCTCTTTGTCATTCTCTGTGTACCTGTCCTCGCCCACCCTAAGTTACATCACCTGTTCCTTCACTGTTGTCTTCCTCCTGATGTGACTGTGTAGTAGCTTTGGTTCGGTCTTGGCTTTATTAGCTATATCATTTTCATACCTTTTCTCAGCTGCTCTTCTCACACTAACATACTCGTTCCTGGTTCTCTGGTTTCTCTCTCTACTTTCTGGTGTTCTGTCATTACGGAAGTTCCTCCATGCCTTTTTGTTCAGCTCCTTTGCTTTCATACATTCCCTATTAAACCACGGATTCTTCCTTTGCTTCTCTGTTTTGTCCTGTTGGGCTGGGACAAACCTGCTTACAGCCTCCTGACATTTTTGGGTGACATAGTCATGTCTTGTACGGACTTGGTTCCGAGTTCTGTGTCCCAATGTATATCCCATAGGAATTTATTCATCTCCTCATAGTTTCCCTTTCGGTACGCCAGCCCTTTGTTTCCCAGTTCTTTTTTAGGGGTGATAATTCCTAGCTCAACCAGGTACTCAAAGCTCAATACACTGTGATCACTCATTCCCAAGGGGGCTTCCAACTTAACTTCCCTTATATCCAACTCATTTAGGGTAAATATCTGATCAAGCAAAGCTGGTTCATCCCCTCCTCTCGTTCTTGTCGGTCCCTTGACGTGTTGACTTAAAAAGTTTCTTGTTGCCACATCCAGCAGCTTAGCTTTCCATGTGTCTGGGCCTCCATGTGGGTCTCTGTTCCCCCAATCTATCTTTTCATGGTTGAAGTCTCCCATGATTAGTAACCTGGATCCGTTCCTGCAAGCCACAGAAGCTGCTCTCTCTATTATATTGATGGTGGCCAAGTTGTTTCTATCATATTCCTGTCTGGGTCTTCTGTCATTCGGTGGGGGGTTATATATGACTACTACTATAATTTGGTCAATGGGCAAATCAATCAAAAGCACAGATGGGCAAAATGGACCTATCGCCGCTCTCAGTAATTGGCATATTTTCAGTATAAAAGGACGTAATTTCAAACTGCGAATACGTACAGAGAGCCAGAATTTGGCTCCAAAATATGGCTCAAGGGTCAAATTTGGGATGTTTAGCTTATTTTGAAAACTGTAGAGAGGGTTTGCGCAAAATGTGACCCATCGCCTCTGTCAGTAATTGGCATATTTTCGGTATAAAAAGTCGTAATTTCAAACTGCGAATACATGCAGAAATCCAAAATGTGGCTCCAAAATATGGCTCAAGGGTCGAATTTGGGATGTTTGGGATATTTCGAAAACTGCTGGGAGTGTTTAGGGAAAATGTGATCCTTCGCCACTCTCAGTAATTGGCATATTTTCCGTATAAAAATTCGTAATTTTAAACTGCGAATACGTGCAGAGAGACAGAATTTGGCTCCAAAATATGGCTCAAGCTTCCAATTAGGGATGTTCGGGATATTTTGAAAACTGCTCGGAGGATTTGGGCAAAATGTGATCTATCGCTGCTTTCAGTAATTGGCATATTTTTGGTATCAAAATTCGAAATTTCAAACTGCGAATACGTGCAGAGAGCCAGAATTAGGCTCCAAAATATGGCTCAAGGGTCGAATTTGGGATTTTTGGGATATTTTGAAAACTGCAGTGGGGTTTGGGCAAAATGTGACCCATCGCCGCTCTCAGTAATTGGCATATTTTCGGTATAAAACGTTATAATTTCAAACTGCGAATACATGCAGAGTGCCAAAATTTGGCTCCAAAATATGGCTCAAGGGTCGAATTTGGGATTTTTGGGATATTTTGAAAACTGCAGTGGGGTTGGACAAAATGTGACCTATTGCCGCTCGCAGTAGTTGGCATATTTTCGGTATAAAAATTCGTAATTTCAAACTGCGAATACGTGCAGAGAGCCAGAATTTGGCTCCAAAATATGGCTCAAGCGTCCAATTTGGGATGTTTGGGATATTTTGAAAACTGTAGGGAGAGAGATGCAGAGGATCAAGAGAGGGATGCTGAGGCTCAAGTGAGGGATGGAGAGGCTTAGAAGAATGATGCAGAGGCTCAAGAGAGGGATGCAGAGTCTCAAGTGAGGGATGCAGAGGCACAGGAGAGGGATGCAGAGGCTCAAGAGAGTGATGCAGACGCTTAATAGAGGGATGCAGAGGTTCAAGAGAGTGATGCAGAGGCTTAAGAGAGTGACGCAGAGGCTGAAGAGAGTGATGCAGAGGCTCAAGAGAGTGATGAAGAGGCTTAAGAGAGGGTTGCAGAGGCTAAAGAGAGTGATGCAGAAGCTTAAGAGCGGGATGCATAGGCTCAAGAGAATGATGAAGAGGCTCAAGAGAGTGCTGCAGAGGCTCAAAAGAGGGATGCTGAGGCTCCAGAGAGGGATGCAGAGGCTCAAGAGAGTGATGCAGAGGCTCAAGAGAGAGACGCAGAAGGTTAAGAGAGTGATGCAGTGGATTAAGAAAGGGATGCAGGGGCTTAAGAGAGTGATGCAGAGGCTCAAGAGAGTAATGCAGAGGATCATGAGAATGATGCAGAGGCTCAAGAGAGAGATGCAGAGGATCAAGAGAGGGATGCTGAGGCTCAAGTGAGGGATGGAGAGGCTTAGAAGAATGATGCAGAGGCTCAAGAGAGGGATTCAGAGGCTCAAGAGAGTGATACAGAGGCTCAAGAGAGTTATGCATAGGCTCAAGAGAGTGATGCAGAGGCTCAAGAGACGGATGCAGAGGCTGAAGACAGTGATGCAGAGGCTCAAGAGAGTGATGCAGAGGCTAAAGAGAGTGATGCAGAGGCTTAAGAGAATGATGCAGAGGCTTAAGAGAGGGATGCAGAGGCTTAGGAGAGGGATGCAGAGGCTCAAGAGAGTGATGCAGAGGCTCAAGCGAGTGATGCAGATGCTTAGGAGAATGATGCAGAGGCTCAAGAGAGGGATGCAGAGGCTCAAGAGAGTGATGCAGAGGCTTACGTGAGTGATGCAGAGGCTTAAGAGAGGGATGCAGAGGCTCAAGAGAGTGATGTAGAGGCTCAAGAGAGTGATGCAGAGGCTCAAGAGAGTGATGCAGAGGATCATGAGAGTGATGCAGAGGCTCAAGAGAGTGATGCAGAGGATCAGGAGAGGGAAGCAGAGGTTTAAGAGAGTGATGCAGAGGCCGAATAGAGTGATGCAGAGGCTTAAGAGAGTGATGAAGAGGCTGAAGAGAGTGATGCAGAGGCTCAAAAGAGTTATTCAGAGGCTAAGGAGAGTGATGCAGAGGCCACAAGAGAGTGATGCAGAGGCTGAAAAGAGTGTTGCAGAGGCTCAAGAGAGTGATGCAGAGGCTCAAGAGAGGGATGCAGAGGCTCAAGAGAGGGATTCAGGAGCTCAAGAGAGTGATACAGAGGCTCAAAAGAGTGATGCATAGGCTCAAGAGAGTGATGCAGAGGCTGAAGAGAGGGATGCAGAGGCTGAAGAGAGTGATGCAGAGGCTCAAAAGAGTGATGCAGAGGGTAAAGAGATTGATGCAGAGGCTTAAGAGAGTGATGCAGAGGCTTAAGAGAGGGATGCAGAGGCTTAAGAGAGGGATGCAGAGGCTCAAGAGAGTGATGCAGAGGCTCAAGTGAGTGATGCAGATGCTTAGGAGAATGCTGCAGAGGCTCACGAGAGGGATGCAGAGGCTGAAGAGAGTGATGCAGAGGCTTAAGTGAGTGATGCAGAGGCTTAAGAGAGGGATGCAGAGGCTCAAGAGAGTGATGTAGAGGCTCAAAAGAGTGATGCAGAGGCTCAAGAGAGTGATGCAGAGGATCATGCGAGTGATGCAGAGGCTCAAGAGAGTGATGCAGAGGATCATGAGAGGGAAGCAGAGGCTTAAGAGAGTGATGCAGAGACCGAAGAGTGTGATGCAGAAGCTTAAGAGAGTGATGAAGAGGCTGAAGAGAATGATGCAGAGGCTTATGAGAGTGATGCAGAGGCTCAAGAGAGGGATGCAGAGGCTCAAGAGAGTGATGCTGACGCTTAATAGACGGATGCAGAGGCTCAAGAGAGTGATGCAGAGGCTTAAGAGAGGGATGCAGTGGCTCAAGAGAATGATGCAGAGGCTCAAGAGAGTGCTGCAAAAGGCTCAAGAGAGGGATGCTGATGCTCCAGAGAGGGATGCAGAGGCACAAGAGAGTGATGCAGAGGCTCAAGAGAGAAAGGCAGGGGCTTAAGAGAGTGATGCAGAGGTTCAAGAGAGAAAGGCAGAGGCTTAAGAGAGTGATGCAGAGGCTCAAGACAGTGATGCAGAGGATCAAGAGAATGATGCAGATGCTCAAGAGAGTGATGCAGAGGATCAAGAGAGTGATGCAGAGGCTCTAGAGAGTGATGCAGAGGCTTAAGAGAAGGATACAGAGGCTCAAGAGAGGGATGTAGACTCTCAAGAGAGTGATGCAGAGAATTAAGAGAGGGTTGCTGAGGCTCCAGAGAGGGATGCAGAGGATCAAGAGAGAAAGGCAGAGGCTTAAGTGAGTGATACAGAGGATCAAGAGAGGGAAGCAGAGGCTTAAATTAAGAGAGTGATGCAGAGGCCGAAGAGAGTGATGCAGAGGCTGAAGAGAGTGTTGCAGAGGCTTAAGAAAGTGATGCAGAGGCTCAAGAGAGGGATGCAGAGGCTCAAGAGAGTGATGCAGACGCTTAATAGAGAGATGCAGATGTTCAAGAGTGATGCAGAGGCTTACGAGAGGGATGCAGAGGCTCAAGAGAATGATGCAGAGGCTCAAGAGAGGGATGCAAAGGTTGAAGAGAGTGATTCAGAGGCTTATGAGAGTGATGCAAAGGATCAGGAGAGGGATGAAGAAGCTGAAAAGAGTGATGCAGAGGCTCAAGAGAGGGATGCAGAGGCTCAAGAGAGTGATTCAGAGGCTTACGAGAGTGATGCCGAGGCTTAAGAGAGTGAGGTTGAGGCTTAGGAGAGGGATGCAGAGGCTTAAGAGGGTGATGCAGAGGCTCAAGAGAGTGATGCAGAGGCTAAAGAGAGGGATGCAGAGGCTCAAGATAGTGATGCAGAGGCTCAAGAGAGTGATTCAGAGGCTTAAGAGCGTGATGCAGAGGCTTAAGAGAGTGATGCAGAGGCTTAAGAGAGGGAGGCAGAGGCTCAAGAGAGGGATGCAGAGGCTCAAGAGGGGGATGCAGAGGCTCAAGAGAGGGATGCAGAGGCTCAAGTGAGGGATGCAGAGGAACAAGAGAGGGATGCAGAGGCTCAAGAGAGTGATGCAGACGCTTAATAGAGTGATGCAGAGGCTTAAGAGAGTGACGCAGAGGCTGAAGAGAGTGATGCAGAGGCTCAAGAGAGTGATGAAGAGGCTTAAGAGAGGGTTGCAGAGGCTAAAGAGAGTGATGCAGAAGCTTAAGAGCGGGATGCATAGGCTCAAGAGAATGATGAAGAGGCTCAAGAGAATGCTGCAGAGGCTCAAAAGAGGGATGCTGAGGCTCCAGAGAGGGATGCAGAGGCTCAAGAGAGTGATGCAGAGGCTCAAGAGAGAGATGCAGAAGGTTAAGAGAGTGATACAGTGGATTAAGAAAGGGATGCAGGGGCTTAAGAGAGTGATGCAGAGGCTCAAGAGAGTAATGCAGAGGATCATGAGAATGATGCAGAGGCTCAAGAGAGAGATGCAGAGGATCAAGAGAGGGATGCTGAGGCTCAAATGAGGGATGGAGAGGCTTAGAAGAATGATGCAGAGGCTCAAGAGAGGGATTCAGAGGCTCAAGAGAGTGATACAGAGGCTCAAGAGAGTTATGCATAGGATCAAGAGAGTGATGCAGAGGCTCAAGAGACGGATGCAGAGGCTTAAGAGAATGATGCAGAGGCTTAAGAGAGGGATGCAGAGGCTTAGGAGAGGGATGCAGAGGCTCAAGAGAGTGATGCAGAGGCTCAAGCGAGTGATGCAGATGCAGAGGTTCGAGAGAGTGATGCAGAGGCTCGGGAGAGTTATGCAGAGGCCTCAAGAGAGGGATTCAGAGGCTTAAGAGAGGGATGCAGAGGCTGAAGAGTGTGTTGCAGAGACTCAAGAGAGGGATGCAGAGGCTCAAGAGAGGGATGCTGAGGCTCAAGTGAGTGATGCAGAGGCTCAAGAGAGTGATGCAGGGGATCAAGAGAAGAAAGCAGACGCTTACGAGAGTGATGCAGGAGTTCAAGAGAGGGATGCAGAGGCTCAGGAGAGTGATTCAGAGGCTGAAGAGAGGGATGCAGAGGCTTTAGAGAGGGATCCAGAGGCTAAGGAGAATGATGAATAGGCTCCAGAGAGAGATTCAGAGGCTCCAGAGAGTGATGTAGAGGCTTAAGAGAGGGATGCAGAGGTTCAAGAGAATGATGCAGAGGCTTAAGAGAGGGGGTAGGGACGCAGAGGCTCAAGAGAATGATGCAGAGGCTCAAGAAAGGGATGCTGAGGCTCCAGAGAGGAATGCAGAGGCTTAAGAGAGTGATGCAGAGGCTGAAGAGAGATATTGCTAAATTCGATGATTTTTAGTACGAAACAAAATGCAAGAAAACTTGCTTAGAGTGCAATATTATGCGAAATTTTGAGATTTGAAGGATAAATCACATATCGTGATACTACATGAAATAGTATCGAAATATTGGTAAAAAACGAATTAATTTACGTAATATTAAACTACATGAAAAACGTGAAAAAAGTCACTATTATACCAAATTTAAGGATTTTAACTTAGAATCATAGAGCGAGGTTTCGTATTATTTAGATCCAAGAAAAGACATATGACAATGTTGTTTCCAATACAAATGATTAAAATGAATGTGTTTTCATTAGAATTAACTAAAATGTTCCTGATTTTCCGTTTATATTACCGATGGAAGATCTACACGTATAACCGCTTTATTCCGGCAGAAACGTCGATATATGCATTAAAAACCGAACTTCTCCCCTTTTCAATACCTTAATCAGTATTTTAACGAGAAACAAAGAGTTGATTGAAAATGAGGTTTTTAAGGTTAATTTCTAATCAATTATGTGTTTGCATGATTTTTGTCATATATTTAATGAATTAATACTAATAAACTGAAAATTCACAAAAACGTGGAAAAACGGCAAAATATTACCTAATTCGATGATATTTTGATTAAATCACATAAAGGATGATAAATGATGATAAACGTCAAAATATTGCTAAATTCGATGATCTTTAGTACGAAACAAAACGCAAGAAAACTTGCTTAAAATGCAATATTATGCGAAATTCTGAGATATGAAGGCCATATCACATATCGTGATACTACATGAAATAGTATCGAAATATTAGTAAAATGAATATATTTACGTAATATCAAACTACATGAAAAACGTGAAAAAAGTCACTATTATACCAAATTTGTGGATTTTAACTTCGAATCATAAAGCGAGGTTTCGTATTATTTAGATCTAAGAAAAGACATATGACAATGTTGTTTCCAATACAAATGATAAAAATCAATATGTTTTCATTAGAATTAACTAAAATGTTCCTGATTTTCCGTTTATATTACCGATGGAAGATGTACGCGTAAAACCGCTCTAATCCGGCTGAAACGTCGATATATGCAATAAAAACAGAACTTCTCCCCTTTTCAATATCTTACTCAGTATTTTAACGAGAAACAATTAGTTGATTGAAAATGAAGTATTTAAGGTTAATTTCTAATCAATTACGTGTTTGCAGCATTTTTATCGTATATTTAATGAATTATTAACAATAAACGGAAAATTCACAAAAACGTGGAAAACGGTAAAATCTTGCCTAATTCGATGATATTTTGTTTAAATCACATAAAGGAAAAGGGGGATGATAAACGTGAAAATATTGCTAAATTCGATGATTTTTCGCACGAAACAAAACGCAAGAAAACTAGCTTAAAATGCAATATTATGCGAAATTCTGAGATTTGAAGGCTAAATCACATATCGTGATACAACATGAAATAGTATCGAAATATTGGTAAAAAAATTAATATATTTACGTAATATCAAACAAAATGATAAATGTGAAAAAGTCGCTATTATACCAAATTTGAGGATTTTAACTTCGAATCATATAGCGATAAAAATCAATGTGTTTCCATTAGAATTAACTAAAATGTTCATGATTTTCCGTTTAAATTACCGATGGAAGATTTACACGTATAACCGCTCTATTCCGGCTGAAACGTCGATATATGCAATAAAAACCGAACTTCTCCCCTTTTCTATACCTTAATCAGTATTTTAACGAGAAACAAATAGTTGATTGAAAATGAGGTATATAATGTTAATTTCTAATCAATTATGTGTTTGCATGATTTTTGTCATATATTTAATGAATTAATACTAATAAACTGAAAATTTACAAAAATGTGGAAAAAGGGCAAAATATTGCCTAATTCGATGATATTTTGATTAAATCACATAAAGGAAAAGGGGATGATTAACGTCAAAATATTGCTAAATTCGATGATTTTTAGTTCGAAACAAAATGGAAGAAAACTTGCTTAAAATGCAATATTATGCGAAATTCTGATATTTGAAGGCCAAATCACATATCGTGATACTACATGAAATAGTATCGAAATATTGGCAAAAATGAATATATTTACGTAATATCAAACTACATGAAAAACGTGAAAAAAGTAACTATTATACCAAATTTGAGGATTTTACCTTCGAATCAAAAGCGAGGTTTCGTATTATTTAGATCCAAGAAAAGACATATGACAGTGTTCTTTCCAATACAAATGATAAAAATCAATGTGTTTTCATTAGAATTAACTAAAATGTTCCTGATTTTTCGTTTATATTACCGATAGAAGATGTACACGTAAAACCGCTCTATTCCGGCTGAAAAGTCGATATATGGAATAAAAACCGAACTTCTCCCCTTTTTAATATCTTACTCAGTATTTTAACGAGAAACAAATAGTTGATTGAAAATGAAGTATTTAAGGTTAATTTCTAATCAATTATGTGTTTGCATCATTGTTATCGTATATTTAATGAATTAATAACAATAAACGGAAAATTCACAAAAAAGTGGAAAAACGGTAAAATATTGCTTAATTCGATGATATTTTGTTTAAATCACATAAAGGAAAAGGGGATGATAAACGTCAAAATATTGCTAAATTCGATGATTTTTCGTACGAAACAAAACGCAAGAAAACTTGCTTAAAATGGAATATTATGCGAAATTCTGAGATTTGAAGGCTAAATCACATATCGTGATACTACGTAAATAGTATCGAAATATTGGTAAAGAAATGAATATATTTACGTAATATCAAACTAAATGATAAACGTGAAAAAAGTCACTTTTATACCAAATTTGAGGATTTTAACTTAGAATCATAAAGCGAGGTTTCGTATTATTAAGATCCAAGAAAACACATATGACAATGTTGTTTCCAATACAAATGATAAAAATCAATGTGTTTTCATTAGAATTAACATTTTTATATGGTTTTCTATATGTCTCTATATGTCTTTCTTTCTTATCATCCCCTTTTCCTTTATGTGATTTAAACAAAATATCATCGAATAAGGCAATATTTTGCCGTTTTTCCACGTTTTTGTGAATTTTCAGTTTATTGGTATTAATTCATTAAATATACGATTAAAATGATGTAAACACATACTTGAATGGAAATTAACATTAAATCCTTTATTTTCAATCAAATATTTGTTTCTCATTAAAATACTGAGTAAGATATTGAAAAGGGGAAAAGTTCTGTTTTTATTGCATATATCGACGTTTCTGCCGGAATAGAGCGGTTTTCGTGTACATCTTCCATTGGTAATATAAACGGAAAATCAGGAACATTTTAGTTAATTCTAATGAAAACACATTGATTTTTATCATTTGTATTGGAAACACATTTTTATATGTCTTTTCAAGGATCTATATAATACGAAACCTCGGTTTATGACTTGAAGTTAAAATCCTCAAATTTGGTAATATAGCGATTTTTTTAACATTTTTAATGTAGTGTGACTTTACGTAAATATATTCGTTTTACCAATATTTCGATACTACTACATGTTTTCTCACGATATGTGATTTGGCCTTCATCAGAATATCGCAAATTTTGCATTTTTAAGCAAGTTTTCTTGCATTTTGTTTTGTACTAAAAATCATCGAATTTAGCAATATTTTGACATTTATAAATATATAAACAAAATATCATCAAATTAGGCATTATTTTGCCGTTTTTCCACGTTTTTGTGAAATTTTAGTTTATTGTTATTAATTCATTATATATACGATTAAAATGATGCAAACACATAATTGATTAGAAAATAACCTTAAGTACTTCATTTTCCATCAACTATTTGTTTCTCGTTAAAATACTGTGTAAGACATTGAAAAAGGGGGAAAATTCTGTTTTTATTGCATATATCGACGTTTCAGCCGGATTAGAGCGGTTTTACGTGTACATCTTCCATCGGTAATATAAACGGAAAATCAGGAACATTTTAGTTAATTCTAATGAAAACTAATTGATTTTTATCATTTGTATTGGAAACAACATTGTCATATGTCTTTTCTTGGATCTAAAAATTACGAAACCTCGCTTTATGATTTGAAGTTAAAATCCTCAAATTTGGTAAAATAGTGACATTTTTCACGTTTTTCATGTAGTGTGTTTTTCCGTAAATATATTCGTTTTTACCAATTTTTCGATACTATTTCGTGTAGTATCACAATATGTGATTTGGCCTTCATATATCAGAATTTCGCATAATATTGCATTATAAGCAAGTTTTCTTGCATTTTGTTTCGTACTAAAAATCATCGAATTTAGCAATATTTTGACTTTTATCATCCCCTTTTCCTTTATGTGATATAAACAAAATGTAATCGAATTAGACAATATTTTGCCGTTTTCCCACGTTTTTGTTCCACAATTCGACCCTTTAGCCACATCTTGGAGGCAAATTCTGGCTCTCAGCACGTAATCGAAGTTTGAAATTGCGACATTTTATACCGACAATACGCCAATTACTGTGAACTACGATGGGTCACATTTTGCCCAAACTCTCCCTGCAGTTTTCAAAATATCCCAACCATCCCAAATTCGACTCTCGAACCATATTTTGGAGGCAAATTTTGGCTCTCAGCAGGTATTCGCAATTTGAAATTACGACTTTTTATACCGATTATATGCCTATTACTGACAGCGGCGATGTTTCACATTTTGCCTAAACCCCACTGCAGTTTTCAAAATATCCCAAAAAATCCAAAATTCGACGCTTGAGCCGTATTTTGAAGCCAAATTCTTGCTCTCTGCACGTATTCGCACTGTGAAATTACGACTTTTTATACCGAAAATATGCCAATTACTGAGAGCAACGATGGATCATATTTTGCCCAAACACTCTCTGCAGTTTTCAAAATATCCCAAACATCTCAAATTCGACCCTTGATCCATATTTTGGAGCCAAATTCTGGCGTTCTGCACGTATTCGCAGTTTGAAATTACGACTTTAATACCGAAAATATGTCAATTACTGAGAGCTGCGATAGGTCACATTTTGCTCATACCCCCTCCCCCCTGCAGTTTTTAAAATATCCTAAACATCCCAAATTCGACGCTTGAGTCATATTTTGGAGCCAAATTTGGGCTCTCTGCACGTATTCGCAGTTTGAAATTACGTCTTTTTATACCGAAAATATGCCAATTAATTAGAGCGGCGATGGGTGACATTTTGACCAACCCCCCCCCCCCCCCCTCTGCAGTTTTCAAAATATCGCAAACATCCCAAAATCGAAGCTTGAGCCATATTTTGGAGCCAAATTTTGGCCCTCTGCACGTATTAGCAGTTTGAAATTACGTCATTTTATACTGAAATAATGCCAATTACTGTGAACAGTGAAGGGTCACATTTTGCCCAAAACCCCCTGCAGTTTTCAAAATATCCCAAACATCCCAAGTTCCTCCCTTGAGCCATGTTTTGGATCCAAATTCTGGCTCTCTGCACGTATTCGCAGTTTTAAATTAGGACTTTTTATACCGGAAATATGCCAATTACTGAGAGCGGCGATGGATCACATTTTGCCCAAACCCTCCCTACATTTTTCACAATACCCCAAACATCCCAAATTCGACCCTCGAACTATATTTTGGAGCCGAATTCTGGCTCTCTGCACGTATTCGCGGTTTGAAATTACGTCATTTTATACCGAAAATATGCCAATTACTGAGATCGGCGAAGAGTCACAAATTGCCTAAACCCCCCACACCAAGAGTGTGTGAAGTGGGCGATTACCCTCGTTGTGTCAACAACTCAATAGTCTCTCCTCTAAGTTACAATACAATGCTGTTTTCTCAAACAGGCCCATGTGCCTTTTAGAGAAAACGGAAATTTAATGGCAAACATTTTCATACTAACCCCAAGTCAATCGAATATGAATTGGATTTTATATGTTGTTTTTTAGATCGGCCGGCTATTTACGACGCGGGCGCGGAACCCATTGGCCGAGTTGGCCGTATATTTACGGTTTGGTTGCATCAAAGTGTTTCAAAATAGTGTGTATGATATTGATTAGGAGAGATTTTCTGTTGTTATTGCATATTTCGACATTTCAGCCGAATTAAAGCGGTTTTACGAGTACACGAAAATTCAGGAACATTTTAGGTAATTCTAAAGAAAACACATTGATTTTTATCATTTGAATTGGAAACAACGTTTTCATATGCCTTTTTAATGATCAAAATAATACGCAACCTCCCTCTATGAATTTATGTAAAAATCCTTGAATTTGGTATTGTAGTGACTTTTTTCACGTTTTTCATGTAGAGTGATTTTAGGTAAAAATGTCCCAACTTACTAATATTTTGGTAATACTTCATGTTGTCCCACTATATGTGATTTGGCCTACAAATCTCAGAATTTCACATAATATTGCGTTTTTAAGCAAGTTTTCTTGCATTGTGCTTTGTACATAAAATCATCGAGTTTTGCAAAACTTTGAGGTTTTTCACCGTTGTTTTCTTTATAAAATTTCATCCAAATATCAACGATTTAGGCAATATTTTGCCGTTTTTTCCGCGTTTTCAAGCCTTTTCGGTTTATTGCCATTAACTCAATAAATTTACGTTAAATATGATGCAAACACGTAATTAATTGCAAATTAAAATCAAATACTTCATTTTAAATCAACTATCTGTACCTCGTTAAAATAGTGAGTAAGATATTGATTAGGAGAGAATTTCAGTTTTTATTGCATATTTCAACGTTTCAGCCAGATTAGAGCAGTTTTACGAATTCAGAAATAAACGGAAATTCAGGAACATTTTAGGTAATTCTAAAGTAAACACATTGATTTTTATCATTTGAATTGAAAACATCGTTTTCATATGCCTTTTTAATGATCAAAATAATACGCAACCTCTATGATTTGAGGTAAAAATCCTCGAATTTGGTAATATAGTGACTTTTTTCACGTTTTTCAAGTAGGGTGATTTTAGGTAAAAATGTTCGAACTTACTGAAACAATTGAAGATACTACTTCATCTTGTCTCTCTATTTGTGATTTGGCCTACAAATCTCAGAGTTTCACATAATATTGCGTTTTTAAGCAAGTTTTCTTGCATTGTGCCTTGTACATAAAATCATCGAATTTAGCAATATTTTGAGGTTTTTCATCGTTGTTTTCTTTATGAGATTTCATCCAAATATCAACAATTTAGGTCATATTTGGTCGTTTTTCCACGTTTTCAAACATTTTCGGTTTATTGTCATTAATTCATTAAATTTACGATAAATATGATGCAAACACGTAATGAATTGCAAATTACCCTTAAATATTTGATTTTCAATCAACTATTTGTACCTCGTTAAAATAGTGAGTAAGATATTGATTAGGAGAGATTTTGTGTTTTTATTGTATATTTCGACGTTTCAGCCGGATTAAAGCGGTTTTACGAGTACCTCTTCTTTCGGTAATATTAACGGAAATTCAGGAACATTTTTGGTAATTCTAAAGAAAGCTCATTGATTTTTATCATTTGAATTGGAAACAATGTTTCCATATGCCTTTTTAATGATCAAAATAATTCGCAACCTCGCTCTATGATTTGATGTAAAAATCCTCAAATTTGGTATTATAGTGACTTTTTTCACGTTTCCACGTAGAGTGAATATAGGTAAAAATGTTCGAATTTATTAATAGTTTGATACTACTTCATTTTGTCTCTCTATTTGTGATTTGGACTACAAATATTAGAGTTTCACATAATATTGCGTTTTTAAGCAAGTATTCTTGCATTGTGCTTTGTATATAAAATCATCGAATTTACCTATACTTTGAGGTTTTTCATCGTTGTTTCCTTTATAAGATTTCATCCATACATCAACGATTTTGACAATATTTGGCTGTTTTTCCGCGTTTTCAATAATTTTCTTTTTTTTTGCCATTAATTCTATAAATTTACGACTTATATGATTCAAACACGTAAATAGTTGCAAATTAACCTTAAATACAAGATTTTCAATCAACTATTTGTACCTTGTTAAAATAGTGAGTTAGGTATTGATTAGGGGTGAAATTCTGTTTTATTGCATAATATCCCAAACATCCAAAATTCCATATATTGTAGCCAAATTCTGGTTCTCTGCACGTATTCGCAGTTTGAAATTAGGACTTTTATTCCGAATATATGCCAATTACTGAAAGCAGCGATGGATCACATTTTGCCCAAACCCTCCCTGCAGTTTTCAAAATATCCCAAACATCCCAATTTCGACGCTTGAGCCATATTTAGGAGCCAATTTCTGGCTCTCTGCAAATATTTGCTGTTTGAAATAACGACTTTAATACCGAAAATATGTCAATTACTGAGAGCAGCGATAGGTCACATTTTGCCCAATCCCACCCTGCAGTTTTTAAAATACCAGAAACATCCCAAACTCGAGGCTTGAGCCATATTTTGGAGCCAAATTTGGGTTCTCTGTACGTATTTGCAGTTTGAAATTACGTCTTTTTTTACCGAAAATATGTCAATTACTTAGAGCGGCGATGGTTCACATTTTACCTCCCCCCCCCACCTTAAGTTTTCAAAATATCCCGAACATCCCAAGTTCGACGCTTGAGCCTTATTTTGGAGCCAAATTCTGGCTCTCTGCATGTAATCGCAGTTTGAAACTACGACTTTTTATACCGAAAAAATGCAAATTATTGAAAGCGGCAATGAATCACATTTTGCCCAAACCCTCCCTGCAGTTTTCAAAATATCCTAAACATCCCAAATTCGACGCTTGAACCATATTTAGAAGCCAAATTTTGGTTCTCTGCACGTGTTCGCAGTTTGAAATTACGACATTTTATAACGAAAATATGCCAATTACTGAGAGCAGCGATGGATCACATTTTGCCCAAACTCTCCCTGCAGTTTTCAAAAGATCCAAAACTTCCCAAATCCGACCCTTGAGCTATAATTTGGAGCCAAATTCTTGCTCTCTGCACGTATTCGCAGTTTGAAATTACGAAGTTTTATACTGAAAATATGCTAATTACTGAGAGCGGCGATGGGTCACATTTGGCACGAACCCCCTCTGCAGTTTTCAAAATATCCCAAACGTCCCAAATTCGACGCTTGAGCTATATTTTGGAGCCAAATTCTGGCTTTCTTCACATATTCGCAGTTTGAAATTACGACTTTTTATACCGAAAATATGCCAAGTACTGAAAGCAGCGATAGATCACATTTAGCGCAAACCCTCCTTGCAGTTTTCAAAATATCACAAACATCCCAAATTCGACGCTTGAGCCATATTTTGGAGTCAAATTCTCGCTCTTTGCAAGTATTCGCAGTTTGAAATTACGACTTTTTATACCAAAGTACGGGAATTACTGAGAGCGGCGATGGGTCACATTTTGGCCAACCCCCCCCCCCCCCTGCAGTTTACAAAATATCCAAAACATCCCAAATGCGACCCTTGACCATCACCCTCTTAAGCTTCTGCATCTCTTTTTTGAGCCTCTGCATCACTTTCTTAAGCTTCTTAATCCCCTTTTCCTCTATGTGATTTAAACAAAATATCGTCGAATTAGGCAATATTTTGCCGTTTTTCCACGTTTTTTTTTTAATTTTCAGTTTATTGTTATTAATTCATTAAATATACGATAAAAAATGATGCAAACACATAATTGATTAGAAATTAACCTTAAATACTTCATTTTCAATCAACCATTTGTTTTTCGTTAAAATACTGAGTAGGATATTGAAAAGTGGAAAAGTTCGGTTTATATTGCATATATCGACGTTTCAGCCGGATTAGAGCGGTTTTACGTGTACATCTTCCATCGGTAATATAAACAGAAAATCAGGAACATTTTAGTTAATTCTAATGAAAAACACATTGGTTTTATCATTTGTATTGGAAACAACATTGTCATATGTCTTTTCTTGGATCTAAAGAATACGAAACCTCGCTCTATGATTTGAAGATAAAATCCTCAAATATGGTAAAATAGTAACTATTTTCACGTTTTTCATGTAGTTTGATATTACGTAAATATATTCATTTTACCAATATTTCGATACTATTTCATGTAGTATCACGATATGTGATTTGGCCTTTAAATCTCAGAATGTCGCATTATATTTCATTTTAAGCAAGTTTTCTTGCATTTTGTTTCCTACGAAAAATCATCGAATTTAGCAATATTTTGACGTTTATCATCCCCTTTTCCTCTATGTGATTTAAACAAAATATCATCGAATTAGGCAATATTTTGCCGTTTTTCCACGTTTTTGTGAATTTTCAGTCTATGGGTATTAATTCATTATATATATACGATAAAAATGATGCAAACACATAATTGATTAGATAATAACCCTAAATACTTCATTTTATATCATCTATTTGTTTCTCGTTAAAATACTGACTAAGATATTGAAAAGGGGAGAAGTTCGGTTTTTATTGCATATATCGACGTTTCAGCCGGTTTAGAGCGGTTTTACGTGTACATCTTCCATCGGTAATATAAACGGAAAATCAGGAACATTTTAGTTAATTCTAATGAAAACACATTGGTTTTATCGTTTGTATTGGAAACAACATTGTCATATGTCTTTTCTTGGATCTAAATAATACGAAACCTCGCTCTATGATTTGAAGTTAAATTCCTCAAATATGGGTAAATAGTGACTTTTTTCACGTTTTTCATGTTGTTTGATATTACGTAAATATATTCATTTTTACCAATATTTCGATACTATTTCATGTAGTATCAAGATATGTGATTTGACCTTCAAATCTCAGAATTTTGCATAATATTGCATTTTAAGCAAGTTTTCTTGCATTTTGTTTCGTACGAAAAATCATCGAATTTAGCAATATTTTGACTTTTATCATCCCCTTTTCCTTTATGTGATTTAAACAAAATATCGCCGAATTAGGCAATATTTTGCCGTTTTTCCACGTTTTTGGGAATTTTCAGTTTATTGTTATTATTCATTATATATACGATAAAAATGATGCAAACACATAATTGATTAGAAATTTACCTCAAATACTTCATTTTCAATCAACCATTTGTTTCTCGTTAAAATTCTGAGTTGGATATTGAAAAGGGGAGAAGTTCGATTTTTATTGCATATATCGACGTTTCATTCGGATTATAGCAGTTTTACATGTTCAATCGGTAATATAAACGGAAAATCAGGAACATTTAATTAATTTTAATGAAAACACATTGGTTTTATCATTTGTATTGGAAACAACATTGTCATATGTCTTTTCTTGGATCTAAATAATACGAAATCTCGCTGAATGATTTGAAGGTAAAATCCTCATATATGGAAAAATAGTAACTTTTTTCATGTTTTTCATGTAGTTTGATATTACGTAAATATATTCATTTTTACCAATATTTCGATACTATTTCATGTAGTATCACGATATGTGATTTCGCCTTCAAATCTCAGAATTTCGCACAATATTGCTTTTTAAGCAAGTTTTCTTGCATTTTTTTCGTACGAAAAATCATCGAATTTAGCAATATTTTGACGTTTATCATCCCCTTTTCCTCTATGTGATTTCAACAAAATATCATCGAATTAGGCAATATTTTGCCATTTTTCCACGTTTTTGTGAATTTTCAGTCTATGGGTATTAATTCATTATATATACGATAAAAATGATGCAAACACATAATTGATTAGATAATAACCTTAAATACTTCATTTTCAATCATCTATTTGTTTCTCGTTAAAATAATGAGTAAGATATTGAAAAGGGGAGAAGTTCGGTTTTTATTGCATATATCGACGTTTCAGCCGGATTAGAGCGGTTTTACGTGTACATCTTCCATCGGTAATATATAAACAGAAAATCAAGAACATTTTAGTTAATTCTAATGAAAACACATTTATTTTTATCGTTTGTATTGGAAACAACATTGTCATATGTCTTTTCTTGGATCTAAATAATACGAAACCTCGCTCTATGATTTGAAGTTAAATTCCTCAAATATGGGTTAATAGTGACTTTTTTCACGGTTTTCATGTAGTTTGATATTACGTAAATATATTCATTTTTACCAATATTTCGATACTATTTCAAGTAGTATCAAGATATGTGATTTCGTCTTCAAATCTCGGGATTTCGCATAATATTGCATTTTAAGCAAGTTTTCTTGCATTTTGTTTCGTACGAAAAATCGTCGAATTTAGCAATATTTTGACGTTTATCATCTCCTTTTCCTTTATGTGATTTAAACAAAATATGATCGAATTAGGCAATATTTTGCCATTTTTCCACGTTTTTGTGAATTTTCAGTTTATTGTTATTAATTCATTAAATATACGATAAAAATGATGCAAACACATAATTGATTAGAAATTTACCTTAAATACTTCATTTTCGATCAACCATTTGTTTCTCGTTAAAATACTGAGTTGGATATTGAAAAGGGGAGAAGTTCGGTTTTTATTGCATATATCGACGTTTCAGCCGGATTAGAGCGGTTTTACGTGTACATCTTCCATCGGTAATATAAACGGAAAATCAGGAACATTTTAGTTAATTCTAATGAAAACACATTGGTTTTATAATTTGTATTGGAAACAACATTGTCATATGTCTTTTCTTGGATCTAAATAATACGAAACCTCGCTCTCTGATTTGAAGTTAAAATCCTCAAATATGGTAAAATAGTGACTTTTTTCACGTTTTTCATGTACTTTGATATTACGTATATATATTCATTTTTACCAATATTTCGATACTATTTCATGTAGTATCACGATATGTGATTTGGCCTTCAAATCTCAGAATTTCGTATAATATTGCATTTTAAGCAAGTTTTCTTCCATTTTGTTTCGTATGAAAAATCATCGAATTTAGCAATATTTTGACGTTTATCATCTCCTTTTCCTTTATGTGATTTAAATAAAATATCATCGAATTAGGCAATATTTTGCTATTTTTCTACGTTTTTGTGAATTTTCTGTCTATGGGTATTAATTCATTATATATACGATAAAAATTATGCAAACACATAATTGATTAGATAATAACCTTAAATACTTCAGTTTCAATCATCTATTTGTTTCTCGTTAAAATACTGAGTAAGATATTGCAAAGGGGAGAAGTTCGGTTTTTATTGCACATATCGACGTTTCAGCCGGATTAGAGCGGTTTTACGTGTACATCTTCCATCGGTAATATAAACGGAAAATCAGGAACATTTTAGTTAATTCTAATGAAAACACATTGGTTTTATAATTTGTATTGGAAACAACATTGTCATATGTCTTTTCTTGGATCTAAATAATACGAAACCTCGCTCTATGATTTGAAGTTAAAATTCTCAAATATAGTAAAATAGTGACTTTTTTCACGTTTTTCATGTACTTTGATATTACGTATATATATTCATTTCTACCAATATTTTGATACTATTTCATGTAGTATCACGATATGTGATTTGGCCTTCAAATCTCAGAATTTCGCATAATATTGCATTTTAAGCAAGTTTTCTTCCATTTGTTTCGAACGAAAAATCATCGAATTTAGCAATATTTGGCGTTTATCATCTCCTTTTCCTTTATGTGATTTAAATTAAATATCATCGAATTAGGCAATATTTTGCCATTTTTCCACGTTTTTGTGAATTTTCTCTCTATGGGTATTAATTCATTATATATACGATAAAAATTATGCAAACACATAATTGATTAGATAATAACCTTAAATACTTCAGTTTCAATCATCTATTTGTTTCTCGTTAATTGATTAGATAATAACCTTAAATACTTCATTTTCAACACATCTATTTGTTTCTCGTTAAAATACTGAGTAAGATATTGAAAAAGGGAGAAGTTCGGTTTTTATTGCATATATCGACGTTTCAGCCGGATTAGAGCGGTTTTACGTGTACATCTTCCATCGGTAATATATAAACAGAAAATCAAAAACATTTTAGTTAATTCTAATGAAAACACATTTATTTTTATCGTTTGTACTGGTGCCATTGTCATATGTCTTTTCTTGGATCTAAATAATACGAAACCTCGCTCTATGATTGGAAGTTAAATTCCTCAAATATGGTTAAATAGTGACTTTTTTCACGTTTTTCATATAGTTTGATATTACGTAAATATATTCATTTTTACCAATATTTCGATACTATTTCAAGTAGTATCAAGATATGTGATTTCGTCTTCAAATCTCGGAATTTCGCATAATATTGCATTTTAAGCAAGTTTTCTTGCATTTTGTTTCGTACGAAAAATCGTCGAATTTAGCAATATTTTGACGTTTATCATCCCCTTTTCCTTTATGTGATTTAAACAAAATATCATCGAATAAGGCAATATTTTGCCGTTTTTCCACGTTTTTGTGAATTTTCAGTTTATTGTTATTAATTCATTAAATATACGATAAAAATGATGCAAACACATAATTGATTAGAAATTTACCTTAAATACTTCATTTTCAATCAACCATTTGTTTCTCGTTAAAATACTGAGTTGGATATTGAAAAGGGGAGAAGTTCGGTTTTTATTGCATATATCGACGTTTCAGCCGGATTAGAGCGGTTTTACGTGTACATCTTCCATCGGTAATATAAACGGAAAATCAGGAACATTTTAGTTAATTCTAATGAAAACACATTGGTTTTATAATTTGTATTGGAAACAACATTGTCATATGTCTTTTCTTGGATCTAAATAATACGAAACCTCGCTCTATGATTTGAAGTTAAAATCCTCAAATATAGTAAAATAGTGACTTTTTTCACGTTTTTCATGTACTTTGATATTACGTATATATATTCATTTCTACCAATATTTCGAAAGTATTTCATGTAGTATCACGATATGTGATTTGGCCTTCAAATCTCAGAATTTCGCATAATATTGCATTTTAAGCAAGTTTTCTTCCATTTTGTTTCGTACGAAAAATCATCGAATTTAGCAATATTTTGACGTATATCATCTCCTTTTCCTTTATGTGATTTAAATAAAATATCATCGAATTAGGCAATATTTTGCCATTTTTCCACGTTTTTGTGAATTTTCTGTCTATTGGTATTAATTCATTATATATACGATAAAAATTATGCAAACACATAATTGATTAGATAATAACCTTAAATACTTCAGTTTCAATCATCTATTTGTTTCTCGTTAAAATACTGAGTAAGATATTGCAAAGGAGAGAAGTTCGGTTTTTATTGCATATATCGACGTTTCAGCCGGATTAGAGCGGTTTTACGTGTACATCTTCCATCGGTAATATAAACGGAAAATCAGGAACATTTTAGTTAATTCTAATGAAAACACATTGGTTTTACCATTTGCATTGGAAACAACATTGTATTATGTCTTTTCATGGATCTAAATAATACGAAACCTCACTCAATGATATGAAGTTAAAATCCTCAAATATGGTAAAATAGTGACTTTTTCACGTTAATCATGTAGTTTGATATTAGGTAAATATATTCATTTTTACCAATATTTCGATGCTATTTCATGAAGTATTACGATATGTGATTTGGCCTTTAAATCTCAGAATGTCGCATTATATTGCATTTTAAGCAAGTTTTCTTGCATTTTGTTTCGTACGAAAAATCATCGAATTTAGCAATATTTTGACGTTTATCATCCCCTTTTCCTCTATGTGATTTAAACAAAATATCATCGAATTAGGCAATATTTTGCCGTTTTTCCACGTTTCTTTGAATTTTCAGTCTATGGGTATTAATTCATTATATATACGATAAAAATTATGCAAACACATAATTGATTATATAATAACCTTAAATACTTCATTTTCAATCATCTATTTGTTTCTCGTTAAAATACTGATTAAGATATTTAAAAGGGGAGAAGTTCGGTTTTTATTGCATATATCGACGTTTCAGCCGGATTAGAGCGGTTTTACGTGTACATCTTCCATCGGTAATATATAAAGAGAAAATCAAAAACATTTTAGTTAAATCTAATGAAAACACATTTATTTTTATCGTTTGTATTGGAAACAACATTATCATATGTCTTTTCTTGGATCTAAACAATACGAAACCTCGCTCTATGATTTGAAGTTAAATTGCTCAAATATGGTTGAATAGTGACTTTTTCACGTTTTTCATGTAGTTTGATATTACGTAAATATATTCATTTTTACCAATATTTCGATACTATTTCAAGTAGTATCAAGATATGTGATTTCGCCTTCAAATCTCAGAATTTCGCATAATGTTGCCTTTTAAGCAAGTTTTCTTGCATTTTGTTTCCTACGAAAAATCGTCGAATTTAGCAATATTTTGACGTTTATCATCCCCTTTTCCTTTATGTGATTTAAACAAAATATCATCGAATAAGGCAATATTTTGCCGTTTTTCCACGTTTTTGTGAATTTTCAGTTTATTGTTATTAATTCATTAAATATACGATAAAAATGATGCAAACACATAATTGATTAGAAATTTACCTTAAATACTTCATTTTCAATCAACCATTTGTTTCTCGTTAAAATAAGGAGTTGGATACTGAAAAGGGGAGAAGTTCGGTTTTTATTGCATATATCGACGTTTCAGTCGGATTATAGCGATTTTACGTGTACATCTTCCATCGGTAATATGAACGGAAATTCAGGAACATTTAATTAATTCTAATGAAAACACATTGGTTTTATCATTTGTATTGGAAACAACATTTTCATATGTCTTTTCTTAGATCTAAATAATACGAAACCTCGCTCTATGATTTGAAGATAAAATCCTCAAATATAGTAAAATAGTGACTTTTTTCACGTTTTTCATGTAGTTTGATATTACGTAAATATTTTCATTTTTACCAATATTTCGATACTATTTCATGTAGTATCACGATATGTGATTTGTCTTCAAATCTCAGAATTTCGCATAATATTATGTATACAAATATATATATATACAGAAACATTTAAGCAAGTTTTCTTGCATTTTGTTTCGTACGAAAAATCATCGAATTTAGCAATATTTTGACGTTTATCATCTCCTTTTCCTTTATGTGATTTAAACAAAATATCATCGAATTAGGCAATATTTTGCCGTTTTTCCAAGTTTTTGTGAATATTCAGTCTATGGGTATTAATTCATTATATATACAATAAAAATGATGCAAACACATAATTGATTAGATAATAACCTTAAATAATTCATTTTCAATCATCTATTTGTTTCTCGTTAAAATACTGAGTAAGATATTGAAAAGGGGAGAAGTTCGGTTTTATTGCATATATCGACGTTTCAGCCGGATTAGAGCGGTTTTACGTGTACATCTTTCATCTGTAATATAAACGGAAAATCAGGAACATTTTAGTTAATTCTAATGAAAACACATTGGTTTTATCATTTGTATTGGAAACAACATTGTCGTATGTCTTTTCTTGGATCTAAATAATACGAAACCTCGCTCTATGATTTGAAGTTAAAATCCTCAAATATGGTAAAATAGTGACTTTTTTCACGTTTTTCATGTACTTTGATATTACGTATATATATTCATTTTTACCAATATTTCGATACTATTTCATGTAGTATCACGATATGTGATTTGGCCTTCAAATCTCAGAATTTCGCATAATATTGCATTTTAAGCAAGTTTTCTTCCATTTTGTTTCGTACGAAAAATCATCGAATTTAGCAATATTTTGACGTTTATCATCTCCTTTTCCTTTATGTGATTTAAATAAAATATGATCGAATTAGGCAATATTTTGCCATTTTTCCACGTTTTAGTGAATTTTCTGTCTATGGGTATTAATTCATTATATATACGATAAATATTATGCAAACACATAATTGATTAGATAATAACCTTAAATAATTCATTTTCAATCATCTATTTCTTTCTCGTTAAAATACTGAGTAAGATATTGAAAAGGGGAGAAGTTCGGTTGTATTGCATATATCGACGTTTCAGCCGGATTAGAGCGGTTTTACGTGTACATCTTCCATCGGTAATATAAACGGAAAATCAGGAACATTTTAGTTAATTCTAATAAAAACACATTGGTTTTATCATTTGTATTGGAAACAACATTGTCATATGTCTTTTCTTGGATCTAAATAATACGAAACCTCGCTCTATGATTTGAAGTTATAATCCTCAAATATGGTAAAATAGTGACTTTTTTCACGTTTTTCATGTACTTTGATATTACGTATATATATTCATTTTTACCAATATTTCGATACTATTTCATGTAGTATCACGATATGTGATTTGGCCTTCAAATCTCAGAATTTCGCATAATATTGCATTTTAAGCAAGTTTTCTTCCATTTTGTTTCGTACGAAAAATCATCGAATTTAGCAATATTTTGACGTTTATCATCTCCTTTTCCTTTATGTGATTTAAATAAAATATGATCGAATTAGGCAATATTTTGCCATTTTTCCACGTTTTTGTGAATTTTCTGTCTATGGGTATTAATTCATTATATATACGATAAAAATTATGCAAACACATAATTGATTAGAGAATAACCTTATATACTTCAGTATCAATCATCTATTTTTTTCTCGTTAATTGATTAGATATTTACCTTAAATACTTCATTTTCAATCATCTATTTGTTTCTCGTTAAAATATTGAGTAAGATATTGAAAAGGGGAGAAGTTCGGTTTTTATTGCATATATCGACGTTTCAGCCGGATTAGAGCGGTTTTACGTGTACATCTTCCATCGGTAATATATAAACAGAAAATCAAAAACATTTTAGTTAATTCTAATGAAAACACATTTTTTTTATCGTTTGTATTGGAAACAACATTGTCATATGTCTTTTCTTGGATCTAAATAATACGAAACCTCGCTCTATGATTTGAAGTTAAATTCCTCAAATATGGTTAAATAGTGACTTTTTCACGTTTTTCATGTAGTTTGATATTACGTAAATGTATTCATTTTTACCAATATTTCGAGACTATTTCAAGTAGTATCAAGATATGTGATTTCGCCTTCAAATCTCAGAATTTCGCATAATGTTGCATTTTAGCAAGTTTTCTTGCATTTTGTTTCGTACGAAAAATCGTCGAATTTAGCAATATTTTGTCGTTTATCATCCTCTTTTCCTTTATGTGATTTAAACAAAATATCATCGAATAAGGCCATATTTTGCCGTTTTTCCACGTTTTTGTGAATTTTCAGTTTATTGTTATTAATTCATTAAATATACGATAAAAATGATGCAAACACATAATTGATTAGAAATTTACCTTAAATACTTCATTTTCAATCAACCATTTGTTTCTCGTTAAAATACTGAGTTGGATATTGAAAAGGAGAGAAGTTCGGTTTTTATTGCATATATCGACGTTTCAGCCGGATTAGAGCGGTTTTACGTGTACATCTTCCATCGGTAATATGAACGGAAAATCAGGAACATTTAATTAATTCTAATGAAAACACATTGGTTTTATCATTTGTATTGGAAACAACATTGTCATATGTCTTTTCTTAGATCTAAATAATACGAAACCTCGCTCTATGATTTGAAGATAAATTCCTCAAATATGGTAAAATAGTGACTTTTTTCCCGTTTTTCATGTAGTTTGATATTACGTAAATATTTTCATTTTTACCAATACTTCGATACTATTTCATGTAGTATGACGATATGTGATTTGGCCTTCAAATCTCATAATTTCGCATAATATTGCATTTTAAGCAAGTTTTCTTGCATTTTGTTTCGTACGAAAAATCATCGAATTTAGCAATATTTTGACGTTTATCATCTCCTTTTCCTTTATGTGATTTAAACAAAATATCATCGAATTAGGCAATATTTTGCCGTTTTTCCACGTTTTTGTGAATTTTCAGACTATGGGTATTATTTCATTATATATACGATAAAAATGATGCAAACACATAAATGATTAGATAATAACCTTAAATACTTCATTTTCAATCATCTATTTGTTTCTCGTTAAAATACTGAGTAAGATATATAAAAGGGGAGAAGTTCGGTTTTTATTGCATATATCGACGTTTCAGCCGGATTAGAGCGGTTTTACGTGTACATCTTCCATCGGTAATATAAACGGAAAATCAGGAACATTTTAGTTAATTCTAATGAAAACACATTGGTTTTATCATTTGTATTGGAAACAACATTGTCATATGTCTTTTCATGGATCTAAATAATACGAAACCTCACTCTATGATTTGAAGTTAAAATCCTCAAAAATATTGAAATAGTGACCTTTTCACGTTAATCATGTAGTTTGATATTACGTAAATATATTCATTATTACCAATATTTCGATGCTATTACATGAAGTATCACGATATGTGATTTGGCCTTTAAATCTCAGAATGTCGCATTATATTGCATTTTAAGCAAGTTTTCTTGCATTTTGTTTCGTACGAAAAATCATCGAATTTAGCAATATTTTGACGTTTATCATCCCCTTTTCCTCTATGTGATTTAAACAAAATATCATCGAATTAGGCAATATTTTGCCGTTTTTCCACGTTTCTTTGAATTTTCAGTCTATGAGTATTAATTCATTATACATACGATAAAAATGATGCAAACACATAATTGATTAGATAATAACCTTAAATACTTCATTTTCAATCATCTATTTGTTTCTCGTTAAAATACTGAGTAAGATATTGAAAAGGGGAGAAGTTCGGTGTTTATTGCATATATCGACGATTCAGCCGGATTAGAGCGGTTTTACGTGAACATCTTCCATCGGTAATATATAAACAGAAAATCAAAAACATTTAAGTTAATTCTAATGAAAACACATTTATTTTTATCGTTTGTACTGGTGCCATTGTCATATGTCTTTTCTTGGATCTAAATAATACGAAACCTCGCTCTCTGATTTGAAGTTAAAATCCTCAAATATGGTAAAATAGTGACTTTTTCACGTTTTTCATGTACTTTGATATTACGTATATATATTCATTTTTACCAATATTTCGATACTATTTCATGTAGTATCACGATATGTGATTTAGCCTTCAAATCTCAGAATTTCGCATAATATTGCATTTTAAGCAAGTTTTCTTCCATTTTGTTTCGTACGAAAAATCATCGAATTTAGCAATATTTTGACGTTTATCATCTCCTTTTCCTTTATGTGATTTAAATAAAATATGATCGAATTAGGCAATATTTTGCCATTTTTTCACGTTTTTGTTAATTTTCTGTCTATGGGTATTAATTCATTATATATACGATAAAAATTATGCAAACACATAATTGATTAGATAATATCCTTAAATACTTCAGTTTCAATCATCTATTTGTTTCTCGTTAATTGATTAGATAATAACCTTAAATACTTCATTTGCAATCATCTATTTGTTTCTCGTTAAAATACTGAGTAAGATATTGAAAAGGGGAGAAGTTCGGTTTTTATTGCATATATCGACGTTTCAGCCGGATTAGAGCGGTTTTACGTGTACATCTTCCATCGGTAATATATAAACAGAAAATCAAAAACATTTTAGTTAATTCTAATGAAAACACATTTATTTTTATCGTTTGTATTGGAAACAACATTGTCATATGTCTTTTCTTGGAATCAAAATACTACGAAACCTCGCTCTATGATTTGAAGTTAAATTCCTCAAATATGGTTAAATAGTGACTTTTTCACGTTTTTCATGTAGTTTGATATTACATAAATATATTCATTTTTACCAATATTTCGATACTCTTTCAAGTAGTATCAAGATATGTGATTTCGCCTTCAAATCTCAGAATTTCGCATAATGTTGCATTTTAGCAAGTTTTCTTGCATTATGTTTCGTACGAAAAATCGTCGAATTTAGCAATATTTTGACGTTTATCATCCCATTTTCCTTTATGTGATTTAAACAAAATATCATCGAATAAGGCAATATTTTGCCGTTTTTCCACGTTTTTGTGAATTTTCAGTTTATTGTTATTAATTCATTAAATATACGATAAAAATGATGCAAACACATAATTGATTAGAAATTTACCTTAAATACTTCATTTCCAATCAACCATTTGTTTCTCGTTAAAATACTGAGTTGGATATTGAAAAAGGGAGAAGTTCGGTTTTTATTGCATATATCGACGTTTCAGTCGGATTATAGCGGTTTTACGTGTACATCTTCCATCGGTAATATGAACGGAAAATCAGGAACATTTAATTAATTCTAATGAAAACACATTGGTTTTATCATTTGTATTGGAAACAACATTGTCATATGTCTTTTCTTAGATCTAAATAATACGAAACCTCGCTCTATGATTTGAAGATAAATTCCTCAAATATGGTAAAATAGATACTTTTTTCCCGTTTTTCATGTAGTTTGATATTACGTAAATATTTTCATTTTTACCAATATTTCGATACTAATTTCATGTAGTATCACGATATGTGATTTGGCCTTCATATCTCAGAATTTCGCATAATATTGCATTTTAAGCAAGTTTTCTTGCATTTTGTTTCGTACGAAAAATCATCGAATTTAGCAATATTTTGACGTTCATCATCTCCTTTTCCTTTATGTGATATAAACAAAATATCATCGAATTAGGCAATATTTTGCCGTTTATCCACGTTTTTGTGAATTTTCAGTTTATGGGTATTAATTCATTATATATACGATAAAAATGATGCAAACACATAAATGATTAGATAATAACCTTAAATACTTCATTTTCAATCATCTATTTGTTTCTCGTTAAAATACTGAGTAAGATATTGAAAAGGGGAGAAGTTCGGTTTTTATTGCATATATCGACGTTTCAGCCAGATTAGAGCGGTTTTACGTGTACATCTTCCATCGGTAATATATAAACAGAAAATCAAAAACATTTTAGTTAATTCTAATGAAAACACATTTATTTTTATCGTTTGTATTGGAAACAACATTGTCATATGTCTTTTCTTGGATCTAAATAATACGAAACCTCGCTCTATGATTTGAAGTTAAATTCCTCAAATATGGTAAAATAGTGACCTTTTCACGTTAATCATGTAGTTAGATATTACGTAAATATATTCATTATTACCAATATTTCGATGCTATTACATGAAGTATCACGATATGTGATTTGGCCTTTAAATCTCAGAATGTCGCATTATATTGCATTTTAAGCAAGTTTTCTTGCATTTTGTTTCGTACGAAAAATCATCGAATTTAGCAATATTTTGACAATTATCATACCCTTTTCCTCTATGTGATTTAAACAAAATATCATCGAATTAGGCAATATTTTGCCGTTTTTCCACGTTTGTGTGAATTTTCAGTCTATGGGTATTAATTCATTATATATACGATAAAAATGATGCAAACACATAATTGATTAGATAATAACCTTAAATACTTCATTTTCAATCATCTATTTGTTTCTCGTTAAAATACTGAGTAAGATATTGAAAAGGGGAGAAGTTCGGTTTTTATTGCATATATCGACGTTTCAGCCGGATTCGAGCGGTTTTACGTGTACATCTTCCATTGGTAATATATAAACAGAAAATCAAAAACATTTTAGTTAATTCTAATGAAAACACATTTATTTTTATCGTTTGTACTGGTGCCATAGTCATATGTCTTTTCTTAGATCTAAATAATACGAAACCTCGCTCTATGATTTGAAGATAAATTCCTCAAATATGGTAAAATAGATACTTTTTTCCCGTTTTTCATGTAGTTTGATATTACGTAAATATTTTCATTTTTACCAATATTTCGATACTAATTTCATGTAGTATCACGATATGTGATTTGGCCTTCATATCTCAGAATTTCGCATAATATTGCATTTTAAGCAAGTTTTCTTGCATTTTGTTTCGTACGAAAAATCATCGAATTTAGCAATATTTTGACGTTCATCATCTCCTTTTCCTTTATGTGATATAAACAAAATATCATCGAATTAGGCAATATTTTGCCGTTTATCCACGTTTTTGTGAATATTCAGACTATGGGTAATATTTCATTATATATACGATAAAAATGATGCAAACACATAATTGATTAGATAATAACCTTAAATACTTCATTTTCAATCATCTATTTGTTTCTCGTTAAAATACTGAGTAAGATATTGAAAAGGGGAGAAGTTCGGTTTTTATTGCATATATCGACGTTTCAGCCAGATTAGAGCGGTTTTACGTGTACATCTTCCATCGGTAATATATAAACAGAAAATCAAAAACATTTTAGTTAATTCTAATGAAAACACATTTATTTTTATCGTTTGTATTGGAAACAACATTGTCATATGTCTTTTCTTGGATCTAAATAATACGAAACCTCGCTCTATGATTTGAAGTTAAATTCCTCAAATATGGTTAAATAGTGACTTTTTCACGTTTTTCATGTAGTTCGATTTTACGTAAATATATTCATTTTTACGAATATTTCGATACTATTTCAAGTAGTATCAAGATATGTGATTTCGCCTTCAAATCTCGGAATTTCGCATAATGTTGCATTTTAGCAAGTTTTCTTGCATTTTGTTTCGTACGAAAAATCGTCGAATTTAGCAATATTTTGACGTTTATCATCCCCATTTCCTTTATGTGATTTAAACAAAATATCATCGAATAAGGCAATATTTTGCCGTTTTTCCACGTTTTTGTGAATTTTCAGTTTATTGTTATTAATTCATTAAATATACGATAAAAATGATGCAAACACATAATTGATTAGAAATATACCTTAAATACTTCATTTTCAATCAACCATTTGTTTCTCGTTAAAATACTGAGTTGGATATTGAAAAGGGGAGAAGTTCGGTTTTTATTGCATATATCGACGTTTCAGTCGGATTATAGCGGTTTTACGTGTACATCTTCCATCGGTAATATGAACGGAAAATCAGGAACATTTAATTAATTCTAATGAAAACACATTGGTTTTATCATTTGTATTGGAAACAACATTGTCATATGTCTTTTCTTAGATCTAAATAATACGAAACCTTGCTCTATGATTTGAAGTTAAAACCCTCAAATATGATAAAATAGTGACTTTTTCACGTTTTTCATGTAGTTTGATATTACGTAAATATATTCATTTTTACCAATATTTCGATACTATTCATGTAGTATCACGATATGTGATTTGGCCTTCAAATCTCAGAATGTCGCATAATATTGCATTTTAAGCAAGTTTTCTTGCATTTTGTTTCGTACGTAAAATCATCGCATTTAGCAATATTTTGACGTTTATCATCCCTTTTTCCTCTATGTGATTTAAACAAAATATCATCGAATTAAGCAATATTTTGCCGTTTTTCCACGTTTTTGTGAATTTTCAGTTTATGGGTATTAATTCATTATATATACGATAAAAATGATGCAAACACATAAATGATTAGATAATAACCTTAAATACTTCATTTTCAATCATCTATTTGTTTCTCGTTAAAATACTGAGTAAGATATATAAAAGGGGAGAAGTTCGGTTTTTATTGCATATATCGACGTTTCAGCCGGATTAGAGCGGTTTTACGTGTACACCTTCCATCGGTAATATAAACGGAAAATCAGGAACATTTTAGTTAATTCTAATGAAAACACATTGGTTTTATCATTTGTATTGGAAACAACATTGTCATATGTCTTTTCATGGATCTAAATAATACGAAACCTCACTCTATGATTTGAAGCTAAAATCCTCAAATATGGTAAAATAGTGACCTTTTCACGTTAATCATGTAGTTAGATATTACGTAAATATATTCATTATTACCAATATTTCGATGCTATTACATGAAGTATCACGATATGTGATTTGGCCTTTAAATCTCAGAATGTCGCATTATATTGCATTTTAAGCAAGTTTTCTTGCATTTTGTTTCGTACGAAAAATCATCGAATTTAGCAATATTTTGACAATTATCATACCCTTTTCCTCTATGTGATTTAAACAAAATATCATCGAATTAGGCAATATTTTGCCGTTTTTCCACGTTTGTGTGAATTTTCAGTCTATGGGTATTAATTCATTATATATACGATAAAAATGATGCAAACACATAATTGATTAGATAATAACCTTAAATACTTCATTTTCAATCATCTATTTGTTTCTCGTTAAAATACTGAGTAAGATATTGAAAAGGGGAGAAGTTCGGTTTTTATTGCATATATCGACGTTTCAGCCGGATTCGAGCGGTTTTACGTGTACATCTTCCATTGGTAATATATAAACAGAAAATCAAAAACATTTTAGTTAATTCTAATGAAAACACATTTATTTTTATCGTTTGTACTGGTGCCATAGTCATATGTCTTTTCTTGGATCTAAATAATACGAAACCTCGCTCTATGATTTGAAGTTAAATTCCTCAAATATGGTTAAATAGTGACTTTTTTCACGTTTTTCATGTAGTTTGATATTACGTAAATATATTCATTTTTACCAATATTTCGATACTAGATCAAGTAGTATCAAGATATGTGATTTCGTCTTCAAATCTCAGAATTTCGCATAATATTGCATTTTAAGCAAGTTTTCTTGCATTTTGTTTCGTACGAAAAATCGTCGAATTTAGCAATATTTTGACGTTTATCATCCCCTTTTCCTTTATATGATTTAAACAAAATATCATCGAATAAGGCAATATTTTGCCGTTTTTCCACGTTTTTGTGAGTTTTCAGTTTATTGTTATTAATTCATTAAATATACGATAAAAATGATGCAAACACATAATTGATTAGAAATTTACCTTAAATACTTCATTTTCAATCAACCATTTGTTTCTCGTTAAAATACTGAGTTGGATATTGAAAAGGGGAGAAGTTCGGTTTTTATTGCATATATCGACGTTTCAGCCGGATTAGAGCGGTTTTACGTGTACATCTTCCATCGGTAATATAAACGGAAAATCAGGAACATTTTAGTTAATTCTAATGAAAACACATTGGTTTTATCATTTGTATTGGAAACAACATTGTCATATTTCTTTTCTTGGATCTAAATAATACGAAACCTCGCTCTATGGTTTGAAGTTAAAATCCTCAAGTATGGTAAAATAGTGACTTTTTTCACGTTTTTCATGTACTTTGATATTACGTATATATTTTAATTTTTACCAATATTTCGATACTATTTCATGTAGTATCACGATATGTGATTTGGCCTTCAAATCTCAGAATTTCGCATAATATTGCATTTTAAGCAAGTTTTCTTGCACTTTGTTTCGTACGAAAAATCATCAAATTTAGCAATATTTTGACGTTTATCATCTCCTTTTCCTTTATGTGATTTAAATAAAATATCATCGAATTAGGCAATATTTTGCCATTTTTCCACGTTTTTGTGAATTTTCTGTCTATGGGTATTAATTCATTATATATACGATAAAAATTATGCAAACATATAATTGATTAGATAATAACCTTAAATACTTCATTTTCAATCATCTATTTGTTTCTCGTTAAAATACTGAGTAAGATATATAAATGGGGAGAAGTTCGATTTTTATTGCATATATCGACGTTTCAGCCGGATTAGAGCGGTTTTACGTGTACATCTTCCATCGGTAATATAAACGGAAAATCAGGAACATTTTAGTTAATTCTAATGAAAACACATTGGTTTTATCATTTGTATTGGAAACAACATTGTCATATGTCTTTTCATGGATCTAAATAATACGAAACCTCACTCTATGATTTGAAGTTAAAATCCTCAAATATGGTAAAATAGTGACCTTTTCACGTTAATCATGTTAATTACGATAAAAATGATGCAAACACATAATTGATTAGATAATAACCTTAAATACTTCATTTTCAATCATCTATTTGTTTCTCGTTAAAATACTGAGTAAGATATTGAAAAGGGGAGAAGTTCGGTTTTTATTGCATATATCGACGTTTCAGCCGGATTAGAGCAGTTTTACGTGTACATCTTCCATCGGTAATATATAAACAGAAAATCAAAAACATTTTAGTTAATTCTAATGAAAACACATATATTTTTATCGTTTGTACTGGTGCCATTGTCATATGTCTTTTCTTGGATCTAAATATTACGAAACCTCGCTCTATGATTTGAAGTTAAATTCCTCAAATATAGTTAAATAGTGACTTTTTTCACGTTTTTCATGTAGTTTGATATTACGTAAATATATTCATTTTTACCAATATTTCGATACTATTTCAAGTAGTATCAAGATATGTGATTTCGTCTTCAAATCTCAGAATTTCGCATAATATTGCATTTTAAGCAAGTTTTCATGCATTTTGTTTCGTACGAAAAATCGTCGAATTTAGCAATATTTTGACGTTTATCATCCCCTTTTCCTTTATGTGATTTAAACAAAATATCATCGAATAAGGCAATATTTTGCCGTTTTTCCACGTTTTTGTGAATTTTCAGTTTATTGTTATTAATTCATTAAATATACGATAAAAATGATGCAAACACATAATTGATTAGAAATTTACCTTAAATACTTAATTTTCAATCAACCATTTGTTTCTCGTTAAAATACTGAGTTGGATATTGAAAAGGGGAGAAGTTAGGTTTTTATTGCATATATCGACGTTTCAGCCGGATTAGAGTGGTTTTACGTGTACATCTTCCATCGGTAATATAAACGGAAAATCAGGAACATTTTAGTTAATTCTAATGAAAACACATTGGTTTTATCATTTGTATTGGAAACAACATTGTCATATGTCTTTTCTTGGATCTAAATAATACGAAACCTCGCTCTATGATTTGAAGTTAAAATCCTCAAATATGGTAAAATAGTGACTTTTTTCACGTTTTTCATGTACTTTGATATTACGTATGTATATTCATTTTTACCAATATTTCGATACTATTTCATGTAGTATCACGATATGTGATTTGGCCTTCAAATCTCAGAATTTCGCATAATATTGCATTTTAAACAAGTTTTCTTGCATTTTGTTTCGTACGAAAAATCATCGAATTTAGCAATATTTTGACGTTTATCATCTCCTTTTCCTTTATGTGATTTAAATAAAATATCATCGAATTAGGCAATATTTTGCCATTTTTCCACGTTTTTGTGAATTTTCTGTCTATGGGTATTAATTCATTATATATACGATAAAAATTATGCAAACACATAATTGATTAGATAATAACCTTAAATACTTCAGTTTCAATCATCTATTTGTTTCTCGTTAAAATACTGAGTAAGATATTGAAAAGGGGAGAAGTTCGGTTTTTATTGCATATATCGACGTTTCAGCCGGATTAGAGCGGTTTTACGTGTACATCTTCCATCGGTAATATATAAACAGAAAATCAAAAACATTTTAGTTAATTCTAATGAAAACACATTTATTTTTATCGTTTGTACTGGTGCCATAGTCATATGTCTTTTCTTGGATCTAAATAATACGAAACCTCGCTCTATGATTTGAAGTTAAATTCCTCAAATATGGTTAAATAGTGACTTTTTTCACGTTTTTCATGTAGTTTGATATTACGTAAATATATTCATTTTTACCAATATTTCGATACTATTTCAAGTAGTATCAAGATATGTGATTTCGTCTTCAAATCTCAGAATTTCGCATAATATTGCATTTTAAGCAAGTTTTCTTGCATTTTGTTTCGTACGAAAAATCGTCGAATTTAGCAATATTTTGACGTTTATCATCCCCTTTTCCTTTATATGATTTAAACAAAATATCATCGAATAAGGCAATATTTTGCCGTTTTTCCACGTTTTTGTGAATTTTCATTTTATTGTTATTAATTCATTAAATATACGATAAAAATGATGCAAACACATAATTGATTAGAAATTTACCTTAAATACTTCATTTTCAATCAACCATTTGTTTCTCGTTAAAATACTGAGTTGGATATTGAAAAGGGGAGAAGTTCGGTTTTTATTGCATATATCGACGTTTCAGCCGGATTAGAGTGGTTTTACGTGTACATCTTCCATCGGTAATATAAACGGAAAATCAGGAACATTTTAGTTAATTCTAATGAAAACACATTGGTTTTATCATTTGTATTGGAAACAACATTGTCATATGTCTTTTCTTGGATCTAAATAATACGAAACCTCGCTCTATGATTTGAAGTTAAAATCCTCAAATATGGTAAAATAGTGACTTTTTTCACGTTTTTCATGTACTTTGATATTACGTATATATATTCATTTTTACCAATATTTCGATACTATTTCATGTAGTATCACGATATGTGATTTGGCCTTCAAATTTCAGAATTTCGCATAATATTGCATTTTAAGCAAGTTTTCTTGCATTTTGTTTCGTACGAAAAATCATCGAATTTAGCAATATTTTGACGTTTATCATCTCCTTTTCCTTTATGTGATTTAAATAAAATATCATCGAATTAGGCAATATTTTGCCATTTTTCCACGTTTTTGTGAATTTTCTGTCTATGGGTATTAATTAATTATATATACGATAAAAATTATGCAAACACATTATTGATTAGATAATAACCTTAAATACTTCAGTTTCAATCATCTATTTGTTTCTCGTTAAAATACTGAGTAAGATATTGCAAAGGGGAGAAGCTCGGTTTTTATTGCACATATCGACGTTTCAGCCGGATTAGAGCGGTTTTACGTGTACATCTTCCATCGGTAATATAAACGGAAAATCAAGAACATTTTAGTTAATTCTAATGAAAACATTGTTTTTTATCATTTGTATTGGAAACAACATTGTCATATGTCTTTTCTTGGATCTAAATAATACGAAACCTCGCTCTATGATTTGAAGTTAAAATCCTCAAATATGATAAAATAGTGACTTTTTCACGTTTTTCATGTAGTTTGATATTACGTAAATATATTCATTTTTACCAATATTTCGATACTATTCATGTAGTATCACGATATGTGATTTGGCCTCCAAATCTCAGAATGTCGCATAATATTGCATTTTAAGCAAGTTTTCTTGCATTTTGTTTCGTACGAAAAATCATCGAATTTAGCAATATTTTGACGTTTATCATCCCTCTTTTCCTTTATGTGATTTAAACAAAATATCATCGAATTAAGCAATATTTTGCCGTTTTTCCCCGTTTTTGTGAATTTTCAGTTTATGGGTATTAATTCATTATATATACGATAAAAATGATGCAAACACATAAATGATTAGATAATAACCTTAAATACTTCATTTTCAATCATCTATTTGTTTCTCGTTAAAATACTGAGTAAGATATATAAATGGGGAGAAGTTCGATTTTTATTGCATATATCGACGTTTCAGCCGGATTAGAGCGGTTTTACGTGTACATCTTCCATCGGTAATATAAACGGAAAATCAGGAACATTTTAGTTAATTCTAATGAAAACACATTGGTTTTATCATTTGTATTGGAAACAGCATTGTCATATGTCTTTTCATGGATCTAAATAATACGAAACCTCACTATGATTTGAAGTTAAAATCCTCAAATATGGTAAAATAGTGACCTTTTCACGTTAATCATGTAGTTTGATATTACGAAAATATATTCATTATTACCAATATTTCGATGCTATTACATGAAGTATCACGATATGTGATTTGGCCTTTAAATCTCAGAATGTCGCATTATATTGCATTTTAAGCAAGTTTTCTTGCATTTTGTTTCGTACGAAAAATCATCGAGTTTAGCAATATTTTGACGTTTATCATCCCCTTTTCCTCTATGTGATTTAAACAAAATATCATCGAATTAGGCAATATTTTGCCGTTTTTCCACGTTTGTGTGAATTTTCAGTCTATGGGTATTAATTCATTATATTTACGATAAAAATGATGCAAACACATAATTGATTAGATAATAACCTTAAATACTTCATTTTAAATCATCTATTTGTTTCTCGTTAAAATACTGAGTAAGATATTGAAAAGGGGAGAAGTTCGGTTTTTATTGCATATATCGACGTTTCAGCCGGATTAGAGCAGTTTTACGTGTACATCTTCTATCGGTAATATATAAACAGAAAATCAAAAACATTTTAGTTAATTCTAATGAAAACACATATATTTTTATCGTTTGTACTGGTGCCATTGTCATATGTCTTTTCTTGGATCTAAATAATACGAAACCTCGCTCTATGATTTGAAGTTAAATTCCTCAAATATAGTTAAATAGTGACTTTTTTCACGTTTTTCATGTAGTTTGATATTACGTAAATATATTCATTTTTACCAATATTTCGATACTATTTCAAGTAGTATCAAGATATATGATTTGGCCTTCAAATCTCAGAATTTCGCATAATATTGCATTTTAAGCAAGTTTTCTTGCATTTTGTTTCGTACGAAAAATCGTCGAATTTAGCAATATTTTGACGTTTATCATCCCCTTTTCCTTTATGTGATTTAAACAAAATATCATCGAATAAAGCAATATTTTGCCGTTTTTCCACGTTTTTGTGAATTTTCAGTTTATTGTTATTAATTCATTAAATATACGATAAAAATGATGCAAACACATAATTGATTAGAAATTTACCATAAATACTTCATTTTCAATCAACCATTTGTTTCTCGTTAAAATACTGAGTTGGATATTGAAAAGGGGAGAAGTTCGGTTTTTATTGCATATATCGACGTTTCAGTCGGATTATAGCGGTTTTACGTGTATATCTTCCATCGGTAATATGAACGGAAAATCAGGAACATTTAATTAATTCTAATGAAAACACATTGGTTTTATCATTTGTATTGGAAACAACATTGTCATATGTCTTTTCTTAGATCTAAATAATACGAAACCTCGCTCTATGATTTGAAGATAAAATCCTCAAATAAGAGGATAGGCATAAGAGAGTGATGCATAGGCTTAAGAGAGAGATGCAGAAGCTCAAGAGAGGGATGCAGAGGTCAAGACAGGGATGCAGGGGCTCACGAGAGGGATGCAGAGGCTCAAGTGAGGGATGCAGAGGCTCTTGAGAGTGACGCAGAGGCTCTTGAGAGTGACGCAGAGGTTCAAGAGAGGGATGCAGAGGCTTAAGAGAGTGATGCAAAGGCTCAGGAGAGGGATGCAGAGGCTCATGACAGGGATGCAGGAGTTCAAGAGAGTGATGCAGAGGCTCAAAAAAGGGATGCAGAGGCTTAAGAGGGAGATGCAGAGGCTCAACAGAGTGATGCAGAGGCTTAAGAGAGTGATGCAGAGGCTCATGAGAGTGATGCAAAAGATCAAGAGAGTGATGCAGAGGCTCGAGAGAGTGATGCAGAGGCTGAAGAGAGGGATTCAGAGGCTCAAGAGAGTAATGCAGAGGCCTCAAGAGAGTGTTGCAGAGGATCAAGAGAGGGATGCAGAGGCTTAAGAGAGTGATGCAGAGGCTGAAGAGAGTGTTGCAGAGGCTTTAGAGAGGGATGCAGAGGCTCAAGAGAGTGATGCAAAGGCTCAAGAGAGTGATGCAGAGGCTCAACACAGGGGATGCAGAGGCATAAGAGAGAGATGCAGAGACTCAAAAGAGTGATGCAGAGGCTCAAGAAAGGGATGCAGAGGCTTAAGAGATTGATGCAAAGGCCCAAGAGAGGGATGCAGAGGCTCATGAGAGGGATGCAAAGGCTCAAGTGAGGGATGGAGAGGCTTAGGAGAATGATGCAGAGGCTCAAGAGAGGGATGCAGAGGCTCAAGAGAGTGATGCAGAGGCTGAAGAGAGTGATGCATGGGCTCAAGAGAGTGATGCAGAGGCTTAAGAGAGTGATTGAGAGGCTCAAGAGAGTGATGCAGAGGCTCAAGAGAGTGATGCAGGGGCTAACGAGAGTGATGCAGAGGCTTAAGAGAGTGATGCAGAGGCTTAAGAGAGGGATGCAGAGGCTCAAGAGAGTGATGCAGAGGCTCAAGAGAGTTATGCAGAGGCTTAGGAGAATGATGCAGAGGCTCAATAGACGGATGCAGATGCTGAAGAGAGTGATGTAGAGGCTCAAGAGAGTGATGCAGAGGCTCAAGAGAATGATGTACAGGCTAAATTAAGAGAGGGATGCAGAGACTTAAGAGAATGATGCAGAGGCTCAGAAGAATGATGCAAGGGATCAAGAGCGGGATGCAGAGGCTTAAGAGAGTGATGCAGAGATTCAAGAGAGTGATACAGAGGCTAAAGAGAGTGATAGAGACGCTCAAGAGAGTGATGCAGAGGCTCAAGCGAGTGATACAGACGATCAAGAGAGTGATGCAGAGGCTCAAGAGAGTGCTGCAAAAAACTAAAGAGAGTGATGCAAAGGCTCAAGAGAGTGATGTAGAGGCTCAAGAGAGTGATGCAGAGGATTAGTAGAGTGATGCAGAGGCTTAAGAGAGGGATGCAGAAGCTCAAGAGAGGGATGCAGAGGTCAAGACAGGGATGCAGGGGCTCACGAGAGGGATGCAGAGGCTCAAGTGAGGGATGCAGAGGCACAAGAGAGGGATGCAGAGGCTCTTAAGAGTGACGCAGAGGTTCAAGAAAGGGATGCAGAGGCTTAAGAGATTGATGCAAAGGCTCAGGAGAGGGATGCAGAGGCTCATGAGAGTCATGCAGAGGCTAAAGAGAGTGATGCAGAGGCTTTAGAGAGTGATGCAGAGGCTTAAGAGAGGGATGCAGAGGATCAAGAGAGCGATGCAGTGGCTCAAGAGAGTGATGCAGGTGTTCAGGAGAGTGATGCAGTATCTCATGAGAGGGATGCAGAGGCTTAAGAGAGTAATGGAGAGGCTCAAGAGAGTGATGCAGAGGCTCACGAAAGTGATGCAGAGGCTAAAGAGAGTGATGCAGAGGCTTAAGAGAGTGATGCTGAGGCTTAAGAGAGGGATGCAGAGGCTCAAGAAAGTGATGCAGAAGCTCATGAGAGTGATGCAGAGGCTTAGGAGAATGATGCAGAGGCTCAAAAGAGGGATGCAGAGATTGAAAAGGGTGATGAAGAGGGTCAAGAGAGTGATGCAGAGGCTTAGGAGAGAGATGCAGAGGCTCATGAGAGGGATGCAGAGGCTCAATAGAGGGAGGCAGAGGCTCAAGAAAGGGATGCAGAGGCTTAAAAAAGTGATGCAGAGGCTCAAAATAGGGATGCAGAGGCTTAAGAGAGTGATGCAGAGGATCAAGAGAGTGATGCAGAGGCTCAAGAGAGGGATGCAGAGGCTCAAGAGAGTGATGCAGAGACTGAAGAGAGTTATTCAGAGGCTCAAGAGAGTGGTGCAGAGGCTTAAGAGAGGGATGCAGAGGTTCAAAAGAGGGATGCAGAGGTTCAAGAGAGGGATGCAGGGGCTCAAGAAAGGGATGCAGAGGCTCAAGAGAGGGATGCAGAGGCTCTTGAGAGTAATGCAGAGGCTCAAGAGAGGGATGCAGAGGCTTTAGAGAGTGTTGCAAAGGCTCAAGAGAGGGATGCAGAGGCTCATGCGAGGGATGCAGGAGTTCACGAGAGGGATGCAGAGGCTCAAAAGAGTGATGCAGAGGCTTAAGTGAGGGATGCAGAGGCTCACGAGAGTGATGCAGAGGCTTAAGAGAGGAATGCAGAGGCTGAAGAGAATGATGCAGAGGCTTAAGAGAGGAATGCAGAGGCTGAAGAGAATGATGCAGAGGCTTAAGAGAGGGAAGCAGAGACTGAAGAGAGTGATGCAGAGGCTGAAGAGAATGATGCAGAGGCGTAAAAGAGTGATGCAGAGGCTCATGAGAGTGATGCAGAGGCTCAAGAGAGTGATGCAGAGGCTGAAGAGAATGATGCAGAGGCTAAATTTTGGAGCCAAATTCTAGCTGTCTGCACGTATTCGCAGTTTGAAATTACGACTTTTTATACCGAAAAAATGCCAATTACTGAGAGTGGCGATGGATCACATTTTGCCCAAACCCTCCCTGCAGTTTTCAAAATATCCAAAACTTCCAAAAGTCGACGCTTGAGTCATATTTTGAAGCCAAATTCTCGCTCTCTGCACGAATTCGCAGTTTCAAATTACGACTTTTTATACCGAAAATATGCCAATTACTGAGAGCAGCGATGGATCACATTCTGCCCAAACCCTAACTGCAGTTTTCAAAATATCCCAAACATAACAAATTTGACGCTTGAGCAATATTTTTTAGCCAAATTTTGGCTCTCTGCACGTATTCGCAGTTTGAAATTACGACTTTTTTTTACCGAAAATATGCCAATTACTGAAAGCGGCGATGGATCACATTTTGCCCAAACACTCCCTGCAGTTTTTAAAATTTCCCAAACATCCCAAATTCGACGCTTGAGTCATATTTTGGAGCCAAATTCTGGCACTTTGCACGTATTCGCAGTTTGAAATTTCGAATTTGTATACCGAAAATATGCCAATTACTGAGAGCGACGTTGGATCACATTTTGCCCAAACCCTCCCTGCAGTTTTCAAAATATCCCAACATCCCAAATTCGACCCTTGAGCCTAGTTTTGGAGCCAAATTCTGGCTCTCTGCACGTATTCGCAGTTTGAAATTACGAATTTTTATACTGAAAATATGCCAATTACTAAAGGAACGAAGGGTCACATTTTGCTCAAACCCCCTGCAGTTTTCAATATATCCCAAACATCCTAAATTCGATCCTTGAGCCATATTTTGGAGCCGAATTCTGGCTCTCTGCACGTATTCGCAGTTTGAAATTACGACTTTTTATACTGAAAATATGCCAATTACTAAAGGAACGATGGGTCACATTTTGCTCAAACCCCCTGTAGTTTTCAAAATATCACAAACATCCCAAATTCGACGCTTGAGCTATATTTTTGAGCCAAATTCCGGCTCTCTGCACGTATTCGCAGTTTGAAATTACGTCTTTTTATACCGAAAAAATGCCAATTACTGAGAGCGGCGATGGATCACATTTTGCCCAAACCCTCCCTGCAGTTTTCAAAATATCCAAAACTTCCAAAAGTCGACGCTTGAGTCATATTTTGAAGCCAAATTCTCGCTCTCTGCACGAATTCGCAGTTTCAAATTACGACTTTTTATACCGAAAATATGCCAATTACTGAGAGCAGCGATGGATCACAATCTGCCCAAACCCTAACTGCAGTTTTCAAAATATCCCAAACATAACAAATTTGACGCTTGAGCAATATTTTTTAGCCAAATTTTGGCTCGCTGCACGTATTCGCAGTTTGAAATTACGACTTTTTTTCACCGAAAATATGCCAATTACTGAAAGCGGCGATGGATCACATTTTGCCCAAACACTCCCTGCAGTTTTTAAAATATCCCAAACATCCCAAATTCGACGCTTGAGTCATATTTTGGAGCCAAATTCTGGCACTTTGCACGTATTCGCAGTTTGAAATTACGAATTTGTATACCGAAAATATGCCAATTACTGAGAGTGACGTTGGATCACATTTTGCCCAAACCCTCCCTGCAGTTTTCAAAATATCCCAAACATCTCAAATTCGACCCTTGAGCCTAGTTTTGGAGCCAAATTCTGGCTCTCTGCACGTATTCGCAGTTTGAAATTACGACTTTTTATACTGAAAATATGCCAATTACTAAAGGAACGAAGGGTCACATTTTGCTCAAACCCCCTGCAGTTTTCAAAATATCCCAAACATCCTAAATTCGATCCTTGAGCCATATTTTGGAGCCGAATTCTGGCTCTCTGCACGTATTCGCAGTTTGATATTACGACTTTTTATACTGAAAATATGCCAATTACTAAAGGAACGATGGGTCACATTTTTCTCTAACCCCCTGCAGTTTTCAAAATATCACAAACATCCCAAATTCGACGCTTGAGCTATATTTTTGAGCCAAATTCCGGCTCTCTGCACGTATTCGCAATTTGAAATTACGACTTTTTATTCCAAAAATGTGCTAATTACTGAGAGCGGCGATGGACCACATTTTGCTCAAACCCTCCCTGCAGTTTTCAAAATATCCCAAACATTCCAAATTCGACACTTGAGTCATATTTTAGAGCCAAATTCTGGCTCTCTGCACGTATTCGCAGAGATATATTATATGTATTCGCACGTATTCGCAGAGATATATTATATGTATTCGCACGTATTCGCAGAGCACGTATACTCTGCACTCTCTTGAGCCCCTGCATCCCTCTCTTGAGCCTCTGCATCACTCTCTTGAGACTCTGCATCACCCTCTTAAGCCTCTGCATCACTCTCGTAAGCCTCTGAATCACACTCTTGAGCCTCTGCATCCCTCTCTTGAACTCCTGCATCCCTCTCGTGAGCCTCTGCATCCCTCTCTTGAGCACCTGCATCCCTCTCTTGAGCCTATGCATCCCTCTCTTGAGCCTCTGCATCCCTCTCTTAAGCCTATGCATCACTCTCTTATGCCTCTGCATCACTCTCTTAAGCCTCTGCATCACTCTCGTAAGCCTCTGAATCACTCTCTTGAGCCTCTGCATGCCTCTCTTGAGCCACTGCATCCCTCTCTAAAGCCTCTGCATCACTCTCTAAAGCCTCTGCATCACTCTCTCAAGCCTCTGCTGCCCTCTCTTGATCCTCTGCATCACTCTCTTGAGCCTCTGCATCACTCTCTTGTTCGTCTGCATCACTCTCATGAGCCTCTGCATCCCTCTCATGAGCCTCTGCATCACTCTCATGAGCCTCTGCATCACTCTCTTGAGCCTCTGCATCACCCTCTTAACCCTCTGCATCACTCTCTTGAGCCTCTGCATCCCTCTCCGAAGCCTGTGCCTCACTCTCTTAAGCGTCTGCATCACTCTTGTAAGCCTCTGAATCACTCTCTTGAGCCTCTGCATCTCTCTCTTGAGCCTCTGCATCACTCTCTTCAGCCTCTTCATCCCTCTCTTGGGCCTCTGCAACACTCTCTTCAGCCTCTGCATCACTCTTTTGATCCTCTGCATCACTCTCATAAGCCTCTGAATCACTCTATTGAGCCTCTGCATCCCTCTCTTCAGTCTCTGCATCCCTCTCTTAAGCCTCTGCATCACTCTCCTAATCCTCTGCATCACTCTCTTGAGCCTCTGCATCACTCTCTTGAGCCTTTGCATCACTCTCTTGAGCCTTTTGCAGCACTCTCTTGAGCCTCTGCATCACTCTCTTGATCGCCTGCATCACTCACTTGAGCCTCTGCATCACTCTCTTGAGCCTCTCTATCACTCTCTTTAGCCTCTGCATCACTCTCTTGAATCTCTGCATCACTCTCATAAGCCTCTGCATCCCGCTCTTGATCCTTTGCATCACTCTCTTGAGCCTCTGCATCATTCTAATTGAGCCTCTGCCTTTCTCTCTTGAGCCTCTGCATCACTCACTTCAGCCTCTCCATCCCTCTTTGGAGCCTCACCATACCTCTCTTGAGCCTTTTGCAGCACTCTCTTGAGCCTTTTGCAGCACTCTCTTGAGCCTCTGCATCACTCTCTTAAGCCTCTACATCACTCTCTAGAGTCTCTGTATGACTCTCTTCAGCCTCTGCGTCCCTCTCTTCAGCCTTTGCATCACTCTCTTAAGCCTCAGCATTCCTCTCATGAGCCTCTGCATCCCTCTCTTGAGCCTATTCATCCCTCTCCTGAGCCTCTGCATCCCTCTCTTGAGCCTCTGCATCACTCTCTTAAGCCTCTGCATCACTCTCGTAAGCCTCTGCATCACCCTCTTAAGCCTCTGCATCACTCCCGTAAACCTCTGAATCACTCTCTTGAGCCTCTCCATCACTCTCTTGAGCCCCTGCATCCCTCTATTGTGCCTCTGCACCACTCTCTTGATCATCTGCATCACTTTCTTAAGCCTCTGCATCCCTTTCATGAGCCTTTGCATCTCTCTCTCTTGAACTCCTGCATCCCTCTTATGAGCCTCTGTTTCCCTCTCTTGAGTCATTGCATCCCTCTCTTAAGCCTTTGCATCCCTGTCTTGAGCCTCTGCATCCCTCTCTTAAGCCTCTGCATCACTCTCTTAATCCTCTGCATCACTCTCGTAAGCCTCTGAATCACTCTCTTGAGCCTCTGCATCCCTCTCTTGAGCCTCTGAATCATTCTCTTCAGCCTCTTCATCACTCTCTTGAGCCTCTGCATCATTCTCTTGAGCCTCTGCATCACTCTCTTCAGCCTCTGCATCACTCTCTTAAGCCTCTGCCTTTCTCTCTTGAGCCTCTGCATCACTCACTTGAGCCTCTGCATACCTCTCTGGAGCCTCAGCATACCTCTCTTGAGCCTTTTGCAGCACTCTCTTGAGCCTCTGCATCACTTTCTTAAGCCTCAACATCACTCTCTAGATTCTCTGCATCACTCTCTTCAGCCTCTGCATTCCTCTCTTGTGCCTCTGCATCACTCTCAAGTGCCTCTGCATCTTTCTCTTGTGCCTCTGCATCACTCACTTTAGCCTCTGCATCCCTCTCATGAGCCTCTGCTACCCTCTCTTGAGCCTATTCATCCCTCTCTTGAGCGTCTGCATCCCTCTCTTGGGCCTCTGCATCACTCTCTTAAGCCTCTCCATCACTCTCTTGAGCCCCTGCATCCCTCTATTGAGCCTCTGCACCACTCTCTTGAGCCTCTGCATCACCCTCTTAAGCCTCTGTATCCCTCTTTTGAGCCTCTGCATCACTTTCTTAGGCCTCTGCATCCCTTTCATGAGCGTTTGCATCTCTCTCGTGAACTCTTGCATCCCTCTTATGAGCCTCTGCATCCCTCTCTTGAGCCTTTGCATCACTCGCTTAAGCCTCTGCATCCCTCTCTTGAGCCTCTGCATCACTTTCTTAAGCCTCTGCATCCCTCACTTGGGCCTCTGCATCCCTAACTTGAGCCTCTGCATCCCTCTCTTGGGCCATTGCATCCCTCTCTTGAGCCTCTGCATCCCTCTCTTGAGCCTCTGCATCCCTCTCTTAAGCCTCTGCATCACTCTCTTGAGCCTCTGCATCCCTCTCTTGAGCCTCTGCATCACTCTCTTAAGCCTCTGCATCACTCTCTTTAGCCTCTGCATCACTCTCTTGAGCCTCTGCATCTCTCTCTTGAGCCTCTCAATCACTCTCTTCAGCCTCTGCATCACTCTCTTGAGCCTCTGCATCCCGCTCTTGAGCCTCTGCATCATTCTCCTAAGCCTCTCCATCCCTCACTTGAGCCTCAGCATCCCTCTCATGAGACTCTGCATCCCTCTCTTGAGCCTTTGCATCACTCTCTTAAGCCTCTGCGTCCCTTTCTTGAGCCTCTGCATCACTCTTTTGAGTCTCTGCATCCCTCTCTTAAGCCTCTGCATCCCCTGTGTTGAGCCTCTGCATCACACTCTTGAGCCTTTGCATCACTCTCTTGAGCCTCTGCATCCCTCTCTTAAGCCTCTGCAACACTCTCTTCAGCCTCTGCATCACTCTCTTAAGCCTCTGCATCTCTTGATCTCTGCAACACTCTCTTGAGGCCTCTGATTCCCTCTCTTGAGCCTCTGCATCACTCTCTCGAGCCTCTGCATCACTCTCTTGATCTTTTGCATCATTCTCATGAGCCTCTGCATCACTCTCCTAAGCCTCTGCATCACTCTCTTGAGCTTCTGCATCACCCTCTTAAGCCTCTGCATCCCTTTTTTGAGCCTCTGCATCACTTTCTTAAACCTATGCATCCCTTTCTTGAGCCTCTGCATCACTCTCTTGAACTCCTGCATCCCTTTCATGAGCCTCTGCATCCCTCTCCTGATCCTTTGCATCACTCTCTTAAGCCTCTGCATCCCTCTCTTGAGTCTCTGCGTCACTCTCAAGAGCCTCTGCATCTCTCTCTTATGACTCTGCATCCCTCACTTGAGCCTCTGCATCCCTCACTTTAGCCTCTGAATCCCTCTCTTGACCTCTGCATCCCTCTCTTGAGCTTCTTCATCCCTCTCATAAGCCTATGCATCACTCTCTTGTGCCTCAGCATCACTCTCTTGAGCCTCTGAATCACTCTCTTGAGCCTCTGCGTCACTCTCTTGAGCCCCTGCATCCCTCTTTTGAGCCTCTGCATCACTCTCTTGAGCCTTTGCATCACTCGCTTTAGCCTCTGCACCCCACTCCTAAGCCTCTGCCTCACTCTCTTAAGCCTCTGCATCACTCTTGTAAGCCTCTGAATCACTCTCTTGAGCCTCTGCATCTCTCTCTTGAACTCCTGCATCCCTCTCATGAGCCTCTGCATCTTTTTCGTGAGCCTCTGCATCCCTCTCTTGAGCCTCTGCATCCCTCTCTTGAGCCTCTGCATCCCTCTCTTGAGCCTCTGCATCCCTCTCTTGAGCCTCTGCATCCCTTTCATAAGCCTATGCATCACTCTCTTATGCCTCTGCATCACTCTCTTAAGCCTCTGCATCACTCTCGTAAGCCTCTGAATCACTCTCTTGAGCCTCTGCATCCCTCTCTTGAGCCTCTGCATCCCCTCTCTTAAGCCTCTGCTTCACTCTCTTAAGCCTCTGCATCACTCTCTAAAGAATCTGCATCACTCTCTTCAGTCTCTACATCACTCTCTAGAGTCTCTGTATGACTCTCTTCAGCCTCTGCGTCCCTCTCTTCAGCCTTTGCATCACTCTCTTAAGCCTCAGCATTCCTCTCATGAGCCTCTGCATCCCTCTCTTGACCCTATTCATCCCTCTCCTGAGCCTCTGCATCCCTCTCTTGAGCCTCTGCATCACTCTCTTAAGCCTCTGCATCACTCTCGTAAGCCTCTGCATCACCCTCTTAAGCCTCTGCATCACTCCCGTAAACCTCTGAATCACTCTCTTGAGCCTCTCCATCACTCTCTTGAGCCCCTGCATCCCTCTATTGAGCCTCTGCACCACTCTCTTGAGCCTCTGCATCACTTTCTTAAGCCTCTGCATCCCTTTCATGAGCCTTTGCATCTCTCTCTCTTGAACTCCTGCATCCCTCTTATGAGCCTCTGTTTCCCTCTCTTGAGTCATTGCATCCCTCTCTTAAGCCTTTGCATCCCTGTCTTGAGCCTCTGCATCCCTCTCTTAAGCCTCTGCATCACTCTCTTAATCCTCTGCATCACTCTCGTAAGCCTCTGAATCACTCTCTTGAGCCTCTGCATCCCTCTCTTGAGCCTCTGAATCACTCTCTTCAGCCTCTTCATCACTCTCTTGAGCCTCTGCATCATTCTCTTGAGCCTCTGCATCACTCTCTTCAGCCTCTGCATCACTCTCTTAAGCCTCTGCATCACTCTCTTAAGCCTTTGCATCCCTCTCTTGATCTCTGCAACACTCTCTTGAGGCCTCTGATTCCCTCTCTTGAGCCTCTGCATCACTCTCTCGAGCCTCTGCATCACTCTCTTGATCTTTTGCATCACTCTCATGAGCCTCTGCATCACTCTCCTAAGCCTCTGCATCACTCTCTTGAGCTTCTGCATCACCCTCTTAAGCCTCTGCATCCCTTTTTTGAGCCTCTGCATCACTTTCTTAAACCTATGCATCCCTTTCTTGAGCCTCTGCATCACTCTTTTGAGTCTCTGCATCCCTCTCTTAAGCCTCTGCATCCCCTGTGTTGAGCCTCTGCATCACTCTCTTGAGCCTTTGCATCACTCTCTTGAGCCTCTGCATCCCGCTCTTAAGCCTCTGCAACACTCTTCAGCCTCTGCATCACTCTCTTAAGCCTCTGCATCCCTCTCTTGATCTCTGCAACACTCTCTTGAGGCCTCTGATTCCCTCTCTTGAGCCTCTGCATCACTCTCTCGAGCCTCTGCATCACTCTCTTGATCTTTTGCATCACTCTCATGAGCCTCTGCATCACTCTCCTAAGCCTCTGCATCACTCTCTTGAGCTTCTGCATCACCCTCTTAAGCCTCTGCATCCCTTTTTTGAGCCTCTGCATCACTTTCTTAAACCTATGCATCGCTTTCTTGAGCCTCTGCATCACTCTCTTGAACTCCTGCATCCCTTTCATGAGCCTCTGCATCCCTCTCCCGATCCTTTGCATCACTCTCTTAAGCCTCTGCATCCCTCTCTTGAGTCTCTGTGTCACTCTCAAGAGCCTCTGCATCTCTCTCTTATGACTCTGCATCCCTCACTTGAGCCTCTGCATCCCTCACTTTAGCCTCTGAATCCCTCTCTTGACCTCTGCATCCCTCTCTTGAGCTTCTGCATCCCTCTCATAAGCCTATGCATCACTCTCTTGTGCCTCAGCATCACTCTCTTGAGCCTCTGAATCACTCTCTTGAGCCTCTGCGTCACTCTCTTGAGCCCCTGCATCCCTCTTTTGAGCCTCTGCATCACTCTCTTGAGCCTTTGCATCACTCGCTTTAGCCTCTGCACCCCACTCCTAAGCCTCTGCCTCACTCTCTTAAGCCTCTGCATCACTCTTGTAAGCCTCTGAATCACTCTCTTGAGCCTCTGCATCTCTCTCTTGAACTCCTGCATCCCTCTCATGAGCCTCTGCATCTTTTTCTTGAGCCTCTGCATCCCTCTCTTGAGCCTCTGCATCCCTCTCTTGAGCCTCTGCATCCCTCTCTTGAGCCTCTGCATCCCTCTCTTGAGCCTCTGCATCCCTTTCATAAGCCTATGCATCACTCTCTTATGCCTCTGCATCACTCTCTTTAGCCTCTGCATCACTCTCGTAAGCCTCTGAATCACTCTGTTGAGCCTCTGCATCCCTCTCTTGAGCCTCTGCATCCCCTCTCTTAAGCCTCTGCTTCACTCTCTTAAGCCTCTGCATCACTCTCTAAAGAATCTGCATCACTCTCTTCAGCCTCTGCATCACTCTCTCAAGCCTCTGCTTCCCTCTCTTGATCCTCTGCATCACTCTCTTTAGCCTCTGCATCATCCTCTTAAGCCTCTGCATCACTCTCTTGAGCCTCTGCATCCCTCTCCTAAGCCTCTGCCTCTCTCTCTTAAGCCTCTGCATCACTCTGGTAAGCCTCTGAATCACTCTCTTGAGCCTCTGCATCCCTCTCTTTGTAATATCCCTGATTGTGATAACTCGCCTTATATCTATCTCGACCGAGCACTCCGCTACTACCACTGAGCTAACCGTGCAATCTCCGCTCTTTCTATGGTAATAACAGATGCTATACCGATCATATAAGATGTTAACACTCGGGCCGTCATACGAAGACGTAAACCAGTGCACAGTGGAAGGAGAGAGAGAGAGAGGAAGAGGGAGGCAGAGCGAGAGGAGAGAGAGAGGAGAGAGCGAGAACGAGAGCAAGGGAGGGAGAACGAGAGCGAGTGAGGGCGAGGGAGAGTGAGACACTAGTGAGGGAGAGTGAGACAGAAAGATAGAGGTGATCGTAGTCACAACCTATCGTATGAGTTACCGAGTGACGCTGCCACCACCCTGAGTTACCGGACAGGGGACCGGAGTGAGATTCGTAGGTCTTGTAGATGGAATAACCTACCAGGACAGGTGTAGGGGACAATTGAACGGTACAAGGATCCTGGCCTGACACTCGAATAATCCTGACCACTTGGGAACTATAGTGTACACAAGAATAAGGCGGGACACACCAATACTAACACCTCAACACGGAAGACGAACGGGGGGAGGAGTACTGAATAATTAAGAGCACTAGGTCACTAGGGCAAAGGGGACGGTAGGCCCAATATCACTAGGCAAGGAACCATTAATACACATTTAATAACACTTAATATCTGACTTTATTAAAAATAATTAAATAAGACACTCCCTAACTATATTCCCTACTAGAGGCCAAGGGTACTGAATGAGGTGCTTTAGTACAAGAGAGCCGTACTTACTCGTATGTTGTTCCACCGTTTCCGGGAAATGATGTTCCTTCCCCGGGTCCACACACACCTTCCTACTGGGCTGCGCCCACTGTACTGACTCCCCTGATCTCCTGCTCCTCAGCTGAACATGAGGGTTTTGCATTTGTTGTTTAGGGGTTAATCCCTGAAGATTACCATAACGGCATCAATTCTGACCTCTTTGTGATTCGGTGACCGTTGACCTGACTCTATGGCTAACTTGTACAGAGGTGTAACTTTTACATTGTCTGCCGCCGCCTGTCTGGCGCCTGTGGGTTGTTCATCCTCCACGTGGCCTGTTCATGCTGTTATGATGTTCATGTACTATGTACTGCTCTCTTGTTACATCTTGAGCCTCTGCATCACTCTCCTCAGCCTCTTCATCCCTCCCTTGGGCCTCTGCAACACTCTCTTCAGCCTCTGCATCACTCTCTTGATCCTCTGCATCACTCTCGTAAGCCTTTGAATCACTCTCTTGAGCCTCTGCATCCTTCTCTTGGGCCTCTGCATCCCTCTCTTAAGCCTCTGCATCACTCTCTTAATGCTCTGCATCACTCTCTTGAGCCTCTGTATCACTCTCTTGAGCCTTTGCATCACTCTCTTAAACCTTATGCAACACTCTCTTGAGCCTCTGCATCACTCTCTTGATCGTCTGCATCACTCTCTTAAGCCTCTGCATCACTCTCTTGAGCCTCAGCATCACTCTCTTGAACCTCTGCATCACTCTCTTGAGCCTTTGCATCACTCTCTTGAGCCTTATGCAGCACTCTCTTGAGCCTCTGCATCACTCTCTTGATCGTCTGCATCACTCTCTTGAGCCTCTGCATCACTCTCTTGAGCCTCTCTCTCACTCTCTTTAGCCTCTGCATCACTCTCTTGATCGTCTGCATCACTCTCTTGAGCCTCTGCATCACTCTCTTTAGCCTCTCTATCACTCTCTTTTGCCTCTGCATCACTCTCTTGAATTTCTGCATCACTCTCTTAAGCCTCTGCATCCCGCTCTTGATCCTTTGCATCACTCTCTTGAGCCTCTGCATCATTCTCTTGAGCCTCTGCATCACTCTTTTGAGCCTCTGCATCACTCTCTTAAGCCTCTGCCTTTCTCTCTTGAGCCTCTGCATCATTCACTTGAGCCTCTGCATCCCTCTCTGGAGCCTCAGCATACCTCTCTTGAGCCTTTTGCAACACACTCTTGAGCCTCTGCATCACTCTCTTAAGCCTCTGCATCACTCTCTAGAGTCTCTGCATCACTCTCTTTAGCCTCCGCATCCCTCTCTTGAGCCTCTGTCTCCCTTTCTTGAGCCTATTCATCCCTCTCTTGAGCCTCAGCATCCCTCTCTTGAGCCTCTGCATCACTTTCTTAAGCCTCTGCATCACTCTCGTAAGCCTCTGCATCACTCTCTTAAGCCTCTGCATCACTCCCGTAAACCTCTGAATCACTCTCTTGAGCCTCTCCATCACTCTCTTGAGCCCCTGCATCCCTCTATTGAGCCTCTGCACCACTCTCTTGAGCTTCTGCATCACCCTCTTAAGCCTCTGTATCCCCTCTTTTGAGCCTCTGCATCACTTACTTAAGCCTCTGCATCCCTTTCATGAGCCTTTGCATCTCTCTCTTGAACTCCTGCATCCTTCTTATGAGCCTCTGCCTCCCTCTCTTGAGCTTTTGCATCACTCGCTTAAGCCTCTGCATCCCTCTCTTGAGCCTCTGCATCACTTTCTTAAGCGTCTGCATCCCTCTCTTGGACCTCTCCGTCCTTCACTTGAGGCTTTGCATCCCTCTCGTGAGCCATTGCATCCCTCTCTTGAGCCTCTGCATCCCTCTGTTGAGCCCCTGCATCCCTCTATTGAGCCTCTGCACCACTCTCTTGAGCCTCTGCATCACTCGCTTAAGCCTCTGCATCCCTCTCTTGAGCCTCTGCATCACTTTCTTAAGCCTCTGCATCCCTCTCTTGGACCTCTGCGTCCTTCACTTGAGCCTTTGCATCCCTCTCGTGAGCCATTGCATCCCTCTCTTGAGCCTCTGCATCCCTCTGTTGAGCCTCTGCATCCCTCTCTTAAGCCTCTACATCACTCTCGTAAGCCTCTGCATCACTCTCGTAAGCCTCTGAATCACTTTTTTGAGCCTCTGCATCCCTCTCTTGAGTCTCTGAATCACTCACTTCAGCCTCTGCATCCCTCTCTTGAGCCTCTGCATCACTCTCTTGGGCCTATACATCCCTCTCTTAAGCCTCTGCATCCCTCTCTTGAGCCTCTGCATCACTCTCTTGGGCCTATACATCCCACTCCTGACCCTCTGCATCCATTCTGAAGCCTCTGCAACACTCTCTTCAGCCTCTACATCACTCTCATAAGCCTCTGCTTCCCTCTCATGGTCCTCTGCATCACTCTCTTGAGCCTCTGCATGACTCTCTTGATCCTCTGCATCACTCTCTTGAGCCTCTGCATCACTCTCCAGAGCCTCTACATCACTCTCTTGAGCCTCTACATCACTCGCTTCAGCCTCTGCATCATTCTCTTGGCCTCTGCATCTCTCTCTTCAGCCTCTGCATCCATCTCTTGAGCCTCTGCATCCGTCTCTTAAGCCTCTGCATCACTCTCTTAAGCCTCTGCATCACTCCCGTAAACCTCTGAATCACTCTCTTGAGCCTCTCCATCCCTCTCATAAGCCTCTGCATCACTCTCTTAAGCCTCTGCATCACTCTCGTAAGCCTCTGCATCACTCGCTTAAGCCTCTGCATCACTCCCGTAAACCTCTGAATCACTCTCTTGAGCCTCTGCATCCCTCTCTTGAGCCTATGCATCTTTCTCTAAAGCCTCTGCATCACTCTCTAAAGCCTGTGCATCACTCTCTCAAGCCTCTGCTTCCCTCTCTTGATCCTCTGTATGACTCTCTTGAGCCTCTGCATCACTCTCCTGATCGTCTGCATCACTCTCATGAGCCTCTGCATCACTCTCTTGAGCCTCTACATCACCCTCCTAAGCCTCTGCATCACTCTCTTGAGCCTCTGCATCCCTCTCCTAAGCCTGTGCCTCACTCTCTTAAGCCTCTGCATCACTCTTGTAAGCCTCTGAATCACTCTCTTGAGCCTCTGCATCTCTCTCTTGAGCCTCTGCATCACTCTCTTCAGCCTCTTCATTACTCTCTTAGGCCTCTGCAACACTCTCTTCAGCCTCTGCATCACTCTCTTGATCCTCTGCATCACTCTCGTAAGCCTTTGAATCACTCTCTTGAGCCTCTGCATCCCTCTCTTCAGCCTCTGCATCCCTCTCTTAAGCCTCTGCATCACTCTCCTAATCCTCTGCATCACTCTCTTGAGCCTCTGCATCACTCTCTTGAGCCTTTTGCAGCACTCTCTTGAGCCACTGCATCACTGTCTTGATCGTCTGCATCACTCTCTTGAGCCTCTGCATCACTCTATTGAGCCTCTCTATCACTCTCTTTAGCCTCTGCATCACTCTCTTGAATCTCTGCATCATTCGCTTAAGCCTCTGCATCCCGCTCTTGATCCTTTGCATCACTCTCTTGAGCCTCTGCATCATTCTCTTGAGCCTCTGCCTTTCTCTCTTGAGCCTCTGCATCACTCACTTCAGCCTCTGCATCCCTCTCTGGAGCCTCAGTATACCTCTCTTGAGCCTTTTGCAGCACACTCTTGAGCCTCTGCATCACTCTCTTAAGCCTCTACATCACTCTCTAGAGTCTCTGCATCACTCTCTTCAGCCTCTGCATCCCTCTCTTGAGCCTTTGCATCACTTTTTAAGCCTCAGCATTCCTCTCATGAGCCTCTGCATCCCTCTCTTGAGCCTTATCATCCCTCTCTTGAGCCTCTGCATCCCTCTCGTAAGCCTCTGCATCACTCTCTTAAGCCTCTGCATCACTCCCATAAACCTCTGAATCACTCTCTTGAGCCTCTCCATCACTCTCTTGAGCCCCTGCATCCCTCTATTGAGCCTCTGCACCACTCTCTTGAACCTCTGCATCACCCTCTTAAGCCTCTGTATCCCCCTTTTGAGCCTCTGCATCACTTTTGTAAGCCTCTGCATCCCTTTCATGAGCCTTTGCATCTCTCTCTTGAACTCCTGCATCCCTCTTATGAGCCTCTGCATCCCTCTCTTGAGCCTTTGCATCACTCGCTTAAGCCTCTGCATCCCTCTCTTGAGCCTCTGCATCACTTTCGTAAGCCTCCTCATCCCTCTCTTGGGCCTCTGCATCCCTCACCTGAGCCTCTGCATCCCTCTCTTGAGCCATTGCTTCCCTTTCTTGAGCCTCTGCATCACTCTCTTGAACCTCTGCAATAAAAACCGAATTTCTCCCCTTTTCATTATCCTACTCAGTATTTTGACGAGAAACAAATAGATGATTGAAAATGAAGTATTTAAGGTTATTATTTAATCATTTATGTGTATGCATCATTTTTATCGTATATATAATGAATTAATACCCATAGACAGAAAATTCACAGAAACGTGGAAAAACGGCAAAATATTGCCTAATTCGATGATATTTTGTTTAAATCACATAGAGGAAAAGGGGATGATAAACGTCAAAATATTGCTAAATTTGATCATTTTTCGTACGAAACAAAATGCAAGAAAACTTGCTTAAAATGCAATATAATGCGACATTCTGAGATTTAAAGGCCAAATTACATATCGTGATACTTCATGAAATAGCATCGAAATATTGGTAATAATGAATATATTTACGTAATATCAAACTACATGAGTAACGTGAAAAAGTCACTATTTTACCATATTTGAGGATTTTAACTTCAAATCATAGAGTGAGGTTTCGTATTATTTAGATCCATGAAAAGACATATGACAATGTTGTTTCCAATACAAATGATAAAACCAATGTGTTTTCATTAGAATTAACTAAAATGTTCCTGATTTTCCGTTTATATTACCGATGTAAGATGTACACGTAAAACCGCTCTAATCTGGCTGAAACGTCGATATATGCAATAAAAACCGAACTTCTCCCCTTTTCAATATCTTACTCAGTATTTTAACGAGAAACAAATAGATGATTGAAAATGAATTATTTAAGGTTATTATCTAATCAATTATGTGTTTGCATCATTTTTATCGTATATATAATGAATTAATAATCATAGACTGAAAATTCACAGAAACGTGGAAAAACGGCAAAATATTGCCTAATTCGATGATATTTTGTTTAAATCACATAGAGGAAAAGGGGTTGATAAACGTCAAAATATTGCTAAATTCGTTCATTTTTCGTACGAAACAAAATGCAAGAAAACTTGCTTAAAATGCAATATAATGCGAAATTCTGAGATTTGAAGGCCAAATCACATATCGTGATACTACATGAAATAGTATCGAAATATTGGTAAAAATAAATATATTTACGTAATATCAAACTACATGAAAAAGGTGAAAAAAGTCACTATTTTACCATATTTGAGGATTTTAACTTCAAATCATAGAGCGAGGTTTCGTATTATTTAGATCCAAGAAAAGACATATGACAATGTTGTTTCCAATACAAATGATAAAACTAATGTGTTTTCATTAGAATTAACTAAAATGTTCCTGATTTTCCGTTTATATTACCGATGGAAGATGTACACGTAAAACCGCTCTAATCCGGCTGAAACGTCGATATATGCAATAAAAACCGAACTTCTCCCCCTTTTCAATATCCAACTCAGTATTTTAACGAGAAACAAATGGTTGATTGAAAATGAAGTATTTAAGGTAAATTTCTAATCAATTATGTGTTTGCATCATTTTTATCGTATATTTAATGAATTAATAACAATAAATTGAAAATTCACAAAAACGTGGAAAAACGGCAAAATATTGCTTTATTCGATGATATTTTGTTTAAATCACATAAAGGAAAAGGGGATGATAAACGTCAAAATATTGCTAAATTCGATGATTTTTCGTACGAAACAAAATGCAAGAAAACTTGCTTAAAATGCAATATTATGCGAAATTCTGAGATTTGAAGGCCAAATCATATATCTTGATACTACTTGAAATAGTATCGAAATATTGGTAAAAATGAATATATTTAAGTAATATCAAACAACCTGAAAAACGTGAAAAAAGTCACTATTTAACCATATTTGAGGAATTTAACTTCAAATCATAGAGCGAGGTTTCGTATTATTTAGATCCAAGAAAAGACATATGACAATGTTGTTTCCAATACAAACGATAAAAATAAATGTGTTTTCATTAGAATTAACTAAAATGTTTTTGATTTTCTGTTTATATATTACCGATGGAAGATGTACACGTAAAACCGCTCTCATCCGGCTGAAACGTCGATATATGCAATAAAAACCGAACTTCTCCCCTTTTCAATATCTTACTCAGTATTTTAACGAGAAACAAATAGATGATTGAAAATGAAGTATTTAAGGTTATTGTCTAATCAATTATGTGTTTGCATCATTTTTATCGTATATATAATGAATTAATACCCATAGACTGAAAATTCACAAAAACGTGGAAAAACGGAAAAATATTGCCTAATTCGATGATATTTTGTTTAAATCACATAGAGGAAAAGGGGATGATAAACGTCAAAATATTGCTAAATTCGATGATTTTTCGTACGAAACAAAATGCAAGAAAACTTGCTTAAAATGCAATATAATGCGACATTCTGAGATATAAAGGCCAAATCACATATCGTGATACTACATGAAATAGCATCGAAATATTGGTAATAATGAATATATTTACGTAATATCAAACTACATGATTAACGTTAAAAAGGCACTATTTTACCATATTTGAGGATTTTAACTTCAAATCATAGAGCGAGGTTTCGTATTATTTAGATCCAAGAAAAGACAGATGACAATGTTGTTTCCAATACAAATGATAAAACCAATGTGTTTTCATTAGAATTAACTAAAATGTTCCTGATTTTCCGTTTATATTACTGATAGAAGATGTACACGTAAAACCGCTCTAATCCGGCTGAAACGTCGATATATGCAATAAAAACCGAATTTCTCCCCTTTTCAATATCCTACTCAGTATTTTAACGAGAAACAAATGGTTGATTGAAAATGAAGTATTTAAGGTTAATTTCTAATCAATTATGTGTTTGCATCATTTTTTATAGTATATTTAATGAATTAATAACAATAAACTGAAAATTCACAAAAACGTGGAAAAACGGCAAAATATTGCCTTATTCGATGATATTTTGTTTAAATCACATAAAGGAAAAGAGGATGATAAACGTCAAAATATTGCTAAATTCGACGATTTTTCGTACGAAACAAAATGCAAGAAAACTTGCTTAATATGCAATAGTATGCGAAATTCTGAGATTTGAAGGCGAAATCACATATCTTGATACTACTTGAAATAGTATCCAAATATTGATAAAAATGAATATATTTACGTAATATCAAACTACATGAAAAACGTGAAAAAGTCACTATTTAACCATATTTGAGGAATTTAACTTCAAATCATAGAGCGAGGTTTCGTATTATTTAGATCCAAGAAAAGACATACGACAATGTTGTTTCCAATACAAACGATAAAAATAAATGTGTTTTCATTAGAATTAACTAAAATGTTTTTGATTTTCTGTTTATATATTACCAATGGAAGATGTACACGTAAAACCGCTCTAATCCGGCTGAAACGTCGATATATGCAACAAAAACCGAACTTCTCCCCTTTGCAATATCTTACTCAGTACTTTAACGAGAAACAAATAGATGATTGAAAATGAAGCATTTAAGGTTATTATCTAATCAATTATGTGTTTTCATCATTTTTATCGTATATATAATGAATTAATACCCATAGACTGAAAATTCACAGAAACGTGGAAAAACGGCAAAATATTGCCCAATTCGATGATATTTTGTTTAAATCACATAGAGGAAAAGGGGATGATAAACGTCAAAATATTGCTAAAAACGTCAAAATATTGCATATATCGGCTGAAACGTCGATATATGCAATAAAAACCGAATTTCTCCCCTTTTCAATATCCTACTCAGTATTTTAACGAGAAACAAATGGTTGATTGAAAATGAAGTATTTAAGGTTAATTTCTAATCAATTATGTGTTTGCATCATTTTTTATAGTATATTTAATGAATTAATAACAATAAACTGAAAATTCACAAAAACGTGGAAAAACGGCAAAATATTGCCTTATTCGATGATATTTTGTTTAAATCACATAAAGGAAAAGGGGATGATAAACGTCAAAATATTGCAAAATTCGACAATTTTTCGTACGAAACAAAATGCAAGAAAACTTGCCCAAAATGCAATATTATGCGAAATTCTGAGATTTGAAGGCCAAATCATATATCTTGATACTACTTGAAATAGTATCGAAATATTGGTAAAAATGAATATATTTAAGTAATATCAAACAACCTGAAAAACGTGAAAAAAGTCACTATTTAACCATATTTGAGGAATTTAACTTCAAATCATAGAGCGAGGTTTCGTATTATTTAGATCCAAGAAAAGACATATGACAATGTTGTTTCCAATACAAATGATAAAACCAATGTGTTTTCATTAGAATTAACTAAAATGTTCCTGATTTTCCGTTTATATTACTGATGGAAGATGTACACGTAAAACCGCTCTAATCCGGCTGAAACGTCGATATATGCAATAAAAACCGAATTTCTCCCCTTTTCAATATCTTACTCAGTATTTTAACGAGAAACAAATAGATGATTGAAAATGAAGTATTTAAGGTTATTATCTAATCAATTATGTGTTTGCATCATTTTTATCGTATATATAATGAATTAATACCCATAGACTGAAAATTCACAGAAACGTGGAAAAACGGCAAAATATTGCCTAATTCGATGATATTTTGTTTAAATCACATAGAGGAAAAGGGGATGATAAACGTCAAAATATTGCTAAATTCGATCATTTTTCGTACGAAACAAAAGGCAAGAAAACTTGCTTCAAATGCAATATAATGCGACATTCTGAGATTTAAAGGCCAAATCACATATCGTGATACTTCATGAAATAGCATCGAAATATTGGTGATAATGAATATATTTACGTAATATCAAACTACATGATTAACGTGAAAAAGTCACTATTTTATCATATTTGAGGATTTTAACTTCAAACCATAGAGTGAGGTTTCGTATTATTTATATCCATGAAAAGAAATATGACAATGTTGTTTCCAATACAAACGATAAAAATAAATGTGTTTTCATTAGAATTAACTAAAATGTTTTTGATTTTCCGTATATTCATTACCGATGGAAGATGTACACGTAAAACCGCTCTAATCCGGCTGAAACGTCGATATATGCAATAAAAACCGAATTTCTCCCCTTTTCATTATCCTACTCAGTATTTTGACGAGAAACAAATAGATGATTGAAAATGAAGTATTTAAGGTTATTATCTAATCATTTATGTGTATGCATCATTTTTATCGTATATATAATGAATTAATACCCATAGACAGAAAATTCACAGAAACGTGGAAAAACGGCAAAATATTGCCTAATTCGATGATATTTTGTTTAAATCACATAGTGGAAAAGGGGATGATAAACGTCAAAATATTGCTAAATTCGATCATTTTTCGTACGAAACAAAATGCAAGAAAACTTGCTTAAAATGCAATATAATGCGACATTCTGAGATTTAAAGGCCAAATTACATATCGTGATACTTCATGAAATAGCATCGAAATATTGGTAATAATGAATATATTTACGTAATATCAAACTACATGAGTAACGTGAAAAAGTCACTATTTTACCATATTTGAGGATTTTAACTTCAAATCATAGAGTGAGGTTTCGTATTATTTAGATCCATGAAAAGACATATGACAATGTTGTTTCCAATACAAATGATAAAACCAATGTGTTTTCATTAGAATTAACTAAAATGTTCCTGATTTTCCGTTTATATTACCGATGGAAGATGTACACGTAAAACCGCTCTACTCCGGCTGAAACGTCAATATATGCAATAAAAACCGAACTTCTCCCCTTTTCAATATCTTACTCAGTATTTTAACGAGAAACAAATAGATGATTGAAAATGAATTATTTAAGGTTATTATCTAATCAATTATGTGTTTGCATCATTTTTATCGTATATATAATGAATTAATAATCATAGACTGAAAATTCACAGAAACGTGGAAAAACGGCAAAATATTGCCTAATTCGATGATATTTTGTTTAAATCACATAGAGGAAAAGGGGATGATAAACGTCAAAATATTGCTAAATTCGTTCATTTTTCGTACGAAACAAAATGCAAGAAAACTTGCTTAAAATGCAATATAATGCGAAATTCTGAGATTTGAAGGCCAAATCACATATCGTGATACTACATGAAATAGTATCGAAATATTGGTAAAAATAAATATATTTACGTAATATCAAACTACATGGAAAAGGTGAAAAAAGTCACTATTTTACCATATTTGAGGATTTTAACTTCAAATCATAGAGCGAGGTTTCGTATTATTTAGATCCAAGAAAAGACATATGACAATGTTGTTTCCAATACAAATGATAAAACCAATGTGTTTTCATTAGAATTAACTAAAATGTTCCTGATTTTCTGTTTATATTACTGATGGAAGATGTACACGTAAAACCGCTCTAATCCGGCTGAAACGTCGATATATGCAATAAAAACCGAATTTCTCCCCTTTTCAATATCCTACTCAGTATTTTAACGAGAAACAAATGGTTGATTGAAAATGAAGTATTTAAGGTTAATTTCTAATCAATTATGTGTTTGCATCATTTTTATGGTATATTTAATGAATTAATAACAATAAACTGAAAATTCACAAAAACGTGGAAAAACGGCAAAATATTGCCTTATTCGATGATATTTTGTTTAAATCACATAAAGGAAAAGGGGATGATAAACGTCAAAATATTGCAAAATTCGACGATTTTTCGTACGAAACAAAATGCAAGAAAACTTGCCCAAAATGCAATATTATGCGAAATTCTGAGATTTGAAGGCCAAATCATATATCTTGATACTACTTGAAATAGTATCGAAATATTGGTAAAAATGAATATATTTAAGTAATATCAAACAACCTGAAAAACGTGAAAAAAGTCACTATTTAACCATATTTGAGGATTTTAACTTCAAATCATAGAGCGAGGTTTCGTATTATTTAGATCCAAGAAAAGACATATGACAATGTTGTTTCCAATACAAACGATAAAAATAAATGTGTTTTCATTAGAATTAACTAAAATGTTCCTGATTTTCCGTTTATATTACCGATGGAAGATGTACACGTAAAACCGCTCTAATCCGGGTGAAACGTCGATATATGCAATAAAAACCGAACTTCTCCCCTTTTCAATATCTTACTCAGTATTTCAACAAGAAACAAATAGATGATTGAAGATGAAGTATTTAAGGTTATTATCTAATCAATTATGTGTTTGCATCATTTTTATCGTATATATAATGAATTAATACCCATAGACTGAAAATTCACAGAAACGTGGAAAAACGGCAAAATATTGCCTAATTCGATGATATTTTGTTTAAATCACATAGAGGAAAAGGGGATGAAAAACGTCAAAATATTGCTAAATTCGATCATTTTTCGTACGAAACAAAATGCAAGAAAACTTGCTTCAAATACAATATAATGCGACATTCTGAGATTTAAAGGCCAAATCACATATCGTGATACTTCTTGAAATAGCATCGAAATATTGGTAATAATGAATATATTTACGTAATATCAAACTACATGATTAACGTGAAAAAGTCACTATTTTATCATATTTGAGGATTTTAACTTCAAACCATAGAGTGAGGTTTCGTATTATTTAGATCCATGAAAAGACATATGACAATGTTGTTTCCAATACAAACGATAAAAATAAATGTGTTTTCATTAGAATTAACTAAAATGTTTTTGATTTTCCGTTTATATATTACCGATGGAAGATGTACACGTAAAACCGCTCTAATCCGGCTGAAACGTCGATATATGCAATAAAAACCGAATTTCTCCCCTTTTCATTATCCTACTCAGTATTTTGACGAGAAACAAATAGATGATTGAAAATGAAGTATTTAAGGTTATTATCTAATCATTTATGTGTATGCATCATTTTTATCGTATATATAATGAATTAATACCCATAGACAGAAAATTCACAGAAACGTGGAAAAACGGCAAAGTATTGCCTAATTCGATGATATTTTGTTTAAATCACATTGAGGAAAAGGGGATGATAAACGTCAAAATATTGCTAAATTCGATCATTTTTCGTACGAAACAAAATGCAAGAAAACTTGCTTAAAATGCAATATAATGCGACATTCTGAGATTTAAAGGCCAAATTACATATCGTGATACTTCATGAAATAGCATCGAAATATTGGTAATAATGAATATATTTACGTAATATCAAACTACATGAGTAACGTGAAAAAGTCACTATTTTACCATATTTGAGGATTTTAACTTCAAATCATAGAGTGAGGTTTCGTATTATTTAGATCCATGAAAAGACATATGACAATGTTGTTTCCAATACAAATGATAAAACCAATGTGTTTTCATTAGAATTAACTAAAATGTTCCTGATTTTCCGTTTATATTACCGATGGAAGATGTACACGTAAAACCGCTCTAATCCGGCTGAAACGTCGATATATGCAATAAAAACCGAACTTCTCCCCTTTTCAATATCTTACTCAGTATTTTAACGAGAAACAAATAGATGATTGAAAATGAATTATTTAAGGTTATTATCTAATCAATTATGTGTTTGCATCATTTTTATCGTATATATAATGAATTAATAATCATAGACTGAAAATTCACAGAAACGTGGAAAAACGGCAAAATATTGCCTAATTCGATGATATTTTGTTTAAATCACATAGAGGAAAAGGGGATGATAAACGTCAAAATATTGCTAAATTCGATCATTTTTCGTACGAAACAAAATGCAAGAAAACTTGCTTAAAATGCAATATAATGCGAAATTCTGAGATTTGAAGGCCAAATCACATATCGTGATACTACATGAAATAGTATCGAAATATTGGTAAAAATAAATATATTTACGTAATATCAAACTACATGAAAAAGGTGAAAAAAGTCACTATTTTACCATATTAGAGGATTTTAACTTCAAATCATATAGCGAGGTTTCGTATTATTTAGATCCAAGAAAAGACATATGACAATGTTGTTTCCAATACAAATGATAAAACCAATGTGTTTTCATTAGAATTAACTAAAATGTTCCTGATTTTCCGTTTATATTACTGATGGAAGATGTACACGTAAAACCGCTCTAATCCGGCTGAAACGTCGATATATGCAATAAAAACCGAATTTCTCCCCTTTTCAATATCCTACTCAGTATTTCAACGAGAAACAAATGGTTGATTGAAAATGAAGTATTTAAGGTTAATTTCTAATCAATTATGTGTTTGCATCATTTTTTATAGTATATTTAATGAATTAATAACAATAAACTGAAAATTCACAAAAACGTGGAAAAACGGCAAAATATTGCCTTATTCGATGATATTTTGTTTAAATCACATAAAGGAAAAGGGGATGATAAACGTCAAAATATTGCTAAATTCGACGATTTTTCGTACGAAACAAAATGCAAGAAAACTTGCCCAAAATGCAATATTATGCGAAATTCTGAGATTTGAAGGCCAAATCATATATCTTGATACTACTTGAAATAGTATCGAAATATTGGTAAAAATGAATATATTTAAGTAATATCAAACCACCTGAAAAACGTGAAAAAAGTCACTATTTAACCATATTTGAGGAATTTAACTTCAAATCATAGAGCGAGGTTTCGTATTATTTAGATCCTAGAAAAAACATATGACAATGTTGTTTCCAATACAAACGATAAAAATAAATGTGTTTTCATTAGAATAAACTAAAATGTTCCTGATTTTCCGTTTATATTACCGCTGGAAGATGTACACGTAAAACCGCTCTAATCCGGCTGAAACGTCGATATATGCAATAAAAACCGAACTTCTCCCCTTTTCAATATCTTACTCAGTATTTCAACGAGAAACAAATAGATGATTGAAAATGAAGTATTTAAGGTTATTATCTAATCAATTATGTGTTTGCATCACTTTTATCGTATATATAATGAATTAATACCCAAAGACTGAAAATTCCCAAAAACGTGGAAAAACGGCAAAATATTGCCTAATTCGATGATATTTTGTTTAAATCCCATAAAGGAAAAGGAGATGATAAACGTCAAAATATTGCTAAATGCGAAGATTTTTCGTACGAAACAAAATGCAAGAAAACTTGCTTAAAATGCAATATTATGCGAAATTCTGAGATTTGAAGGCCAAATCACATATCGTGATACTACATGAAATAGTATCGAAATATTGGTAAAAATGAATATATTTACGTAATATCAAACTACATGAAAAACGTGAAATTTTTTTTACCATATTTGAGGATTTTAACTTCAAATCATAGAGCGAGGTTTCGTATTATTTAGATCCAAGAAAAGACATATGACAATGTTGTTTCCAATACAAATGATAAAACCAATGTGTTTTCATTAGAATTAACTAAAATTTTCCTGATTTTCCGTTTATATTACTGATGGAAGATGTACACGTAAAACCGCTCTAATCCGGCTGAAACGTCGATATATGCAATAAAAACCGAATTTCTCCCCTTTTCAATATCTTACTCAGTATTTTAACGAGAAACAAATAGATGATTGAAAATGAAGTATTTAAGGTTATTATCTAATCAATTATGTGTTTGCATCCTTTTTATCGTATATATAATGAATTAATACCCATAGACTGAAAATTCGCAGAAACGTGGAAAAGCGGCAAAATATTGCCTAATTCGATGATATTTTGTTTAAATCACATAGAGGAAAAGGGGATGATAAACGTCAAAATATTGCTAAATTCGATCATTTTTCGTACGAAACAAAATGCAAGAAAACTTGCTTAAAATGCAATATAATGCGACATTCTGAGATTTAAAGGCCAAATCACATATCGTGATACTTCATGAAATAGCATCGAAATATTGGTAATAATGAATATATTTACGTAATATCAAACTACATGATTAACGTGAAAAAGTCACTATTTTATCATATTTAAGGATTTTAACTTCAAACCATAGAGTGAGGTTTCGTATTATTTAGATCCATGAAAAGACATATGACAATGTTGTTTCCAATACAAACGATAAAAATAAATGTGTTTTCATTAGAATTAACTAAAATGTTACTGATTTTCCGTTTATATTACCGATGGAAGATGTACACGTAAAACCGCTCTAATCCGGCTGAAACGTCGATATATGCAATAAAAACCGAACTTCTCCGCTTTTCAATATCTTACTCAATATTTTAACGAGAAACAAATAGATGATTGAAAATGAAGTATTTAAGGTTATTATCTAATCAATTATGTGTTTGCATCATTTTTATCGTATATATAATGAATTAATACCCATAGACTGAAAATTCACAGAAACGTGGAAAAACGGCAAAATATTGCCTAATTCGATGATATTTTGTTTAAATCACATAGAGGAAAAGGGGATGATAAACGTCAAAATATTGCTAAATTCGATCATTTTTCGTACGAAACAAAATGCAAGAAAACTTGCTTAAAATGCAAAATAATGCGACATTCTGAGATTTAAAGGCCAAATCACATATCGTGGTACTTCATGAAATAGCATCGAAATATTGGTAATAATGAATATATTTACGTAATATCAAACTACATGATTAACGTGAAAAAGTCACTATTTTACCATATTTGAGGATTTTAACTTCAAATCATAGAGTGAGGGTTCGTATTATTTAGATCCATGAAAAGACATATGACAATGTTGTTTCCAATACAAATGATAAAACCAATGTGTTTTCATTAGAATTAACTAAAATGTTCCTGATTTTCCGTTTATATTACCGATGGAAGATGTACACGTAAAACCGCTCTAATCCGGCTGAAACGTCGATATATGCAATAAAAACCGAACTTCTCCCCTTTTCAATATCTTACTCAGTATTTTAACGAGAAACAAATAGATGATTGAAAATGAATTATTTAAGGTTATTATCTAATCAATTATGTGTTTGCATCATTTTTATCGTATATATAATGAATTAATACCCATAGACTGAAAATTCACAAAAACGTGGAAAAACAGCAAAATATTGCCTAATTCGATGATATTTTGTTTAAATCACATAAAGGAAAAGGAGATGATAAACGTCAAAATATTGCTAAATTCGATGATTTGTCGTACGAAACAAAATGCAAGAAAACTTGCTTAAAATGCAATATTATGCGAAATTCTGAGATTTGAAGGCCAAATCACATATCGTGATACTACATGAAATAGTATCGAAATATTGGTAAAAATGAATATATTTACGTAATATCAAACAACCTGAAAAACGTGAAAAAAAGTCACTATTTAACCATATTTGAGGAATTTAACTTCAAATCATAGAGCGAGGTTTCGTATTATTTAGATCCAAGAAAAGACATATGACAATGTTGTTTCCAATACAAACGATAAAAATAAATGTGTTTTCATTAGAATTAACTAAAATGTTTTTGATTTTCTGTTTATATATTACCGATGGAAGATGTACACGTAAAACCGCTCTAATCCGGCTGAAACGTCGATATATGCAATAAAAACCGAACTTCTCCCCTTTTCAATATCTTACTCAGTATTTTAACGAGAAACAAATAGATGATTGAAAATGAAGTATTTAAGGTTATTATCTAATCAATTATGTGTTTGCATCATTTTTATCGTATATATAATGAATTAATACCCATAGACTAAAAATTCACAAAAACGTTGAAAAACGGAAAAATATTGCCTAATTCGATGATATTTTGTTTAAATCACATAGAGGAAAAGGGAATGATAAACGTCAAAATATTGCTAAATTCGATGATTTTTCGTACGAAACAAAATGCAAGAAAACTTGCTTAAAATGCAATATAATGCGACATTCTGAGATTTAAAGGCCAAATCACATATCGTGATACTTCATGAAATAGCATCGAAATATTGGTAATAATGAATATATTTACGTAATATCAAACTACATGATTAACGTGAAAAAGTCACTATTTTACCATATTTGAGGATTTTAACTTCAAACCATAGAGTGAGGTTTCGTATTATTTAGATCCATGAAAAGACATATGACAATGTTGTTTCCAATACAAACGATAAAAATAAATGTGTTTTCATTAGAATTAACTAAAACGTTACTGATTTTCCGTTTATATTACCGATGGAAGATGTACACGTAAAACCGCTCTAGTCCGGCTGAGACGTCGATATATGCAATGAAAACCGTACTTCTCCCCTTTTCAATATCTTACTCAGTATTTTAACGAGAAACAAATAGATGATTGAAAATGAAGTATTTAAGGTTATTATCTAATCAATTATGTGTTTGCATCATTTTTATCGTATATATAATGAATTAATACCCATAGACTGAAAATTCACAAAAACTTGGAAAAACAGCAAAATATTGCCTAATTCGATGATATTTTGTTTAAATCACATAGAGGAAAAGGGGATGATAAACGTCAAAATATTGCTAAATTCGATCATTTTTCGTACGAAACAAAATGCAAGAAAACTTGCTTAAAATGCAATATAATGCGACATTCTGAGATTTAAAGGCCAAATCACATATCGTGGTACTTCATGAAATTGCATCGAAATATTGGTAATAATGAATATATTTACGTAATATCAAACTACATGATTAACGTGAAAAAGTCACTATTTTACCATATTTTAGGATTTTAACTTCAAATCATAGAGTGAGGTTTCGTATTATTTAGATCCATGAAAAGACATATGACAATGTTGTTTCCAATACAAATGATAAAACCAATGTGTTTTCATTAGAATTAACTAAAATGTTCCTGATTTTCCGTTTATATTACCGATGGAAGATGTACACGTAAAACCGCTCTAATCCGGCTGAAACGTCGATATATGCAATAAAAACCGAACTTCTCCCCTTTTCAATATCTTACTCAGTATTTTAACGAGAAACAAATAGATGATTGAAAATGAATTATTTAAGGTTATTATCTAATCAATTATGTGTTTGCATCATTTTTATCGTATATATAATGAATTAATACCCATAGACTGAAAATTCACAAAAACTTGGAAAAACAGCAAAATATTGCCTAATTCGATGATATTTTGTTTAAATCACATAGAGGAAAAGGGGATGATAAACGTCAAAATATTGCTAAATTCGATCATTTTTCGTACGAAACAAAATGCAAGAAAACTTGCTTAAAATGCAATATAATGCGACATTCTGAGATTTAAAGGCCAAATCACATATCGTGGTACTTCATGAAATAGCATCGAAATATTGGTAATAATGAATATATTTACGTAATATCAAACTACATGATTAACGTGAAAAAGTCACTATTTTACCATATTTGAGGATTTTAACTTCAAATCATAGAGTGAGGGTTCGTATTATTTAGATCCATGAAAAGACATATGACAATGTTGTTTCCAATACAAATGATAAAACCAATGTGTTTTCATTAGAATTAACTAAAATGTTCCTGATTTTCCGTTTATATTACCGATGGAAGATGTACACGTAAAACCGCTCTAATCCGGCTGAAACGTCGATATATGCAATAAAAACCGAACTTCTCCCCTTTTCAATATCTTACTCAGTATTTTAACGAGAAACAAATAGATGATTGAAAATGAATTATTTAAGGTTATTATCTAATCAATTATGTGTTTGCATCATTTTTATCGTATATATAATGAATTAATACCCATAGACTGAAAATTCACAAAAACGTGGAAAAACAGCAAAATATTGCCTAATTCGATGATATTTTGTTTAAATCACATAAAGGAAAAGGAGATGATAAACGTCAAAATATTGCTAAATTCGATGATTTGTCGTACGAAACAAAATGCAAGAAAACTTGCTTAAAATGCAATATTATGCGAAATTCTGAGATTTGAAGGCCAAATCACATATCGTGATACTACATGAAATAGTATCGAAATATTGGTAAAAATGAATATATTTACGTAATATCAAACAACCTGAAAAACGTGAAAAAAAGTCACTATTTAACCATATTTGAGGAATTTAACTTCAAATCATAGAGCGAGGTTTCGTATTATTTAGATCCAAGAAAAGACATATGACAATGTTGTTTCCAATACAAACGATAAAAATAAATGTGTTTTCATTAGAATTAACTAAAATGTTTTTGATTTTCTGTTTATATATTACCGATGGAAGATGTACACGTAAAACCGCTCTAATCCGGCTGAAACGTCGATATATGCAATAAAAACCGAACTTCTCCCCTTTTCAATATCTTACTCAGTATTTTAACGAGAAACAAATAGATGATTGAAAATGAATTATTTAAGGTTATTATCTAATCAATTATGTGTTTGCATCATTTTTATCGTATATATAATGAATTAATACCCATAGACTGAAAATTCACAAAAACGTGGAAAAACAGCAAAATATTGCCTAATTCGATGATATTTTGTTTAAATCACATAAAGGAAAAGGAGATGATAAACGTCAAAATATTGCTAAATTCGATGATTTGTCGTACGAAACAAAATGCAAGAAAACTTCCTTAAAATGCAATATTATGCGAAATTCTGAGATTTGAAGGCCTAATCACATATCGTGATACTACATGAAATAGTATCGAAATATTGGTAAAAATGAATATATTTACGTAATATCAAACAACCTGAAAAACGTGAAAAAAAGTCACTATTTAACCATATTTGAGGAATTTAACTTCAAATCATAGAGCGAGGTTTCGTATTATTTAGATCCAAGAAAAGACATATGACAATGTTGTTTCCAATACAAACGATAAAAATAAATGTGTTTTCATTAGAATTAACTAAAATGTTTTTGATTTTCTGTTTATATATTACCGATGGAAGATGTACACGTAAAACCGCTCTAATCCGGCTGAAACGTCGATATATGCAATAAAAACCGAACTTCTCCCCTTTTCAATATCTTACTCAGTATTTTAACGAGAAACAAATAGATGATTGAAAATGAAATATTTAAGGTTATTATCTAATCAATTATGTGTTTGCATCATTTTTATCGTAAATATAATTAATTAATACCCATAGACTGAAAATACACAGAAACGTGGATAAACGGAAAAATATTGCCTAATTCGATGATATTTTGTTTAAATCACATAGAGGAAAAGGGGATGATAAACGTCAAAATATTGCTAAATTCGATCATTTTTCGTACGAAACAAAATGTAAGAAAACTTGCTTAAAATGCAATATAATGCGACATTCTGAGATTTAAATGCCAAATCACATATCGTGGTACTTCATGAAGTAGCATCGAAATATTGGTAATAATGAATATATTTACGTAATATCAAACTACATGATTAACGTGAAAAAGTCACTATTTTATCATATTTGAGGATTTTAACTTCAAACCATAGAGTGAGGTTTCGTATTATTTAGATCCATGAAAAGACATATGACAATGTTGTTTCCAATACAAACGATAAAAATAAATGTGTTTTCATTAGAATTAACTAAAATGTTACTGATTTTCCGTTTATATTACCGATGGAAGATGTACACGTAAAACCGCTCTTATCCGGCTGAAACGTCGATATATGCAATAAAAACCGAACATCTCCCCTTTTCAATATCTTACTCAGTATTTTAACGAGAAACAAATAGATGATTGAAAATGAAGTATTTAAGGTTATTATCTAATCAATTATGTGTTTGCATCACTTTTATCGTATATATAATGAATTAATACCCAAAGACTGAAAATTCACAAAAACGTGGAAAAACGGCAAAATATTGCCTAATTCGATGATATTTTGTTTAAATCCCATAAAGGAAAAGGAGATGATAAACGTCAAAATATTGCTCAATGCGAAGATTTTTCGTACGAAACAAAATGCAAGAAAACTTGCTTAAAATGCAATATTATGCGAAATTCTGAGATTTGAAGGCCAAATCACATATCGTGATACTACATGAAAAAGTCACTATTTTACCATATTTGAGGATTTTAACTTCAAATCATAGAGTGAGGTTTCGTATTATTTAGATCCATGAAAAGACATATGACAATGTTGTTTCCAATACAAATGATAAAACCAATGTGTTTTCATTAGAATTAACTAAAATGTTCCTGATTTTCCGTTTATATTACCGATGGAAGATGTACACGTAAAACCGCTCTAATCCGGCTGGAACGTCGATATATGCAATAAAAACCGAACTTCTCCCCTTTTCAATATCTTACTCAGTATTTTAACGAGAAACAAATAGATGATTGAAAATGAATTATTTAAGGTTATTATCTAATCAATTATGTGTTTGCATCATTTCTATCGTATATATTATGAACCTATAGACTGAAAATTCACAAAAACTTGGAAAAACAGCAAAATATTGCCTAATTCGATGATATTTTGTTTAAATCACATAAAGGAAAAGGAGATGATATACGTCAAAATATTGCTAAATTCGATGATTTGTCGTACGAAACAAAATGCAAGAAAACTTGCTTAAAATGCAATATTATGCGAAATTCTGAGATTTGAAGGCCAAATCACATATCGTGATACTACATGAAATAGTATCGAAATATTGGTAAAAATGAATATATTTACGTAATATCAAACTACATGAAAAACGTGAAAAAAGTCACTATTTTACCATATTTGACGATTTTAACTTCAAATCATAGAGCGAGGTTTCGTATTATTTAGATCCAAGAAAAGACATATGACAATGTTGTTTCCAATACAAATGATAAAACTAATGTGTTTTCATTAGAATTAACTAAAATGTTCCTGATTTTCCGTTTATATTACCGATGGAAGATGTACACGTAAAACCGCTCTAATCCGGCTGAAACGTCGATATATGCAATAAAAACCGAACTTCTCCCCTTTTCAATATCCAACTCAGTATTTTAACGAGAAACAAATGGTTGATTGAAAATGAAGTATTTAAGGTAAATTTCTAATCAATTATGTGTTTGCATCATTTTTATCGTATATTTAATGAATTAATAACAATAAACTGAAAATTCACAAAAACGTGGAAAAACGGCAAAATATTGCCTTATTCGATGATAATTTGTTTAAATCACATAAAGGAAAAGGGGATGATAAACGTCAAAATATTGCTAAATTCGACGATTTTTCGTACGAAACAAAATGCAAGAAAACTTGCTTAAAATGCAATATTATGCGAAATTTAGAGATTTGAAGGCCAAATCATATATCTTGATACTACTTGAAATAGTATCGAAATATTGGTAAAAATGAATATATTTAAGTAATATCAAACAACCTGAAAAACGTGAAAAAAGTCACTATTTAACCATATTTGATGAATTTAACTTCAAATCATAGAGCGAGGTTTCGTATTATTTAGATCCAAGAAAAGACATATGACAATGTTGTTTCCAATACAAACGATAAAAATAAATGTGTTTTCATTAGAATTAACTAAAATGTTTTTGATTTTCTGTTTATATATTACCGATGGAAGATGTACACGTAAAACCGCTCTAATCCGGCTGAAACGTCGATATATGCAATAAAAACCGAACTTCTCCCCTTTTCAATATCTTACTCAGTATTTTAACGAGAAACAAATAGATGATTGAAAATGAAGTATTTAAGGTTATTATCTAATCAATTATGTGTTTGCATCATTTTTATCGTATATATAATGAATTAATACCCATAGACTAAAAATTCACAAAAACGTGGAAAAACGGAAAAATATTGCCTAATTCGATGATATTTTGTTTAAATCACATAGAGGAAAAGGGAATGATAAACGTCAAAATATTGCTAAATTCGATGATTTTTCGTACGAAACAAAATGCAAGAAAACTTGCTTAAAATGCAATATAATGCGACATTCTGAGATTTAAAGGCCAAATCACATATCGTGATACTTCATGAAATAGCATCGAAATATTGGTAATAATGAATATATTTACGTAATATCAAACTACATGATTAACGTGAAAAAGTCACTATTTTATCATATTTGAGGATTTTAACTTCAAACCATAGAGTGAGGTTTCGTATTATTTAGATCCATGAAAAGACATATGACAATGTTGTTTCCAATACAAACGATAAAAATAAATGTGTTTTCATTAGAATTAACTAAAACGTTACTGATTTTCCGCTTATATTACCGATGGAAGATGTACACGTAAAACCGCTCTAGTCCGGCTGAGACGTCGATATATGCAATGAAAACCGTACTTCTCCCCTTTTCAATATCTTACTCAGTATTTTAACGAGAAACAAATAGATGATTGAAAATGAAGTATTTAAGGTTATTATCTAATCAATTATGTGTTTGCATCATTTTTATCGTATATATAATGAATTAATACCCATAGACTGAAAATTCACAAAAACTTGGAAAAACAGCAAAATATTGCCTAATTCGATGATATTTTGTTTAAATCACATAGAGGAAAAGGGGATGATAAACGTCAAAATATTGCTAAATTCGATCATTTTTCGTACGAAACAAAATGCAAGAAAACTTGCTTAAAATGCAATATAATGCGACATTCTGAGATTTAAAGGCCAAATCACATATCGTGGTACTTCATGAAATTGCATCGAAATATTGGTAATAATGAATATATTTACGTAATATCAAACTACATGATTAACGTGAAAAAGTCACTATTTTACCATATTTAAGGATTTTAACTTCAAATCATAGAGTGAGGTTTCGTATTATTTAGATCCATGAAAAGACATATGACAATGTTGTTTCCAATACAAATGATAAAACCAATGTGTTTTCATTAGAATTAACTAAAATGTTCCTGATTTTCCGTTTATATTACCGATGGAAGATGTACACGTAAAACCGCTCTAATCCGGCTGAAACGTCGATATATGCAATAAAAACCGAACTTCTCCCCTTTTCAATATCTTACTCAGTATTTTAACGAGAAACAAATAGATGATTGAAAATGAATTATTTAAGGTTATTATCTAATCAATTATGTGTTTGCATCATTTTTATCGTATATATAATGAATTAATACCCATAGACTGAAAATTCACAAAAACTTGGAAAAAAGCAAAATATTGCCTAATTCGATGATATTTTGTTTAAATCACATAAAGGAAAAGGAGATGATAAACGTCAAAATATTGCTAAATTCGATGATTTGTCGTACGAAACAAAATGCAAGAAAACTTGCTTAAAATGCAATATTATGCGAAATTCTGAGATTTGAAGGCCAAATCATATATCTTGATACTACATGAAATAGTATCGAAATATTGGTAAAAATGAATATATTTAAGTAATATCAAACAACCTGAAAAACGTGAAAAAAGTCACTATTTAACCATATTTGAGGAATTTAACTTCAAATCATAGAGCGAGGTTTCGTATTATTTAGATCCAAGAAAAGACATATGACAATGTTGTTTCCAATACAAACGATAAAAATAAATGTGTTTTCATTAGAATTAACTAAAATGTTTTTGATTTTCTGTTTATATATTACCGATGGAAGATGTACACGTAAAACCGCTCTAATCCGGCTGAAACGTTGATATATGCAATAAAAACCGAACTTCTCCCCTTTTCAATATCTTACTCAGTATTTTAACGAGAAACAAATAGATGATTGAAAATGAAGTATTTAAGGTTATTATCTAATCAATTATGTGTTTGCATCATTTTTATCGTATATATAATGAATTAATACCCATAGACTGAAAATTCACAGAAACGTGGAAAAACGGCAAAATATTGCCTAATTCAATGATATTTTGTTTAAATCACATAGAGGAAAAGGGGATGATAATCGTCAAAATATTGCTAAATTTGATCATTTTTCGTACGAAACAAAATGCAAGAAAACTTGCTTAAAACGCAATATAATGCGACATTCAGAGATTTAAAGGCCAAATCACATATCGTGATACTTCATGAAATAGCATCGAAATATTGGTAATAATGAATATATTTACGTAATATCAAACTACATGATTAACGTGAAATAGTCACTATTTTACCATATTTGAGGATTTTAACTTCAAATCATAGAGTGAGGTTTCGTATTATTTAGATCCATGAAAAGACATATGACAATATTGTTTCCAATACAAATGATAAAACCAATGTGTTTTCATTAGAATTAACTAAAATGTTCCTGATTTTCCGTTTATATTACCGATGGAAGATGTACACGTAAAACCGCTCTAATCCGGCTGAAACGTCGATATATGCAATAAAAACCGAACTTCTCCCCTTTTCAATATCTTACTCAGTATTTTAACGAGAAACAAATAGATGATTGAAAATGAATTATTTAAGGTTATTATCTAATCAATTATGTGTTTGCATCATTTTTATCGTATATATATAATGAATTAATACCCATAGACTGAAAATTCACAAAAACTTGGAAAAACAGCAAAATATTGCCTAATTCGATGATATTTTGTTTAAATCACATAAAGGAAAAGGAGATGATAAACGTCAAAATATTGCTAAATTCGATGATTTGTCGTACGAAACAAAATGCAAGAAAACTTGCTTAAAATGCAATATTATGCGAAATTCTGAGATTTGAAGGCCAAATCACATATCGTGATACTACATGAAATAGTATCGAAATATTGGTAAAAATGAATATATTTACGTAATATCAAACTACATGAAAAACGTGAAAAAAGTCTCTATTTTACCATATTTGACGATTTTAACTTCAAATCATAGAGCGAGGTTTCGTATTATTTAGATCCAAGAAAAGACATATGACAATGTTGTTTCCAATACAAATGATAAAACCAATGTGTTTTCATTAGAATTAACTAAAATGTTTCTGATTTTCCGTTTATATTACCGATGGAAGATGTACACGTAAAACCGCTCTAATCCGGCTGAAACGTCGATATATACAATAAAAACCGAACTTCTCCCCTTTTCAATATCCAACTCAGTATTTTAACGAGAAACAAATGGTTGATTGAAAATGAAGTATTTAAGCTAAATTTCTAATCAATTATGTGTTTGCATCATTTTTATCGTATATTTAATGAATTAATAACAATAAACTGAAAATTCACAAAAACGTGGAAAAACGAAAAAATATTGCTTTATTCGATGATATTTTGTTTAAATCACATAAAGGAAAAGGGGATGATAAACGTCAAAATATTGCTAAATTCGATGATTTTTCGTACGAAACAAAATGCAAGAAAACTTGCTTAAAATGCAATATAATGCGACATTCTGAGATTTAAAGGCCAAATCACATATCGTGATACTTCATGAAATAGCATCGAAATATTGGTAATAATGAATATATTTACGTAATATCAAACTACATGAAAAACGTGAAAAAAGTCACTATTTTACCATATTTGACGATTTTTACTTCAAATCATAGAGCGAGGTTTCGTATTATTTAGATCCAAGAAAAGACATATGACAATGTTGTTTCAATTATGTGTTTGCATCATTTTTATCGTATATATAATGAATTAATACCCATTGACTGAAAATTCACAGAAACGTGGAAAAACGGCAAAATATTGCCTAATTCGATGATATTTTGTTTAAATCACATAGAGGAAAAGGGGATGATAAACGTCAAAATATTGCTAAATTCGATCATTTTTCGTAGGAAACAAAATGCAAGAAAACTTGCTTAAAATGCAATATAATGCGACATTCTGAGATTTAAAGGCCAAATCACATATCGTGATACTTCATGAAATAGCATCGAAATATTGGTAATAATGAATATATTTACGTAATATCAAACTACATGATTAACGTGAAAAAGTCACTATTTTATCATATTTGAGGATTTTAACTTCAAACCATAGAGTGAGGTTTCGTATTATTTAGATCCATGAAAAGACATATGACAATGTTGTTTCCAATACAAACGATAAAAATAAATGTGTTTTCATTAGAATTAACTAAAATGTTACTGATTTTCCGTTTATATTACCGATGGAAGATGTACACGTAAAACCGCTCTAATCCGGCTGAAACGTCGATACATGCAATAAAAACCGAACTTCTCCCCTTTTCAATATCTTACTCAGTATTTTAACGAGAAACAAATAGATGATTGAAAATGAAGTATTTAATGTTATTATCTAATCAATTATGTGTTTGCATCATTTTTATCGTATATATAATGAATTAATACCCATAGACTGAAAATTCAAGGAAACGTGGAAAAACGGCAAAATATTGCCTAATTCGATGATATTTTGTTTAAATCACATAGAGGAAAAGGGGATGATAAACGTCAAAATATTGATAAATTCGATCATTTATCGTACGAAACAAAATGCAAGAAAACTTGCTTAAAATGCAATATAATGCGACATTCTGAGATTTAAAGGCCAAATCACATATCGTGATACTTCATGAAATAGCATCGAAATATTGGTAATAATGAATATATTTACGTAATATCAAACTACATGATTAACGTGAAAAAGTCACTATTTTACCATATTTGAGGATTTTAACTTCAAATCATAGAGTGAGGTTTCGTATTATTTAGATCCATGAAAAGACATATGACAATGTTGTTTCCAATACAAATGATAAAACCAATGTGTTTTCATTAGAATTAACTAAAATGTTCCTGATTTTCCGTTTATATTACCGATGGAAGATGTGCACGTAAAACCGCTCTAATCCGGCTGAAACGTCGATATATGCAATAAAAACCGAACTTCTCCCCTTTTCAATATCTTACTCAGTATTTTAACGAGAAACAAATAGATGATTGAAAATGAATTATTAAAGGTTATTATCTAATCAATTATGTGTTTGCATCATTTTTATCGTATATATAATGAATAGTATATATACCCATAGACTGAAAATTCACAAAAACTTGGAAAAACAGCAAAATATTGCCTAATTCGATGATATTTTGTTTAAATCACATAAAGAAAAAGGAGATGATAAACGTCAAAATATTGCTAAATTCGATGATTTGTCGTACGAAACAAAATGCAAGAAAACTTGCTTAAAATGCAATATTATGCGAAATTCTGAGATTTGAAGGCCAAATCACATATCGTGATACTACATGAAATAGTATCGAAATATTGGTAAAAATGAATATATTTACGTAATATCAAACTACATGAAAAACGTGAAAAAAGTCACTATTTTACCATATATGAGGATTTTAACTTCAAATCATAGAGCGAGGTTTCGTATTATTTAGATCCAAGAAAAGACATATGACAATGTTGTTTCCAATACAAATGATAAAACTAATGTGTTTTCATTAGAATTAACTAAAATGTTTCTGATTTTCCGTTTATATTACCGATGGAAGATATACACGTAAAACCGCTCTAATCCGGCTGAAACGTCGATATATGCAATAAAAACCGAACTTCTCCCCTTTTTAATATCTTACTCAGTATTTTAACGAGAAACAAATAGATGATTGAAAATGAATTATTAAAGGTTATTATCTAATCAATTATGTGTTTGCATCATTTTTATCGTATATATAATGAATTAATACCCATAGACTGAAAATTCACAAAAACTTGGAAAAACAGCAAAATATTGCCTAATTCGATGATATTTTGTTTAAATCACATAAAGGAAAAGGAGATGATAAACGTCAAAATATTGCTAAATTCGATGATTTGTCTTACGAAAGAAAATGCAAGAAAACTTGCTTAAAATGCAATATTATGCGAAATTCTGAGATATGAAGGCCAAATCACATATCGTGATACTACATGAAATAGTATCGAAATATTGCTAAAAATGAATATATTTACGTAATATCAAACTACATGAAAAACGTGAAAAAAGTCACTATTTTACCATATATGAGGATTTTAACTTCAAATCATAGAGCGAGGTTTCGCATTATTTAGATCCAAGAAAAGACATATGACAATGTTGTTTCCAATACAAATGATAAAACCAATGTGTTTTCATTAGAATTAACTAAAATGTTCCTGATTTTCCGTTTATATTACTGATAGAAGATGTACACGTAAAACCGCTCTAATCCGGCAGAAACGTCGATATATACAATAAAAACCGAACTTCTCCCCTTTTCAATATCCAACTCAGTATTTTAACGAGAAACAAATGGTTGATTGAAAATGAAGTATTTAAGGTAAATTTCTAATCAATTATGTGTTTGCATCATTTTTATCGTATATTTAATGAATTAATAACAATAAACTGAAAATTCACAAAAAACGTGGAAAAACGAAAAAATATTGCTTTATTCGATGATATTTTGTTTAAATCACATAAAGGAAAAGGGGATGATAAACGTCAAAATATTGCTAAATTCGACGATTTTTCGTACGAAACAAAATGCAAGAAAACTTGCTTAAAATGCAATATTATGCGAAATTCTGAGATTTGAAGGCCAAATCATATATCTTGATACTACTTGAAATAGTTTCGAAATATTGGTAAAAATGAATATATTTAAGTAATATCAAACAACCTGAAAAACGTGAAAAAAGTCACTATTTAACCATATTTGAGGAATTTAACTTCAAATCATAGAGCGAGGTTTCGTATTATTTAGATCCAAGAAAAGACATATGACAATGTTGTTTCCAATACAAACGATAAAAATAAATGTGTTTTCATTAGAATTAACTAAAATGTTTTTGATTTTCTGTTTATATATTACCGATGGAAGATGTACACGTAAAACCGCTCTAATCCGGCTGAAACGTCGATATATGCAATAAAAACCGAACTTCTCCCCTTTTCAATATCTTACTCAGTATTTTAACGAGAAACAAATAAATGATTGAAAATGAAGAAATTAAGGTTATTATCTAATCAATTATGTGTTTGCTTCATTTTTATCGTATATATAATGAATTAATACCCATAGACTGAAAATTCACAAAAACGTGGAAAAACGGAAAAATATTGCCTAATTCGATGATATTTTGTTTAAATCACATAGAGGAAAAGGGGATGATAAACGTCAAAATATTGCTAAATTCGATGATTTTTCGTACGAAACAAAATGCAAGAAAACTTGCTTAAAATGCAATATAATGCGACATTCTGAGATTTAAAGGCCAAATCACATATCGTGATACTTCATGAAATAGCATCGAAATATTGGTAATAATGAATATATTTACGTAATATCAAACTACATGAAAAACGTGAAAAAAGTCACTATTTTACCATATTTGACGATTTTAACTTCAAATCATAGAGCGAGGTTTCGTATTATTTAGATCCAAGAAAAGACATATGACAATGTTGTTTCAATTATGTGTTTGCATCATTTTTATCGTATATATAATGAATTAATACCCATTGACTGAAAATTCACAGAAACGTGGAAAAACGGCAAAATATTGCCTAATTCGATGATATTTTGTTTAAATCACATAGAGGAAAAGGGGATGATAAACGTCAAAATATTGCTAAATTCGATCATTTTTCGTAGGAAACAAAATGCAAGAAAACTTGCTTAAAATGCAATATAATGCGACATTCTGAGATTTAAAGGCCAAATCACATATCGTGATACTTCATGAAATAGCATCGAAATATTGGTAATAATGAATATATTTACGTAATATCAAACTACATGATTAACGTGAAAAAGTCACTATTTTATCATATTTGAGGATTTTAACTTCAAACCATAGAGTGAGATTCGTATTATTTAGATCCATGAAAAGACATATGACAATGTTGTTTCCAATACAAACGATAAAAATAAATGTGTTTTCATTAGAATTAACTAAAATGTTACTGATTTTCCGTTTATATTACCGATGGAAGATGTACACGTAAAACCGCTCTAATCCGGCTGAAACGTCGATACATGCAATAAAAACCGAACTTCTCCCCTTTTCAATATCTTACTCAGTATTTTAACGAGAAACAAATAGATGATTGAAAATGAAGTATTTAATGTTATTATCTAATCAATTATGTGTTTGCATCATTTTTATCGTATATATAATGAATTAATACCCATAGACTGAAAATTCAAGGAAACGTGGAAAAACGGCAAAATATTGCCTAATTCGATGATATTTTGTTTAAATCACATAGAGGAAAAGGGGATGATAAACGTCAAAATATTGATAAATTCGATCATTTATCGTACGAAACAAAATGCAAGAAAACTTGCTTAAAATGCAATATAATGCGACATTCTGAGATTTAAAGGCCAAATCACATATCGTGATACTTCATGAAATAGCATCGAAATATTGGTAATAATGAATATATTTACGTAATATCAAACTACATGATTAACGTGAAAAAGTCACTATTTTACCATATTTGAGGATTTTAACTTCAAATCATAGAGTGAGGTTTCGTATTATTTAGATCAATGAAAAGACATATGACAATGTTGTTTCCAATACAAATGATAAAACCAATGTGTTTTCATTAGAATTAACTAAAATGTTCCTGATTTTCCGTTTATATTACCGATGGAAGATGTGCACATAAAACCGCTCTAATCCGGCTGAAACGTCGATATATGCAATAAAAACCGAACTTCTCCCCTTTTCAATATCCTACTCAGTATTTTAACGAGAAACAAATAGATGATTGAAAATGAATTATTAAAGGTTATTATCTAATCAATTATGTGTTTGCATCATTTTTATCGTATATATAATGAATAGTATATATACCCATAGACTGAAAATTCACAAAAACTTGGAAAAACAGCAAAATATTGCCTAATTCGATGATATTTTGTTTAAATCACATAAAGAAAAAGGAGATGATAAACGTCAAAATATTGCTAAATTCGATGATTTTTCGTACGAAACAAAATGCAAGAAAACTTGCTTAAAATGCAATATAATGCGACATTCTGAGATTTAAAGGCCAAATCACATATCGTGACACTACATGAAATAGCATCGAAATATTGGTAATAATGAATATATTTACGTAATATCAAACTACATGATTAACGTTAAAAAGGCACTATTTTACCATATTTGAGGATTTTAACTTCAAATCATAGAGCGAGGTTTCGTATTATTTAGATCCAAGAAAAGACAGATGACAATGTTGTTTCCAATACAAATGATAAAACCAATGTGTTTTCATTAGAATTAACTAAAATGTTCCTGATTTTCCGTTTATATTACCGATGGAAGATGTACACGTAAAACCGCTCTAATCCGGCTGAAACGTCGATATATGCAATAAAAACCGAACTTCTCCCCTTTTCAATATCTTACTCAGTATTTTAACGAGAAACAAATAGATGATTGAAAATGAAGTATTTAAGGTTATTATCTAATCAATTATGTGTTTGCATCATTTTTATCGTATATATAATGAATTAATACCCATAGACTGAAAATTCACAGAAACGTGGAAAAACGGCAAAATATTGCCTAATTCGATGATATTTTGTTTAAATCACATAGAGGAAAAGGGGATGATAAACGTCAAAATATTGCTAAATTCGATCATTTTTCGTACGAAACAAAATGCAAGAAAACTTGCTTAAAATGCAATATAATGCGACATTCTGAGATTTAAAGGCCAAATCACATATCGTGGTACTTCATGAAATAGCATCGAAATATTGGTAATAATGAATATATTTACGTAATATCAAACTACATGATTAACGTGAAAAAGTCACTATTTTACCATATTTGAGGATTTTAACTTCAAATCATAGAGTGAGGGTTCGTATTATTTAGATCCATGAAAAGACATATGACAATGTTGTTTCCAATACAAATGATAAAACCAATGTGTTTTCATTAGAATTAACTAAAATGTTCGTGATTTTCCGTTTATATTACCGATGGAAGATGTACACGTAAAACCGCTCTAATCCGGCTGAAACGTCGATATATGCAATAAAAACCGAACTTCTCCCCTTTTCAATATCTTACTCAGTATTTTAACGAGAAACAAATAGATGATTGAAAATGAAGTATTTAAGGTTATTATCTAATCAATTATGTGTTTGCATCATTTTTATCGTATATATAATGAATTAATACCCATAGACTGAAAATTCACAAAAACTTGGAAAAACAGCAAAATATTGCCTAATTCGATGATATTTTGTTTAAATCACATAAAGGAAAAGGAGATGATAAACGTCAAAATATTGCTAAATTCGATGATTTGTCGTACGAAACAAAATGCAAGAAAACTTGCTTAAAATGCAATATTATGCGAAATTCTGAGATTTGAAGGCCAAATCACATATCGTGATACTACATGAAATAGTATCGAAATATTGGTAAAAATGAATATATTTACGTAATATCAAACTACATGAAAAACGTGAAAAAAGTCACTATTTTACCATATTTGACGATTTTAACTTCAAATCATAGAGCGAGGTTTCGTATTATTTAGATCCAAGAAAAGACATATGACAATGTTGTTTCCAATACAAATGATAAAACTAATGTGTTTTCATTAGAATTAACTAAAATGTTCCTGATTTTCCGTTTATATTACCGATGGAAGATGTACACGTAAAACCGCTCTAATCCGGCTGAAACGTCGATATATACAATAAAAACCGAACTTCTCCCCTTTTCAATATCCAACTCAGTATTTTAACGAGAAACAAATGGTTGATTGAAAATGAAGTATTTAAGCTAAATTTCTAATCAATTATGTGTTTGCATCATTTTTATCGTATATTTAATGAATTAATAACAATAAACTGAAAATTCACAAAAACGTGGAAAAACGACAAAATATTGCTTTATTCGATGATATTTTGTTTAAATCACATAAAGGAAAAGGGGATGAGCCCAATACAAATGATAAAACTCAAGAGAGGGATGCAGGGGCTCAAGAGAGGGATGCAGAAGCTCAAGTGAGGGAAGCATAGGCACAAGAGAGGGATGCAGAGGCTCTTGTGAGTGACGTAGAGGCTCAAGAGAGGGATGCTGAGGCTTAGGAGAGTGATGGAAAGGCTCAAGTGAGGAATGCAGAATCTCATGAGAAGGATGCAGGAGTTCAAGAGAGGGATGCAGAGGCTCAAGAGAAGGATGCAGAGGCTAAAGTGAGGGATGAAGAGGCACAAGAGAGGGATGCAGAGGCTCTTGAGAGTGATGCAGAGGCTAAGGAGAGGGATGCCGAGGCTCAGGAGAGGGATGCAGAGGATCAAGAGAGTGATGCAGAGGCTCAAGAGAGGGATGCAGAGGCTCAAGAGACGGATGCAGAGGCTCAAGAGAGGGATGCAGAGGCTCATAAGAGGGATGCAGGAGTTCAAGAGAGAGATGCAAAGGCTCATGAAAGGGATGCAGAGGCTTAAGAAAGGGATGCAGAGGCTCAGAAGAGGGATGCAGAGGGTTAAAAGGGTGATGCAGAGGCTCAAGAGAGTGATGCAGAGGCTCAATAGAGGGATGCAGGGGCTCAAGAGAGTGATGTTGAGGCTCAAGAGAGTGATGCAGAGCATTACGAGAGTGATGCAGAGGCTTAAGACAGTGATGCAGAGGCTCAAGAGAGGGATGGAGGGGCTCAAGAGAGTGATTCAGAGGCTTACGAGAGTGATGCAGAGGCTCAAGAGAGGGATGTAGAGGCTCAAGGGAGTGATGCAGATGCTTAAGAGAGGGATGCAGAGGCTCAAGAGAGGGATGTAGAGGCTCAAGTGAGTGATGCAGAGGCTGAAGAAAGTGATGCAGAGGCTCAAGAGAGGGATGCAGAGGCTTACGAGAGTGATGCAGAGGCTCAAAAGAGGGATGCAGAAGCCAAACAGAGTGATTCAGAGGCTTACGAGAGTGATGCAGAGGCTTAAGAGAGTGATGCAGAGGCTTAAGAGAGGGATGAAGAAACTCAAGAGAGGGATGCAGAGGCTCAAGAGAGGTATGCAGGGGCTCAAGAGAGGCATGCAGAAGCTCAAGTGAGGGAAGCAGAAACACAAGAGAGGGATGCAGAGGCTCTTGTGAGTGACGCAGAGGCTCAAGAGAGGGATGCAGAGGCTTAGGAGAGTGATGCAAAGGCTCAAGTGAGGAATGCAGAATCTCATGAGAAGGATGCAGGAGTTCAAGAGAGGGATGCAGAGGCTCAAGAGAAGGATGCAGAGGCTAAAGTGAGGGATTAAGAGGCACAAGAGAGGGATGCAGAGGCTCTTGAGAGTGATGCAGAGGCTAAGGAGAGGGATGCCGAGGCTCAGGAGAGGGATGCATAGGCTCAAGAGAGGTATGCAGGGGCTCAAGAGAGTAATGCAGAGGCTCAAGTGTGGGAAGAAGAGGCACAAGAGAGGGATGCAGAGGCTCTTGTGAGTGACGCAGAGGCTCAAGAGAGGGATGCAGAGGCTTAAGAGAGTGATGCAAAAGCTCAAATGGAGGATGCAGAATCTCATGAGAATGATGCAGGAGTCCAAGAGAGGGATGCAGAGGCTAAAGAGAGGGATGCAGAGGCTAAAGTGAGGGACGAAGATTCACACGAGAGGGATGTAGAGGCTCTTGAAAGAGATTCAGAGGCTCAAGAAAGGGATGCAGAGGCTCTAGAGAGTTATTCAGAGGCTTACGAGAGTGATGCAGAGGCTTAAGAGAGTGATGCAGAGGCTTAAGAAAGTGATGCAGAGGCTCAAAAGAGGGAGGCTTAAAAGGGTGATGCAGAGGCTCAAGAGAGGGATGCAGGGCCTCAAGAGAGGGATGCAGAAACTCAAGAGAGGGATGCAGTTCCTGAAGAGAGGGATGCAGTGGCTAAAGAGAGTGATTCAGAGGCTTACGAGAGTGATGCAGAGTCTTAGGAGAGTGATGCAGAGGCTTAAGAGAGGGATGCAGAAGCTCAACAGAGTGATTCAGAGGCTAATGAGAGTGATGCAGAGGCTTAAGAGAGTGATGCAGAGGCTTAAAAGAGGGATGCAGAAACTCAAGAGAGGATGCAGAGACTCAAGAGAGGTATGCTTGGGCTCAAGAGAGGGATGCAGAGGCTCAAGTGAGGGAAGCAGAGGCACAAGAGAGAGATGCAGAGGCTCTTGTGAGTGACGCAGAGGCTCAAGAGAGGGATGCAGAGGCTTAAGAGAGTGATGCAAAGGCTTAAGTGAGGGATGTAGGATCTCATGAGAAGGATGCAGGAGTTCAAAAGAGGGATGCAGAGGCTCAAGAGAAAGATGCAGAGGCTAAAGTGAGGGATGAAGAGGCACAAGAGAGGGATGCAGAGGCTCTTGAGAGTGATGCAAAGGCTCATGAGTGTGATTCAGAGGCTCAGGAGAGGGATGCAGAGGCTCAAGAGAGGTATGCAGAGGCTCTTGTGAGTGACGCAGAGGCTCAAGAGAGGGATGCAGAGGCTAAAGTGAGGGATGAAGATTCACACGAGAGGGATGCAGAGGCTCTTGACAGTGATGCAGAGGCTCAAGAGAGGGATGCAGAGGCTCAAGAGAGTGATTCAGAGGCTTACGAGAATGACGCAGAGGCTTAAGAGAGTGATGCAGAGGCTTAAGAAAGTGATGCAGGGGCTCAAAAGAGGGAGGCTTAAAAGGGTGATGCAGAGGCTCAAGAGGGATGTAGGGCCTCAAGAGAGGGATGCAGAGGCTCAAGAGAGTGATGCAGAGTCTTAAAAGAGTGATGCAGATGCTCAAGAGAGTGTTGCAGAGGCTTAAGAGAGGGATGCAGAGGCTCAGGAGAGTGATGCAGAGGCTCAAGATAGTGATGCAGAGGCTACAGAGAGTGATGCAGATGCTTACGAGAGGGATGCAGAGGCTCAAGAGAGCGATGTAGAGGCTCAAGGGAATGATGCAGAGGCTAAAGAGAGTGATGCAGAGGCTCAAGAGAGGGATGCAGAGGATCAAGAGAGTGATGCAGAGGCTCAATTGAGAGATGCAGAGGATCAAGAGAGGGATTCAGAGGCTCAAGAGAGGGATGCAGAGGCTCATAAGAGGGATGCAGAGGGTTAAAAGGGTGATGCAGAGGCTCAAGAGAGTGATGCAGAGGCTCAACAGAGGGATGCAGGGGCTCAAGAGAGTGATGGAGAGGCTTAAGAGAGTGATTCAGAGGTTTAGGGGAGTGATGCAGAGGCTTAAGAGAGTGATGCAGAGGATTACGAGAGTGATGCAGAGGCTTATGACAGTGATGCAGAGGCTCAAGAGAGGGATAGAGAGGCTCAAGAGAGTGATTCAGAGGCTTAAGAGAGGGATGAAGAAACTCAAGAGAGGGATGCAGAGGCTCAAGAGAGGTATGCAGGGGCTCAAGAGAGGGATGCAGAAGCTCAAGTGAGGGAAGCAGAGGCACAAGAGAGGGATGCAGAGGCTGTTATGAGTGAAGCAGAGGCTCAAGAGAGGGATGCAGAGGCTTAAGAGAGTGATGCAAAGGCTCAAGTGAGGAATGCAGAATCTCATGAGAAGGATGCAGGAGTTCAAGAGAGGGATGCAGAGGCTCAAGAGAAGGATGCAGAGGCTAAAGTGAGGGATGAAGAGGCACAATAGAGGGATGCAGAGGCTCTTGTGAGTGACGCAGAGGCTCAAGAGAGGGATGCAGAGGCTTAAGAGAGTGATGCAAAAGCTCAAGTGAGGAATGAAGATTCACACGAGAGGGATGTAGATGCTCTTGAGAGTGATGCAGAGGCTCAATAGAGGAATGCAGAGGCTCAGGAGAGTTATTCAGAGGCTTACGAGAGTGATGCAGAGGCTTAAGAGAGTGATGCAGAGGCTTAAGAAAGTGATGCAGAGACTCAAAAGAGGGAGGCTTAAAAGGGTGATGCAGGGCCTCAAGAGAGGAATGCAGAGGCTCAAGAGAGGGATGCAGGGCCTCAAGAGAGGGATGCAGAGGCTAAAGAGAGTGATTCAGAGGCTTACGAGAGTGATGCAGAGGCTTAGGAGAGTGATGCAGAGGCTTAAGAGAGGGATGCAGAGGATCAAGATAGGGATGCAGAGGCTCAAGAGAGGGATGCAATGGCTCAAGAGAGGGATGCAGAGGCTCAAGTGAGGGATGCAGAGGAACAATAGAGGGATGCAGAGGCTAAAGAGAGTGATGCAGAGGCTCATGAGAGGGATGCAGAGGCTCAAAAGAGGGATGCAGGAGTTCAAGAGAGAGATACAAAGGCTCATGAAAGGGATGCAGAGGCTTAAGAAAATGATGCAGAGGCTCAAAAGAGGGATGCAGAGGCTTAAGAAAATGATGCAGAGGCTCAAAAGAGGGATGCAGAGGGTTAAAAGGGTGATGCAGAGGCTCAAGAGAGTGATGCAGATGCTCAATAGAGGGATGCAGGGGCTCAAGAGAGTGATGGAGAGGCTCAAGAGTGTGATTCAGAGGTTTACGGGAGTGATATTTTGGTTTAAATCACATAAAGGAAAAGGAGATGATAAACGTCAAAATATTGCTAAATTCGAAGATTTTGCGTACGAAACAAAATGCAAGAAAACTTGCTTAAAATGCAATATTATGCGAAATTCTGAGATTTGAAGGCCAAATCACATATCGTGATACTACATGAAATAGTTTCGAAATATTGGTAAAAATGAATATATTTACGTAATATCAAACTACATGAAAAACGTGAAAAAGTCACTATTTTACCATATTTGAGGATTTTAACTTCAAATCATAGAGCGAGGTTTCGTATTATTTAGATCCAAGAAAAGACATATGACAATGTTGTTTCCAATACAAATGATAAAACCAATGTGTTTTCATTAGAATTAACTAAAATGTTCCTGATTTTCCGTTTATATTACCGATGGAAGATGTACACGTAAAACCGCTCTAATCCGGCTGAGAAGTCGATATATGCAATAAAAACCGAATTTTTCCCCTTTTCAATATCCTACTCAGTATTTTAACGAGAAACAAATGTTAGATTGAAAATGAAGTATTTAAGGTTAATTTCTAATCAATTATGTGTTTGCATCATTTTTTATAGTATATTTAATGAATTAATAACAATAAACTGAAAATTCACAAAAACGTGGAAAAACGGCAAAATATTGCCTAATTCGACTATATTTTGTTTAAATCACATAAAGGAAAAGGGGATGATAAACGTCAAAATATTGCTGAATTCGATGATTTTTCGTACGAAACAAAATGCAAGAAAACTTGCTTAAAATGCAATATTATGCGAATTTCTGAGATTTGAGGCCAAATCACATATCGTGATACTACATGAAATAGTATCGAAATATTGGTATAAATTAATATATTTACGTAATATCAAACTACATGAAAAACGTGAAAAAAGTCACTATTTAACCATATTTGAGGATTTTAACATCAAATCATAGAGCGAGGTTTCGTATTATTTAGATCCAAGAAAAGACATATGACAATGTTGTTTCCAATACAAACGATAAAAATAAATGTGTTTTCATTAGAATTAACTAAAATGTTTTTGATTTTCTGTTTATATATTACCGACGGAAGATGTACACGTAAAACCGCTCTAATCCGGCTGAAACGTCGATATATGCAATAAAAACCGAACTTCTCCCGTTTTCAATATCTTACTCAGTAATTTAACAAGAAACAAATAGATGATTGAAAATGAAGTATTTAAGGTTATTATCTAATCAATTATGTGTTTGCATCATTTTTATCGTATATATAATGAATTAATAACCATAGACTGAAAATTCACAGAAACGTGGAAAAAGGCAAAATATTGCCTAATTCGATGATATTTTGTTTAAATCACATAGAGGAAAAGGGGATGATAAACGTCAAAATATTGCTAAATTCGATGATTTTTCGTACGAAACAAAACGCAAGAAAACTTGCTTAAAATGCGATATAATGCGACATTCTGAGATTTAAAGGCCAAATCACATATCGTGATACTTCATGAAATAGCATCGAAATATTGGTAATAATGAATATATTTACGTAATATCAAACTACATGATTAACGTGAAAAAGTCACTATTTTACCATATTTGAGGATTTTAACTTCAAATCATAGAGCGAGGTTTCGTATTATTTAGATCCAAGAAAAGACATGTGACAATGTTGTTTCCAATACAAACGATAAAAATAAATGTGTTTTCATTAGAATTAACTAAAATGTTTTTGATTTTCTGTTTATATATTACCGACGGAAGATGTACACGTAAAACCGCTCTAATCCGGCTGAAACGTCGATATATGCAATAAAAACCGAACTTCTCCCCTTTTCAATATCTTACTCAGTATTTTAACGAGAAACAAATAGATGATTGAAAATGAAGTATTTAAGGTTATTATCTAATCAATTATGTGTTTGCATCATTTTTATCGTATATATAATGAATTAATACCCATAGACTGAAAATTCACAAAAACTTGGAAAAACGGCAAAATATTGACTAATTCGATGATATTTTGTTTAAATCACATAAAGGAAAAGGAGATGATAAACGTCAAAACATTGCTAAATTCGATGATTTTTCGTACGAAACAAAATGCAAGAATACTTGCTTAAAATGCAATATTATGCGAAATTCTGAGATTTGAAGGCCAAATCACAAATCGTGATACTACATGAAATAGTATCGAAATATTGGTAAAAATGAATATATTTACGTATTATCAAACTACATGAAAAACGTGAAAAAAGTCACTATTTTACCATATTTGAGGATTTTAGCTTCAAATCATAGAGCGAGGTTTCGCATTATTTAGATCCAAGAAAAGACATATGACAATGTTGTTTCCAATACAAATGATAAAACCAATGTGTTTTCATTAGAATTAACTAAAATGTTCCTGATTTTCCGTTTATATTACCGATGGAAGATGTACACGTAAAACCGCTCTAATCCGGCTGAAACGTCGATATATGCAATAAAAACCGAACTTCTCCCCTTTTCAATATCTTACTCAGTATTTTAACGAGAAACAAATAGATGATTGAAAATGAAGTATTTAAGGTTATTATCTAATCAATTATGTGTTTGCATCATTTTTATCGTATATATAATGAAATAATACCCATAGTCTGAAAATTCAAAAAACGTGGAAAAACGGCAAAATATTGCCTAATTCGATGATATTTTGTTTAAATCACATAAAGGAAAAGGAGATGATAAACGTCAAAATATTGCTAAATTCGATGATTTGTCGTACGAAACAAAATGCAAGAAAACTTGCTTAAAATGCAATATTATGCGAAATTCTGAGATTTGAAGGCCAAATCACATATCGTGATACTACATGAAATAGTATCGAAATATTGGTAAAAATGAAAATATTTACGTAATATCAAACTACATGAAAAACGTGAAAAAAGTCACTATTTTACCATACTTGAGGATTTTATCTTCAAATCATTGAGCGAGGTTTCGTATTATTTAGATCTAAGAAAAGACATATGACAATGTTGTTTCCAATACAAATGATAAAACCAATGTGTTTTCATTAGAATTAATTAAATGTTCCTGATTTTCCGTTCATATTACCGATTGAAGATTTACACGTAAAACCGCTATAATCCGACTGAAACGTCGATATATGCAATAAAAACCGAACTTCTCCCCTTTTCAATATCCAACTCAGTATTTTAACGAGAAAAAATTGTTGATTGAAAATGAAGTATTTAAGGTAAATTTCTAATCAATTATCTGTTTGCATCATTTTTATCGTATATTTAATGAATTAATAACAATAAACTGAAAATTCACAAAAACGTGGAAAAACGGCAAAATATTGCCTTATTCGATGATATTTTGTTTAAATCACATAAAGGAAAAGGGGATGATAAACGTCAAAATATTGCTAAATTCGACGATTTTTCGTACGAAACAAAATGCAAGAAAACTTGCTTAAAATGCAATTTTATGCGAAATTCTGAGATTTGAAGGCGAAATCACATATCTTGATACTACTTGAAATAGTATCGAAATATTGGTAAAAATGAATATATTTACGTAATATCAAACTACATGAAAAACGTGAAAAAAGTCACTATTTAACCATATTTGAGAAATTTAACTTCAAATCATAGAGCGAGGTTTCGTATTATTTAGATCCAAGAAAAGACATGACAATGTTGTTTCCAATACAAACGATAAAAATAAATGTGTTTTCATTAGAATTAACTAAAATATTTTTGATTTTCTGTTTATATATTACCGATGGAAGATGTACACGTAAAACCGCTCTAATCCGGCTGAAACGTCGATATATGCAATAAAAACCGAACTTCTCCCCTTTTCAATATCTTACTCAGTATTTTAACGAGAAACAAATAGATGATTGAAAATGAAGTATTTAAGGTTATTATCTAATCAATTATGTGTTTGCATCATTTTTATCGTATACATAATGAATTAATACCCATAGACTGAAAATTCACAGAAACGTGGAAAAAGGCAAAATATTGCCTAATTCGATGATATTTTGTTTAAATCACATAGAGGAAAAGGGGATGAGAAACGTCAAAATATTGCTAAATTCGATGATTTTTCGTACGAAACAAAATGCAAGAAAACTTTCTTAAAATGCAATATAATGCGACATTCTGAGATTTAAAGGCCAAATCACATATCGTGATACTTCATGAAATAGCATCGAAATATTGGTAATAATGAATATATTTACGTAATATCAAACTACATGATTAACGTGAAAAAGTCACTATTTTACCATATTTGAGGATTTTAACTTCAAATCATAGAGTGAGGTTTCGTATTATTTAGATCCATGAAAAGACATATGACAATGTTGTTTCCAATACAAATGATAAAACCAATGTGTTTTCATTAGAATTAACTAAAATGTTCCTGATTTTCGGTTTATAATACCGATGGAAGATGTACACGTAAAACCGCTCTAATCCGGCTGAAACGTCGATATATGCAATAAAAACCGAACTTCTCCCCTTTTATATATTTACTCAGTATTTTAACGAGAAACAAATAGATGATTGAAAATGAAGTATTTAAAGTTATTATCTAATCATTTATGTGTTTGCATCATTTTTATCGTATATATAATGAATTAATACCCATAAACTGAAAATTCACAGAAACGTGGAAAAAGGCAAAATATATCCTAATTCTATGATATTTTGTTTAAATCACATACAGGAAAAGGGGATGATAAACGTCAAAATATTGCTAAATTCGATGATTTTTCGTACGAAACAAAATGCAAGAAAACTTGCTTAAAATGCAATATAATGCGACATTCTGAGATTTATAGGCCAAATCACATATCGTGATACTACATGAATAGTATCGAAATATTGGTAAAAATGAATATATTTACGTAATATCAAAGTACATGAAAAACGTGAAAAAAGTCACTATTTTACCATATTTGAGGATTTTAACTTCAAATCATAGAGCGAGGTTTCGTATTATTTAGATCCAAGAAAAGACATATGACAATGTTGTTTCCAATACAAATGATAAAAAACAATGTGTTTTCATTAGAATTAACTAAAATGTTCCTGATTTTCCATTTATATTACCGATGGAAGATGTACACGTAAAACCGCTCTAATCCGGCTGAAACGTCGATATATGCAATAAAAACCGATCTTCTCCCCTTTTCAATATCTTGCTCAGTATTTTAACTAGAAACAAATAGATGATTGAAAATGAAGTATTTAAGGTTATTATCTAATCAAATATGTGTTTGCATAATTTTTATCGTATATATAAAGAATTAATACCCATAGATTGAAAATTCACAAAAACGTGGAAAAACGGCAAAATATTGCCTTATTCGATATTTTGTTTAAATCACATAAAGGAAAAGGAGATGATACACGTCAAAATATTGCTAAATTCGAAGATTTTTCGTACGAAACAAAATGCAAGAAAACTTGCTTAAAATGCAATATTATGCGAAATTCTGAGATTTGAAGGCCAAATCACATATCGTGATACTACATGAAATAGTTTCGAAATATTGGTAAAAATGAATATATTTACGTAATATCAAACTACATGAAAAACGTGAAAAAAGTCACTATTTTACCATATTTGAGGATTTTAACTTCAAATCATAGAGCGAGGTTTCGTATTATTTAGATCCAAGAAAAGACATGACAGTGTTGTTTCCAATACAAATGATAAAACCAATGTGTTTTCATTAGAATTAACTATAGTGTTCTTGATTTTCCGTTTATATTAACGAGGGAAGATGTACACGTAAAACCGCTCTAATCAGGCTGAAACGTCGATATATGCAATAAAAACCGAACTTCTTCCCTTTTCAATATCTTACTCAGTATTTTAACGAGAAACAAATAGATGATTGAAAATGAAGTATTTAAGGTTATTATCTAATCAATTATGTGTTTGCATCATTTTTATCGTATATATAATGAATTAATAACCATAGACTGAAAATTCACAGAAACGTGGAAAAACGGCAAAATATTGCCTAATTCGATGATATTTTGTTGAAATCACATAAAGGAAAAGGAGATGATACACGTCAAAATATTGCTAAATTCGATGATTTTTCGTACGAAACAAAATGCAAGAAAACTTGCTTAAAATGCAATATTATGCGAAATTAAGAGATTTGATGGCCAAATCACATATCGTGATACCTGAATCACTCTGTTTAGCTTCTGCATACCTCTCTTGTGCCTCTGCATCCCTCTCTTGAGTTTCTTCATCCCTCTCTTAAGCCTCTGCATCACTCTCTTAAGCCTCTGCATCACTCTCGTAAGCCTCTGAATCACTCTGTTTGGCTTCTGCATCCCTCTCTTGAGCCTCTGTATCACTCTCGTAAGCCTCTGCATCCCTCTCTTGAGCCTCTGCATCACTCTCTTCAGCCTCTGCATCACTCCCTTGAGCCTCTACATCCCTCTCTTGAGTCTCTGCATCCCTCTCTTAAGCATCTGCATCACTCCCTTGAGCCTCTACATCCCTCTCCTGAGCCTCTGCATCACTCTCGTAAGCCTCTGAATCACTCTCTTGAGCCCCTCCATCCCTCTCTTGAGCTTCTGCATCACTGTCTTAAGCCTCTGCATCACTCTCGTAATCCTCTGCATCACTCTCTTAAGCCTCTGCATCACTCCCGTAAACCTCTGAATCACTCCCTTGAGCCTCAACATCACTCTCTTGAGCCCCTGCATCCCTCTATTGAGCCTCTGCATCACTCTCTTGAGCCTCTGCATCACCCTTTTAACCCTCTGCATCCCTCTTCTGAGCCTCTGCATCCCTTTCTTAAGCCTCTGCATCCCTTTCGTGAGCCTTTGCATCACTCTCTTAAGACTCTACATCCCTTTATTGTGCCTCTGCATCCCTCACTTGAGCCTCTGTATCCCTCTCTTGAGCCATTGCATCCCTCTCTTGAGCCTCTGCATCCGTCTCTTGAGCCTCTACATCCCTCTCTTAAGCCTCTGCATCACTCTCTTAAGCCTCTGCATCCCTCTCTTGAGCCTCTGCAAAAATCTCTTCAGCCTCTGCATCACTCTCCTAAGCCTCTGCATCCCTCTATTGAGCCTCTGCAAAAATCTCTTCAGCCTCTGCATTACTCTCTTATGCCTCTGCATCCCTCTCTTGAGCCTCTGAATCCCTCTCTTCATCCTCTGCATCTCTCTCTTGAGCCTCTGCATCACTCTCTTGATCCTCTGCATCCCTCTCCTGAGCCTCGGCATCCCTCTCCTTAGCCTCTGCATCACTCTCAAGAGCCTCTGCATCCCTCTCTTGTGCCTCTTCATCCCTCACTTTAGCCTCTGCATCCTTCACTTGAGCCTCTGCATCCTTCTCTTGAACTCCTGCATCCTTCTCATGAGATTCTGCATTCCTCACTTGAGCCTTTGCATCACTTTCCTAAGCCTCTGCATCCCTCTCTTGAGCCTCTGCGTCACTCACAAGAGCCTCTGCATCCCTCTGTTGTGCCTCTGCTCCCCTCACTTGAGCTTCTGCATCCCTCTCTTGAGCCCCTGCATACCTCTCTTGAGCCTCTGCATCCCTCTCTTGTGTTTCTTCATCCCTCTCTTAAGCCTCTGCATCACTCTCTTAAGCCTCTGCATCACTCTCGTAAGCCTCTGAATCACTCTGTTTAGCTTCTGCATCCCTCTTTTGAGCCTCTGCATCACTCTCTTGAGCCTCTGCATCACCCTTTTAACCCTCTGCATCCCTCTTTTGAGCCTCTGCATCCCTTTCTTAAGCCTCGGCATCCCTTTCATGAGCCTTTGCATCTCTCTCTTGAACTCCTGCATCCCTCTTATGAGCCTCTGCATCCCTCTCCTGAGCCTCTGCATCACTCTCTTAAGCCTCTGCATCCCTTTATTGTGCCTCTGCATCCCTCACTTGAGCCTCTGCATCCCTCTCTTGAGCCATTGCATCCCTCTCTTGAGCCTCTGCATCCGTCTCTTGAGCCTCTGCATCCCTCTCTTAAGCCTCTGCATCACTCTCTTAAGCCTCTGCATCCCTCTCTTGAGCCTCTGCAAAAATCTCTTCAGCCTCTGCATCACTCTCTAAAGCCTCTGCATCCCTCTCTTGAGCCTCTGAATCCCTCTCTTGATCCTCTGCATCTCTCTCTTGAGCTTCTGCATCACTCTCTTGATCCTCTGCATCCCTCTCTTGAGCCTCTGCATCATTCTCTTTAGCCTCTGCATCACTCCCTTGAGCCTCAACATCCCTCTCTTGAGCCTCTGCATCCCTCTCGTAAGCATCTGCATCACTCTCTGTAGCCTCTGCATCACTATCTTGAGCCTCTGCATCACTCTCTTGAGCCTCTGCATCCCGCACTTAAGCCTCTGCAACACTCTCTTCAGCCTCTGCATCACTCTCTTAAAACTCTGCATCACTCTCTTGAGCCTCTACATCCCTCTCTTCAGGCCCTGCATCCCTCTCTTGAGCCTCTGCATCACCCTTTTAAGCCTCCCTCTTTTGAGCCTCTGCATCACTTTCTTAAGCCTCTGCATCACTCTCTTAAGCCTCTGCATCACTCTCGTAAGCCTCTGAATCACTCTCTTGAGCCTCTGGATCCCTCTCTTGAGCCTCTGCATCACTGTCAAGAGCCTCTGCATCCCTCTCATGTGAATCTTCATCCCTCACTTTAGCCTCTGCATCCCTTTCTTGAGCCTCTGCGTCACTCACAAGAGCCTCTGCATACCTCTCTTGAGCCTCTGCATCCCTCTCCTGAGCCTCTGAATCACACTCCTGAGCCTCTGCATCACTCGCAAGAGCCTCTGCATCCCTCTCTTGTCCCTCTTCATCCCTCACTTTAGCCTCTGCATCCTTCTCTTGAGCTTCTGCATCCCTCTCTTGAACTCCTGAATCCTTCTCATGAGATTCTGCATTCCTCACTTGAGCCTTTGCATCACTCTCCTAAGCCTCTGCATCCCTCTCTTGAGCCTCTGCGTCACTCACAAGAGCCTCTGCATCCCTCTCTTGTGCCTCTGCTTCCCTCACTTGAGCTTCTGCATCCCTCTCTTGAGCCCCTGTATACCTCTCTTGAGCCTCTGCATTCCTCTCTTGAGTTTCTTCATCCCTCTCTTAAGCCTCTGCATCACTCTCTTAAGCCTCTGCATCACTCTCGTATGCCTCTGAATCACTCTGTTTAGCTTCTGCATCCCTCTCTTGAGCCTCTGCATCACTCTCTTGAGCTTCTGCATCACTCCCTTGAGCCTCTTCATCCCTCTCTTGAGCCTCTGCATCCCTCTCTTAAGCATCTGCATCACTCCCTTGAGAATCTACATCCCTCTCTTGAGCCTCTGCATCACTCTCTTAAGCCTCCCAATCACTCTCTTGAGCCCCTCCATCCCTCTCTTGAGCCTCTGCATCACTGTCGTAAGCCTCTGCATCACTCCCATAAACCTCTGAATCACTCCCTTGAGCCTCTCCATCACTCTCTTGAGCCCCTGCATCCCTCTATTGAGCCTCTGCATCACTCTCTTGAGCCTCTGCATCACCCTTTTAACCCTCTGCATCCCTCTTTTGAGCCTCTGCATCCCTTTCTTAAGCCTCGGCATCCCTTTCATGAGCCTTTGCATCTCTCTCTTGAACGCCTGCATCCCTCTTATGAGCCTCTGCATCCCTCTCTTGAGCCTCTGCATCACTCTCTTAAACCCCTGCATCCCTTTATTGTGCCACTGCATCCCTCACTTGAGCCTCTGCATCCTTCTCTTGAGCCATTGCATCCCTCTCTTGAGCTTCTGCATCCCTCTCTTGAGCCTCTGCATCCCTCTCTTAAGCCTCTGCATCCCTCTCTTAAGCCTCTGCATCCCTCTCTTGAGCCTCTGCAAAAATCTCTTCAGCCTCTGCATCACTCTCTTAAGCCTCTGCATCCCTCTCTTGAGCCTCTGAATCCCTCTCTTGATCCTCTGCATCTCTCTCTTGAGCCTCTGCATCACTCTCTTGATCCTCTGCATCCCTCTCTTGAGCCTCTGCATCACTCTCTTTAGCCTCTGCATCACTCCCTTGAGCCTCTACATCCCTCTCTTGAGCCTTTGCATTTCCCTTCGTAAGCATCTGCATCACTCTCTGTAGCCTCTGCATCACTATCTTGAGCCTCTGCATCACTCTCTTGAGCCTCTGCATCCCGCACTTAAGCCTCTGCAACACTCTCTTCAGCCTCTGCATCACTCTCTTAAGACTCTGCATCACTCTCTTGAGCCTCTGCATCCCTCTCTTGAGGCCCTGCATCCCTCTCTTGAGCCTCTGCATCACCCTTTTAAGCCTCCCTCTTTTGAGCCTCTGCATCACTTTCTTAAGCCTCTGCATCACTCTCTTAAGCCTCTGCATCACTCTCGTAAGCCTCTGAATCACTCTCTTGAGCCTCTGCATCCCTCTCTTGAGCCTCTGCATCACTGTCAAGAGCCTCTGCGTCCCTCCTGTGTGAATCTTCATCCCTCACTTTAGCCTCTGCATCCCTCTCTTGAGCCTCTGCGTCACTCACAAGAGCCTCTGCATACCTCTCTTGAGCCTCTGCATCCCTCTCCTGAGCCTCTGAATCACACTCCTGAGCCTCTGCATCACTCTCAAGAGCCTCTACATCCCTCACTTGCGCCTCTTCATCCCTCACTTTAGCCTCTGCATCCTTCTCTTGAGCCTCTGCATCCTTCTTTTGAACCCCTGCATCTTTCTCATGAGATTCTACATCCCTCACTTGAGCCTTTGCATCACTCTCTTAAGACTCTGCATCCCTCTCTTGAGCCTCTGCATCACTCCCAAGAGCCTCTGCATCCCTCTCTTGTGCCTCTGCTTCCCTCACTTGAGCCTCTGCATCCCTCTCATGAGCCCAAGCATACCTCTCTTGAGCCTCTGCATCCTCTCTTGAGTTTCTGCATCCCTCTTTTAAGCCTCTGCATCACTCTCTTAAGCCTCTGCATCACTCTCTTAAGCCTCTGCATCACTCTCGTAAGCCTCTGAATCACTCTGTTGAGCTTCTGCATCCCTCTATTGAGCCTCTGCATCACTCTCTTCAGCCTCTGCATCCCTCTCGTGAGCCTCTGCATCACTCTCTTGAGCCTCTGCATCACTCTCTTGAGCCTCTACATCTCTCTCTTGAGCCTCTGCATCCCTCTCTTAAGCATCTGCATCACACTCTCTAGCCTCTGCATCACTATCTTGAGCCTCTGCATCACTCTCTTGAGCTTCTGCATCCTTCTCTTAAGCCTTTGCAACACTCTCTATAGCCTCTGCATCACTCTCTTAAGCCTTTGCATCCCTGTCTTGATCATCTGCATCACTCTCGTAGGCCTCTGCATCATTCTCCTGAGCCTCTGCATAACTCTCTTGAGCCTCTGCATCCTTCTCTTGAGCCTCTGCAACACTCTCTTTAGCCTCTGCATTACTCTCTTAAACCTCTGAATCCCTCTCTTGAGGCCTCTGCATCACTCTCGCGAGCCTCGGCATCACTCTCTTGAGCCTCTGCATCACTCTCTTCAGTCTCTGCATCACTCTCTAGAGCCTCTGCATTACTCTCTTGAGCCTCTGCATCACTCTCTTGAGCCTCTGCATCCCTCTCTTGAGCCTCTGCATCCCTCTCTTGAGCTTCTGCATCCCTCCCTAGAGCCTTTGCATCTCTCTCTTGAGCCTCTGCATCACTCCCTTGAGCCTTTACATCCCTCTCTTGAGCCTCTGCATCCCTCTCTTAAGCATCTACATCACTCCCGTGAGCCTCTACATCCCTCTCTTGAGCCTCTGCATCACTCTCTTAAGCCTCTGAATCACTCTCTTGAGCCTCTCCATCCCTCTCTTGAGCCTCTGCATCACTATCTTAAGAATCTGCATCACTCTCGTAAGCCTCTGCATCACTCTCTTAAGCCTCTGCATCACTACCGTAAACCTCTGAATCACTCTCTTGAGCCTCTCCATCACTCTCTTGAGCCCCTGCATCCCTCTATTGAGCCTCTGCATCACCCTTTTAACCCTCTGCATCCCTCTGTTGAGCCTCTGCATCACTTTCTTAAGCCTCTGCATCCCTTTCATAAGCCTTTGCATCTCTCTCTTGAACTCCTGCATCCCTCTTATGAGCCTCTGCATCCCTCTCTTGAGCCTCTGCATCACTCTCTTAAGCCTCTGCATCCCTCTATTGTGCCTGTGCATCCCTCATTTGAGCCTCTGCATCCCTCTCTTGAGCCATTGCATCCCTCTCTTGAACCCCTGCATCCCTCTCTTGAGCCTCTGCATCCCTCTCTTAAGCCTCTGCGTCACTCTCTTAAGCCTCTGCATCACTCTCGTAAGCCTCTGAATCACTCTCTTGTGCCTCTGCATCCCTCTCTTGAGGCCCTGCATCCTTCTCTTGAGTCTCTGCATCCCTCTCTTGAGGCCCTGCATCCCTCTCTTTATCCTCTGCATCACCCTTTTAAGCCTCCCTCTTTTGAGCCTCTGCATTACTTTCTTAAGCCTCTGCATCACTTTCTTAAGCCTCTGCATCACTCTCGTAAGCCTCTGAATCACTCTCTTCAGCCTCTGCATCCCTCTCTTGAACCTCTGCATCACTGCCAAGAGCCTCTGCATCCTTCTCGTGTGAATCTTCAAACCTCACTTTAGCCTTTGCATCCCTCTCTTCATTATATATACGATAAAAATGATGCAAACACATAATTGATTAGAAATTAACCTTAAATACTTCATTTTCAATCATCTATTTGTTTCTCGTTAAAATACTGAGTAAGATATTGAAAAGGGGAGAAGTTCGGTTTTTATTGCATATATCGACGTTTCAGCCGGATTAGAGCGGTTTTACGTGTACATCTTCCATCGGTAATATAAACGGAAAATCAGGAACATTTTAGTTAATTCTAATGAAAACACATTGGTTTTATCATTTGTATTGGAAACAACATTGTCATATATCTTTTCATAGATCTAAATAATACGAAACCTCACTCTATGATTTGAAGTTAAAATCCTCAAATATGGTAAAATAGTGACTTTTTCACGTTACTGATGTAGTTTGATATTACGTAAATATATTCATTATTACCAATATTTCGATGCTATTTCATGAAGTATCACGATATGTTATTTGGCCTTTAAATCTCAGAATGTCGCATTATATTGCATTTTAAGCAAGTTTTCTTGCATTTTGTTTCGTACGAAAAATCGTCGAATTTAGCAATATTTTGACGTTTATCATCCCTTTTTCCTTTATGTGATTTAAACAAAATATCATCGAATAAGGCAATATTTTGCCGTTTTTCCACGTTTTTGTGAATTTTCAGTTTATTGTTATTAATTCATTATATATACTATAAAAAATGATGCAAACACATAATTGATTAGAAATTAACCTTAAATACTTCATTTTCAATCAACCATTTGTTTCTCGTTAAAATACTGAGTAGGATCTTGAAAAGGGGAGAAATTCGGTTTTTATTGCATATATCGACGTTTCAGCCGGATTAGAGCGGTTTTACGTGTACATCTTCCATCGGTAATATATAAACAGAAAATCAAAAACATTTTAGTTAATTCTAATGAAAACACATTTATTTTTATCGTTTGTATTGGAAACAACATTGTCATATGTCTTTTCTTGGATCTAAATAATACGAAACCTCGCTCTATTATTTGAAGTTAAAATGCTCAAATATGGTAAAATAGTGACTTTTTTCACGTTTTTCATGTAGTTTGATATTACGAATATGTATTCATTTTTACCAATATTTCGATACAATTTCATGTAGTATCACGATATGTGATTTGGCCTTCAAATCTCAGAATTTCGCATAATATTGCATTTTAAGCAAGTTTTCTTGCATTTTGTTTCGTACGACAAATCATCGAATTTAGCAATATTTTGACGTTTATCATCTCCTTTTCCTTTATGTGATTTAAACAAAATATCATCGAATTAGGCAATATTTTGCCTTTTTTCCAAGTTTTTGTGAATTTTCAGTCTATGGGTATTAATTCATTATATATACGATAAAAATGATGCAAACACATAATTGATTAGATAATAACCTTAAATAATTCATTTTCAATCATCTATTTGTTTCTCGTTAAAATACTGAGTAAGATATTGAAAAGGGGAGAAGTTCGGTTTTTATTGCATATATCGACGTTTCAGCCGGATTAGAGCGGTTTTACGTGTACTTCTTCCATCGGTAATATAAACGGAAAATCAGGAACATTTTAGTTAATTCTAATGAAAACACATTGGTTTTATCATTTGTATTGGAAACAACATTGTCATATGTCTTTTCATGGATCTAAATAATACGAAACCTCACTCTATGATTTGAAGCTAAAATCCTCAAATATGGTAAAATAGTGACTTTTTTCACATTTTTCATATAGTTTGATATTACGTAAATATATTCATTTTTACCAATATTTCGATACTATTTCATGTAGTATCACGATATGTGATTTGGCCTTCATATCTCAGAATTTCGCATAATATTGCATTTTAAGCAAGTTTTCTTCCATTTTGTTTCGTACGACATATCATCGAATTTAGCAATATTTTGACGTTTATCATCTCCTTTTCCTTTATGTGATTTAAACAAAATATCATCGAATTAGGAAATATTTTGCCTTTTTTCTAAGTTTTTGTGAATTTTCAGTCTATGGGTATTAATTCATTATATATACGATAAAAATGATGCAAACACATAATTGATTAGATAATAACCTTAAATAATTAATTTTCAATCATCTATTTGTTTCTCGTTAAAATACTGAGTAAGATATTGAAAAGGGGAGAAGTTCGGTTTTTATTGCATATATCGACGTTTCAGCCGGATTAGAGCGGTTTTACGTGTACATCTTCCATCGGTAATATAAACGGAAAATCAGGAACATTTTAGTTAATTCTAATGAAAACACATTGGTTTTATCATTTGTATTGGAAACAACATTGTCATATGTCTTTTCATGGATTTAATAATACGAAACCTCACTCTATGATTTGAAGTTAAAATCCTCAAATATGGTAAAATAGTGACTTTTTCACGTTACTCATGTAGTTTGATATTACGTAAATATATTCATTATTACCAATATTTCGATGCTATTTCATGAAGTATCACGATATGTGATTTGGCCTTTAAATCTCAGAATGTCGCATTATATTGCATTTTAAGCAAGTTTTCTTGCATTTTGTTTCGTACGCAAAATGATCGAATTTAGCAATATTTTGACGTTTATCATCCCTTTTTCCTCTATGTGATTTAAACAAAATATCATCGAATTAGGCAATATTTTGCCGTTTTTCCACGTTTCTGTGAATTTTCAGTCTATGGGTATTAATTCATTATATATACGATAAAAATGATGCAAACACATAATTGATTAGATAATTACCTTAAATACTTCATTTTCAATCATCTATTTGTTTCTCGTTAAAATACTGAGGTATTGAAAAGGGGAGAAGTTCGGTTTTTATTGCATATATCGACGTTTCAGCCGGATTCGAGCGGTTTTACGTGTACATCTTCCATCGGTAATATATAAACAGAAAATCAAAAACATTTTAGTTAATTCTAATGAAAACACATTTATTTTTATCGTTTGTATTGGAAACAACATTGTCATATGTCTTTTCTTGGATCTAAATAATACGAAACCTCGCTCTATGATTTGAAGTTAAATTCCTCAAATATGGTTAAATAGTGACTTTTTTCACGTTTTTCATGTAGTTTGATATTACGTAAATATATTCATTTTTACCAATATATGGATACTATTTCAAGTAGTATCAAGATATGTGATTTCGCCTTCAAATCTCAGAATTTTGCATAATATTGCATATTAAGCATGTTTTCTTGCATTTTGTTTCGTACGAAAAATCGTCGAATTTAGCAATATTTTGACGTTTATCATCCTCTTTTCCTTTATGTGATTTAAACAAAATATCATCGAATAAGGCAATATTTTGCCGTTTTTCCACGTTTTTGTGAATTTTCAGTTTATTGTTATTAATTCATTAAATATACTATAAAAAATGATGCAAACACATAATTGATTAGAAATTAACCTTAAATACTTCATTTTCAATCAACCATTTGTTTCTCGTTAAAATACTGAGTAGGATATTGAAAAGGGGAGAAATTCGGTTTTTATTGCATATATCGACGTTTCAGCCGGATTAGAGCGGTTTTACGTGTACATCTTCCATCAGTAATATAAACGGAAAATCAGGAACATTTTAGTTAATTCTAATGAAAATACATTGGTTTTATCATTTGTATTGGAAACAACATTGTCATATGTCTTTTCTTGGATCTAAATAATACGAAACCTCGCTCTATGATTTGAAGTTAAAATCCTCAAATATGGTAAAATAGTGACTTTTTTCACGTTTTTCATGTAGTTTGATATTACGTAAATATATTCATTTTTACCAATATTTCGATACTATTTCATGTAGTATCAGGATATGTGATTTGGTCTTCAAATCTCAGAATTTCGCATAATATTGCATTTTAAGCAAGTTTTCTTGCATTTTGTTTCGTACGAAAAATCATCAAATTTAGCAATATTTTGACGTTTATCATCCCCTTTTTATCTATGTGATTAAAACAAAATATCATCGAATTAGGCAATATTTAGCCGTTTTTCCACGTTTCTGTTAATTTTCAGTCTATGGGTATTAATTCATTATATATACGATAAAAATGATGCAAACATAATTGATTAGATAATAACCTTAAATACTTCATTTTCAATCATCTATTTGTTTCTCGTTAAAATACTGAGTAAGATATTGAAAAGGGGAGAAGTTCGGTTTTTATTGCATATATCGACGTTTCAGCCGGATTAGAGCGGTTTTACGTGTACATCTTCCATCGGTAATATATAAACAGAAAATCAAAAACATTTTAGTTAATTCTAATGAAAACACATTTAATTTTATCGTTTGTACTGGTGCCATTGTCATATGTCTTTTCTTGGATCTAAATAATACGAAACCTCGCTCTATGATTTGAAGTTAAATTTCTCAAATATGGTTAAATAGTGACTTTTTTCACGTTTTTCATGTAGTTTGATATTACGTAAATATATTCATTTTTACCAATATTTCGATACTAATTCAAGTAGTATCAATATATGTGATTTCGTCTTCAAATCTCAGAATTTCACATAATATTGCAATTTAAGCAAGTTTTCTTGCATTTTGTTTCGTACGAAATATCGTCGAACTTAGCAATATTTTGACGTTTATCATCCCCTTTTCCTTTATGTGATTTAAACAAAATATCATCGAATAAGGCAATGTTTTGCCGTTTTTCCACGTTTTTGTGAATTTTCAGTTTATTATTATTAATTCATTATATATACGATAAAAATGATGCAAACACATAATTGATTAGAAATTTACCTTAAATACTTCATTTTCAATCAACCATTTGTTTCTCGTTAAAATACTGAGTTGGATATTGAAAAGGGGAGAAGTTCGGTTTTTATTGCATATATCGACGTTTCAGCCGGATTATAGCGGTTTTACGTGTACATCTTCCATCGGTAATATAAACGGAAAATCAGGAACATTTTAGTTAATTCTAATGAAAACACATTGGTTTTATCATTTGTATTGGAAACAACATTGTCATATGTCTTTTCATAGATCTAAATAATACGAAACCTCACTCTATGATTTGAAGTTAAAATCCTCAAATATGGTAAAATAGTGACTTTTTCACGTTACTGATGTAGTTTGATATTACGTAAATATATTCATTATTACCAATATTTCGATGCTATTTCATGAAGTATCACGATATGTTATTTGGCCTTTAAATCTCAGAATGTCGCATTATATTGCATTTTAAGCAAGTTTTCTTGCATTTTGTTTCGTACGAAAAATCGTCGAATTTAGCAATATTTTGACGTTTATCATCCCCTTTTCCTTTATGTGATTTAAACAAAATATCATCGAATAAGGCAATATTTTGCCGTTTTTCCACGTTTTTGTGAATTTTCAGTTTATTGTTATTAATTCAAAAAATATACTATAAAAAATGATGCAAACACATAATTGATTAGAAATTAACCTTAAATACTTCATTTTCAATCAACCATTTGTTTCTCGTTAAAATACTGAGTAGGATATTGAAAAGGAGAGAAATTCGGATTTTATTGCATATATCGACGTTTCAGCCGGATTAGAGCGGTTTTACGTGTACATCTTTCATCAGTAATATAAACGGAAAATCAGGAACATTTTAGTTAATTCTAATGAAAACACATTGGTGTTATCATTTGTATTGGAAACAACATTGTCATATGTCTTTTCTTGGATCTAAATAATACGAAACCTCGCTCTATGATTTGAAGTTAAATTTCTCAAATATGGTTAAATAGTGACTTTTTTCACGTTTTTCATGTAGTTTGATATTACGCATATATATTCATTTTTACCAATATTTGGATACTATTTCAAGTAGTATCAAGATATGTGATTTCGCCTTCAAATCTCAGAATGTCGCATTATATTGCATTTTAAGCAAGTTTTCTTGCATTTTGTTTCGTACGAAAAATGATCGAATTTAGCAATATTTTGACGTTTATCATCCCCTTTTCCTCTATGTGATTTAAACAAAATATCATCGAATTAGGCAATATTTTGCCGTTTTTCCACGTTTCTGTGAATTTTCTGTCTATGGGTATTAATTCATTATATATACGATAAAAATGATGCATACACATAAATGATTAGATAATAACCTTAAATACTTCATTTTCAATCATCTATTTGTTTCTCGTTAAAATACTGAGTAGGATAATGAAAAGGGGAGAAATTCGGTTTTTATTGCATATATCGACGTTTCAGCCGGATTAGAGCGGTTTTACGTGTACATTTTCCATCGGTAATATATAAACGGAAAATCAAAAACATTTTAGTTAATTCTAATGAAAACACATTTATTTTTATCGTTTGTACTGGTGCCATTGTCATATGTCTTTTCTTGGATCTAAATAATACGAAACCTCGCTCTATGATTTGAAGTTAAATTTCTCAAATATGGTTAAATAGTGACTTTTTTCACGTTTTTCATGTAGTTTGATATTACGTAAATATATTCATTTTTACCAATATTTCGATACTAATTCAAGTAGTATCAATATATGTGATTTCGTCTTCAAATCTCAGAATTTCACATAATATTGCAATTTAAGCAAGTTTTCTTGCATTTTGTTTCGTACGAAATATCGTCGAACTTAGCAATATTTTGACGTTTATCATCCCCTTTTCCTTTATGTGATTTAAACAAAATATCATCGAATAAGGCAATGTTTTGCCGTTTTTCCACGTTTTTGTGAATTTTCAGTTTATTGTTATTAATTCATTATATATACGATAAAAATGATGCAAACACATAATTGATTAGAAATTTACCTTAAATACTTCATTTTCAATCAACCATTTGTTTCTCGTTAAAATACTGAGTTGGATATTGAAAAGGGGAGAAGTTCGGTTTTTATTGCATATATCGACGTTTCAGCCGGATTAGAGCGGTTTTACGTGTACATCTTCCATCGGTAATATAAACGGAAAATCAGGAACATTTTAGTTAATTCTAATGAAAACACATTGGTTTTATCATTTGTATTGGAAACAACATTGTCATATGTCTTTTCATAGATCTAAATAATACGAAACCTCACTCTATGATTTGAAGTTAAAATCCTCAAATATGGTAAAATAGTGACTTTTTCACGTTACTGATGTAGTTTGATATTACGTAAATATATTCATTATTACCAATATTTCGATGCTATTTCATGAAGTATCACGATATGTGATTTGGCCTTTAAATCTCAGAATGTCGCATTATATTGCATTTTAAGCAAGTTTTCTTGCATTTTGTTTCGTACGAAAAATCGTCGAATTTAGCAATATTTTGACGTTTATCATCCCCTTTTCCTTTATGTGATTTAAACAAAATATCATCGAATAAGGCAATATTTTGCCGTTTTTCCACGTTTTTGTGAATTTTCAGTTTATTGTTATTAATTCATTATATATACTATAAAAAATGATGCAAACACATAATTGATTAGAAATTAACCTTAAATACTTCATTTTCAATCAACCATTTGTTTCTCGTTAAAATACTGAGTAGGATCTTGAAAAGGGGAGAAATTCGGTTTTTATTGCATATATCGACGTTTCAGCCGGATTAGAGCGGTTTTACGTGTACATCTTCCATCGGTAATATATAAACAGAAAATCAAAAACATTTTAGTTAATTCTAATGAAAACACATTTATTTTTATCATTTGTATTGGAAACAACATTGTCATATGTCTTTTCTTGGATCTAAATAATACGAAACCTCGCTCTATGATTTGAAGTTAAATTTCTCAAATATGGTTAAATAGTGACTTTTTTCACGTTTTTCATGTAGTTTGATATTACGCATATATATTCATTTTTACCAATATTTGGATACTATTTCAAGTAGTATCAAGATATGTGATTTCGCCTTCAAATCTCAGAATGTCGCATTATATTGCATTTTAAGCAAGTTTTCTTGCATTTTGTTTCGTACGAAAAATGATCGAATTTAGCAATATTTTGACGTTTATCATCCCCTTTTCCTCTATGTGATTTAAACAAAATATCATCGAATTAGGCAATATTTTGCCGTTTTTCCACGTTTCTGTGAATTTTCTGTCTATGGGTATTAATTCATTATATATACGATAAAAATGATGCATACACATAAATGATTAGATAATAACCTTAAATACTTCATTTTCAATCATCTATTTGTTTCTCGTTAAAATACTGAGTAGGATAATGAAAAGGGGAGAAATTCGGTTTTTATTGCATATATCGACGTTTCAGCCGGATTAGAGCGGTTTTACGTGTACATTTTCCATCGGTAATATATAAACGGAAAATCAAAAACATTTTAGTTAATTCTAATGAAAACACATTTATTTTTATCGTTTGTATTGGAAACAACATTGTCATATGTCTTTTCTTGGATCTAAATAATACGAAACCTCGCTCTATGATTTGAAGTTAAAATCCTCTAATATGGTTAAATAGTGACTTTTTTCACGTTTTTCATGTAGTTTGATATTACGTAAATATATTCATTTTTACCAATATTTCGATACTATTTCATGTAGTATCAGGATATGTGATTTGGCCTTCAAATCTCAGAATTTCGCATAATATTGCATTTTAAGCAAGTTTTCTTGCATTTTGTTTCGTACGAAAAATCATCAAATTTAGCAATATTTTGACGTTTATCATCCCCTTTTTATCTATGTGATTAAAACAAAATATCATCGAATAAGGCAATATTTAGCCGTTTTTCCACGTTTCTGTGAATTTTCAGTCTATGGGTATTAATTCATTATATATACGATAAAAATGATGCAAACACATATTTTATTGCATTTTGTTTCGTACGAAAAATCATCAAATTTAGCAATATTTTGACGTTTATCATCCCCTTTTCCTCTATGTGATTAAAACAAAATATCATCGAATTAGGCAATATTTAGCCGTTTTTCCACGTTTCTGTGAATTTTCAGTCTATGGGTATTAATTCATTATATATACGATAAAAATGATGCAAACACATAATTGATTAGATAATAACCTTAAATACTTCATTTTCAATCGTCTATTTGTTTCTCGTTAAAATACTGAGTAAGATATTGAAAAGGGGAGAAGTTCGGTTTTTATTGCATATATCGACGTTTCAGCCGGATTAGAGCGGTTTTACGTGTACATCTTCCATCGGTAATATATAAACAGAAAATCAAAAACATTTTAGTTAATTCTAATGAAAACACATTTAATTTTATCGTTTGTACTGGTGCCATTGTCATATGTCTTTTCTTGGATCTAAATAATACGAAACCTCGCTCTATGATTTGAAGTTAAATTTCTCAAATATGGTAAAATAGTGACTTTTTTCACGTTTTTCATGTACTTTGATATTACGAATATGTATTCATTTTTACCAATATTTCGATACTATTTCATGTAGTATCACGATATGTGATTTGGCCTTCAAATCTCAGAATTTCGCATAATATTGCATTTTAAGCAAGTTTTCTTGCATTTTGTTTCGTACGAAAAATCATCGAATTTATCAATATTTTGACGTTTATCATCTCCTTTTCCTTTAGGTGATTTAAATAAAATATCATCGAATTAGGCAATATTTTGCCATTTTTCCACGTTTTTGTGAATTTTCTGTCTATGGGTATTTATTCATAATATATACGATAAAAATGATGCAAACACATAATTGATTAGATAATAACCTTAAATAATTCATTTTCAATCATCTATTTGTTTCTCGTTAAAATACTGAGTAAGATATTGAAAAGGGGAGAAGTTCGGTTTTTATTGCATATATCGACGTTTCAGCCGGATTAGAGCGGTTTTACGTGTACATCTTCCATCGGTAATATAAACGGAAAATCAGGAACATTTTAGTTAATTCTAATGAAAACACATTGGTTTTATCATTTGTATTGGAAACAACATTGTCATATGTCTTTTCATGGATCTAAATAATACGAAACCTCACTCTATGATTTGAAGTCAAAATCCTCAAATATGGTAAATTAGTGACTTTTTCACGTTACTCATGTAGTTTGATATTACGTAAATATATTCAATATTACCAATATTTCGATGCTATTTCATGAAGTATCACGATATGTGATTTGGCCTTTAAATCTCAGAATGTCGCATTATATTGCATTTTAAGCAAGTTTTCTTGCATTTTGTTTCGTACGAAAAATGATCGAATTTAGCAATATTTTGACGTTTATCATCCCCTTTTCCTCTATGTGATTTAAACAAAATATCATCGAATTAGGCAATATTTTGCCGTTTTTCCACGTTTCTGTGAATTTTCAGTCTATGGGTATTAATTCATTATATATACGATAAAAATGATGCAAACACATAATTGATTAGATAATTACCTTAAATACTTCATTTTCAATCATCTATTTGTTTCTCGTTAAAAAACTGAGATATTGAAAAGGGGAGAAGTTCGGTTTTTATTGCATATATCGACGTTTCAGCCGGATTCGAGCGGTTTTACGTGTACATCTTCCATCGGTAATATATAAACAGAAAATCAAAAACATTTTAGTTAATTCTAATGAAAACACATTTATTTTTATCGTTTGTATTGGAAACAACATTGTCATATGTCTTTTCTTGGATCTAAATAATACGAAACCTCGCTCTATGATTTGAAGTTAAATTCCTCAAATATGGTTAAATAGTGACTTTTTTCACGTTTTTCATGTAGTTTGATATTACGTAAATATATTAATTTTTACCAATATTTGGATACTATTTCAAGTAGTATCAAGATATGTGATTTCGCCTTCAAATCTCAGAATTTTGCATAATATTGCATATTAAGCATGTTTTCTTGCATTTTGTTTCGTACGAAAAATCGTCGAATTTAGCAATATTTTGAAGTTTATCATCCTCTTTTCCTTTATGTGATTTAAACAAAATATCATCGAATAAGCCGTTTATATATTTAGCCGTTTTTCCACGTTTCTGTTAATTTTCAGTCTATGGGTATTAATTCATTATATATACGATAAAAATGATGCAAACACATAATTGATTAGATAATAACCTTAAATACTTCATTTTCAATCATCTATTTGTTTCTCGTTAAAATACTGAGTAAGATATTGAAAAGGGGAGAAGTTCAGTTTTTATTGCATATATCGACGTTTCAGCCGGATTAGAGCGGTTTTACGTGTACATCTTCCATCGGTAATATATAAACAGAAAATCAAAAACATTTTAGTTAATTCTAATGAAAACACATTTAATTTTATCGTTTGTACTGGTGCCATTGTCATATGTCTTTTCTTGGATCTAAATAATACGAAACCTCGCTCTATGATTTGAAGTTAAATTTCTCAAATATGGTTAAATAGTGACTTTTTTCACGTTTTTCATGTAGTTTGATATTACGTAAATATATTCATTTTTACCAATATTTCGATACTAATTCAAGTAGTATCAATATATGTGATTTCGTCTTCAAATCTCAGAATTTCACATAATATTGCAATTTAAGCAAGTTTTCTTGCATTTTGTTTCGTACGAAATATCGTCGAACTTAGCAATATTTTGACGTTTATCATCCCCTTTTCCTTTATGTGATTTAAACAAAATATCATCGAATAAGGCAATGTTTTGCCGTTTTTCCACGTTTTTGTGAATTTTCAGTTTATTGTTATTAATTCATTATATATACGATAAAAATGATGCAAACACATAATTGATTAGAAATTTACCTTAAATACTTCATTTTCAATCAACCATTTGTTTCTCGTTAAAATACTGAGTTGGATATTGAAAAGGGGAGAAGTTCGGTTTTTATTGCATATATCGACGTTTCAGCCGGATTAGAGCGGTTTTACGTGTACATCTTCCATCGGTAATATAAACGGAAAATCAGGAACATTTTAGTTAATTCTAATGAAAACACATTGGTTTTATCATTTGTATTGGAAACAACATTGTCATATGTCTTTTCATAGATCTAAATAATACGAAACCTCACTCTATGATTTGAAGTTAAAATCCTCAAATATGGTAAAATAGTGACTTTTTCACGTTACTGATGTAGTTTGATATTACGTAAATATATTCATTATTACCAATATTTCGATGCTATTTCATGAAGTATCACGATATGTGATTTGGCCTTTAAATCTCAGAATGTCGCATTATATTGCATTTTAAGCAAGTTTTCTTGCATTTTGTTTCGTACGAAAAATCGTCGAATTTAGCAATATTTTGACGTTTATCATCCCCTTTTCCTTTCTGTGATTTAAACAAAATATCATCGAATAAGGCAATATTTTGCCGTTTTTCCACGTTTTTGTGAATTTTCAGTTTATTGTTATTAATTCATTATATATACTATAAAAAATGATGCAAACACATAATTGATTAGAAATTAACCTTAAATACTTCATTTTCAATCAACCATTTGTTTCTCGTTAAAATACTGAGTAGGATCTTGAAAAGGGGAGAAATTCGGTTTTTATTGCATATATCGACGTTTCAGCCGGATTAGAGCGGTTTTACGTGTACATCTTCCATCGGTAATATATAAACAGAAAATCAAAAACATTTTAGTTAATTCTAATGAAAACACATTTATTTTTATCGTTTGTATTGGAAACAACATTGTCATATGTCTTTTCTTGGATCTAAATAATACGAAACCTCGCTCTATGATTTGAAGTTAAATTCCTCAAATATGGTTAAATAGTGACTTTTTTCACGTTTTTCATGTAGTTTGATATTACGTAAATATATTCATTTTTACCAATATTTCGATGCTATTTCATGAAGTATCACGATATGTGATTTGGCCTTTAAATCTCAGAATGTCGCATTATATTGCATTTTAAGCAAGTTTTCTTGCATTTTGTTTCGTACGAAAAATCGTCGAATTTAGCAATATTTTGACGTTTATCATCCCCTTTTCCTTTATGTGATTTAAACAAAATATCATCGAATAAGGCAATATTTTGCCGTTTTTCCACGTTTTTGTGAATTTTCAGTTTATTGTTATTAATTCAAAAAATATACTATAAAAAATGATGCAAACACATAATTGATTAGAAATTAACCTTAAATACTTCATTTTCAATCAACCATTTGTTTCTCGTTAAAATACTGAGTAGGATATTGAAAAGGAGAGAAATTCGGATTTTATTGCATATATCGACGTTTCAGCCGGATTAGAGCGGTTTTACGTGTACATCTTTCATCAGTAATATAAACGGAAAATCAGGAACATTTTAGTTAATTCTAATGAAAACACATTGGTGTTATCATTTGTATTGGAAACAACATTGTCATATGTCTTTTCTTGGATCTAAATAATACGAAACCTCGCTCTATGATTTGAAGTTAAATTTCTCAAATATGGTTAAATAGTGACTTTTTTCACGTTTTTCATGTAGTTTGATATTACGCATATATATTCATTTTTACCAATATTTGGATACTATTTCAAGTAGTATCAAGATATGTGATTTCGCCTTCAAATCTCAGAATGTCGCATTATATTGCATTTTAAGCAAGTTTTCTTGCATTTTGTTTCGTACGAAAAATGATCGAATTTAGCAATATTTTGACGTTTATCATCCCCTTTTCCTCTATGTGATTTAAACAAAATATCATCGAATTAGGCAATATTTTGCCGTTTTTCCACGTTTCTGTGAATTTTCTGTCTATGGGTATTAATTCATTATATATACGATAAAAATGATGCATAGACATAAATGATTAGATAATAACCTTAAATACTTCATTTTCAATCATCTATTTGTTTCTCGTTAAAATACTGAGTAGGATAATGAAAAGGGGAGAAATTCGGTTTTTATTGCATATATCGACGTTTCAGCCGGATTAGAGCGGTTTTACGTGTACATTTTCCATCGGTAATATATAAACGGAAAATCAAAAACATTTTAGTTAATTCTAATGAAAACACATTTATTTTTATCGTGTGTACTGGTGCCATTGTCATATGTCTTTTCTTGGATCTAAATAATACGAAACCTCGCTCTATGATTTGAAGTTAAATTTCTCAAATATGGTTAAATAGTGACTTTTTTCACGTTTTTCATGTAGTTTGATATTACGTAAATATATTCATTTTTACCAATATTTCGATACTAATTCAAGTAGTATCAATATATGTGATTTCGTCTTCAAATCTCAGAATTTCACATAATATTGCAATTTAAGCAAGTTTTCTTGCATTTTGTTTCGTACGAAATATCGTCGAACTTAGCAATATTTTGACGTTTATCATCCCCTTTTCCTTTATGTGATTTAAACAAAATATCATCGAATAAGGCAATGTTTTGCCGTTTTTCCACGTTTTTGTGAATTTTCAGTTTATTGTTATTAATTCATTATATATACGATAAAAATGATGCAAACACATAATTGATTAGAAATTTACCTTAAATACTTCATTTTCAATCAACCATTTGTTTCTCGTTAAAATACTGAGTTGGATATTGAAAAGGGGAGAAGTTCGGTTTTTATTGCATATATCGACGTTTCAGCCGGATTAGAGCGGTTTTACGTGTACATCTTCCATCGGTAATATAAACGGAAATTCAGGAACATTTTAGTTAATTCTAATGAAAACACATTGGTTTTATCATTTGTATTGGAAACAACATTGTCATATGTCTTTTCATAGATCTAAATAATACGAAACCTCACTCTATGATTTGAAGTTAAAATCCTCAAATATGGTAAAATAGTGACTTTTTCACGTTACTGATGTAGTTTGATATTACGTAAATATATTCATTATTACCAATATTTCGATGCTATTTCATGAAGTATCACGATATGTGATTTGGCCTTTAAATCTCAGAATGTCGCATTATATTGCATTTTAAGCAAGTTTTCTTGCATTTTGTTTCGTACGAAAAATCGTCGAATTTAGCAATATTTTGACGTTTATCATCCCCTTTTCCTTTATGTGATTTAAACAAAATATCATCGAATAAGGCAATATTTTGCCGTTTTTCCACGTTTTTGTGAATTTTCAGTTTATTGTTATTAATTCATTATATATACTATAAAAAATGATGCAAACACATAATTGATTAGAAATTAACCTTAAATACTTCATTTTCAATCAACCATTTGTTTCTCGTTAAAATACTGAGTAGGATCTTGAAAAGGGGAGAAATTCGGTTTTTATTGCATATATCGACGTTTCAGCCGGATTAGAGCGGTTTTACGTGTACATCTTCCATCGGTAATATATAAACAGAAAATCAAAAACATTTTAGTTAATTCTAATGAAAACACATTTATTTTTATCGTTTGTATTGGAAACAACATTGTCATATGTCTTTTCTTGGATCTAAATAATACGAAACCTCGCTCTATGATTTGAAGTTAAATTCCTCAAATATGGTTAAATAGTGACTTTTTTCACGTTTTTCATGTAGTTTGATATTACGTAAATATATTCATTTTTACCAATATTTCGATGCTATTTCATGAAGTATCACGATATGTGATTTGGCCTTTAAATCTCAGAATGTCGCATTATATTGCATTTTAAGCAAGTTTTCTTGCATTTTGTTTCGTACGAAAAATCGTCGAATTTAGCAATATTTTGACGTTTATCATCCCCTTTTCCTTTATGTGATTTAAACAAAATATCATCGAATAAGGCAATATTTTGCCGTTTTTCCACGTTTTTGTGAATTTTCAGTTTATTGTTATTAATTCAAAAAATATACTATAAAAAATGATGCAAACACATAATTGATTAGAAATTAACCTTAAATACTTCATTTTCAATCAACCATTTGTTTCTCGTTAAAATACTGAGTAGGATATTGAAAAGGAGAGAAATTCGGTTTTTATTGCATATATCGACGTTTCAGCCGGATTAGAGCGGTTTTACGTGTACATCTTTCATCAGTAATATAAACGGAAAATCAGGAACATTTTAGTTAATTCTAATGAAAACACATTGGTGTTATCATTTGTATTGGAAACAACATTGTCATATGTCTTTTCTTGGATCTAAATAATACGAAACCTCGCTCTATGATTTGAAGTTAAATTTCTCAAATATGGTTAAATAGTGACTTTTTTCACGTTTTTCATGTAGTTTGATATTACGCATATATATTCATTTTTACCAATATTTGGATACTATTTCAAGTAGTATCAAGATATGTGATTTCGCCTTCAAATCTCAGAATGTCGCATTATATTGCATTTTAAGCAAGTTTTCTTGCATTTTGTTTCGTACGAAAAATGATCGAATTTAGCAATATTTTGACGTTTATCATCCCCTTTTCCTCTATGTGATTTAAACAAAATATCATCGAATTAGGCAATATTTTGCCGTTTTTCCACGTTTCTGTGAATTTTCTGTCTATGGGTATTAATTCATTATATATACGATAAAAATGATGCATACACATAAATGATTAGATAATAACCTTAAATACTTCATTTTCAATCATCTATTTGTTTCTCGTTAAAATACTGAGTAGGATAATGAAAAGGGGAGAAATTCGGTTTTTATTGCATATATCGACGTTTCAGCCGGATTAGAGCGGTTTTACGTGTACATTTTCCATCGGTAATATATAAACGGAAAATCAAAAACATTTTAGTTAATTCTAATGAAAACACATTTATTTTTATCGTTTGTATTGGAAACAACATTGTCATATGTCTTTTCTTGGATCTAAATAATACGAAACCTCGCTCTATGATTTGAAGTTAAAATCCTCTAATATGGTTAAATAGTGACTTTTTTCACGTTTTTCATGTAGTTTGATATTACGTAAATATATTCATTTTTACCAATATTTCGATACTATTTCATGTAGTATCAGGATATGTGATTTGGCCTTCAAATCTCAGAATTTCGCATAATATTGCATTTTAAGCAAGTTTTCTTGCATTTTGTTTCGTACGAAAAATCATCAAATTTAGCAATATTTTGACGTTTATCATCCCCTTTTTATCTATGTGATTAAAACAAAATATCATCGAATAAGGCAATATTTAGCCGTTTTTCCACGTTTCTGTGAATTTTCAGTCTATGGGTATTAATTCATTATATATACGATAAAAATGATGCAAACACATATTTTATTGCATTTTGTTTCGTACGAAAAATCATCAAATTTAGCAATATTTTGACGTTTATCATCCCCTTTTCCTCTATGTGATTAAAACAAAATATCATCGAATTAGGCAATATTTAGCCGTTTTTCCACGTTTCTGTGAATTTTCAGTCTATGGGTATTAATTCATTATATATACGATAAAAATGATGCAAACACATAATTGATTAGATAATAACCTTAAATACTTCATTTTCAATCGTCTATTTGTTTCTCGTTAAAATACTGAGTAAGATATTGAAAAGGGGAGAAGTTCGGTTTTTATTGCATATATCGACGTTTCAGCCGGATTAGAGCGGTTTTACGTGTACATCTTCCATCGGTAATATATAAACAGAAAATCAAAAACATTTTAGTTAATTCTAATGAAAACACATTTAATTTTATCGTTTGTACTGGTGCCATTGTCATATGTCTTTTCTTGGATCTAAATAATACGAAACCTCGCTCTATGATTTGAAGTTAAATTTCTCAAATATGGTAAAATAGTGACTTTTTTCACGTTTTTCATGTACTTTGATATTACGAATATGTATTCATTTTTACCAATATTTCGATACTATTTCATGTAGTATCACGATATGTGATTTGGCCTTCAAATCTCAGAATTTCGCATAATATTGCATTTTAAGCAAGTTTTCTTGCATTTTGTTTCGTACGAAAAATCATCGAATTTATCAATATTTTGACGTTTATCATCTCCTTTTCCTTTATGTGATTTAAATAAAATATCATCGAATTAGGCAATATTTTGCCATTTTTCCACGTTTTTGTGAATTTTCTGTCTATGGGTATTTATTCATAATATATACGATAAAAATGATGCAAACACATAATTGATTAGATAATAACCTTAAATAATTCATTTTCAATCATCTATTTGTTTCTCGTTAAAATACTGAGTAAGATATTGAAAAGGGGAGAAGTTCGGTTTTTATTGCATATATCGACGTTTCAGTCGGATTAGAGCGGTTTTACGTGTACATCTTCCATCGGTAATATAAACGGAAAATCAGGAACATTTTAGTTAATTCTAATGAAAACACATTGGTTTTATCATTTGTATTGGAAACAACATTGTCATATGTCTTTTCATGGATCTAAATAATACGAAACCTCACTCTATGATTTGAAGTCAAAATCCTCAAATATGGTAAAATAGTGACTTTTTCACGTTACTCATGTAGTTTGATATTACGTAAATATATTCAATATTACCAATATTTCGATGCTATTTCATGAAGTATCACGATATGTGATTTGGCCTTTAAATCTCAGAATGTCGCATTATATTGCATTTTAAGCAAGTTTTCTTGCATTTTGTTTCGTACGAAAAATGATCGAATTTAGCAATATTTTGACGTTTATCATCCCCTTTTCCTCTATGTGATTTAAACAAAATATCATCGAATTAGGCAATATTTTGCCGTTTTTCCACGTTTCTGTGAATTTTCAGTCTATGGGTATTAATTCATTATATATACGATAAAAATGATGCAAACACATAATTGATTAGATAATTACCTTAAATACTTCATTTTCAATCATCTATTTGTTTCTCGTTAAAAAACTGAGATATTGAAAAGGGGAGAAGTTCGGTTTTTATTGCATATATCGACGTTTCAGCCGGATTCGAGCGGTTTTACGTGTACATCTTCCATCGGTAATATATAAACAGAAAATCAAAAACATTTTAGTTAATTCTAATGAAAACACATTTATTTTTATCGTTTGTATTGGAAACAACATTGTCATATGTCTTTTCTTGGATCTAAATAATACGAAACCTCGCTCTATGATTTGAAGTTAAATTCCTCAAATATGGTTAAATAGTGACTTTTTTCACGTTTTTCATGTAGTTTGATATTACGTAAATATATTAATTTTTACCAATATTTGGATACTATTTCAAGTAGTATCAAGATATGTGATTTCGCCTTCAAATCTCAGAATTTTGCATAATATTGCATATTAAGCATGTTTTCTTGCATTTTGTTTCGTACGAAAAATCGTCGAATTTAGCAATATTTTGAAGTTTATCATCCTCTTTTCCTTTATGTGATTTAAACAAAATATCATCGAATAAGCCGTTTATATATTTAGCCGTTTTTCCACGTTTCTGTTAATTTTCAGTCTATGGGTATTAATTCATTATATATACGATAAAAATGATGCAAACACATAATTGATTAGATAATAACCTTAAATACTTCATTTTCAATCATCTATTTGTTTCTCGTTAAAATACTGAGTAAGATATTGAAAAGGGGAGAAGTTCAGTTTTTATTGCATATATCGACGTTTCAGCCGGATTAGAGCGGTTTTACGTGTACATCTTCCATCGGTAATATATAAACAGAAAATCAAAAACATTTTAGTTAATTCTAATGAAAACACATTTAATTTTATCGTTTGTACTGGTGCCATTGTCATATGTCTTTTCTTGGATCTAAATAATACGAAACCTCGCTCTATGATTTGAAGTTAAATTTCTCAAATATGGTTAAATAGTGACTTTTTTCACGTTTTTCATGTAGTTTGATATTACGTAAATATATTCATTTTTACCAATATTTCGATACTAATTCAAGTAGTATCAATATATGTGATTTCGTCTTCAAATCTCAGAATTTCACATAATATTGCAATTTAAGCAAGTTTTCTTGCATTTTGTTTCGTACGAAATATCGTCGAACTTAGCAATATTTTGACGTTTATCATCCCCTTTTCCTTTATGTGATTTAAACAAAATATCATCGAATAAGGCAATATTTTGCCGTTTTTCCACGTTTTTGTGAATTTTCAGTTTATTGTTATTAATTCATTATATATACGATAAAAATGATGCAAACACATAATTGATTAGAAATTTACCTTAAATACTTCATTTTCAATCAACCATTTGTTTCTCGTTAAAATACTGAGTTGGATATTGAAAAGGGGAGAAGTTCGGTTTTTATTGCATATATCGACGTTTCAGCCGGATTAGAGCGGTTTTACGTGTACATCTTCCATCGGTAATATAAACGGAAAATCAGGAACATTTTAGTTAATTCTAATGAAAACACATTGGTTTTATCATTTGTATTGGAAACAACATTGTCATATGTCTTTTATTGGATCTAAATAATACGAAACCTCGCTCTATGATTTGAAGCTAAAATCCTCAAATATGGTAAAATAGTGACTTTTTTCACATTTTTCATATAGTTTGATATTACGTAAATATATTCATTATTACCAATATTTCGATACTATTTCATGTAGTATTACGATATGTGATTTGGCCTTCATATCTCAGAATTTCGCATAATATTGCATTTTAAGCAAGTTTTCTTCCATTTTGTTTCGTACGACAAATCATCGAATCTAGCAATATTTTGACGTTTATCATCTCCTTTTCCTTTATGTGATTTAAACAAAATATCATCGAATTAGGCAATATTTTGCCGTTTTTCCACGTTTTTGTGAATTTTCAGACTATGAGTATTATTTCATTATATATACGATAAAAATGATGCAAACACATAATTGATTAGATAATAACCTTAAATAATTCATTTTCAATCATCTATTTGTTTCTCGTTTAAATACTGAGTAAGATATTGAAAAGGGGAGAAGTTCGGTTTTTATTGCATATATCGACGTTTCAGCCGGATTAGAGCGGTTTTACGTGTGCATCTTCCATCGGTAATATATAAACAGAAAATCAAAAACATTTTAGGTAATTCTAATGAAAACACATTTATTTTTATCGTTTGTATTGGAAACAACATTGTCATATGTCTTTTCTTGGATCTAAATAATACGAAACCTCGCTCAATGATTTGAAGTTAAATTCCTCAAATATGGTTAAATAGTGACTTTTTTCACGTTTTTCAGGTAGTTTGATAGTACTTAAATATATTCATTTTTACCAATATCTCGATACTATTTCAAGTAGTATCAAGATATATGATTTGGCCTTCAAATCTCAGAATTTCGCATAATATTGCATTTTAAGCAAGTTTTCTTGCATTTTGTTTCGTACGAAAAATCGTCGAATTTAGCAATATTTTGACGTTTATCATCCCCTTTTCCTTTATGTGATTTAAACAAAATATCATCGAATAAAGCAATATTTTGCCGTTTTTCCACGTTTTTGTGAATTTTCAGTTTATTGTTATTAATTCATTAAATATACGATAAAAATGATGCAAACACATAATTGATTAGAAATTTACCTTAAATACTTCATTTTCAATCAACCATTTGTTTCTCGTTAAAATACTGAGTTGGATATTGAAAAGGGGAGAAGTTCGGTTTTTATTGCATATTTCGACGTTTCAGTCGGATTATAGCGGTTTTACGTGTGCATCTTCCATCGGTAATATGAACGGAAAATCAGGAACATTTAATTAATTCTAATGAAAACACATTGGTTTTATCATTTGTATTGGAAACAACATTGTCATATGTCTTTTCTTAGATCTAAATAATATGAAACCTCGCTCTATGATTTGAAGATAAAATCCTCAAATAAGAGGATAGGCATAAGAGAGTGATGCATAGGCTTAAGAGAGGGATGCAGAAGCTCAAGAGAGGGATGCAGAGGTCAAGACAGGGATGCAGGGGCTCACGAGAGGGATGCAGAGGCTCAAGTGAGGGATGCAGAGGCACAAGAGAGGGATGCAGAGGCTCTTGAGAGTGACGCAGAGGTTCAAGAGAGGGATGCAGAGGCTTAAGAGAGTGATTCAAAGGCTCAGGAGAGGGATGCAGAGGCTCATGACAGGGATGCAGGAGTTCAAGAGAGTGATGCAGAGGCTCAAAAAAGGGATGCAGAGGCTTAAGAGGGTGATGCAGAGGCTCAACAGAGTGATGCAGAGGCTTAAGAGAGTGATGCAGAGGCTCATGAGAGTGATGCAGAAGATCAAGAGAGTGATGCAGAGGCTCGAGAGAGTGATGCAGAGGCTGAAGAGAGGGATTCAGAGGCTCAAGAGAGTGATGCAGAGGCCTCAAGAGAGTGTTGCAGAGGATCAAGAGAGGGATGCAGAGGCTTAAGAGAGTGATGCAGAGGCTGAAGAGAGTGTTGCAGAGGCTTTAAAAAGGGATGCAGAGGCTCAAGAGAGTGATGCAAAGGCTCAAGAGAGTGATGCAGAGGCTCAACACAGGGGATGCAGAGGCATAAGAGAGGGATGCAGAGACTCAAAAGAGTGATGCAGAGGCTCAAGAAAGGGATGCAGAGGCTTAAGAGATTGATGCAAAGGCCCAAGAGAGGGATGCAGAGGCTCATGAGAGGGATGCAAAGGCTCAAGTGAGGGATGGAGAGGCTTAGGAGAATGATGCAGAGGCTCAAGAGAGGGATGCAGAGGCTCAAGAGAGTGATGCACAGGCTGAAGAGAGTGATGCATGGGCTCAAGAGAGTGATGCAGAGGCTTAAGAGAGTGATTGAGAGGCTCAAGAGAGTGATGCAGAGGCTCAAGAGAGTGATGCAGGGGCTAACGAGAGTGATGCAGAGGCTTAAGAGAGTGATGCAGAGGCTTAAGAGAGGGATGCAGAGGCTCAAGAGAGTGATGCAGAGGCTCAAGAGAGTTATGCAGAGGCTTAGGAGAATGATGCAGAGGCTCAATAGACGGATGCAGAGGCTGAAGAGAGTGATGTAGAGGCTCAAGAGAGTGATGTACAGGCTAAAGAGAGGGATGCAGAGACTTAAGAGAATGATGCAGAGGCTCAGAAGAATGATGCAAGGGATCAAGAGCGGGATGCAGAGGCTTAAGAGAGTGATGCAGAGATTCAAGAGAGTGATACAGAGGCTAAAGAGAGTGATAGAGACGCTCAAGAGAGTGATGCAGAGGCTCAAGAGAGTGATACAGACGATCAAGAGAGTGATGCAGAGGCTCAAGAGAGTGCTGCAAAAAACTAAAGAGAGTGATGCAAAGGCTCAAGAGAGTGATGTAGAGGCTCAAGAGAGTGATGCAGAGGATTAGGAGAGTGATGCAGAGGCTTAAGAGAGGGATGCAGAAGCTCAAGAGAGGGATGCAGAGGTCAAGACAGGGATGCAGGGGCTCACGAGAGGGATGCAGAGGCTCAAGTGAGGGATGCAGAGGCACAAGAGAGGGATGCAGAGGCTCTTAAGAGTGACGCAGAGGTTCAAGAAAGGGATGCAGAGGCTTAAGAGATTGATGCAAAGGCTCAGGAGAGGGATGCAGAGGCTCATGAGAGTCATGCAGAGGCTAAAGAGAGTGATGCAGAGGCTTTAGAGAGTGATGCAGAGGCTTAAGAGAGGGATGCAGAGGATCAAGAGAGCGATGCAGTGGCTCAAGAGAGTGATGCAGGTGTTCAGGGGAGTGATGCAGTATATCATGAGAGGGATGCAGAGGCTTAAGAGAGTGATGGAGAGGCTCAAGAGAGTGATGCAGAGGCTCACGAAAGTGATGCAGAGGCTAAAGAGAGTGATGCAGAGGCTTAAGAGAATGATGCTGAGGCTTAAGAGAGGGATGCAGAGGCTCAAGAGAGTGATGCAGAAGCTCATGAGAGTGATGCAGAGGCTTAGGAGAATGATGCAGAGGCTCAAAATAGGGATGCAGAGATTGAAAAGGGTGATGAAGAGGGTCAAGAGAGTGATGCAGAGGCTTAGGAGAGAGATGCAGAGGCTCATGAGAGGGATGCAGAGGCTCAATAGAGGGAGGCAGAGGCTCAAGAAAGGGATGCAGAGGCTTAAAAAAGTGATGCAGAGGCTCAAAATAGGGATGCAGAGGCTTAAGAGAGTGATGCAGTGGATCAAGAGAGTGATGCAGAGGCTCAAGAGAGGGATGCAGAGGCTCAAGAGAGTGATGCAGAGACTGAAGAGAGTTATTCAGAGGCTCAAGAGAGTGGTGCAGAGGCTTAAGAGAGGGATGCAGAGGTTCAAAAGAGGGATGCAGAGGTTCAAGAGAGGGATGCAGGGGCTCAAGAAAGGGATGCAGAGGCTCAAGAGAGGGATGCAGAGGCTCTTGAGAGTAATGCAGAGGCTCAAGAGAGGGATGCAGAGGCTTTAGAGAGTGTTGCAAAGGCTCAAGAGAGGGATGCAGAGGCTCATGAGAGGGATGCAGGAGTTCACGAGAGGGATGCAGAGGCTCAAAAGAGTGATGCAGAGGCTTAAGTGAGGGATGCAGAGGCTCACGAGAGTGATGCAGAGGCTTAAGAGAGGAATGCAGAGGCTGAAGAGAATGATGCAGAGGCTTAAGAGACGAATGCAGAGGCTGAAGAGAATGATGCAGAGGCTTAAGAGAGGGAAGCAGAGACTGAAGAGAGTGATGCAGAGGCTGAAGAGAATGATGCAGAGGCGTAAAAGAGTGATGCAGAGGCTCATGAGAGTGATGCAGAGGCTCAAGAGAGTGATGCAGAGGCTGAAGAGAATGATGCAGAGGCTAAATTTTGGAGCCAAATTCTAGCTGTCTGCACGTATTCGCAGTTTGAAATTATGACTTTTTATACCGAAAAAATGCCAATTACTGAGAGTGGCGATGGATCACATTTTGCCCAAACCCTCCCTGCAGTTTTCAAAATATCCAAAACTTCCAAAAGTCGACGCTTGAGTCATATTTTGAAGCCAAATTCTCGCTCTCTGCACGAATTCGCAGTTTCAAATTACGACTTTTTATACCGAAAATATGCCAATTACTGAGAGCAGCGATGGATCACATTCTGCCCAAACCCTAACTGCAGTTTTCAAAATATCCCAAACATAACAAATTTGACGCTTGAGCAATATTTTTTAGCCAAATTTTGGCTCTCTGCACGTATTCGCAGTTTGAAATTACGACTTTTTTTACCGAAAATATGCCAATTACTGAAAGCGGCGATGGATCACATTTTGCCCAAACACTCCCTGCAGTTTTTAAAATTTCCCAAACATCCCAAATTCGACGCTTGAGTCATATTTTGGAGCCAAATTCTGGCACTTTGCACGTATTCGCAGTTTGAAATTACGAATTTGTATACCGAAAATATGCCAATTACTGAGAGCGACGTTGGATCACATTTTGCCCAAACCCTCCCTGCAGTTTTCAAAATATCCCAACATCCCAAATTCGACCCTTGAGCCTAGTTTTGGAGCCAAATTCTGGCTCTCTGCACGTATTCGCAGTTTGAAATTACGAATTTTTATACTGAAAATATGCCAATTACTAAAGGAACGAAGGGTCACATTTTGCTCAAACCCCCTGCAGTTTTCAATATATCCCAAACATCCTAAATTCGATCCTTGAGCCATATTTTGGAGCCGAATTCTGGCTCTCTGCACGTATTCGCAGTTTGAAATTACGACTTTTTATACTGAAAATATGCCAATTACTAAAGGAACGATGGGTCACATTTTGCTCAAACCCCCTGCAGTTTTCAAAATATCACAAACATCCCAAATTCGACGCTTGAGCTATATTTTTGAGCCAAATTCCGGCTCTCTGCACGTATTCGCAATTTGAAATTACGACTTTTTATTCCAAAAATGTGCTAATTACTGAGAGTGGCGATGGACCACATTTTGCTCAAACCCTCCCTGCAGTTTTCAAAATATCCCAAACATTCCAAATTCGACACTTGAGTCATATTTTGGAGCCAAATTCTGGCTCTCTGCACGTATTCGCAGAGATATATTATATGTATTCGCACGTATTCGCAGAGATATATTATATGTATTCGCACGTATTCGCAGAGCACGTATACTCTGCACTCTCTTGAGCCCCTGCATCCCTCTCTTGAGCCTCTGCATCACTCTCTTGAGACTCTGCATCACCCTCTTAAGCCTCTGCATCACTCTCGTAAGCCTCTGAATCACACTCTTGAGCCTCTGCATCCCTCTCTTGAACTCCTGCATCCCTCTCGTGAGCCTCTGCATCCCTCTCCTGAGCACCTGCATCCCTCTCTTGAGCCTATGCATCCCTCTCTTGAGCCTCTGCATCCCTCTCTTAAGCCTATGCATCACTCTCTTATGCCTCTGCATCACTCTCTTAAACCTCTGCATCACTCTCGTAAGCCTCTGAATCACTCTCTTGAGCCTCTGCATGCCTCTCTTGAGCCACTGCATCCCTCTCTAAAGCCTCTGAATCACTCTCTAAAGCCTCTGCATCACTCTCTCAAGCCTCTGCTGCCCTCTCTTGATCCTCTGCATCACTCTCTTGAGCCTCTGCATCACTCTCTTGAGCCTCTGCATCACTCTCTTGTTCGTCTGCATCACTCTCATGAGCCTCTGCATCCCTCTCTTGAGCCTCTGCATCACTCTCATGAGCCTCTGCATCACTCTCTTGAGCCTCTGCATCACCCTCTTAACCCTCTGCATCACTCTCTTGAGCCTCTGCATCCCTCTCCGAAGCCTGTGCCTCACTCTCTTAAGCGTCTGCATCACTCTTGTAAGCCTCTGAATCACTCTCTTGAGCCTCTGCATCTCTCTCTTGAGCCTCTGCATCACTCTCTTCAGCCTCTTCATCCCTCTCTTGGGCCTCTGCAACACTCTCTTCAGCCTCTGCATCACTCTTTTGATCCTCTGCATCACTCTCATAAGCCTCTGAATCACTCTATTGAGTCTCTGCATCCCTCTCTTCAGTCTCTGCATCCCTCTCTTAAGCCTCTGCATCACTCTCCTAATCCTCTGCATCACTCTCTTGAGCCTCTGCATCACTCTCTTGAGCCTTTGCATCACTCTCTTGAGCCTTTTGCAGCACTCTCTTGAGCCTCTGCATCACTCTCTTGATCGCCTGCATCACTCACTTGAGCCTCTGCATCACTCTCTTGAGCCTCTCTATCACTCTCTTTAGCCTCTGCATCACTCTCTTGAATCTCTGCATCACTCTCATAAGCCTCTGCATCCCGCTCTTGATCCTTTGCATCACTCTCTTGAGCCTCTGCATCATTCTAATTGAGCCTCTGCCTTTCTCTCTTGAGCCTCTGCATCACTCACTTCAGCCTCTGCATCCCTCTCTGGAGCCTCACCATACCTCTCTTGAGCCTTTTGCAGCACTCTGTTGAGCCTTTTGCAGCACTCTCTTGAGCCTCTGCATCACTCTCTTAAGCCTCTACATCACTCTCTAGAGTCTCTGTATGACTCTCTTCAGCCTCTGCGTCCCTCTCTTCAGCCTTTGCATCACTCTCTTAAGCCTCAGCATTCCTCTCATGAGCCTCTGCATCCCTCTCTTGAGCCTATTCATCCCTCTCCTGAGCCTCTGCATCCCTCTCTTGAGCCTCTGCATCACTCTCTTAAGCCTCTGCATCACTCTCGTAAGCCTCTGCATCACCCTCTTAAGCCTCTGCATCACTCCCGTAAACCTCTGAATCACTCTCTTGAGCCTCTCCATCACTCTCTTGAGCCCCAGCATCCCTCTATTGAGCCTCTGCACCACTCTCTTGAGCCTCTGCATCACTTTCTTAAGCCTCTGCATCCCTTTCATGAGCCTTTGCATCTCTCTCTCTTGAACTCCTGCATCCCTCTTATGAGCCTCTGTTTCCCTCTCTTGAGTCATTGCATCCCTCTCTTAAGCCTTTGCATCCCTGTCTTGAGCCTCTGCATCCCTCTCTTAAGCCTCTGCATCACTCACTTAATCCTCTGCATCACTCTCGTAAGCCTCTGAATCACTCTCTTGAGCCTCTGCATCCCTCTCTTGAGCCTCTGAATCACTCTCTTCAGCCTCTTCATCACTCTCTTGAGCCTCTGCATCATTCTCTTGAGCCTCTGCATCACTCTCTTCAGCCTCTGCATCACTCTCTTAAGCCTCTGCCTTTCTCTCTTGAGACTCTGCATCACTCACTTGAGCCTCTGCATACCTCTCTGGAGCCTCAGCATACCTCTCTTGAGCCTTTTGCAGCACTCTCTTGAGCCTCTGCATCACTCTCTTAAGCCTCAACATCACTCTCTAGATTCTCTGCATCACTCTCTTCAGCCTCTGCATTCCTCTCTTGTGCCTCTGCATCACTCTCAAGTGCCTCTGCATCTTTCTCTTGTGCCTCTGCATCACTCACTTTAGCCTCTGCATCCCTCTCATGAGCCTCTGCTACCCTCTCTTGAGCCTATTCATCCCTCTCTTGAGCGTCTGCATCCCTCTCTTGGGCCTCTGCATCACTCTCTTAAGCCTCTCCATCACTCTCTTGAGCCCCTGCATCCCTCTATTGAGCCTCTGCACCACTCTCTTGAGCCTCTGCATCACCCTCTTAAGCCTCTGTATCCCTCTTTTGAGCCTCTGCATCACTTTCTTAGGCCTCTGCATCCCTTTCATGAGCGTTTGCATCTCTCTCTTGAACTCTTGCATCCCTCTTATGAGCCTCTGCATCCCTCTCTTGAGCCTTTGCATCACTCGCTTAAGCCTCTGCATCCCTCTCTTGAGCCTCTGCATCACTTTCTTAAGCCTCTGCATCCCTCACTTGGGCCTCTGCATCCCTAATTTGAGCCTCTGCATCCCTCTCTTGGGCCATTGCATCCCTCTCTTGAGCCTCTGCATCCCTCTCTTGAGCCTCTGCATCCCTCTCTTAAGCCTCTGCATCACTCTCTTGAGCCTCTGCATCCCTCTCTTGAGCCTCTGAATCACTCTCTTCAGCCTCTGCATCCCTCTCTTGAACCTCTGCATCACTCTCTTAAGCCTCTGCATCACTCTCTTTAGCCTCTGCATCACTCTCTTGAGCCTCTGCATCTCTCTCTTGAGCCTCTCAATCACTCTCTTCAGCCTCTGCATCACTCTCTTGAGCCTCTGCATCCCGCTTTTGAGCCTCTGCATCATTCTCCTAAGCCTCTCCATCCCTCACTTGAGCCTCAGCATCCCTCTCATGAGACTCTGCATCCCTCTCTTGAGCCTTTGCATCACTCTCTTAAGCCTCTGCATCCCTTTCTTGAGCCTCTGCATCATTCTTTTGAGTCTCTGCATCCCTCTCTTAAGCCTCTGCATCCCCTGTGTTGAGCCTCTGCATCACTCTCTTGAGCCTTTGCATCACTCTCTTGAGCCTCTGCATCCCTCTCTTAAGCCTCTGCAACACTCTCTTCAGCCTCTGCATCACTCTCTTAAGCCTCTTCATCTCTCTCTTGAGCTCTACAACACTCTCTCGAGGCCTCTGATTCCCTCTCTTGAGCCTCTGCATCACTCTCTCGAGCCTCTGCATCACTCTCTTGATCTTTTGCATCACTCTCATGAGCCTCTGCATCACTCTCCTAAGCCTCTGCATCACTCTCTTGAGCTTCTGCATCACCCTCTTAAGCCTCTGCATCCCTTTTTTGAGCCTCTGCATCACTTTCTTAAACCTATGCATCCCTTTCTTGAGCCTCTGCATCACTATCTTGAACTCCTGCATCCCTTTCATGAGCCTCTGCATCCCTCTCCTGATCCTTTGCATCACTCTCTTAAGCCTCTGCATCCCTCTCTTGAGTCTCTGCGTCACTCTCAAGAGCCTCTGCATCTCTCTCTTATGACTCTGCATCCCTCACTTGAGCCTCTGCATCCCTCACTTTAGCCTCTGAATCCCTCTCTTGACCTCTGTATCCCTCTCTTGAGCTTCTGCATCCCTCTCATAAGCCTATGCATCACTCTCTTGTGCCTCAGCATCACTCTCTTGAGCCTCTGAATCACTCTCTTGAGCCTCTGCGTCACTCTCTTGAGCCCCTGCATCCCTCTTTTGAGCCTCTGCATCACTCTCTTGAGCCTTTGCATCACTCGCTTTAGCCTCTGCACCCCACTCCTAAGCCTCTGCCTCACTCTCTTAAGCCTCTGCATCACTCTTGTAAGCCTCTGAATCACTCTCTTGAGCCTCTGCATCTCTCTCTTGAACTCCTGCATCCCTCTCATGAGCCTCTGCATCTTTTTCTTGAGCCTCTGCATCCCTCTCTTGAGCCTCTGCATCCCTCTCTTGAGCCTCTGCATCCCTCTCTTGAGCCTCTGCATCCCTCTCTTGAGCCTCTGCATCCCTTTCATAAGCCTATGCATCACTCTCTTATGCCTCTGCATCACTCTCTTAAGCCTCTGCATCACTCTCGTATGCCTCTGAATCACTCTCTTGAGCCTCTGCATCCCTCTCTTGAGCCTCTGCATCCCCTCTCTTAAGCCTCTGCTTCACTCTCTTAAGCCTCTGCATCACTCTCTAAAGAATCTGCATCACTCTCTTCAGCCTCTGCATCACTCTCTCAAGCCTCTGCTTCCCTCTCTTGATCCTCTGCATCACTCTCTTTAGCCTCTGCATCATCCTCTTAAGCCTCTGCATCACTCTCTTGAGCCTCTGCATCCCTCTCCTAAGCCTCTGCCTCACTCTCTTAAGCCTCTGCATCACTCTTGTAAGCCTCTGAATCACTCTCTTGAGCCTCTGCATCCCTCTCTTTGTAATATCCCTGATTGTGATAACTCGCCTTGTATCTATCTCGACCGCGCACTCCGCTACTACCACTGAGCTAACCGTGCAATCTCCGCTCTTTCTATGGTAATAACAGATGCTATACCGATCATATAAGATGTTAACACTCGGGCCGTCATACGAAGACGTAAACCAGTGCACAGAGGAAGGAGAGAGAGAGAGAGGAAGAGGGAGGCAGAGCGAGAGGAGAGAGAGAGGAGAGAGCGAGAACGAGAACAAGGGAGGGAGAACGAGAGCGAGTGAGAGCGAGGGAGAGTGAGACACTAGTGAGGGAGAGTGAGACAGAAAGATAGAAGTGATCGTAGTCACAACCTATCGTATGAGTTACCGAGTGACGCTGCCACCACCCTGAGTTACCGGACAGGGGACCGGAGTGAGATTCGTAGGTCTTGTAGATGGAATAACCTACCAGGACAGGTGTAGGGGACAATTGAACGGTACAAGGATCCTGGCCTGACACTCGAATAATCCTGACCACTTGGGAACTATAGTGTACACAAGAATAAGGCGGGACACACCAATACTAACACCTCAACACGGAAGACGAACGGGGGGAGGAGTACTGAATAATTAAGAGCACTAGGTCACTAGGGCAAAGGGGACGGTAGGCCCAATATCACTAGGCAAGGAACCATTAATACACATTTAATAACACTTAATATCTGACTTTATTAAAAATAATTAAATAAGACACTCCCTAACTATATTCCCTACTAGAGGCCAAGGGTACTGAATGAGGTGCTTTAGTACAAGAGAGCCGTACTTACTCGTATGTTGTTCCACCGTTTCCGGGAAATGATGTTCCTTCCCCGGGTCCACACACACCTTCCTACTGGGCTGCGCCCACTGTACTGACTCCCCTGATCTCCTGCTCCTCAGCTGAACATGAGGGTTTTGCATTTGTTGTTTAGGGGTTAATCCCTGAAGATTACCATAACGGCATCAATTCTGACCTCTTTGTGATTCGGTGACCGTTGACCTGACTCTATGGCTAACTTGTACAGAGGTGTAACTTTTACATTGTCTGCCGCCGCCTGTCTGGCGCCTGTGGGTTGTTCATCCTCCACGTGGCCTGTTCATGCTGTTATGATGTTCATGTACTATGTACTGCTCTCTTGTTACATCTTGAGCCTCTGCATCACTCTCCTCAGCCTCTTCATCCCTCCCTTGGGCCTCTGCAACACTCTCTTCAGCCTCTGCATCACTCTCTTGATCCTCTGCATCACTCTCGTAAGCCTTTGAATCACTCTCTTGAGCCTCTGCATCCTTCTCTTGGGCCTCTGCATCCCTCTCTTAAGCCTCTGCATCACTCTCTTAATGCTCTGCATCACTCTCTTGAGCCTCTGTATCACTCTCTTGAGCCTTTGCATCACTCTCTTAAACCTTATGCAACACTCTCTTGAGCCTCTGCATCACTCTCTTGATCGTCTGCATCACTCTCTTAAGCCTCTGCATCACTCTCTTGAGCCTCAGCATCACTCTCTTTAGCCTCTGCATCACTCTCTTGAGCCTTATGCAGCACTCTCTTGAGCCTCTGCATCACTCTCTTGAACCTCTGCATCACTCTCTTGAGCCTTTGCATCACTCTCTTGAGCCTTATGCAGCACTCTCTTGAGCCTCTGCATCACTCTCTTGATCGTCTGCATCACTCTCTTGAGCCTCTGCATCACTCTCTTGAGCCTCTCTCTCACTCTCTTTAGCCTCTGCATCACTCTCTTGATCGTCTGCATCACTCTCTTGAGCCTCTGCATCACTCTCTTTAGCCTCTCTATCACTCTCTTTTGCCTCTGCATCACTCTCTTGAATTTCTGCATCACTCTCTTAAGCCTCTGCATCCCGCTCTTGATCCTTTGCATCACTCTCTTGAGCCTCTGCATCATTCTCTTGAGCCTCTGCATCACTCTTTTGAGCCTCTGCATCACTCTCTTAAGCCTCTGCCTTTCTCTCTTGAGCCTCTGCATCATTCACTTGAGCCTCTGCATCCCTCTCTGGAGCCTCAGCATACCTCTCTTGAGCCTTTTGCAACACACTCTTGAGCCTCTGCATCACTCTCTTAAGCCTCTGCATCACTCTCTAGAGTCTCTGCATCACTCTCTTTAGCCTCCGCATCCCTCTCTTGAGCCTCTGTCTCCCTTTCTTGAGCCTATTCATCCCTCTCTTGAGCCTCAGCATCCCTCTCTTGAGCCTCTGCATCACTTTCTTAAGCCTCTGCATCACTCTCGTAAGCCTCTGCATCACTCTCTTAAGCCTCTGCATCACTCCCGTAAACCTCTGAATCACTCTCTTGAGCCTCTCCATCACTCTCTTGAGCCCCTGCATCCCTCTATTGAGCCTCTGCACCACTCTCTTGAGCTTCTGCATCACCCTCTTAAGCCTCTGTATCCCTCTTTTGAGCCTCTGCATCACTTACTTAAGCCTCTGCAACCCTTTCATGAGCCTTTGCATCTCTCTCTTGAACTCCTGCATCCTTCTTATGAGCCTCTGCCTCCCTCTCTTGAGCTTTTGCATCACTCGCTTAAGCCTCTGCATCCCTCTCTTGAGCCTCTGCATCACTTTCTTAAGCGTCTGCATCCCTCTCTTGGACCTCTCCGTCCTTCACTTGAGGCTTTGCATCCCTCTCGTGAGCCATTGCATCCCTCTCTTGAGCCTCTGCATCCCTCTGTTGAGCCCCTGCATCCCTCTATTGAGCCTCTGCACCACTCTCTTGAGCCTCTGCATCACTCGCTTAAGCCTCTGCATCCCTCTCTTGAGCCTCTGCATCACTTTCTTAAGCCTCTGCATCCCTCTCTTGGACCTCTGCGTCCTTCACTTGAGCCTTTGCATCCCTCTCGTGAGCCATTGCATCCCTCTCTTGAGCCTCTGCATCCCTCTGTTGAGCCTCTGCATCCCTCTCTTAAGCCTCTACATCACTCTCGTAAGCCTCTGCATCACTCTCGTAAGCCTCTGAATCACTTTTTTGAGCCTCTGCATCCCTCTCTTGAGTCTCTGAATCACTCACTTCAGCCTCTGCATCCCTCTCTTGAGCCTCTGCATCACTCTCTTGGGCCTATACATCCCTCTCTTAAGCCTCTGCATCCCTCTCTTGAGCCTCTGCATCACTCTCTTGGGCCTATACATCCCACTCCTGACCCTCTGCATCCATTCTGAAGCCTCTGCAACACTCTCTTCAGCCTCTACATCACTCTCATAAGCCTCTGCTTCCCTCTCATGGTCCTCTGCATCACTCTCTTGAGCCTCTGCATGACTCTCTTGATCCTCTGCATCACTCTCTTGAGCCTCTGCATCACTCTCCAGAGCCTCTACATCACTCTCTTGAGCCTCTACATCACTCGCTTCAGCCTCTGCATCATTCTCTTGGCCTCTGCATCTCTCTCTTCAGCCTCTGCATCCATCTCTTGAGCCTCTGCATCCGTCTCTTAAGCCTCTGCATCACTCTCTTAAGCCTCTGCATCACTCCCGTAAACCTCTGAATCACTCTCTTGAGCCTCTCCATCCCTCTCATAAGCCTCTGCATCACTCTCTTAAGCCTCTGCATCACTCTCGTAAGCCTCTGCATCACTCGCTTAAGCCTCTGCATCACTCCCGTAAACCTCTGAATCACTCTCTTGAGCCTCTGCATCCCTCTCTTGAGCCTATGCATCTTTCTCTAAAGCCTCTGCATCACTCTCTAAAGCCTCTGCATCACTCTCTCAAGCCTCTGCTTCCCTCTCTTGATCCTCTGTATGACTCTCTTGAGCCTCTGCATCACTCTCCTGATCGTCTGCATCACTCTCATGAGCCTCTGCATCACTCTCTTGAGCCTCTACATCACCCTCCTAAGCCTCTGCATCACTCTCTTGAGCCTCTGCATCCCTCTCCTAAGCCTGTGCCTCACTCTCTTAAGCCTCTGCATCACTCTTGTAAGCCTCTGAATCACTCTCTTGAGCCTCTGCATCTCTCTCTTGAGCCTCTGCATCACTGTCTTCAGCCTCTTCATTACTCTCTTAGGCCTCTGCAACACTCTCTTCAGCCTCTGCATCACTCTCTTGATCCTCTGCATCACTCTCGTAAGCCTTTGAATCACTCTCTTGAGCCTCTGCATCCCTCTCTTCAGCCTCTGCATCCCTCTCTTAAGCCTCTGCATCACTCTCCTAATCCTCTGCATCACTCTCTTGAGCCTCTGCATCACTCTCTTGAGCCTTTTGCAGCACTCTCTTGAGCCACTGCATCACTGTCTTGATCGTCTGCATCACTCTCTTGAGCCTCTGCATCACTCTATTGAGCCTCTCTATCACTCTCTTTAGCCTCTGCATCACTCTCTTGAATCTCTGCATCATTCGCTTAAGCCTCTGCATCCCGCTCTTGATCCTTTGCATCACTCTCTTGAGCCTCTGCATCATTCTCTTGAGCCTCTGCCTTTCTCTCTTGAGCCTCTGCATCACTCACTTCAGCCTCTGCATCCCTCTCTGGAGCCTCAGTATACCTCTCTTGAGCCTTTTGCAGCACACTCTTGAGCCTCTGCATCACTCTCTTAAGCCTCTACATCACTCTCTAGAGTCTCTGCATCACTCTCTTCAGCCTCTGCATCCCTCTCTTGAGCCTTTGCATCACTTTTTAAGCCTCAGCATTCCTCTCATGAGCCTCTGCATCCCTCTCTTGAGCCTTATCATCCCTCTCTTGAGCCTCTGCATCCCTCTCGTAAGCCTCTGCATCACTCTCTTAAGCCTCTGCATCACTCCCATAAACCTCTGAATCACTCTCTTGAGCCTCTCCATCACTCTCTTGAGCCCCTGCATCCCTCTATTGAGCCTCTGCACCACTCTCTTGAACCTCTGCATCACCCTCTTAAGCCTCTGTATCCCCCTTTTGAGCCTCTGCATCACTTTTGTAAGCCTCTGCATCCCTTTCATGAGCCTTTGCATCTCTCTCTTGAACTCCTGCATCCCTCTTATGAGCCTCTGCATCCCTCTCTTGAGCCTTTGCATCACTCGCTTAAGCCTCTGCATCCCTCTCTTGAGCCTCTGCATCACTTTCGTAAGCCTCCTCATCCCTCTCTTGGGCCTCTGCATCCCTCACCTGAGCCTCTGCATCCCTCTCTTGAGCCATTGCTTCCCTTTCTTGAGCCTCTGCATCACTCTCTTGAACCTCTGCAATAAAAACCGAATTTCTCCCCTTTTCATTATCCTACTCAGTATTTTGACGAGAAACAAATAGATGATTGAAAATGAAGTATTTAAGGTTATTATTTAATCATTTATGTGTATGCATCATTTTTATCGTATATATAATGAATTAATACCCATAGACAGAAAATTCACAGAAACGTGGAAAAACGGCAAAATATTGCCTAATTCGATGATATTTTGTTTAAATCACATAGAGGAAAAGGGGATGATAAACGTCAAAATATTGCTAAATTTGATCATTTTTCGTACGAAACAAAATGCAAGAAAACTTGCTTAAAATGCAATATAATGCGACATTCTGAGATTTAAAGGCCAAATTACATATCGTGATACTTCATGAAATAGCATCGAAATATTGGTAATAATGAATATATTTACGTAATATCAAACTACATGAGTAACGTGAAAAAGTCACTATTTTACCATATTTGAGGATTTTAACTTCAAATCATAGAGTGAGGTTTCGTATTATTTAGATCCATGAAAAGACATATGACAATGTTGTTTCCAATACAAATGATAAAACCAATGTGTTTTCATTAGAATTAACTAAAATGTTCCTGATTTTCCGTTTATATTACCGATGTAAGATGTACACGTAAAACCGCTCTAATCTGGCTGAAACGTCGATATATGCAATAAAAACCGAACTTCTCCCCTTTTCAATATCTTACTCAGTATTTTAACGAGAAACAAATAGATGATTGAAAATGAATTATTTAAGGTTATTATCTAATCAATTATGTGTTTGCATCATTTTTATCGTATATATAATGAATTAATAATCATAGACTGAAAATTCACAGAAACGTGGAAAAACGGCAAAATATTGCCTAATTCGATGATATTTTGTTTAAATCACATAGAGGAAAAGGGGATGATAAACGTCAAAATATTGCTAAATTCGTTCATTTTTCGTACGAAACAAAATGCAAGAAAACTTGCTTAAAATGCAATATAATGCGAAATTCTGAGATTTGAAGGCCAAATCACATATCGTGATACTACATGAAATAGTATCGAAATATTGGTAAAAATAAATATATTTACGTAATATCAAACTACATGAAAAAGGTGAAAAAAGTCACTATTTTACCATATTTGAGGATTTTAACTTCAAATCATAGAGCGAGGTTTCGTATTATTTAGATCCAAGAAAAGACATATGACAATGTTGTTTCCAATACAAATGATAAAACTAATGTGTTTTCATTAGAATTAACTAAAATGTTCCTGATTTTCCGTTTATATTACCGATGGAAGATGTACACGTAAAACCGCTCTAATCCGGCTGAAACGTCGATATATGCAATAAAAACCGAACTTCTCCCCCTTTTCAATATCCAACTCAGTATTTTAACGAGAAACAAATGGTTGATTGAAAATGAAGTATTTAAGGTAAATTTCTAATCAATTATGTGTTTGCATCATTTTTATCGTATATTTAATGAATTAATAACAATAAATTGAAAATTCACTAAAACGTGGAAAAACGGCAAAATATTGCTTTATTCGATGATATTTTGTTTAAATCACATAAAGGAAAAGGGGATGATAAACGTCAAAATATTGCTAAATTCGACGATTTTTCGTACGAAACAAAATGCAAGAAAACTTGCTTAAAATGCAATATTATGCGAAATTCTGAGATTTGAAGGCCAAATCATATATCTTGATACTACTTGAAATAGTATCGAAATATTGGTAAAAATGAATATATTTAAGTAATATCAAACTACCTGAAAAACGTGAAAAAAGTCACTATTTAACCATATTTGAGGAATTTAACTTCAAATCATAGAGCGAGGTTTCGTATTATTTAGATCCAAGAAAAGACATATGACAATGTTGTTTCCAATACAAACGATAAAAATAAATGTGTTTTCATTAGAATTAACTAAAATGTTTTTGATTTTCTGTTTATATATTACCGATGGAAGATGTACACGTAAAACCGCTCTCATCCGGCTGAAACGTCGATATATGCAATAAAAACCGAACTTCTCCCCTTTTCAATATCTTACTCAGTATTTTAACGAGAAACAAATAGATGATTGAAAATGAAGTATTTAAGGTTATTGTCTAATCAATTATGTGTTTGCATCATTTTTATCGTATATATAATGAATTAATACCCATAGACTGAAAATTCACAAAAACGTGGAAAAACGGAAAAATATTGCCTAATTCGATGATATTTTGTTTAAATCACATAGAGGAAAAGGGGATGATAAACGTCAAAATATTGCTAAATTCGATGATTTTTCGTACGAAACAAAATGCAAGAAAACTTGCTTAAAATGCAATATAATGCGACATTCTGAGATATAAAGGCCAAATCACATATCGTGATACTACATGAAATAGCATCGAAATATTGGTAATAATGAATATATTTACGTAATATCAAACTACATGATTAACGTTAAAAAGGCACTATTTTACCATATTTGAGGATTTTAACTTCAAATCATAGAGCGAGGTTTCGTATTATTTAGATCCAAGAAAAGACAGATGACAATGTTGTTTCCAATACAAATGATAAAACCAATGTGTTTTCATTAGAATTAACTAAAATGTTCCTGATTTTCCGTTTATATTACTGATAGAAGATGTACACGTAAAACCGCTCTAATCCGGCTGAAACGTCGATATATGCAATAAAAACCGAATTTCTCCCCTTTTCAATATCCTACTCAGTATTTTAACGAGAAACAAATGGTTGATTGAAAATGAAGTATTTAAGGTTAATTTCTAATCAATTATGTGTTTGCATCATTTTTTATAGTATATTTAATGAATTAATAACAATAAACTGAAAATTCACAAAAACGTGGAAAAACGGCAAAATATTGCCTTATTCGATGATATTTTGTTTAAATCACATAAAGGAAAAGAGGATGATAAACGTCAAAATATTGCTAAATTCGACGATTTTTCGTACGAAACAAAATGCAAGAAAACTTGCTTAATATGCAATAGTATGCGAAATTCTGAGATTTGAAGGCGAAATCACATATCTTGATACTACTTGAAATAGTATCCAAATATTGATAAAAATGAATATATTTACGTAATATCAAACTACATGAAAAACGTGAAAAAGTCACTATTTAACCATATTTGAGGAATTTAACTTCAAATCATAGAGCGAGGTTTCGTATTATTTAGATCCAAGAAAAGACATACGACAATGTTGTTTCCAATACAAACGATAAAAATAAATGTGTTTTCATTAGAATTAACTAAAATGTTTTTGATTTTCTGTTTATATATTACCAATGGAAGATGTACACGTAAAACCGCTCTAATCCGGCTGAAACGTCGATATATGCAATAAAAACCGAACTTCTCCCCTTTGCAATATCTTACTCAGTACTTTAACGAGAAACAAATAGATGATTGAAAATGAAGCATTTAAGGTTATTATCTAATCAATTATGTGTTTTCATCATTTTTATCGTATATATAATGAATTAATACCCATAGACTGAAAATTCACAGAAACGTGGAAAAACGGCAAAATATTGCCCAATTCGATGATATTTTGTTTAAATCACATAGAGGAAAAGGGGATGATAAACGTCAAAATATTGCTAAATTCGATCATTTTTCGTACGAAACAAAAGGCAAGAAAACTTGCTTCAAATGCAATATAATGCGACATTCTGAGATTTAAAGGCCAAATCACATATCGTGATACTTCATGAAATAGCATCGAAATATTGGTAATAATGAATATATTTACGTAATATCAAACTACATGATTAACGTGAAAAAGTCACTATTTTATCATATTTGAGGATTTTAACTTCAAACCATAGAGTGAGGTTTCGTATTATTTATATCCATGAAAAGAAATATGACAATGTTGTTTCCAATACAAACGATAAAAATAAATGTGTTTTCATTAGAATTAACTAAAATGTTTTTGATTTTCCGTATATTCATTACCGATGGAAGATGTACACGTAAAACCGCTCTAATCCGGCTGAAACGTCGATATATGCAATAAAAACCGAATTTCTCCCCTTTTCATTATCCTACTCAGTATTTTGACGAGAAACAAATAGATGATTGAAAATGAAGTATTTAAGGTTATTATCTAATCATTTATGTGTATGCATCATTTTTATCGTATATATAATGAATTAATACCCATAGACAGAAAATTCACAGAAACGTGGAAAAACGGCAAAATATTGCCTAATTCGATGATATTTTGTTTAAATCACATAGTGGAAAAGGGGATGATAAACGTCAAAATATTGCTAAATTCGATCATTTTTCGTACGAAACAAAATGCAAGAAAACTTGCTTAAAATGCAATATAATGCGACATTCTGAGTTTTAAAGGCCAAATTACATATCGTGATACTTCATGAAATAGCATCGAAATATTGGTAATAATGAATATATTTACGTAATATCAAACTACATGAGTAACGTGAAAAAGTCACTATTTTACCATATTTGAAGATTTTAACTTCAAATCATAGAGTGAGGTTTCGTATTATTTAGATCCATGAAAAGACATATGACAATGTTGTTTCCAATACAAATGATAAAACCAATGTGTTTTCATTAGAATTAACTAAAATGTTCCTGATTTTCCGTTTATATTACCGATGGAAGATGTACACGTAAAACCGCTCTACTCCGGCTGAAACGTCAATATATGCAATAAAAACCGAACTTCTCCCCTTTTCAATATCTTACTCAGTATTTTAACGAGAAACAAATAGATGATTGAAAATGAATTATTTAAGGTTATTATCTAATCAATTATGTGTTTGCATCATTTTTATCGTATATATAATGAATTAATAATCATAGACTGAAAATTCACAGAAACGTGGAAAAACGGCAAAATATTGCCTAATTCGATGATATTTTGTTTAAATCACATAGAGGAAAAGGGGATGATGAACGTCAAAATATTGCTAAATTCGTTCATTTTTCGTACGAAACAAAATGCAAGAAAACTTGCTTAAAATGCAATATAATGCGAAATTCTGAGATTTGAAGGCCAAATCACATATCGTGATACTACATGAAATAGTATCGAAATATTGGTAAAAATAAATATATTTACGTAATATCAAACTACATGGAAAAGGTGAAAAAAGTCACTATTTTACCATATTTGAGGATTTTAACTTCAAATCATAGAGCGAGGTTTCGTATTATTTAGATCCAAGAAAAGACATATGACAATGTTGTTTCCAATACAAATGATAAAACCAATGTGTTTTCATTAGAATTAACTAAAATGTTCCTGATTTTCTGTTTATATTACTGATGGAAGATGTACACGTAAAACCGCTCTAATCCGGCTGAAACGTCGATATATGCAATAAAAACCGAATTTCTCCCCTTTTCAATATCCTACTCAGTATTTTAACGAGAAACAAATGGTTGATTGAAAATGAAGTATTTAAGGTTAATTTCTAATCAATTATGTGTTTGCATCATTTTTATGGTATATTTAATGAATTAATAACAATAAACTGAAAATTCACAAAAACGTGGAAAAACGGCAAAATATTGCCTTATTCGATGATATTTTGTTTAAATCACATAAAGGAAAAGGGGATGATAAACGTCAAAATATTGCAAAATTCGACGATTTTTCGTACGAAACAAAATGCAAGAAAACTTGCCCAAAATGCAATATTATGCGAAATTCTGAGATTTGAAGGCCAAATCATATATCTTGATACTACTTGAAATAGTATCGAAATATTGGTAAAAATGAATATATTTAAGTAATATCAAACAACCTGAAAAACGTGAAAAAAGTCACTATTTAACCATATTTGAGGATTTTAACTTCAAATCATAGAGCGAGGTTTCGTATTATTTAGATCCAAGAAAAGACATATGACAATGTTGTTTCCAATACAAACGATAAAAATAAATGTGTTTTCATTAGAATTAACTAAAATGTTCCTGATTTTCCGTTTATATTACCGATGGAAGATGTACACGTAAAACCGCTCTAATCCGGGTGAAACGTCGATATATGCAATAAAAACCGAACTTCTCCCCTTTTCAATATCTTACTCAGTATTTCAACGAGAAACAAATAGATGATTGAAGATGAAGTATTTAAGGTTATTATCTAATCAATTATGTGTTTGCATCATTTTTATCGTATATATAATGAATTAATACCCATAGACTGAAAATTCACAGAAACGTGGAAAAACGGCAAAATATTGCCTAATTCGATGATATTTTGTTTAAATCACATAGAGGAAAAGGGGATGATAAACGTCAAAATATTGCTAAATTCGATCATTTTTCGTACGAAACAAAATGCAAGAAAACTTGCTTCAAATACAATATAATGCGACATTCTGAGATTTAAAGGCCAAATCACATATCGTGATACTTCTTGAAATAGCATCGAAATATTGGTAATAATGAATATATTTACGTAATATCAAACTACATGATTAACGTGAAAAAGTCACTATTTTATCATATTTGAGGATTTTAACTTCAAACCATAGAGTGAGGTTTCGTATTATTTAGATCCATGAAAAGACATATGACAATGTTGTTTCCAATACAAACGATAAAAATAAATGTGTTTTCATTAGAATTAACTAAAATGTTTTTGATTTTCCGTTTATATATTACCGATGGAAGATGTACACGTAAAACCGCTCTAATCCGGCTGAAACGTCGATATATGCAATAAAAACCGAATTTCTCCCCTTTTCATTATCCTACTCAGTATTTTGACGAGAAACAAATAGATGATTGAAAATGAAGTATTTAAGGTTATTATCTAATCATTTATGTGTATGCATCATTTTTATCGTATATATAATGAATTAATACCCATAGAAAGAAAATTCACAGAAACGTGGAAAAACGGCAAAATATTGCCTAATTCGATGATATTTTGTTTAAATCACATTGAGGAAAAGGGGATGATAAACGTCAAAATATTGCTAAATTCGATCATTTTTCGTACGAAACAAAATGCAAGAAAACTTGCTTAAATTGCAATATAATGCGACATTCTGAGATTTAAAGGCCAAATTACATATCGTGATACTTCATGAAATAGCATCGAAATATTGGTAATAATGAATATATTTACGTAATATCAAACTACATGAGTAACGTGAAAAAGTCACTATTTTACCATATTTGAGGATTTTAACTTCAAATCATAGAGTGAGGTTTCGTATTATTTAGATCCATGAAAAGACATATGACAATGTTGTTTCCAATACAAATGATAAAACCAATGTGTTTTCATTAGAATTAACTAAAATGTTCCTGATTTTCCGTTTATATTACCGATGGAAGATGTACACGTAAAACCGCTCTAATCCGGCTGAAACGTCGATATATGCAATAAAAACCGAACTTCTCCCCTTTTCAATATCTTACTCAGTATTTTAACGAGAAACAAATAGATGATTGAAAATGAATTATTTAAGGTTATTATCTAATCAATTATGTGTTTGCATCATTTTTATCGTATATATAATGAATTAATAATCATAGACTGAAAATTCACAGAAACGTGGAAAAACGGCAAAATATTGCCTAATTCGATGATATTTTGTTTAAATCACATAGAGGAAAAGGGGATGATAAACGTCAAAATATTGCTAAATTCGATCATTTTTCGTACGAAACAAAATGCAAGAAAACTTGCTTAAAATGCAATATAATGCGAAATTCTGAGATTTGAAGGCCAAATCACATATCGTGATACTACATGAAATAGTATCGAAATATTGGTAAAAATAAATATATTTACGTAATATCAAACTACATGAAAAAGGTGAAAAAAGTCACTATTTTACCATATTTGAGGATTTTAACTTCAAATCATAGAGCGAGGTTTCGTATTATTTAGATCCAAGAAAAGACATATGACAATGTTGTTTCCAATACAAATGATAAAACTAATGTGTTTTCATTAGAATTAACTAAAATGTTCCTGATTTTCCGTTTATATTACCGATGGAAGATGTACACGTAAAACCGCTCTAATCCGGCTGAAACGTCGATATATGCAATAAAAACCGAACTTCTCCCCCTTTTCAATATCCAACTCAGTATTTTAACGAGAAACAAATGGTTGATTGAAAATGAAGTATTTAAGGTAAATTTCTAATCAATTATGTGTTTGCATCATTTTTATCGTATATTTAATGAATTAATAACAATAAATTGAAAATTCACTAAAACGTGGAAAAACGGCAAAATATTGCTTTATTCGATGATATTTTGTTTAAATCACATAAAGGAAAAGGGGATGATAAACGTCAAAATATTGCTAAATTCGACGATTTTTCGTACGAAACAAAATGCAAGAAAACTTGCTTAAAATGCAATATTATGCGAAATTCTGAGATTTGAAGGCCAAATCATATATCTTGATACTACTTGAAATAGTATCGAAATATTGGTAAAAATGAATATATTTAAGTAATATCAAACAACCTGAAAAACGTCAAAAAAGTCACTATTTAACCATATTTGAGGAATTTAACTTCAAATCATAGAGCGAGGTTTCGTATTATTTAGATCCAAGAAAAGACATATGACAATGTTGTTTCCAATACAAACGATAAAAATAAATGTGTTTTCATTAGAATTAACTAAAATGTTTTTGATTTTCTGTTTATATATTACCGATGGAAGATGTACACGTAAAACCGCTCTCATCCGGCTGAAACGTCGATATATGCAATAAAAACCGAACTTCTCCCCTTTTCAATATCTTACTCAGTATTTTAACGAGAAACAAATAGATGATTGAAAATGAAGTATTTAAGGTTATTGTCTAATCAATTATGTGTTTGCATCATTTTTATAGTATATATAATGAATTAATACCCATAGACTGAAAATTCACAAAAACGTGGAAAAACGGAAAAATATTGCCTAATTCGATGATATTTTGTTTAAATCACATAGAGGAAAAGGGGATGATAAACGTCAAAATATTGCTAAATTCGATGATTTTTCGTACGAAACAAAATGCAAGAAAACTTGCTTAAAATGCAATATAATGCGACATTCTGAGATATAAAGGCCAAATCACATATCGTGATACTACATGAAATAGCATCGAAATATTGGTAATAATGAATATATTTACGTAATATCAAACTACATGATTAACGTTAAAAAGGCACTATTTTACCATATTTGAGGATTTTAACTTCAAATCATAGAGCGAGGTTTCGTATTATTTAGATCCAAGAAAAGACAGATGACAATGTTGTTTCCAATACAAATGATAAAACCAATGTGTTTTCATTAGAATTAACTAAAATGTTCCTGATTTTCCGTTTATATTACTGATAGAAGATGTACACGTAAAACCGCTCTAATCCGGCTGAAACGTCGATATATGCAATAAAAACCGAATTTCTCCCCTTTTCAATATCCTACTCAGTATTTTAACGAGAAACAAATGGTTGATTGAAAATGAAGTATTTAAGGTTAATTTCTAATCAATTATGTGTTTGCATCATTTTTTATAGTATATTTAATGAATTAATAACAATAAACTGAAAATTCACAAAAACGTGGAAAAACGGCAAAATATTGCCTTATTCGATGATATTTTGTTTAAATCACATAAAGGAAAAGAGGATGATAAACGTCAAAATATTGCTAAATTCGACGATTTTTCGTACGAAACAAAATGCAAGAAAACTTGCTTAATATGCAATAGTATGCGAAATTCTGAGATTTGAAGGCGAAATCACATATCTTGATACTACTTGAAATAGTATCCAAATATTGATAAAAATGAATATATTTACGTAATATCAAACTACATGAAAAACGTGAAAAAGTCACTATTTAACCATATTTGAGGAATTTAACTTCAAATCATAGAGCGAGGTTTCGTATTATTTAGATCCAAGAAAAGACATACGACAATGTTGTTTCCAATACAAACGATAAAAATAAATGTGTTTTCATTAGAATTAACTAAAATGTTTTTGATTTTCTGTTTATATATTACCAATGGAAGATGTACACGTAAAACCGCTCTAATCCGGCTGAAACGTCGATATATGCAATAAAAACCGAACTTCTCCCCTTTGCAATATCTTACTCAGTACTTTAACGAGAAACAAATAGATGATTGAAAATGAAGCATTTAAGGTTATTATCTAATCAATTATGTGTTTTCATCATTTTTATCGTATATATAATGAATTAATACCCATAGACTGAAAATTCACAGAAACGTGGAAAAACGGCAAAATATTGCCCAATTCGATGATATTTTGTTTAAATCACATAGAGGAAAAGGGGATGATAAACGTCAAAATATTGCTAAAAACGTCAAAATATTGCATATATCGGCTGAAACGTCGATATATGCAATAAAAACCGAATTTCTCCCCTTTTCAATATCCTACTCAGTATTTTAACGAGAAACAAATGGTTGATTGAAAATGAAGTATTTAAGGTTAATTTCTAATCAATTATGTGTTTGCATCATTTTTTATAGTATATTTAATGAATTAATAACAATAAACTGAAAATTCACAAAAACGTGGAAAAACGGCAAAATATTGCCTTATTCGATGATATTTTGTTTAAATCACATAAAGGAAAAGGGGATGATAAACGTCAAAATATTGCAAAATTCGACGATTTTTCGTACGAAACAAAATGCAAGAAAACTTGCCCAAAATGCAATATTATGCGAAATTCTGAGATTTGAAGGCCAAATCATATATCTTGATACTACTTGAAATAGTATCGAAATATTGGTAAAAATGAATATATTTAAGTAATATCAAACAACCTGAAAAACGTGAAAAAAGTCACTATTTAACCATATTTGAGGAATTTAACTTCAAATCATAGAGCGAGGTTTCGTATTATTTAGATCCAAGAAAAGACATATGACAATGTTGTTTCCAATACAAATGATAAAACCAATGTGTTTTCATTAGAATTAACTAAAATGTTCCTGATTTTCCGTTTATATTACTGATGGAAGATGTACACGTAAAACCGCTCTAATCCGGCTGAAACGTCGATATATGCAATAAAAACCGAATTTCTCCCCTTTTCAATATCTTACTCAGTATTTTAACGAGAAACAAATAGATGATTGAAAATGAAGTATTTAAGGTTATTATCTAATCAATTATGTGTTTGCATCATTTTTATCGTATATATAATGAATTAATACCCATAGACTGAAAATTCACAGAAACGTGGAAAAACGGCAAAATATTGCCTAATTCGATGATATTTTGTTTAAATCACATAGAGGAAAAGGGGATGATAAACGTCAAAATATTGCTAAATTCGATCATTTTTCGTACGAAACAAAAGGCAAGAAAACTTGCTTCAAATGCAATATAATGCGACATTCTGAGATTTAAAGGACAAATCACATATCGTGATACTTCATGAAATAGCATCGAAATATTGGTAATAATGAATATATTTACGTAATATCAAACTACATGATTAACGTGAAAAAGTCACTATTTTATCATATTTGAGGATTTTAACTTCAAACCATAGAGTGAGGTTTCGTATTATTTATATCCATGAAAAGAAATATGACAATGTTGTTTCCAATACAAACGATAAAAATAAATGTGTTTTCATTAGAATTAACTAAAATGTTTTTGATTTTCCGTATATTCATTACCGATGGAAGATGTACACGTAAAACCGCTCTAATCCGGCTGAAACGTCGATATATGCAATAAAAACCGAATTTCTCCCTTTTTCATTATCCTACTCAGTATTTTGACGAGAAACAAATAGATGATTGAAAATGAAGTATTTAAGGTTATTATCTAATCATTTATGTGTATGCATCATTTTTATCGTATATATAATGAATTAATACCCATAGACAGAAAATTCACAGAAACGTGGAAAAACGGCAAAATATTGCCTAATTCGATGATATTTTGTTTAAATCACATAGTGGAAAAGGGGATGATAAACGTCAAAATATTGCTAAATTCGATCATTTTTCGTACGAAACAAAATGCAAGAAAACTTGCTTAAAATGCAATATAATGCGACATTCTGAGATTTAAAGGCCAAATTACATATCGTGATACTTCATGAAATAGCATCGAAATATTGGTAATAATGAATATATTTACGTAATATCAAACTACATGAGTAACGTGAAAAAGTCACTATTTTACCATATTTGAGGATTTTAACTTCAAATCATAGAGTGAGGTTTCGTATTATTTAGATCCATGAAAAGACATATGACAATGTTGTTTCCAATACAAATGATAAAACCAATGTGTTTTCATTAGAATTAACTAAAATGTTCCTGATTTTCCGTTTATATTACCGATGGAAGATGTACACGTAAAACCGCTCTACTCCGGCTGAAACGTCAATATATGCAATAAAAACCGAACTTCTCCCCTTTTCAATATCTTACTCAGTATTTTAACGAGAAACAAATAGATGATTGAAAATGAATTATTTAAGGTTATTATCTAATCAATTATGTGTTTGCATCATTTTTATCGTATATATAATGAATTAATAATCATAGACTGAAAATTCACAGAAACGTGGAAAAACGGCAAAATATTGCCTAATTCGATGATATTTTGTTTAAATCACATAGAGGAAAAGGGGATGATGAACGTCAAAATATTGCTAAATTCGTTCATTTTTCGTACGAAACAAAATGCAAGAAAACTTGCTTAAAATGCAATATAATGCGAAATTCTGAGATTTGAAGGCCAAATCACATATCGTGATACTACATGAAATAGTATCGAAATATTGGTAAAAATAAATATATTTACGTAATATCAAACTACATGGAAAAGGTGAAAAAAGTCACTATTTTACCATATTTGAGGATTTTAACTTCAAATCATAGAGCGAGGTTTCGTATTATTTAGATCCAAGAAAAGACATATGACAATGTTGTTTCCAATACAAATGATAAAACCAATGTGTTTTCATTAGAATTAACTAAAATGTTCCTGATTTTCTGTTTATATTACTGATGGAAGATGTACACGTAAAACCGCTCTAATCCGGCTGAAACGTCGATATATGCAATAAAAACCGAATTTCTCCCCTTTTCAATATCCTACTCAGTATTTTAACGAGAAACAAATGGTTGATTGAAAATGAAGTATTTAAGGTTAATTTCTAATCAATTATGTGTTTGCATCATTTTTTATAGTATATTTAATGAATTAATAACAATAAACTGAAAATTCACAAAAACGTGGAAAAACGGCAAAATATTGCCTTATTCGATGATATTTTGTTTAAATCACATAAAGGAAAAGGGGATGATAAACGTCAAAATATTGCAAAATTCGACGATTTTTCGTACGAAACAAAATGCAAGAAAACTTGCCCAAAATGCAATATTATGCGAAATTCTGAGATTTGAAGGCCAAATCATATATCTTGATACTACTTGAAATAGTATCGAAATATTGGTAAAAATGAATATATTTAAGTAATATCAAACAACCTGAAAAACGTGAAAAAAGTCACTATTTAACCATATTTGAGGAATTTAACTTCAAATCATAGAGCGAGGTTTCGTATTATTTAGATCCAAGAAAAGACATATGACAATGTTGTTTCCAATACAAATGATAAAACCAATGTGTTTTCATTAGAATTAACTAAAATGTTCCTGATTTTCCGTTTATATTACTGATGGAAGATGTACACGTAAAACCGCTCTAATCCGGCTGAAACGTCGATATATGCAATAAAAACCGAATTTCTCCCCTTTTCAATATCTTACTCAGTATTTTAACGAGAAACAAATAGATGATTGAAAATGAAGTATTTAAGGTTATTATCTAATCAATTATGTGTTTGCATCATTTTTATCGTATATATAATGAATTAATACCCATAGACTGAAAATTCACAGAAACGTGGAAAAACGGCAAAATATTGCCTAATTCGATGATATTTTGTTTAAATCACATAGAGGAAAAGGGGATGATAAACGTCAAAATATTGCTAAATTCGATCATTTTTCGTACGAAACAAAAGGCAAGAAAACTTGCTTCAAATGCAATATAATGCGACATTCTGAGATTTAAAGACCAAATCACATATCGTGATACTTCATGAAATAGCATCGAAATATTGGTAATAATGAATATATTTACGTAATATCAAACTACATGATTAACGTGAAAAAGTCACTATTTTATCATATTTGAGGATTTTAACTTCAAACCATAGAGTGAGGTTTCGTATTATTTATATCCATGAAAAGAAATATGACAATGTTGTTTCCAATACAAACGATAAAAATAAATGTGTTTTCATTAGAATTAACTAAAATGTTTTTGATTTTCCGTATATTCATTACCGATGGAAGATGTACACGTAAAACCGCTCTAATCCGGCTGAAACGTCGATATATGCAATAAAAACCGAATTTCTCCCCTTTTCATTATCCTACTCAGTATTTTGACGAGAAACAAATAGATGATTGAAAATGAAGTATTTAAGGTTATTATCTAATCATTTATGTGTATGCATCATTTTTATCGTATATATAATGAATTAATACCCATAGACAGAAAATTCACAGAAACGTGGAAAAACGGCAAAATATTGCCTAATTCGATGATATTTTGTTTAAATCACATAGTGGAAAAGGGGATGATAAACGTCAAAATATTGCTAAATTCGATCATTTTTCGTACGAAACAAAATGCAAGAAAACTTGCTTAAAATGCAATATAATGCGACATTCTGAGATTTAAAGGCCAAATTACATATCGTGATACTTCATGAAATAGCATCGAAATATTGGTAATAATGAATATATTTACGTAATATCAAACTACATGAGTAACGTGAAAAAGTCACTATTTTACCATATTTGAGGATTTTAACTTCAAATCATAGAGTGAGGTTTCGTATTATTTAGATCCATGAAAAGACATATGACAATGTTGTTTCCAATACAAATGATAAAACCAATGTGTTTTCATTAGAATTAACTAAAATGTTCCTGATTTTCCGTTTATATTACCGATGGAAGATGTACACGTAAAACCGCTCTACTCCGGCTGAAACGTCAATATATGCAATAAAAACCGAACTTCTCCCCTTTTCAATATCTTACTCAGTATTTTAACGAGAAACAAATAGATGATTGAAAATGAATTATTTAAGGTTATTATCTAATCAATTATGTGTTTGCATCATTTTTATCGTATATATAATGAATTAATAATCATAGACTGAAAATTCACAGAAACGTGGAAAAACGGCAAAATATTGCCTAATTCGATGATATTTTGTTTAAATCACATAGAGGAAAAGGGGATGATGAACGTCAAAATATTGCTAAATTCGTTCATTTTTCGTACGAAACAAAATGCAAGAAAACTTGCTTAAAATGCAATATAATGCGAAATTCTGAGATTTGAAGGCCAAATCACATATCGTGATACTACATGAAATAGTATCGAAATATTGGTAAAAATAAATATATTTACGTAATATCAAACTACATGGAAAAGGTGAAAAAAGTCACTATTTTACCATATTTGAGGATTTTAACTTCAAATCATAGAGCGAGGTTTCGTATTATTTAGATCCAAGAAAAGACATATGACAATGTTGTTTCCAATACAAATGATAAAACCAATGTGTTTTCATTAGAATTAACTAAAATGTTCCTGATTTTCTGTTTATATTACTGATGGAAGATGTACACGTAAAACCGCTCTAATCAGGCTGAAACGTCGATATATGCAATAAAAACCGAATTTCTCCCCTTTTCAATATCCTACTCAGTATTTTAACGAGAAACAAATGGTTGATTGAAAATGAAGTATTTAAGGTTAATTTCTAATCAATTATGTGTTTGCATCATTTTTATGGTATATTTAATGAATTAATAACAATAAACTGAAAATTCACAAAAACGTGGAAAAACGGCAAAATATTGCCTTATTCGATGATATTTTGTTTAAATCACATAAAGGAAAAGGGGATGATAAACGTCAAAATATTGCAAAATTCGACGATTTTTCGTACGAAACAAAATGCAAGAAAACTTGCCCAAAATGCAATATTATGCGAAATTCTGAGATTTGAAGGCCAAATCATATATCTTGATACTACTTGAAATAGTATCGAAATATTGGTAAAAATGAATATATTTAAGTAATATCAAACAACCTGAAAAACGTGAAAAAAGTCACTATTTAACCATATTTGAGGATTTTAACTTCAAATCATAGAGCGAGGTTTCGTATTATTTAGATCCAAGAAAAGACATATGACAATGTTGTTTCCAATACAAACGATAAAAATAAATGTGTTTTCATTAGAATTAACTAAAATGTTCCTGATTTTCCGTTTATATTACCGATGGAAGATGTACACGTAAAACCGCTCTAATCCGGGTGAAACGTCGATATATGCAATAAAAACCGAACTTCTCCCCTTTTCAATATCTTACTCAGTATTTCAACGAGAAACAAATAGATGATTGAAGATGAAGTATTTAAGGTTATTATCTAATCAATTATGTGTTTGCATCATTTTTATCGTATATATAATGAATTAATACCCATAGACTGAAAATTCACAGAAACGTGGAAAAACGGCAAAATATTGCCTAATTCGATGATATTTTGTTTAAATCACATAGAGGAAAAGGGGATGATAAACGTCAAAATATTGCTAAATTCGATCATTTTTCGTACGAAACAAAATGCAAGAAAACTTGCTTCAAATACAATATAATGCGACATTCTGAGATTTAAAGGCCAAATCACATATCGTGATACTTCTTGAAATAGCATCGAAATATTGGTAATAATGAATATATTTACGTAATATCAAACTACATGATTAACGTGAAAAAGTCACTATTTTATCATATTTGAGGATTTTAACTTCAAACCATAGAGTGAGGTTTCGTATTATTTAGATCCATGAAAAGACATATGACAATGTTGTTTCCAATACAAACGATAAAAATAAATGTGTTTTCATTAGAATTAACTAAAATGTTTTTGATTTTCCGTTTATATATTACCGATGGAAGATGTACACGTAAAACCGCTCTAATCCGGCTGAAACGTCGATATATGCAATAAAAACCGAATTTCTCCCCTTTTCATTATCCTACTCAGTATTTTGACGAGAAACAAATAGATGATTGAAAATGAAGTATTTAAGGTTATTATCTAATCATTTATGTGTATGCATCATTTTTATCGTATATATAATGAATTAATACCCATAGACAGAAAATTCACAGAAACGTGGAAAAACGGCAAAATATTGCCTAATTCGATGATATTTTGTTTAAATCACATTGAGGAAAAGGGGATGATAAACGTCAAAATATTGCTAAATTCGATCATTTTTCGTACGAAACAAAATGCAAGAAAACTTGCTTAAATTGCAATATAATGCGACATTCTGAGATTTAAAGGCCAAATTACATATCGTGATACTTCATGAAATAGCATCGAAATATTGGTAATAATGAATATATTTACGTAATATCAAACTACATGAGTAACGTGAAAAAGTCACTATTTTACCATATTTGAGGATTTTAACTTCAAATCATAGAGTGAGGTTTCGTATTATTTAGATCCATGAAAAGACATATGACAATGTTGTTTCCAATACAAATGATAAAACCAATGTGTTTTCATTAGAATTAACTAAAATGTTCCTGATTTTCCGTTTATATTACCGATGGAAGATGTACACGTAAAACCGCTCTAATCCGGCTGAAACGTCGATATATGCAATAAAAACCGAACTTCTCCCCTTTTCAATATCTTACTCAGTATTTTAACGAGAAACAAATAGATGATTGAAAATGAATTATTTAAGGTTATTATCTAATCAATTATGTGTTTGCATCATTTTTATCGTATATATAATGAATTAATAATCATAGACTGAAAATTCACAGAAACGTGGAAAAACGGCAAAATATTGCCTAATTCGATGATATTTTGTTTAAATCACATAGAGGAAAAGGGGATGATAAACGTCAAAATATTGCTAAATTCGATCATTTTTCGTACGAAACAAAATGCAAGAAAACTTGCTTAAAATGCAATATAATGCGAAATTCTGAGATTTGAAGGCCAAATCACATATCGTGATACTACATGAAATAGTATCGAAATATTGGTAAAAATAAATATATTTACGTAATATCAAACTACATGAAAAAGGTGAAAAAAGTCACTATTTTACCATATTAGAGGATTTTAACTTCAAATCATATAGCGAGGTTTCGTATTATTTAGATCCAAGAAAAGACATATGACAATGTTGTTTCCAATACAAATGATAAAACCAATGTGTTTTCATTAGAATTAACTAAAATGTTCCTGATTTTCCGTTTATATTACTGATGGAAGATGTACACGTAAAACCGCTCTAATCCGGCTGAAACGTCGATATATGCAATAAAAACCGAATTTCTCCCCTTTTCAATATCCTACTCAGTATTTCAACGAGAAACAAATGGTTGATTGAAAATGAAGTATTTAAGGTTAATTTCTAATCAATTATGTGTTTGCATCATTTTTTATAGTATATTTAATGAATTAATAACAATAAACTGAAAATTCACAAAAACGTGGAAAAACGGCAAAATATTGCCTTATTCGATGATATTTTGTTTAAATCACATAAAGGAAAAGGGGATGATAAACGTCAAAATATTGCTAAATTCGACGATTTTTCGTACGAAACAAAATGCAAGAAAACTTGCCCAAAATGCAATATTATGCGAAATTCTGAGATTTGAAGGCCAAATCATATATCTTGATACTACTTGAAATAGTATCGAAATATTGGTAAAAATGAATATATTTAAGTAATATCAAACCACCTGAAAAACGTGAAAAAAGTCACTATTTAACCATATTTGAGGAATTTAACTTCAAATCATAGAGCGAGGTTTCGTATTATTTAGATCCTAGAAAAAACATATGACAATGTTGTTTCCAATACAAACGATAAAAATAAATGTGTTTTCATTAGAATAAACTAAAATGTTCCTGATTTTCCGTTTATATTACCGCTGGAAGATGTACACGTAAAACCGCTCTAATCCGGCTGAATCGTCGATATATGCAATAAAAACCGAACTTCTCCCCTTTTCAATATCTTACTCAGTATTTCAACGAGAAACAAATAGATGATTGAAAATGAAGTATTTAAGGTTATTATCTAATCAATTATGTGTTTGCATCACTTTTATCGTATATATAATGAATTAATACCCAAAGACTGAAAATTCCCAAAAACGTGGAAAAGCGGCAAAATATTGCCTAATTCGATGATATTTTGTTTAAATCACATAGAGGAAAAGGGGATGATAAACGTCAAAATATTGCTAAATTCGATCATTTTTCGTACGAAACAAAATGCAAGAAAACTTGCTTAAAATGCAATATAATGCGACATTCTGAGATTTAAAGGCCAAATCACATATCGTGATACTTCATGAAATAGCATCGAAATATTGGTAATAATGAATATATTTACGTAATATCAAACTACATGATTAACGTGAAAAAGTCACTATTTTATCATATTTAAGGATTTTAACTTCAAACCATAGAGTGAGGTTTCGTATTATTTAGATCCATGAAAAGACATATGACAATGTTGTTTCCAATACAAACGATAAAAATAAATGTGTTTTCATTAGAATTAACTAAAATGTTACTGATTTTCCGTTTATATTACCGATGGAAGATGTACACGTAAAACCGCTCTAATCCGGCTGAAACGTCGATATATGCAATAAAAACCGAACTTCTCCGCTTTTCAATATCTTACTCAATATTTTAACGAGAAACAAATAGATGATTGAAAATGAAGTATTTAAGGTTATTATCTAATCAATTATGTGTTTGCATCATTTTTATCGTATATATAATGAATTAATACCCATAGACTGAAAATTCACAGAAACGTGGAAAAACGGCAAAATATTGCCTAATTCGATGATATTTTGTTTAAATCACATAGAGGAAAAGGGGATGATAAACGTCAAAATATTGCTAAATTCGATCATTTTTCGTACGAAACAAAATGCAAGAAAACTTGCTTAAAATGCAATATAATGCGACATTCTGAGATTTAAAGGCCAAATCACATATCGTGGTACTTCATGAAATAGCATCGAAATATTGGTAATAATGAATATATTTACGTAATATCAAACTACATGATTAACGTGAAAAAGTCACTATTTTACCATATTTGAGGATTTTAACTTCAAATCATAGAGTGAGGGTTCGTATTATTTAGATCCATGAAAAGACATATGACAATGTTGTTTCCAATACAAATGATAAAACCAATGTGTTTTCATTAGAATTAACTAAAATGTTCCTGATTTTCCGTTTATATTACCGATGGAAGATGTACACGTAAAACCGCTCTAATCCGGCTGAAACGTCGATATATGCAATAAAAACCGAACTTCTCCCCTTTTCAATATCTTACTCAGTATTTTAACGAGAAACAAATAGATGATTGAAAATGAATTATTTAAGGTTATTATCTAATCAATTATGTGTTTGCATCATTTTTATCGTATATATAATGAATTAATACCCATAGACTGAAAATTCACAAAAACGTGGAAAAACAGCAAAATATTGCCTAATTCGATGATATTTTGTTTAAATCACATAAAGGAAAAGGAGATGATAAACGTCAAAAAATTGCTAAATTCGATGATTTGTCGTACGAAACAAAATGCAAGAAAACTTGCTTAAAATGCAATATTATGCGAAATTCTGAGATTTGAAGGCCAAATCACATATCGTGATACTACATGAAATAGTATCGAAATATTGGTAAAAATGAATATATTTACGTAATATCAAACAACCTGAAAAACGTGAAAAAAAGTCACTATTTAACCATATTTGAGGAATTTAACTTCAAATCATACAGCGAGGTTTCGTATTATTTAGATCCAAGAAAAGACATATGACAATGTTGTTTCCAATACAAACGATAAAAATAAATGTGTTTTCATTAGAATTAACTAAAATGTTTTTGATTTTCTGTTTATATATTACCGATGGAAGATGTACACGTAAAACCGCTCTAATCCGGCTGAAACGTCGATATATGCAATAAAAACCGAACTTCTCCCCTTTTCAATATCTTACTCAGTATTTTAACGAGAAACAAATAGATGATTGAAAATGAAATATTTAAGGTTATTATCTAATCAATTATGTGTTTGCATCATTTTTATCGTAAATATAATTAATTAATACCCATAGACTGAAAATACACAGAAACGTGGATAAACGGCAAAATATTGCCTAATTCGATGATATTTTGTTTAAATCACATAGAGGAAAAGGGGATGATAAACGTCAAAATATTGCTAAATTCGATCATTTTTCGTACGAAACAAAATGCAAGAAAACTTGCTTAAAATGCAATATAATGCGACATTCTGAGATTTAAATGCCAAATCACATATCGTGGTACTTCATGAAATAGCATCGAAATATTGGTAATAATGAATATATTTACGTAATAACAAACTACATGATTAACGTGAAAAAGTCACTATTTTATCATATTTGAGGATTTTAACTTCAAACCATAGAGTGAGGTTTCGTATTATTTAGATCCATGAAAAGACATATGACAATGTTGTTTCCAATACAAACGATAAAAATAAATGTGTTTTCATTAGAATTAACTAAAATGTTACTGATTTTCCGTTTATATTACCGATGGAAGATGTACACGTAAAACCGCTCTTATCCGGCTGAAACGTCGATATATGCAATAAAAACCGAACATCTCCCCTTTTCAATATCTTACTCAGTATTTTAACGAGAAACAAATAGATGATTGAAAATGAAGTATTTAAGGTTATTATCTAATCAATTATGTGTTTGCATCATTTTTATCGTATATATAATGAATTAATACCCATAGACTGAAAATTCACAGAAACGTGGAAAAACGGCAAAATATTGCCTAATTCGATGATATTTTGTTTAAATCACATAGATGAAAAGGGGATGATAAACGTCAAAATATTGCTAAATTCGATCATTTTTCGTACGAAACAAAATGCAAGAAAACTTGCTTAAAATGCATTATAATGCGACATTCTGAGATTTAAAGGCCAAATCACATATCGTGGTACTTCATGAAATAGCATCGAAATATTGGTAATAATGAATATATTTACGTAATATCAAACTACATGATTAACGTGAAAAAGTCACTATTTTACCATATTTGAGGATTTTAACTTCAAATCATAGAGTGAGGTTTCGTATTATTTAGATCCATGAAAAGACATATGACAATGTTGTTTCCAATACAAATGATAAAACCAATGTGTTTTCATTAGAATTAACTAAAATGTTCCTGATTTTCCGTTTATATTACCGATGGAAGATGTACACGTAAAACCGCTCTAATCCGGCTGAAACGTCGATATATGCAATAAAAACCGAACTTCTCCCCTTTTCAATATCTTACTCAGTATTTTAACGAGAAACAAATAGATGATTGAAAATGAAGTATTTAAGGTTATTATCTAATCAATTATGTGTTTGCATCACTTTTATCGTATATATAATGAATTAATACCCAAAGACTGAAAATTCACAAAAACGTGGAAAAACGGCAAAATATTGCCTAATTCGATGATATTTTGTTTAAATCCCATAAAGGAAAAGGAGATGATAAACGTCAAAATATTGCTCAATGCGAAGATTTTTCGTACGAAACAAAATGCAAGAAAACTTGCTTAAAATGCAATATTATGCGAAATTCTGAGATTTGAAGGCCAAATCACATATCGTGATACTACATGAAAAAGTCACTATTTTACCATATTTGAGGATTTTAACTTCAAATCATAGAGTGAGGTTTCGTATTATTTAGATCCATGAAAAGACATATGACAATGTTGTTTCCAATACAAATGATAAAACCAATGTGTTTTCATTAGAATTAACTAAAATGTTCCTGATTTTCCGTTTATATTACCGATGGAAGATGTACACGTAAAACCGCTCTAATCCGGCTGGAACGTCGATATATGCAATAAAAACAGAACTTCTCCCCTTTTCAATATCTTACTCAGTATTTTAACGAGAAACAAATAGATGATTGAAAATGAATTATTTAAGGTTATTATCTAATCAATTATGTGTTTGCATCATTTCTATCGTATATATTATGAACCTATAGACTGAAAATTCACAAAAACTTGGAAAAACAGCAAAATATTGCCTAATTCGATGATATTTTGTTTAAATCACATAAAGGAAAAGGAGATGATATACGTCAAAATATTGCTAAATTCGATGATTTGTCGTACGAAACAAAATGCAAGAAAACTTGCTTAAAATGCAATATTATGCGAAATTCTGAGATTTGAAGGCCAAATCACATATCGTGATACTACATGAAATAGTATCGAAATATTGGTAAAAATGAATATATTTACGTAATATCAAACTACATGAAAAACGTGAAAAAAGTCACTATTTTACCATATTTGACGATTTTAACTTCAAATCATAGAGCGAGGTTTCGTATTATTTAGATCCAAGAAAAGACATATGACAATGTTGTTTCCAATACAAACGATAAAAATAAATGTGTTTTCATTTGAATTAACTAAAATGTTTTTGATTTTCTGTTTATATATTACCGATGGAAGATGTACACGTAAAACCGCTCTAATCCGGCTGAAACGTCGATATATGCAATAAAAACCGAACTTCTCCCCTTTTCAATATCTTACTCAGTATTTTAACGAGAAACAAATAGATGATTGAAAATGAAGTATTTAAGGTTATTATCTAATCAATTATGTGTTTGCATCATTTTTATCGTATATATAATGAATTAATACCCATAGACTAAAAATTCACAAAAACGTGGAAAAACGGAAAAATATTGCCTAATTCGATGATATTTTGTTTAAATCACATAGAGGAAAAGGGAATGATAAACGTCAAAATATTGCTAAATTCGATGATTTTTCGTACGAAACAAAATGCAAGAAAACTTGCTTAAAATGCAATATAATGCGACATTCTGAGATTTAAAGGCCAAATCACATATCGTGATACTTCATGAAATAGCATCGAAATATTGGTAATAATGAATATATTTACGTAATATCAAACTACATGATTAACGTGAAAAAGTCACTATTTTATCATATTTGAGGATTTTAACTTCAAACCATAGAGTGAGGTTTCGTATTATTTAGATCCATGAAAAGACATATGACAATGTTGTTTCCAATACAAACGATAAAAATAAATGTGTTTTCATTAGAATTAACTAAAACGTTACTGATTTTCCGTTTATATTACCGATGGAAGATGTACACGTAAAACCGCTCTAGTCCGGCTGAGACGTCGATATATGCAATGAAAACCGTACTTCTCCCCTTTTCAATATCTTACTCAGTATTTTAACGAGAAACAAATAGATGATTGAAAATGAAGTATTTAAGGTTATTATCTAATCAATTATGTGTTTGCATCATTTTTATCGTATATATAATGAATTAATACCCATAGACTGAAAATTCACAAAAACTTGGAAAAACAGCAAAATATTGCCTAATTCGATGATATTTTGTTTAAATCACATAGAGGAAAAGGGGATGATAAACGTCAAAATATTGCTAAATTCGATCATTTTTCGTACGAAACAAAATGCAAGAAAACTTGCTTAAAATGCAATATAATGCGACATTCTGAGATTTAAAGGCCAAATCACATATCGTGGTACTTCATGAAATTGCATCGAAATATTGGTAATAATGAATATATTTACGTAATATCAAACTACATGATTAACGTGAAAAAGTCACTATTTTACCATATTTAAGGATTTTAACTTCAAATCATAGAGTGAGGTTTCGTATTATTTAGATCCATGAAAAGACATATGACAATGTTGTTTCCAATACAAATGATAAAACCAATGTGTTTTCATTAGAATTAACTAAAATGTTCCTGATTTTCCGTTTATATTACCGATGGAAGATGTACACGTAAAACCGCTCTAATCCGGCTGAAACGTCGATATATGCAATAAAAACCGAACTTCTCCCCTTTTCAATATCTTACTCAGTATTTTAACGAGAAACAAATAGATGATTGAAAATGAATTATTTAAGGTTATTATCTAATCAATTATGTGTTTGAATCATTTTTATCGTATATATAATGAATTAATACCCATAGACTGAAAATTCACAAAAACTTGGAAAAACAGCAAAATATTGCCTAATTCGATGATATTTTGTTTAAATCACATAAAGGAAAAGGAGATGATAAACGTCAAAATATTGCTAAATTCGATGATTTGTCGTACGAAACAAAATGCAAGAAAACTTGCTTAAAATGCAATATTATGCGAAATTCTGAGATTTGAAGGCCAAATCATATATCTTGATACTACATGAAATAGTATCGAAATATTGGTAAAAATGAATATATTTAAGTAATATCAAACAACCTGAAAAACGTGAAAAAAGTCACTATTTAACCATATTTGAGGAATTTAACTTCAAATCATAGAGCGAGGTTTCGTATTATTTAGATCCAAGAAAAGACATATGACAATGTTGTTTCCAATACAAACGATAAAAATAAATGTGTTTTCATTAGAATTAACTAAAATGTTTTTGATTTTCTGTTTATATATTACCGATGGAAGATGTACACGTAAAACCGCTCTAATCCGGCTGAAACGTTGATATATGCAATAAAAACCGAACTTCTCCCCTTTTCAATATCTTACTCAGTATTTTAACGAGAAACAAATAGATGATTGAAAATGAAGTATTTAAGGTTATTATCTAATCAATTATGTGTTTGCATCATTTTTATCGTATATATAATGAATTAATACCCATAGACTGAAAATTCACAGAAACGTGGAAAAACGGCAAAATATTGCCTAATTCAATGATATTTTGTTTAAATCACATAGAGGAAAAGGGGATGATAAACGTCAAAATATTGCTAAATTTGATCATTTTTCGTACGAAACAAAATGCAAGAAAACTTGCTTAAAATGCAATATAATGCGACATTCAGAGATTTAAAGGCCAAATCACATATCGTGATACTTCATGAAATAGCATCGTTATATTGGTAATAATGAATATATTTACGTAATATCAAACTACATGATTAACGTGAAATAGTCACTATTTTACCATATTTGAGGATTTTAACTTAAAATCATAGAGCGAGGTTTCGTATTATTTAGATCCATGAAAAGACATATGACAATGTTGTTTCCAATACAAATGATAAAACCAATGTGTTTTCATTAGAATTAACTAAAATGTTTCTGATTTTCCGTTTATATTACCGATGGAAGATGTACACGTAAAACCGCTCTAATCCGGCTGAAACGTCGATATATACAATAAAAACCGAACTTCTCCCCTTTTCAATATCCAACTCAGTATTTTAACGAGAAACAAATGGTTGATTGAAAATGAAGTATTTAAGCTAAATTTCTAATCAATTATGTGTTTGCATCATTTTTATCGTATATTTAATGAATTAATAACAATAAACTGAAAATTCACAAAAACGTGGAAAAACGAAAAAATATTGCTTTATTCGATGATATTTTGTTTAAATCACATAAAGGAAAAGGGGATGATAAACGTCAAAATATTGCTAAATTCGATGATTTTTCGTACGAAACAAAATGCAAGAAAACTTGCTTAAAATGCAATATAATGCGACATTCTGAGATTTAAAGGCCAAATCACATATCGTGATACTTCATGAAATAGCATCGAAATATTGGTAATAATGAATATATTTACGTAATATCAAACTACATGAAAAACGTGAAAAAAGTCACTATTTTACCATATTTGACGATTTTTACTTCAAATCATAGAGCGAGGTTTCGTATTATTTAGATCCAAGAAAAGACATATGACAATGTTGTTTCAATTATGTGTTTGCATCATTTTTATCGTATATATAATGAATTAATACCCATTGACTGAAAATTCACAGAAACGTGGAAAAACGGCAAAATATTGCCTAATTCGATGATATTTTGTTTAAATCACATAGAGGAAAAGGGGATGATAAACGTCAAAATATTGCTAAATTCGATCATTTTTCGTAGGAAACAAAATGCAAGAAAACTTGCTTAAAATGCAATATAATGCGACATTCTGAGATTTAAAGGCCAAATCACATATCGTGATACTTCATGAAATAGCATCGAAATATTGGTAATAATGAATATATTTACGTAATATCAAACTACATGATTAACGTGAAAAAGTCACTATTTTATCATATTTGAGGATTTTAACTTCAAACCATAGAGTGAGGTTTCGTATTATTTAGATCCATGAAAAGACATATGACAATGTTGTTTCCAATACAAACGATAAAAATAAATGTGTTTTCATTAGAATTAACTAAAATGTTACTGATTTTCCGTTTATATTACCGATGGAAGATGTACACGTAAAACCGCTCTAATCCGGCTGAAACGTCGATACATGCAATAAAAACCGAACTTCTCCCCTTTTCAATATCTTACTCAGTATTTTAACGAGAAACAAATAGATGATTGAAAATGAAGTATTTAATGTTATTATCTAATCAATTATGTGTTTGCATCATTTTTATCGTATATATAATGAATTAATACCCATAGACTGAAAATTCAAGGAAACGTGGAAAAACGGCAAAATATTGCCTAATTCGATGATATTTTGTTTAAATCACATAGAGGAAAAGGGGATGATAAACGTCAAAATATTGATAAATTCGATCATTTATCGTACGAAACAAAATGCAAGAAAACTTGCTTAAAATGCAATATAATGCGACATTCTGAGATTTAAAGGCCAAATCACATATCGTGATACTTCATGAAATAGCATCGAAATATTGGTAATAATGAATATATTTACGTAATATCAAACTACATGATTAACGTGAAAAAGTCACTATTTTACCATATTTGAGGATTTTAACTTCAAATCATAGAGTGAGGTTTCGTATTATTTAGATCCATGAAAAGACATATGACAATGTTGTTTCCAATACAAATGATAAAACCAATGTGTTTTCATTAGAATTAACTAAAATGTTCCTGATTTTCCGTTTATATTACCGATGGAAGATGTGCACGTAAAACCGCTCTAATCCGGCTGAAACGTCGATATATGCAATAAAAACCGAACTTCTCCCCTTTTCAATATCTTACTCAGTATTTTAACGAGAAACAAATAGATGATTGAAAATGAATTATTAAAGGTTATTATCTAATCAATTATGTGTTTGCATCATTTTTATCGTATATATAATGAATAGTATATATACCCATAGACTGAAAATTCACAAAAACTTGGAAAAACAGCAAAATATTGCCTAATTCGATGATATTTTGTTTAAATCACATAAAGAAAAAGGAGATGATAAACGTCAAAATATTGCTAAATTCGATGATTTGTCGTACGAAACAAAATGCAAGAAAACTTGCTTAAAATGCAATATTATGCGAAATTCTGAGATTTGAAGGCCAAATCACATATCGTGATACTACATGAAATAGTATCGAAATATTGGTAAAAATGAATATATTTACGTAATATCAAACTACATGAAAAACGTGAAAAAAGTCACTATTTTACCATATATGAGGATTTTAACTTCAAATCATAGAGCGAGGTTTCGTATTATTTAGATCCAAGAAAAGACATATGACAATGTTGTTTCCAATACAAATGATAAAACTAATGTGTTTTCATTAGAATTAACTAAAATGTTTCTGATTTTCCGTTTATATTACCGATGGAAGATATACACGTAAAACCGCTCTAATCCGGCTGAAACGTCGATATATGCAATAAAAACCGAACTTCTCCCCTTTTTAATATCTTACTCAGTATTTTAACGAGAAACAAATAGATGATTGAAAATGAATTATTAAAGGTTATTATCTAATCAATTATGTGTTTGCATCATTTTTATCGTATATATAATGAATTAATACCCATAGACTGAAAATTCACAAAAACTTGGAAAAACAGCAAAATATTGCCTAATTCGATGATATTTTGTTTAAATCACATAAAGGAAAAGGAGATGATAAACGTCAAAATATTGCTAAATTCGATGATTTGTCTTACGAAAGAAAATGCAAGAAAACTTGCTTAAAATGCAATATTATGCGAAATTCTGAGATATGAAGGCCAAATCACATATCGTGATACTACATGAAATAGTATCGAAATATTGCTAAAAATGAATATATTTACGTAATATCAAACTACATGAAAAACGTGAAAAAAGTCACTATTTTACCATATATGAGGATTTTAACTTCAAATCATAGAGCGAGGTTTCGTATTATTTAGATCCAAGAAAAGACATATGACAATGTTGTTTCCAATACAAATGATAAAACCAATGTGTTTTCATTAGAATTAACTAAAATGTTCCTGATTTTCCGTTTATATTACTGATAGAAGATGTACACGTAAAACCGCTCTAATCCGGCAGAAACGTCGATATATACAATAAAAACCGAACTTCTCCCCTTTTCAATATCCAACTCAGTATTTTAACGAGAAACAAATGGTTGATTGAAAATGAAGTATTTAAGGTAAATTTCTAATCAATTATGTGTTTGCATCATTTTTATCGTATATTTAATGAATTAATAACAATAAACTGAAAATTCACAAAAAACGTGGAAAAACGAAAAAATATTGCTTTATTCGATGATATTTTGTTTAAATCACATAAAGGAAAAGGGGATGATAAACGTCAAAATATTGCTAAATTCGACGATTTTTCGTACGAAACAAAATGCAAGAAAACTTGCTTAAAATGCAATATTATGCGAAATTCTGAGATTTGAAGGCCAAATCATATATCTTGATACTACTTGAAATAGTTTCGAAATATTGGTAAAAATGAATATATTTAAGTAATATCAAACAACCTGAAAAACGTGAAAAAAGTCACTATTTAACCATATTTGAGGAATTTAACTTCAAATCATAGAGCGAGGTTTCGTATTATTTAGATCCAAGAAAAGACATATGACAATGTTGTTTCCAATACAAACGATAAAAATAAATGTGTTTTCATTAGAATTAACTAAAATGTTTTTGATTTTCTGTTTATATATTACCGATGGAAGATGTACACGTAAAACCGCTCTAATCCGGCTGAAACGTCGATATATGCAATAAAAACCGAACTTCTCCCCTTTTCAATATCTTACTCAGTATTTTAACGAGAAACAAATAAATGATTGAAAATGAAGTAATTAAGGTTATTATCTAATCAATTATGTGTTTGCTTCATTTTTATCGTATATATAATGAATTAATACCCATAGACTGAAAATTCACAAAAACGTGGAAAAACGGAAAAATATTGCCTAATTCGATGATATTTTGTTTAAATCACATAGAGGAAAAGGGGATGATAAACGTCAAAATATTGCTAAATTCGATGATTTTTCGTACGAAACAAAATGCAAGAAAACTTGCTTAAAATGCAATATAATGCGACATTCTGAGATTTAAAGGCCAAATCACATATCGTGATACTTCATGAAATAGCATCGAAATATTGGTAATAATGAATATATTTACGTAATATCAAACTACATGAAAAACGTGAAAAAAGTCACTATTTTACCATATTTGACGATTTTAACTTCAAATCATAGAGCGAGGTTTCGTATTATTTAGATCCAAGAAAAGACATATGACAATGTTGTTTCAATTATGTGTTTGCATCATTTTTATCGTATATATAATGAATTAATACCCATTGACTGAAAATTCACAGAAACGTGGAAAAACGGCAAAATATTGCCTAATTCGATGATATTTTGTTTAAATCACATAGAGGAAAAGGGGATGATAAACGTCAAAATATTGCTAAATTCGATCATTTTTCGTAGGAAACAAAATGCAAGAAAACTTGCTTAAAATGCAATATAATGCGACATTCTGAGATTTAAAGGCCAAATCACATATCGTGATACTTCATGAAATAGCATCGAAATATTGGTAATAATGAATATATTTACGTAATATCAAACTACATGATTAACGTGAAAAAGTCACTATTTTATCATATTTGAGGATTTTAACTTCAAACCATAGAGTGAGATTCGTATTATTTAGATCCATGAAAAGACATATGACAATGTTGTTTCCAATACAAACGATAAAAATAAATGTGTTTTCATTAGAATTAACTAAAATGTTACTGATTTTCCGTTTATATTACCGATGGAAGATGTACACGTAAAACCGCTCTAATCCGGCTGAAACGTCGATACATGCAATAAAAACCGAACTTCTCCCCTTTTCAATATCTTACTCAGTATTTTAACGGGAAACAAATAGATGATTGAAAATGAAGTATTTAATGTTATTATCTAATCAATTATGTGTTTGCATCATTTTTATCGTATATATAATGAATTAATACCCGTAGACTGAAAATTCAAGGAAACGTGGAAAAACGGCAAAATATTGCCTAATTCGATGATATTTTGTTTAAATCACATAGAGGAAAAGGGGATGATAAACGTCAAAATATTGATAAATTCGATCATTTATCGTACGAAACAAAATGCAAGAAAACTTGCTTAAAATGCAATATAATGCGACATTCTGAGATTTAAAGGCCAAATCACATATCGTGATACTTCATGAAATAGCATCGAAATATTGGTAATAATGAATATATTTACGTAATATCAAACTACATGATTAACGTGAAAAAGTCACTATTTTACCATATTTGAGGATTTTAACTTCAAATCATAGAGTGAGGTTTCGTATTATTTAGATCAATGAAAAGACATATGACAATGTTGTTTCCAATACAAATGATAAAACCAATGTGTTTTCATTAGAATTAACTAAAATGTTCCTGATTTTCCGTTTATATTACCGATGGAAGATGTGCACGTAAAACCGCTCTAATCCGGCTGAAACGTCGATATATGCAATAAAAACCGAACTTCTCCCCTTTTCAATATCCTACTCAGTATTTTAACGAGAAACAAATAGATGATTGAAAATGAATTATTAAAGGTTATTATCTAATCAATTATGTGTTTGCATCATTTTTATCGTATATATAATGAATAGTATATATACCCATAGACTGAAAATTCACAAAAACTTGGAAAAACAGCAAAATATTGCCTAATTCGATGATATTTTGTTTAAATCACATAAAGAAAAAGGAGATGATAAACGTCAAAATATTGCTAAATTCGATCATTTTTCGTACGAAACAAAATGCAAGAAAACTTGCTTAAAATGCAATATAATGCGACATTCTGAGATTTAAAGGCCAAATCACATATCGTGGTACTTCATGAAGTAGCATCGAAATATTGGTAATAATGAATATATTTACGTAATATCAAACTACATGAGTAACGTGAAAAAGTCACTATTTTACCATATTTGAGGATTTTAACTTCAAATCATAGAGTGAGGGTTCGTATTATTTAGATCCATGAAAAGACATATGACAATGTTGTTTCCAATACAAATGATAAAACCAATGTGTTTTCATTAGAATTAACTAAAATGTTCGTGATTTTCATTTATATTACCGATGGAAGATGTACACGTAAAACCGCTCTAATCCGGCTGAAACGTCGATATATGCAATAAAAACCGAACTTCTCCCCTTTTCAATATCTTACTCAGTATTTTAACGAGAAACAAATAGATGATTGAAAATGAAGTATTTAAAGTTATTATCTAATCATTTATGTGTTTGCATCATTTTTATCGTATATATAATGAATTAATACCCATAAACTGAAAATTCACAGAAACGTGGAAAAAGGCAAAATATATCCTAATTCTATGATATTTTGTTTAAATCACATACAGGAAAAGGGGATGATAAACGTCAAAATATTGCTAAATTCGATGATTTTTCGTACGAAACAAAATGCAAGAAAACTTGCTTAAAATGCAATATAATGCGACATTCTGAGATTTATAGGCCAAATCACATATCGTGATACTACATGAATAGTATCGAAATATTGGTAAAAATGAATATATTTACGTAATATCAAAGTACATGAAAAACGTGAAAAAAGTCACTATTTTACCATATTTGAGGATTTTAACTTCAAATCATAGAGCGAGGTTTCGTATTATTTAGATCCAAGAAAAGACATATGACAATGTTGTTTCCAATACAAATGATAAAAAACAATGTGTTTTCATTAGAATTAACTAAAATGTTCCTGATTTTCCATTTATATTACCGATGGAAGATGTACACGTAAAACCGCTCTAATCCGGCTGAAACGTCGATATATGCAATAAAAACCGATCTTCTCCCCTTTTCAATATCTTGCTCAGTATTTTAACTAGAAACAAATAGATGATTGAAAATGAAGTATTTAAGGTTATTATCTAATCAAATATGTGTTTGCATAATTTTTATCGTATATATAAAGAATTAATACCCATAGATTGAAAATTCACAAAAACGTGGAAAAACGGCAAAATATTGCCTTATTCGATATTTTGTTTAAATCACATAAAGGAAAAGGAGATGATACACGTCAAAATATTGCTAAATTCGAAGATTTTGCGTACGAAACAAAATGCAAGAAAACTTGCTTAAAATGCAATATTATGCGAAATTCTGAGATTTGAAGGCCAAATCACATATCGTGATACTACATGAAATAGTTTCGAAATATTGGTAAAAATGAATATATTTACGTAATATCAAACTACATGAAAAACGTGAAAAAAGTCACTATTTTACCATATTTGAGGATTTTAACTTCAAATCATAGAGCGAGGTTTCGTATTATTTAGATCCAAGAAAAGACATGACAGTGTTGTTTCCAATACAAATGATAAAACCAATGTGTTTTCATTAGAATTAACTATAGTGTTCTTGATTTTCCGTTTATATTAACGAGGGAAGATGTACACGTAAAACCGCTCTAATCAGGCTGAAACGTCGATATATGCAATAAAAACCGAACTTCTTCCCTTTTCAATATCTTACTCAGTATTTTAACGAGAAACAAATAGATGATTGAAAATGAAGTATTTAAGGTTATTATCTAATCAATTATGTGTTTGCATCATTTTTATCGTATATATAATGAATTAATAACCATAGACTGAAAATTCACAGAAACGTGGAAAAACGGCAAAATATTGCCTAATTCGATGATATTTTGTTGAAATCACATAAAGGAAAAGGAGATGATACACGTCAAAATATTGCTAAATTCGATGATTTTTCGTACGAAACAAAATGCAAGAAAACTTGCTTAAAATGCAATATTATGCGAAATTAAGAGATTTGATGGCCAAATCACATATCGTGATACCTGAATCACTCTGTTTAGCTTCTGCATACCTCTCTTGTGCCTCTGCATCCCTCTCTTGAGTTTCTTCATCCCTCTCTTAAGCCTCTGCATCACTCTCTTAAGCCTCTGCATCACTCTCGTAAGCCTCTGAATCACTCTGTTTGGCTTCTGCATCCCTCTCTTGAGCCTCTGTATCACTCTCGTAAGCCTCTGCATCCCTCTCTTGAGCCTCTGCATCACTCTCTTCAGCCTCTGCATCACTCCCTTGAGCCTCTACATCCCTCTCTTGAGTCTCTGCATCCCTCTCTTAAGCATCTGCATCACTCCCTTGAGCCTCTACATCCCTCTCTTGAGCCTCTGCATCACTCTCGTAAGCCTCTGAATCACTCTCTTGAGCCCCTCCATCCCTCTCTTGAGCTTCTGCATCACTGTCTTAAGCCTCTGCATCACTCTCGTAATCCTCTGCATCACTCTCTTAAGCCTCTGCATCACTCCCGTAAACCTCTGAATCACTCCCTTGAGCCTCAACATCACTCTCTTGAGCCCCTGCATCCCTCTATTGAGCCTCTGCATCACTCTCTTGAGCCTCTGCATCACCCTTTTAACCCTCTGCATCCCTCTTCTGAGCCTCTGCATCCCTTTCTTAAGCCTCTGCATCCCTTTCGTGAGCCTTTGCATCACTCTCTTAAGACTCTACATCCCTTTATTGTGCCTCTGCATCCCTCACTTGAGCCTCTGTATCCCTCTCTTGAGCCATTGCATCCCTCTCTTGAGCCTCTGCATCCGTCTCTTGAGCCTCTACATCCCTCTCTTAAGCCTCTGCATCACTCTCTTAAGCCTCTGCATCCCTCTCTTGAGCCTCTGCAAAAATCTCTTCAGCCTCTGCATCACTCTCCTAAGCCTCTGCATCCCTCTATTGAGCCTCTGCAAAAATCTCTTCAGCCTCTGCATTACTCTCTTATGCCTCTGCATCCCTCTCTTGAGCCTCTGAATCCCTCTCTTCATCCTCTGCATCTCTCTCTTGAGCCTCTGCATCACTCTCTTGATCCTCTGCATCCCTCTCCTGAGCCTCGGCATCCCTCTCCTTAGCCTCTGCATCACTCTCAAGAGCCTCTGCATCCCTCTCTTGTGCCTCTTCATCCCTCACTTTAGCCTCTGCATCCTTCACTTGAGCCTCTGCATCCTTCTCTTGAACTCCTGCATCCTTCTCATGAGATTCTGCATTCCTCACTTGAGCCTTTGCATCACTTTCCTAAGCCTCTGCATCCCTCTCTTGAGCCTCTGCGTCACTCACAAGAGCCTCTGCATCCCTCTGTTGTGCCTCTGCTCCCCTCACTTGAGCTTCTGCATCCCTCTCTTGAGCCCCTGCATACCTCTCTTGAGCCTCTGCATCCCTCTCTTGTGTTTCTTCATCCCTCTCTTAAGCCTCTGCATCACTCTCTTAAGCCTCTGCATCACTCTCGTAAGCCTCTGAATCACTCTGTTTAGCTTCTGCATCCCTCTTTTGAGCCTCTGCATCACTCTCTTGAGCCTCTGCATCACCCTTTTAACCCTCTGCATCCCTCTTTTGAGCCTCTGCATCCCTTTCTTAAGCCTCGGCATCCCTTTCATGAGCCTTTGCATCTCTCTCTTGAACTCCTGCATCCCTCTTATGAGCCTCTGCATCCCTCTCCTGAGCCTCTGCATCACTCTCTTAAGCCTCTGCATCCCTTTATTGTGCCTCTGCATCCCTCACTTGAGCCTCTGCATCCCTCTCTTGAGCCATTGCATCCCTCTCTTGAGCCTCTGCATCCGTCTCTTGAGCCTCTGCATCCCTCTCTTAAGCCTCTGCATCACTCTCTTAAGCCTCTGCATCCCTCTCTTGAGCCTCTGCAAAAATCTCTTCAGCCTCTGCATCACTCTCTAAAGCCTCTGCATCCCTCTCTTGAGCCTCTGAATCCCTCTCTTGATCCTCTGCATCTCTCTCTTGAGCTTCTGCATCACTCTCTTGATCCTCTGCATCCCTCTCTTGAGCCTCTGCATCATTCTCTTTAGCCTCTGCATCGCTCCCTTGAGCCTCAACATCCCTCTCTTGAGCCTCTGCATCCCTCTCGTAAGCATCTGCATCACTCTCTGTAGCCTCTGCATCACTATCTTGAGCCTCTGCATCACTCTCTTGAGCCTCTGCATCCTGCACTTAAGCCTCTGCAACACTCTCTTCAGCCTCTGCATCACTCTCTTAAAACTCTGCATCACTCTCTTGAGCCTCTACATCCCTCTCTTCAGGCCCTGCATCCCTCTCTTGAGCCTCTGCATCACCCTTTTAAGCCTCCCTCTTTTGAGCCTCTGCATCACTTTCTTAAGCCTCTGCATCACTCTCTTAAGCCTCTGCATCACTCTCGTAAGCCTCTGAATCACTCTCTTGAGCCTCTGGATCCCTCTCTTGAGCCTCTGCATCACTGTCAAGAGCCTCTGCATCCCTCTCATGTGAATCTTCATCCCTCACTTTAGCCTCTGCATCCCTTTCTTGAGCCTCTGCGTCACTCACAAGAGCCTCTGCATACCTCTCTTGAGCCTCTGCATCCCTCTCCTGAGCCTCTGAATCACACTCCTGAGCCTCTGCATCACTCTCAAGAGCCTCTGCATCCCTCTCTTGTCCCTCTTCATCCCTCACTTTAGCCTCTGCATCCTTCTCTTGAGCTTCTGCATCCCTCTCTTGAACTCCTGAATCCTTCTCATGAGATTCTGCATTCCTCACTTGAGCCTTTGCATCACTCTCCTAAGCCTCTGCATCCCTCTCTTGAGCCTCTGCGTCACTCACAAGAGCCTCTGCATCCCTCTCTTGTGCCTCTGCTTCCCTCACTTGAGCTTCTGCATCCCTCTCTTGAGCCCCTGTATACCTCTCTTGAGCCTCTGCATTCCTCTCTTGAGTTTCTTCATCCCTCTCTTAAGCCTCTGCATCACTCTCTTAAGCCTCTGCATCACTCTCGTATGCCTCTGAATCACTCTGTTTAGCTTCTGCATCCCTCGCTTGAGCCTCTGCATCACTCTCTTGAGCTTCTGCATCACTCCCTTGAGCCTCTTCATCCCTCTCTTGAGCCTCTGCATCCCTCTCTTAAGCATCTGCATCACTCCCTTGAGAATCTACATCCCTCTCTTGAGCCTCTGCATCACTCTCTTAAGCCTCCCAATCACTCTCTTGAGCCCCTCCATCCCTCTCTTGAGCCTCTGCATCACTGTCGTAAGCCTCTGCATCACTCCCATAAACCTCTGAATCACTCCCTTGAGCCTCTCCATCACTCTCTTGAGCCCCTGCATCCCTCTATTGAGCCTCTGCATCACTCTCTTGAGCCTCTGCATCACCCTTTTAACCCTCTGCATCCCTCTTTTGAGCCTCTGCATCCCTTTCTTAAGCCTCGGCATCCCTTTCATGAGCCTTTGCATCTCTCTCTTGAACGCCTGCATCCCTCTTATGAGCCTCTGCATCCCTCTCTTGAGCCTCTGCATCACTCTCTTAAACCCCTGCATCCCTTTATTGTGCCACTGCATCCCTCACTTGAGCCTCTGCATCCTTCTCTTGAGCCATTGCATCCCTCTCTTGAGCTTCTGCATCCTTCTCTTGAGCCTCTGCATCCCTCTCTTAAGCCTCTGCATCACTCTCTTAAGCCTCTGCATCCCTCTCTTGAGCCTCTGCAAAAATCTCTTCAGCCTCTGCATCACTCTCTTAAGCCTCTGCATCCCTCTCTTGAGCCTCTGAATCCCTCTCTTGATCCTCTGCATCTCTCTCTTGAGCCTCTGCATCACTCTCTTGATCCTCTGCATCCCTCTCTTGAGCCTCTGCATCACTCTCTTTAGCCTCTGCATCACTCCCTTGAGCCTCTACATCCCTCTCTTGAGCCTTTGCATTTCCCTTCGTAAGCATCTGCATCACTCTCTGTAGCCTCTGCATCACTATCTTGAGCCTCTGCATCACTCTCTTGAGCCTCTGCATCCCGCACTTAAGCCTCTGCAACACTCTCTTCAGCCTCTGCATCACTCTCTTAAGACTCTGCATCACTCTCTTGAGCCTCTGCATCCCTCTCTTGAGGCCCTGCATCCCTCTCTTGAGCCTCTGCATCACCCTTTTAAGCCTCCCTCTTTTGAGCCTCTGCATCACTTTCTTAAGCCTCTGCATCACTCTCTTAAGCCTCTGCATCACTCTCGTAAGCCTCTGAATCACTCTCTTGAGCCTCTGCATCCCTCTCTTGAGCCTCTGCATCACTGTCAAGAGCCTCTGCGTCCCTCCTGTGTGAATCTTCATCCCTCACTTTAGCCTCTGCATCCCTCTCTTGAGCCTCTGCGTCACTCACAAGAGCCTCTGCATACCTCTCTTGAGCCTCTGCATCCCTCTCCTGAGCCTCTGAATCACACTCCTGAGCCTCTGCATCACTCTCAAGAGCCTCTACATCCCTCACTTGCGCCTCTTCATCCCTCACTTTAGCCTCTGCATCCCTCTCTTGAGCCTCTGCATCACTCCCAAGAGCCTCTGCATCCCTCTCTTGTGCCTCTGCTTCCCTCACTTGAGCCTCTGCATCCCTCTCATGAGCCCAAGCATACCTCTCTTGAGCCTCTGCATCCTCTCTTGAGTTTCTGCATCCCTCTTTTAAGCCTCTGCATCACTCTCTTAAGCCTCTGCATCACTCTCTTAAGCCTCTGCATCACTCTCGTAAGCCTCTGAATCACTCTGTTGAGCTTCTGCATCCCTCTATTGAGCCTCTGCATCACTCTCTTCAGCCTCTGCATCCCTCTCGTGAGCCTCTGCATCACTCTCTTGAGCCTCTGCATCACTCTCTTGAGCCTCTACATCTCTCTCTTGAGCCTCTGCATCCCTCTCTTAAGCATCTGCATCACACTCTCTAGCCTCTGCATCACTATCTTGAGCCTCTGCATCACTCTCTTGAGCTTCTGCATCCTTCTCTTAAGCCTTTGCAACACTCTCTATAGCCTCTGCATCACTCTCTTAAGCCTTTGCATCCCTGTCTTGATCATCTGCATCACTCTCGTAGGCCTCTGCATCATTCTCCTTAGCCTCTGCATAACTCTCTTGAGCCTCTGCATCCTTCTCTTGAGCCTCTGCAACACTCTCTTTAGCCTCTGCATTACTCTCTTAAACCTCTGAATCCCTCTCTTGAGGCCTCTGCATCACTCTCGCGAGCCTCGGCATCACTCTCTTGAGCCTCTGCATCACTCTCTTCAGTCTCTGCATCACTCTCTAGAGCCTCTGCATTACTCTCTTGAGCCTCTGCATCACTCTCTTGAGCCTCTGCATCCCTCTCTTGAGCCTCTGCATCCCTCTCTTGAGCTTCTGCATCCCTCCCTAGAGCCTTTGCATCTCTCTCTTGAGCCTCTGCATCACTCCCTTGAGCCTTTACATCCCTCTCTTGAGCCTCTGCATCCCTCTCTTAAGCATCTACATCACTCCCGTGAGCCTCTACATCCCTCTCTTGAGCCTCTGCATCACTCTCTTAAGCCTCTGAATCACTCTCTTGAGCCTCTCCATCCCTCTCTTGAGCCTCTGCATCACTATCTTAAGAATCTGCATCACTCTCGTAAGCCTCTGCATCACTCTCTTAAGCCTCTGCATCACTACCGTAAACCTCTGAATCACTCTCTTGAGCCTCTCCATCACTCTCTTGAGCCCCTGCATCCCTCTATTGAGCCTCTGCATCACCCTTTTAACCCTCTGCATCCCTCTGTTGAGCCTCTGCATCACTTTCTTAAGCCTCTGCATCCCTTTCATAAGCCTTTGCATCTCTCTCTTGAACTCCTGCATCCCTCTTATGAGCCTCTGCATCCCTCTCTTGAGCCTCTGCATCACTCTCTTAAGCCTCTGCATCCCTCTATTGTGCCTGTGCATCCCTCATTTGAGCCTCTGCATCCCTCTCTTGGGCCATTGCATCCCTCTCTTGAACCCCTGCATCCCTCTCTTGAGCCTCTGCATCCCTCTCTTAAGCCTCTGCGTCACTCTCTTAAGCCTCTGCATCACTCTCGTAAGCCTCTGAATCACTCTCTTGTGCCTCTGCATCCCTCTCTTGAGGCCCTGCATCCTTCTCTTGAGTCTCTGCATCCCTCTCTTGAGGCCCTGCATCCCTCTCTTTATCCTCTGCATCACCCTTTTAAGCCTCCCTCTTTTGAGCCTCTGCATTACTTTCTTAAGCCTCTGCATCACTTTCTTAAGCCTCTGCATCACTCTCGTAAGCCTCTGAATCACTCTCTTCAGCCTCTGCATCCCTCTCTTGAACCTCTGCATCACTGCCAAGAGCCTCTGCATCCTTCTCGTGTGAATCTTCAACCCTCACTTTAGCCTTTGCATCCCTCTCTTCATTATATATACGATAAAAATGATGCAAACACATAATTGATTAGAAATTTACCTTAAATACTTCATTTTCAATCAACCATTTGTTTCTCGTTAAAATACTGAGTTGGATATTGAAAAGGGGAGAAGTTCGGTTTTTATTGCATATATCGACGTTTCAGCCGGATTAGAGCGGTTTTACGTGTACATCTTCCATCGGTAATATAAACGGAAAATCAGGAACATTTTAGTTAATTCTAATGAAAACACATTGGTTTTATCATTTGTATTGGAAACAACATTGTCATATGTCTTTTCATAGATCTAAATAATACGAAACCTCACTCTATGATTTGAAGTTAAAATCCTCAAATATGGTAAAATAGTGACTTTTTCACGTTACTGATGTAGTTTGATATTACGTAAATATATTCATTATTACCAATATTTCGATGCTATTTCATGAAGTATCACGATATGTTATTTGGCCTTTAAATCTCAGAATGTCGCATTATATTGCATTTTAAGCAAGTTTTCTTGCATTTTGTTTCGTACGAAAAATCGTCGAATTTAGCAATATTTTGACGTTTATCATCCCTTTTTCCTTTATGTGATTTAAACAAAATATCATCGAATAAGGCAATATTTTGCCGTTTTTCCACGTTTTTGTGAATTTTCAGTTTATTGTTATTAATTCATTATATATACTATAAAAAATGATGCAAACACATAATTGATTAGAAATTAACCTTAAATACTTCATTTTCAATCAACCATTTGTTTCTCGTTAAAATACTGAGTAGGATCTTGAAAAGGGGAGAAATTCGGTTTTTATTGCATATATCGACGTTTCAGCCGGATTAGAGCGGTTTTACGTGTACATCTTCCATCGGTAATATATAAACAGAAAATCAAAAACATTTTAGTTAATTCTAATGAAAACACATTTATTTTTATCGTTTGTATTGGAAACAACATTGTCATATGTCTTTTCTTGGATCTAAATAATACGAAACCTCGCTCTATTATTTGAAGTTAAAATCCTCAAATATGGTAAAATAGTGACTTTTTTCACGTTTTTCATGTAGTTTGATATTACGAATATGTATTCATTTTTACCAATATTTCGATACAATTTCATGTAGTATCACGATATGTGATTTGGCCTTCAAATCTCAGAATTTCGCATAATATTGCATTTTAAGCAAGTTTTCTTGCATTTTGTTTCGTACGACAAATCATCGAATTTAGCAATATTTTGACGTTTATCATCTCCTTTTCCTTTATGTGATTTAAACAAAATATCATCGAATTAGGCAATATTTTGCCTTTTTTCCAAGTTTTTGTGAATTTTCAGTCTATGGGTATTAATTCATTATATATACGATAAAAATGATGCAAACACATAATTGATTAGATAATAACCTTAAATAATTCATTTTCAATCATCTATTTGTTTCTCGTTAAAATACTGAGTAAGATATTGAAAAGGGGAGAAGTTCGGTTTTTATTGCATATATCGACGTTTCAGCCGGATTAGAGCGGTTTTACGTGTACATCTTCCATCGGTAATATAAACGGAAAATCAGGAACATTTTAGTTAATTCTAATGAAAACACATTGGTTTTATCATTTGTATTGGAAACAACATTGTCATATGTCTTTTCATGGATCTAAATAATACGAAACCTCACTCTATGATTTGAAGCTAAAATCCTCAAATATGGTAAAATAGTGACTTTTTTCACATTTTTCATATAGTTTGATATTACGTAAATATATTCATTTTTACCAATATTTCGATACTATTTCATGTAGTATCACGATATGTGATTTGGCCTTCATATCTCAGAATTTCGCATAATATTGCATTTTAAGCAAGTTTTCTTCCATTTTGTTTCGTACGACATATCATCGAATTTAGCAATATTTTGACGTTTATCATCTCCTTTTCCTTTATGTGATTTAAACAAAATATCATCGAATTAGGAAATATTTTGCCTTTTTTCCAAGTTTTTGTGAATTTTCAGTCTATGGGTATTAATTCATTATATATACGATAAAAATGATGCAAACACATAATTGATTAGATAATAACCTTAAATAATTAATTTTCAATCATCAATTTGTTTCTCGTTAAAATACTGAGTAAGATATTGAAAAGGGGAGAAGTTCGGTTTTTATTGCATATATCGACGTTTCAGCCGGATTAGAGCGGTTTTACGTGTACATCTTCCATCGGTAATATAAACGGAAAATCAGGAACATTTTAGTTAATTCTAATGAAAACACATTGGTTTTATCATTTGTATTAGAAACAACATTGTCATATGTCTTTTCATGGATTTAATAATACGAAACCTCACTCTATGATTTGAAGTTAAAATCCTCAAATATGGTAAAATAGTGACTTTTTCACGTTACTCATGTAGTTTGATATTACGTAAATATATTCATTATTACCAATATTTCGATGCTCTTTCATGAAGTATCACGATATGTGATTTGGCCTTTAAATCTCAGAATGTCGCATTATATTGCATTTTAAGCAAGTTTTCTTGCATTTTGTTTCGTACGCAAAATGATCGAATTTAGCAATATTTTGACGTTTATCATCCCTTTTTCCTCTATGTGATTTAAACAAAATATCATCGAATTAGGCAATATTTTGCCGTTTTTCCACGTTTCTGTGAATTTTCAGTCTATGGGTATTAATTCATTATATATACGATAAAAATGATGCAAACACATAATTGATTAGATAATTACCTTAAATACTTCATTTTCAATCATCTATTTGTTTCTCGTTAAAATACTGAGGTATTGAAAAGGGGAGAAGTTCGGTTTTTATTGCATATATCGACGTTTCAGCCGGATTCGAGCGGTTTTACGTGTACATCTTCCATCGGTAATATATAAACAGAAAATCAAAAACATTTTAGTTAATTCTAATGAAAACACATTTATTTTTATCGTTTGTATTGGAAACAACATTGTCATATGTCTTTTCTTGGATCTAAATAATACGAAACCTCGCTCTATGATTTGAAGTTAAATTCCTCAAATATGGTTAAATAGTGACTTTTTTCACGTTTTTCATGTAGTTTGATATTACGTAAATATATTCATTTTTACCAATATATGGATACTATTTCAAGTAGTATCAAGATATGTGATTTCGCCTTCAAATCTCAGAATTTTGCATAATATTGCATATTAAGCATGTTTTCTTGCATTTTGTTTCGTACGAAAAATCGTCGAATTTAGCAATATTTTGACGTTTATCATCCTCTTTTCCTTTATGTGATTTAAACAAAATATCATCGAATAAGGCAATATTTTGCCGTTTTTCCACGTTTTTGTGAATTTTCAGTTTATTGTTATTAATTCATTAAATATACTATAAAAAATGATGCAAACACATAATTGATTAGAAATTAACCTTAAATACTTCATTTTCAATCAACCATTTGTTTCTCGTTAAAATACTGAGTAGGATATTGAAAAGGGGAGAAATTCGGTTTTTATTGCATATATCGACGTTTCAGCCGGATTAGAGCGGTTTTACGTGTACATCTTCCATCAGTAATATAAACGGAAAATCAGGAACATTTTAGTTAATTCTAATGAAAATACATTGGTTTTATCATTTGTATTGGAAACAACATTGTCATATGTCTTTTCTTGGATCTAAATAATACGAAACCTCGCTCTATGATTTGAAGTTAAAATCCTCAAATATGGTAAAATAGTGACTTTTTTCACGTTTTTCATGTAGTTTGATATTACGTAAATATATTCATTTTTACCAATATTTCGATACTATTTCATGTAGTATCAGGATATGTGATTTGGCCTTCAAATCTCAGAATTTCGCATAATATTGCATTTTAAGCAAGTTTTCTTGCATTTTGTTTCGTACGAAAAATCATCAAATTTAGCAATATTTTGACGTTTATCATCCCCTTTTTATCTATGTGATTAAAACAAAATATCATCGAATTAGGCAATATTTAGCCGTTTTTCCACGTTTCTGTTAATTTTCAGTCTATGGGTATTAATTCATTATATATACGATAAAAATGATGCAAACATAATTGATTAGATAATAACCTTAAATACTTCATTTTCAATCATCTATTTGTTTCTCGTTAAAATACTGAGTAAGATATTGAAAAGGGGAGAAGTTCGGTTTTTATTGCATATATCGACGTTTCAGCCGGATTAGAGCGGTTTTACGTGTACATCTTCCATCGGTAATATATAAACAGAAAATCAAAAACATTTTAGTTAATTCTAATGAAAACACATTTAATTTTATCGTTTGTACTGGTGCCATTGTCATATGTCTTTTCTTGGATCTAAATAATACGAAACCTCGCTCTATGATTTGAAGTTAAATTTCTCAAATATGGTTAAATAGTGACTTTTCACGTTTTTCATGTAGTTTGATATTACGTAAATATATTCATTTTTACCAATATTTCGATACTAATTCAAGTAGTATCAATATATGTGATTTCGTCTTCAAATCTCAGAATTTCACATAATATTGCAATTTAAGCAAGTTTTCTTGCATTTTGTTTCGTACGAAATATCGTCGAACTTAGCAATATTTTGACGTTTATCATCCCCTTTTCCTTTATGTGATTTAAACAAAATATCATCGAATAAGGCAATGTTTTGCCGTTTTTCCACGTTTTTGTGAATTTTCAGTTTATTGTTATTAATTCATTATATATACGATAAAAATGATGCAAACACATAATTGATTAGAAATTTACCTTAAATACTTCATTTTCAATCAACCATTTGTTTCTCGTTAAAATACCGAGTTGGATATTGAAAAGGGGAGAAGTTCGGTTTTTATTGCATATATCGACGTTTCAGCCGGATTATAGCGGTTTTACGTGTACATCTTCCATCGGTAATATAAACGGAAAATCAGGAACATTTTAGTTAATTCTAATGAAAACACATTGGTTTTATCATTTGTATTGGAAACAACATTGTCATATGTCTTTTCATAGATCTAAATAATACGAAACCTCGCTCTATGATTTGAAGTTAAAATCCTCAAATATGGTAAAATAGTGACTTTTTCACGTTACTGATGTAGTTTGATATTACGTAAATATATTCATTATTACCAATATTTCGATGCTATTTCATGAAGTATCACGATATGTTATTTGGCCTTTAAATCTCAGAATGTCGCATTATATTGCATTTTAAGCAAGTTTTCTTGCATTTTGTTTCGTACGAAAAATCGTCGAATTTAGCAATATTTTGACGTTTATCATCCCCTTTTCCTTTATGTGATTTAAACAAAATATCATCGAATAAGGCAATATTTTGCCGTTTTTCCACGTTTTTGTGAATTTTCAGTTTATTGTTATTAATTCATTATATATACTATAAAAAATGATGCAAACACATAATTGATTAGAAATTAACCTTAAATACTTCATTTTCAATCAACCATTTGTTTCTCGTTAAAATACTGAGTAGGATCTTGAAAAGGGGAGAAATTCGGTTTTTATTGCATATATCGACGTTTCAGCCGGATTAGAGCGGTTTTACGTGTACATCTTCCATCGGTAATATATAAACAGAAAATCAAAAACATTTTAGTTAATTCTAATGAAAACACATTTATTTTTATCGTTTGTATTGGAAACAACATTGTCATATGTCTTTTCTTGGATCTAAATAATACGAAACCTCGCTCTATGATTTGAAGTTAAATTCCTCAAATATGGTTAAATAGTGACTTTTTTCACGTTTTTCATGTAGTTTGATATTACGTAAATATATTCATTTTTACCAATATTTCGATGCTATTTCATGAAGTATCACGATATGTGATTTGGCCTTTAAATCTCAGAATGTCGCATTATATTGCATTTTAAGCAAGTTTTCTTGCATTTTGTTTCGTACGAAAAATCGTCGAATTTAGCAATATTTTGACGTTTATCATCCCCTTTTCCTTTATGTGATTTAAACAAAATATCATCGAATAAGGCAATATTTTGCCGTTTTTCCACGTTTTTGTGAATTTTCAGTTTATTGTTATTAATTCATTAAATATACTATAAAAAATGATGCAAACACATAATTGATTAGAAATTAACCTTAAATACTTCATTTTCAATCAACCATTTGTTTCTCGTTAAAATACTGAGTAGGATATTGAAAAGGAGAGAAATTCGGTTTTTATTGCATATATCGACGTTTCAGCCGGATTAGAGCGGTTTTACGTGTACATCTTTCATCAGTAATATAAACGGAAAATCAGGAACATTTTAGTTAATTCTAATGAAAACACATTGGTGTTATCATTTGTATTGGTGTTACGGCCCTCTCGGGACGCAACGGGGTTCTTACTCTGATGTAGTTAGAGGAAGATAAATATCCGGCCCCAAGCCAGTAGAGGCTATCAAGGGATGCGATCCGTGACGCAAGTAACTTAAAGGGAGTAGGGAAAGAAAGCTAAGAACTTAATATAATATAATCTTCACCATCACCATTTAAATATATAAAATAATAGAGTACACAAGGGGGAGGGGTATTAACACTTTACAAAGGGATCGACACTGTAGTCTTCTGCTGGAGACTATGGATCCTCGAAGCTAGGTGCTGAGTCCGCGGTGTTTTCTTCGTGGCCTCAAGACGTGTCCTCTGAGAACGCCGAGTCTACCCTGGCCACAGGTCAGCCACAACACAGGTCCACTGGGGGCACCGTCGTGGAGGCCGTCAACCACACGTCCAGCAGGTCTGCTGGCAGGTACTGAGCCACCAAGGCTGGCACGGCCACTCCACGAACGATATAAGGGGTACGCCCTAGACAGGAGTCTCGTATGATATCACCAATCACCCTCCTGTCCTCAATACCCCAGTGGATTATCGTCTCCAACCGTCGGTCCCGGGTAAATCCTTCCACTGCCACTCCACTGGCAGGCTTAACACACCACAGTGTTCTTCCGGGGGGACGACGTCACAAAAGCTGCAGCAAACTTCACTGTATGGAGACTGGCTGCCTCGGGTAGACTGACTCCACCTTCAACACAGTGGTCCCAGGTCGGCTCTGTAAGCAGACACGTCATTAATAACCGGGACACTAATACACCACACTCACAGGCTCAGATACAAACGCCCGACATATCCACTCCCTAGATGGCGCTGTCGTCGGAGCACCACCTCGCCAGAGGTCAGGAGCGGCGGTGTTGAGCGCTGAACCAGACTGGAAACTGGTCCTCGAGGCCAGTACACGCTGTCCTCACTAGGTGTCGTCGTTCGTTTGGCGGGGGTTTCGGGAGCTGACCCACAGATGGCGTGTTTGTCACTGCTCCAGGCTCGGACGTTGAATCCGGGTTCGTAACACCTCCCCACCAAAAAGAATTTGGTTTGGGGTTCTATAAAAAACACAAACCAAATTAGCAGGGCGACACAACTCCAAATGGACTTACTTATACTATGAACTGGAGTGATGAGGCTGTCTTGTCCACAGAACTTTTTTACCGAGAAACTCTGGCACAAAGGGAGCTTGAAAATGGAAGGCAATGATCTGCCTGACGTAATCTTCCACGCCTCCCACATCTCCACTGCGATGTCAAGCAGGGGCATCATTTCACACCTCTCTAGTAAGGATCCGTGTAGACACGATCTGGGGTGACTCGACACTTCTCTGCGTCGAGGCACCGATGACGGCTGATCACAGACGGCATTTCTGGTACCGGTCCGATGGTCCTTCAGGGAGACAGGAACCTGGAATACAGGGGTCTGATAATTCAGAGTGATAGCGACAATGGGCAAGTCAGTACTTACTATACACTCCTCTACTAGGCCCACACCTAGTTCCAACAGGGCTGCTTGCTCACCGAAGATGGCATTCGCTCTGCCCCCGTCAGGTCGACCAACGTTCCGTATAACGCTGTGTTGAGGCTCAGCAGTCATGCGGGGGGTGTCAACCTGTCGGAAACAGTCACTCACATTATCACATATCGTACCTCCTGTATCATCTATTACCTCCCAGGTCCCTTCTTCAACTGCAACACTTGCAGTGCAAATCTCTAATCCCAGGGACCTCTTCTCGATGTTCACGGGAGCCATCATCCTTCGGGTCGTCCACTGATCCTTACTGAGAACACAGAGAGCACATAGGAGAACAAAACAAAATACTGCTAAGAAACATGGGGTCAATTGAGGGATATGCTTCCCGAGCCAGTCATGTCCATAGCCGGCAACATCCACTAGCCTGGCTTGGACCGAAGAGGGCACTAGACCTTTTGAACACACGTCACATACCTCTGACGTCTGGGGAATCTCTGGCTGGTCCACTACATGCTGTAACTTGCCGTACCGCAAGCACACCTCAGCCTTCGCTCCAGACTCGTTGGTATCCGTGGGTGTCTGCACACAAGGCCTCTCTTCTAGCTCAGGTACTTCTTCCATCGTAACCTCATGTTCCTTGTCGAGAGATTCAGGAGACACTGCTAGATCGTTCTCAATCTGTAGGCGAGAGGACAAATTAAACATTTTTACATCCGGGTTTGTCCTTACATGGACATTACCATTGCCTGTTACCTCAGACCGTGCTGTTCCGGTAGGCTCGTCCGCAACCTTGGGATGATTGGTGCTCCAATCGGTCACCAAGTCGTTGGCTAGTACCACGTCAATCCCAGCCACAGGGAGGGTATCGACTACTGCCAACGCACATGTGCCGCTGAAATAAGGCGAGTCGAGATGTACTGGCACTAAGGGGGCGATGTACTGCGTCCTAGGAAACCCAACCAGGACAACCTTTTGTCGCCCATCCACACTTACTCCCTCGGGTAACGAGCTCTTCATGATCAGGGACTGGGCTGCTCCACTATCTCTGAGCACTACAATTGATCTACCAGTATGATCACTCGTTACATACCCGGTTGAAGTGTGAGGGGCCAACAAACTTGGTCCTTCCTGCGTCGTCGTAGACTGGTTTCCTACTGGTGATGTAACACAGCTCACCAACATCACCTCCCTTCGTGCGCTGCCACCTCTTCTACCTCGGCACCTAGCAGCTATGTGCCCTTTCTGCCCACAAGTCCAGCACACCATATTCCTCCTTGGACTACGGTGTTTCGGACTACTGGGACTTGTTCTTCGGGGGCTACTTGGGGGCGTCTTCTTAGCACTTTGTGGGACGGGTCTTTCTTCTTCGTCGTGAGGTCTGTCAAACCGGCGCTGGTAATTCCTCGGGACGTACTTAGCAGACGGCCTATGAGTCAGGATATACTCTTCAGCCATGGTGGCTGCTGCACTCAAGGTCTCTACCTGCTGTTCCTCCAAGTACGTCTTGAGGTCACCAGATAAACAATCCTTGAAGTCCTCGAGCAGAATCAGCTGCTCGAGGTCTTCCTTGGTCTCCACCTTCCGAGATGCACACCATTCTTGAAAAAGTCGCTCCTTGATGGTGGCGAATTCGGTGAAAGTGTGCTCCGAGGTCTTCTTCAGGTTTCGGAACTTTTGCCTATATGCCTCAGGTACCAATTGGTACGCCATGAGCACCACTTTCTTCACCATATCGTAATCGCCGGAGTCGTCAAGGGATAACGTAGAGTAGGCGATTTGGGCCTTCCCAGTCAAGACTGACTGTATCATGATGGCCCAATTCTCCCTTGGCCACTCCAAAGAGGCAGCGACTTTCTCGAAGGCTGCAAAGAACTTCGAGACTTCCCTCTCATTGAATTTGGGGACCATTTTTATATTCCTTACCGGATCGAAACCGCTTACTCCAGTTTGTCTCTGTCCAGCGCCTAGTCGTAATACTTCTAGTTCATGTTGTCTCTGTCTTTCTTTTTCTTCTCTTTCTCGTTCTTTTTCTTCTCTTTCTCGTTCTTCTCTCTCTCTTTCTCGTTCTTCTCTCTCTCTTTCTCGTTCTTCTCTCTCTCTTTCTCGTTCTTCTCTCTCTCTTTCTCGTTCTAATTCTAAACGCCTCATCGCCAATTCTTTATCTTGTCTTTCTCTTTCCATTTCTAATTTCTTCCACTCTATTTCTCGATTAATTTCCAAGGCACGCATTTTGACAGTTAGCAAGCTTATATTAAGCTCACCTGCATCACTGTCAATGTCACTGCCCTTGTCTTCCTTTTCTGTGGAAGCTATTTCATCACCTTCCCTTGTACTAGGAGTCTCGCTTCCCTGTTTCTCTTCTGCCTTCAGGTGCCGGTGAACCTTGGACAAGATCTCCACACGGGAATCACTGGCACGGATCTTTATCTCCAGGTAGGCGCTCACTAGTACAAGCTCTGGTTTGCTCAGATACTTTAATCTGGCAAGACAATCCACTCTATTCAGAAAAGCCTGAACATCGTCCAGATCATCGATGGTAGCTTTTTCTGCCATTGTCACAGATGGAATACTTAACGAGCACTTAACACACCTTTTACACGTTAGCACTTAACGCACCGAGCACTGTTCTACGTCAATATTGCACTTTATCGCACCAAACTCTGCACTTGCCAATATTGCACGTAATCACTCCGGGCACCGCACTACCCAATATTGCACTGAGTCCAAGCGAACACTTCGCTCTACAATGTTGCACTGAGTCCAAGCGAACACTTCGCTCTACAATATTACACTAAATCACTGAGCACCGCACTAGTCAATATTGCACTTAATCGCTTAATCACAGCGAGCACCGCACTGCACAATATCGCACTTAGTCACTCTGAGCACCGCACTGGACGTATAACGTCACAATTGTCACACACAGGGGGAATTATTTACAGGGATTACGCCACTTCACCACCCCTGTCAAACATACTTAACAAGGGGACGGATCCCGCTGGGGATGCCAATTATGTTACGGCCCTCTCGGGACGCAACGGGGTTCTTACTCTGATGTAGTTAGAGGAAGATATATATCCGGCCCCAAGCCAGTAGAGGCTATCAAGGGATGCGATCCGTGACGCAAGTAACTTAAAGGGAGTAGGGAAAGAAAGCTAAGAACTTAATATAATATAATCTTCACCATCACCATTTAAATATATAAAATAATAGAGTACACAAGGGGGAGGGGTATTAACACTTTACAAAGGGATCGACACTGTAGTCTTCTGCTGGAGACTATTGTTATGATCTCAGCCTACAGGAGAAACGAGTCTCCCTCCTTGAGAGTTATTCGTCAAGCCTGACCTGATTAGAAGGTCTAGCAAGTATTGAGGTGATAACCCATATGTAAAATGGCTGGTTGGATATGTATAACAGTTTGAGATTATGGGCAATGAAGAAGAAAACAGATAAATGACTGGCTAGGAGATGTGGACATTTTGCTGGAGGCGTGAGGCTCGCTTCTGGAGGACCTTGACCTCACTTGAGTGCCAGACATCGCAGGGGGTAGCCGCGCTCCGTTGAGCTCCCATCAGAAGGGAACCCCTAGTGATATATCTCGAAGAGAAGAGAAGTGTGTAGACGTGCCAGCTGTGGAACCGAGCTGGGAACGTTGTGGTCTCAAGTCCTGGTCGAAGAAGAGAGTATCAAGCCGGCCAGAAGCATTATTGTGGGCCGTGGGAGCGCCCTGACCAGACGCCGTCAGAGGGAAAGCGCCCTCGACCAATTAATCTGTGGTAAGCACGATATACGCCAGTTCATAGTGATTGCTTGTAGTTTGGTCGTGTGCCCAGCGACAGTAGCGATGTTTATTTATAAGTTAGACATGTTTTAATAAGGCAGAAAGCCTGAAATAAGAGAGTGAAGAGGGAGGAGCACGGAGCGACGTCCGTCCCCTCTGAGCGCTGGCGGAAGACTGAGGGAGCCTGGCTCTCGACGGAGGAAGACCCTCCCAGTGAGTGAGGACCGCCGCCAGGCGAGGTGGAGTATGGACCCGCCCAGAACGGGGGAGTCCACTCTCACTGTATGTAGAGAACAGATAGAGGTTTGAGGCAAACATATTGTGTGAATATTTTTTGTTTATGTGTTAAAGGGGAACATTTTATTGGAGTGTCGATGGGTTGCAGGTTTGTTCTTTGGGGAAGAAGTTGCTGAGAACTTCGAAGCCAGCAGAGGAAGTAGCTGATGAGACTCCAAGGTAGTGGAGCAGAGGACCTCGAGCTGTGAGGAGAAGCAGCAGTGAAGAGGAGTGTCACGTGCTTCTGTAGAGGTGGAGAAGCACCATAGTTACTCGAGGAAACTTCATGGTGTAGCAGCCAAGAGAGCTGTGGAGGAGCCTAGCAGAAGGGTGAAGCACCGTAGTTGCTCAAGGAAACTTCATGATAGCAGCCTGGAGGAGCTGCAGAGGATCCTGGTAGTGAAGCCCGGAAGAACCTAAAGAAATAGGGTAGTGAACTTCCAGAGGTGGAAGGGGAAGTTCTGGTGGATTACTAGTAGGGAGTTGATAGGGTTTGGTTGTCAGTAGCGTGCAAGACGCAGTGAGAGGTGAGTGACTGTTGGCATCCTTATGTCAAGGAGTTTTTTATATTGAAGTATCAATGAACATTTATACTGGTATATGTTATTGCATTCAAATGCTGGTTTTCTATATATATATGTTATCTTGCTGATGGTGTAACAGTGTGTAGGCTTGACCAACTTGAGGAAGTTAATAGTATCAGGTGGTGAACCAGGAGGTAGGATACCACTTGATAAGCTGATAATAGAGTTCTGATGGTATTGGAGTGCAACCTGATTGTGATATTATAGAGTATAGGATTCATTATTATTATATGTGTGTATGTATCGTGTATGTGCTTTCTTCAGTAAATGTGTCACAATTTGCTGGTGTTTGCCCTTGTCCTAGTGAGGCTTCCCAGGAGGTAGTAAAGAAGGAGAGAGAGAGAGAGAAAGAACCATGAACCACTGCTGTGGACAGGGTAGGAGGTAATACTAGTAAGTCATAGGGGGATTGAGGAGATCATATCTCATAAGGAGAGAGTGGGGAGTCACAGCGGCTCGAGTGGGTGTGTGCACGTGACGACGAGGCTAAGTGTTGGAGCCGCATCCCCTGAACGTGTGACGTTGAGCCCCTCTCCAAGAGCCAGAAGCGCCAAGGGTGATCTCCTAGTATAAGCACTCTACCGAGTTGTGGGTTGGGTTGTCCGTAGAGGAGGATCAACGACGACTACACCAACCAACCCACAGTATATAATAAATTGGGGGCCTGTCCGGGATAGTGAACTGACACACCCACACCCTGTCCAAGAGTGGATTTGTACACCCTTGCTGAAATAAACTGTGTGACCGCAGGTGTATATTCTCTCTCTTGGGAAGACTCACAGGACAAAGATGGATAAGGTGCAAACGTTTGTGGAGTCAGGCAAGCCCGAGGACTTGGAAGGTTGCACGAGGGATCAATTGAAACAAATAGCAGAAAAATGTGGCATCAGGTTGAAAGCATCTAAAGTAGCTGGGATGAAGGATGAGATCCTGAGGCAGTTAAGAGCCAAAAGTGAAGCGGCAGAGCAAGGAGCCCAAAAAGGAGCTGAAAGTGGAAAGGAGGATGATGGGCAGGATGAAGTGAGATCCCAGGGATCGAGTAGGAGCAGCAAGAGTAGCCGCAGTAGTAGGAGTAGCCGGAATAGGAGCTTGGAGAGATTCCAGTTAGAGCTCCAGATGCAGCGTGAGGACAAGGAGAGACAGTTCCAGCTGGAAAAGATGAAATTAGAACTGCAGATGAAAAATGAAGCCGAGAAGGAAAAAGAGAAAACCAGACTGGAAGTAGAAAAAGAGAAAACCAAACTGGAAGTAGAAAAAGAGAAAACCAGAGTAAGGGAACTGGAGTTGGAACAAGAGAAAGAAAAAGAGAAAGCAAGACTAGAGGTCGAAAAAGAAAAAGAGAGAACAAAACAAATGCAGATAGAAGCGAACAGAACCTTGGCTGAGCAAAGGATTGAACATGGGTTGCCAGAGAGCACCACCCAGGTATCACACCCACCAGATGTTAGGGTTAGGGAGAAGGACATTCCCTTGTTTGTTCCCGAAGAGGCAGAGAGCTTTTTCGAGCACTTTGAAAAAGTAGCCAGCATCAAGGAGTGGCCACAGGAGGAATGGGCCCAGCTGGTCCAGTTAAGATTGACCGGTGCAGCCAGGGAGGCATACACCCAATTGTCACTGGAAGAGTGCCAGGATTATGCCACGGTAAAGAGCAGCATTTTGCGCTCGTTTCAGTTAACCCCAGAAGCTTATAGGAAGCGCTTCAGAGAGATGGTGAAAGTTGGAGCATGTACATTTGCTGAGACAGCAAGAGATCTGGAAAGACGATTCCAGAAGTGGATTGAGGCTGCTGGAGTTGGATCTTACGCTGACCTGAAGCAACTGATGGTCATGGAGAAGTTCTTGGAGATGATGCATCCCGAAACAAAGTTCAAGATCCAAGAAGCAGGGATATTGGAGGTGAAAGATGCCGCAGATAGGGCGGATATGATTACTGAAGCGTACAAGAGCTTAAGAGAGAACAGAGTGCAGAATGAGGTGAGACGCAGCAATGGCAGACCCAATGGAGTCTGGGGAGGAAGAAATTATGAAAGACCCAGAGGAACCTGGGGTGAGAAAAATTTTGATAAATGGGCAGATAAACGTAAGTACCCTAAAACTCAGAAGAGTAGGTCGCGCACTTCGTCTGAAAGTGAAGATGGAGGAGCTAAACGAGAAACTAATCGTTATCCTGGAAATCAAGAGTCCAGTAAAGCTCCACAGAGTACGAGTAGTACGTCTGGCCCGAGGAACTCCAATACGAGTGGGCAGAGTCAGAGCTACTCTGGGACATATAGAAGAGACTTTTCCCAGATGAGATGTTACAATTGTAACGGATTGGGTCACGTGATGCGAGATTGTCGGCAGGGCAAGAGAGTTGTGACCCTGGCCATGTGTGACCCCCGAGGTAAATATACTAATGTGTTCCAAGACAAACCACAGAGAGCGAACTTAGTGAACGAGAGGTATAGGCCGTTCATGAGCAAAGGTTGGATCAGAATAGGAGGCCAACCTGAGGTAGAAGTTGGTATCTTAAGAGATACCGGAGCTAATCAGAGCTTGATTACGAGAAGCCTGATTGGGAATGGTCGACGGTTAGCTGGCAGTGGGAAGATGAAAGTATATGGGTTATTGTCTGAGAGTGACATGCCCGTTTGTACTGTCCAGCTAAGGTCGGAATATGTGTCGGCAGAGGTGATGTTGGGAGTGTGCCCCGACATACCTATTCCAGGAGTCCAAGTGATCCTGGGGAATGACTTGTGTGGGACAAAGGTGTTGCCAAGAGTCATAGCGGAGACTGTGCCAGAGGAGTGCCCAGAAGGCCACTGCACGGGTGGGACACCTGAGAGTGTGAACCTGACTGACATCCGAGGAGATGCGTCAGGAGACCGCCAAGCCATTGAGTACCCTGTCTCGGTAGTGATGAAGACAGAGGTGGCCGACGAGGAAGACACTGGAGAAGGTGAGACAGTGTCGATTAAACCGGTGGAAGATATCGATGTAGATATATCATGGCTGTTTGATGAAGGTCCAGCCCAGGAAAATGAAGTCTCGGTGAGGTCAAAAGTGAAGATGGCCCAGCCGAAGAAGAATCAGGTGAAGAGAGCGGACCTGAGTAGAGCCCGGACTGCTGAAATTAAGGGTCGGAAGGTGAATGCAACTGTGCTGAGTAGGAATGAGGAAAGATGTGGACAGACTGAGGACGAGAGTAGAGCGTCAAATTGTCCACGAGCACAGAGGCATATGGATAGTGGAGTTAAGTTGTTTGAGATGTCAAGAGTTGGCATGTTTCACAGAAAACGAGGAGGAGAGATGGTGAAGAGTGATAGCCGAGAAAATGAGAGGAGAAGAGACGGTATGTGTGGGGAGATGCTTACGAGCACTCTGGGAGAGGCAAGACGACGCGTACGGTCGAATGCTGTTGGATGTAGTACAGTGCCCGAAGAAACTTTTAGGGAACGAAGAAGAGTTGAAGGAGAAGAAATGGAGTGGTATAGAGGTGAGAAGTGTGGGAAGAGGATGATGATGCAAGCATGGAGGAATAGAAGAAAGCCGAGGACTCGGTGGGAGTCAAACAGGACGATGTCTTGGATAAATGAGGAGACGAAAAGGAGAATCGTCGGTGAAGACGAGGGAGTGAAGTATGACGACAGGAGGCGAAAGTATAATGGCAGTAGATGGAAGTATGAAGACGACAGAGGAGGTACAGACAGTAGATGTCTGACTCTGGACGTGAAGAGAAGACGAGGAAACGGAGGGTGGAGACAATAAGTAGAGTGGACCGATGGAGTGCAGGCGTCCAAGGAGGACAGCCTAGCCAAGAGGTGCCAGAGAGGTCAGATCATTTGTGAGAAGAACATGTTCCTGGAGAGTTGTGAGCCAGATGTTGCAAGGTGCAACGAACTAATTGTAGACTCCTAAGAGAGTATATCGGGTGAAGAACGAGACAGTGTGGTGGCGGATGTATTATCCCGAGCTTTGCCACTGGAATAACTCTCAAAAATAAGGGGAGGGGAGTGTTATGATCTCAGCCTACAGGAGAAACGAGTCTCCCTCCTTGAGAGTTATTCGTCAAGCCTGACCTGATTAGAAGGTCTAGCAAGTATTGAGGTGATAACCCATATGTAAAATGGCTGGTTGGATATGTATAACAGTTTGAGATTATGGGCAATGAAGAAGAAAACAGATAAATGACTGGCTAGGAGATGTGGACATTTTGCTGGAGGCGTGAGGCTCGCTTCTGGAGGACCTTGACCTCACTTGAGTGCCAGACATCGCAGGGGGTAGCCGCGCTCCGTTGAGCTCCCATCAGAAGGGAACCCCTAGTGATATATCTCGAAGAGAAGAGAAGTGTGTAGACGTGCCAGCTGTGGAACCGAGCTGGGAACGTTGTGGTCTCAAGTCCTGGTCGAAGAAGAGAGTATCAAGCCGGCCAGAAGCATTATTGTGGGCCGTGGGAGCGCCCTGACCAGACGCCGTCAGAGGGAAAGCGCCCTCGACCAATTAATCTGTGGTAAGCACGATATACGCCAGTTCATAGTGATTGCTTGTAGTTTGGTCGTGTGCCCAGCGACAGTAGCGATGTTTATTTATAAGTTAGACATGTTTTAATAAGGCAGAAAGCCTGAAATAAGAGAGTGAAGAGGGAGGAGCACGGAGCGACGTCCGTCCCCTCTGAGCGCTGGCGGAAGACTGAGGGAGCCTGGCTCTCGACGGAGGAAGACCCTCCCAGTGAGTGAGGACCGCCGCCAGGCGAGGTGGAGTATGGACCCGCCCAGAACGGGGGAGTCCACTCTCACTGTATGTAGAGAACAGATAGAGGTTTGAGGCAAACATATTGTGTGAATATTTTTTGTTTATGTGTTAAAGGGGAACATTTTATTGGAGTGTCGATGGGTTGCAGGTTTGTTCTTTGGGGAAGAAGTTGCTGAGAACTTCGAAGCCAGCAGAGGAAGTAGCTGATGAGACTCCAAGGTAGTGGAGCAGAGGACCTCGAGCTGTGAGGAGAAGCAGCAGTGAAGAGGAGTGTCACGTGCTTCTGTAGAGGTGGAGAAGCACCATAGTTACTCGAGGAAACTTCATGGTGTAGCAGCCAAGAGAGCTGTGGAGGAGCCTAGCAGAAGGGTGAAGCACCGTAGTTGCTCAAGGAAACTTCATGATAGCAGCCTGGAGGAGCTGCAGAGGATCCTGGTAGTGAAGCCCGGAAGAACCTAAAGAAATAGGGTAGTGAACTTCCAGAGGTGGAAGGGGAAGTTCTGGTGGATTACTAGTAGGGAGTTGATAGGGTTTGGTTGTCAGTAGCGTGCAAGACGCAGTGAGAGGTGAGTGACTGTTGGCATCCTTATGTCAAGGAGTTTTTTATATTGAAGTATCAATGAACATTTATACTGGTATATGTTATTGCATTCAAATGCTGGTTTTCTATATATATATGTTATCTTGCTGATGGTGTAACAGTGTGTAGGCTTGACCAACTTGAGGAAGTTAATAGTATCAGGTGGTGAACCAGGAGGTAGGATACCACTTGATAAGCTGATAATAGAGTTCTGATGGTATTGGAGTGCAACCTGATTGTGATATTATAGAGTATAGGATTCATTATTATTATATGTGTGTATGTATCGTGTATGTGCTTTCTTCAGTAAATGTGTCACAATTTGCTGGTGTTTGCCCTTGTCCTAGTGAGGCTTCCCAGGAGGTAGTAAAGAAGGAGAGAGAGAGAGAGAAAGAACCATGAACCACTGCTGTGGACAGGGTAGGAGGTAATACTAGTAAGTCATAGGGGGATTGAGGAGATCATATCTCATAAGGAGAGAGTGGGGAGTCACAGCGGCTCGAGTGGGTGTGTGCACGTGACGACGAGGCTAAGTGTTGGAGCCGCATCCCCTGAACGTGTGACGTTGAGCCCCTCTCCAAGAGCCAGAAGCGCCAAGGGTGATCTCCTAGTATAAGCACTCTACCGAGTTGTGGGTTGGGTTGTCCGTAGAGGAGGATCAACGACGACTACACCAACCAACCCACAGTATATAATACTATGGATCCTCGAAGCTAGGTGCTGAGTCCGCGGTGTTTTCTTCGTGGCCTCAAGACGTGTCCTCTGAGAACGCCGAGTCTACCCTGGCCACAGGTCAGCCACAACACAGGTCCACTGGGGGCACCGTCGTGGAGGCCGTCAACCACACGTCCAGCAGGTCTGCTGGCAGGTACTGAGCCACCAAGGCTGGCACGGCCACTCCACGAACGATATAAGGGGTACGCCCTAGACAGGAGTCTCGTGTGATATCACCAATCACCCTCCTGTCCTCAATACCCCAGTGGATTATCGTCTCCAACCGTCGGTCCCGGGTAAATCCTTCCACTGCCACTCCACTGGCAGGCTTAACACACCACAGTGTTCTTCCGGGGGGACGACGTCACAAAAGCTGCAGCAAACTTCACTGTATGGAGACTGGCTGCCTCGGGTAGACTGACTCCACCTTCAACACAGTGGTCCCAGGTCGGCTCTGTAAGCAGACACGTCATTAATAACCGGGACACTAATACACCACACTCACAGGCTCAGATACAAACGCCCGACATGTCCACTCCCTAGATGGCGCTGTCGTCGGAGCACCACCTCGCCAGTGGTCAGGAGCGGCGGTGTTGAGCGCTGAACCAGACTGGAAACTGGTCCTCGAGGCCAGTACACGCTGTCCTCACTAGGTGTCGTCGTTCGTTTGGCGGGGGTTTCGGGAGCTGACCCACAGATGGCGTGTTTGTCACTGCTCCAGGCTCGGACGTTGAATCCGGGTTCGTAACAATTGGAAACAACATTGTCATATGTCTTTTCTTGGATCTAAATAATACGAAACCTCGCTCTATGATTTGAAGTTAAATTTCTCAAATATGGTTAAATAGTGACTTTTTTCACGTTTTTCATGTAGTTTGATATTACGCATATATATTCATTTTTACCAATATTTGGATACTATTTCAAGTAGTATCAAGATATGTGATTTCGCCTTCAAATCTCAGAATGTCGCATTATATTGCATTTTAAGCAAGTTTTCTTGCATTTTGTTTCGTACGAAAAATGATCGAATTTAGCAATATTTTGACGTTTATCATCCCCTTTTCCTCTATGTGATTTAAACAAAATATCATCGAATTAGGCAATATTTTGCCGTTTTTCCACGTTTCTGTGAATTTTCTGTCTATGGGTATTAATTCATTATATATACGATAAAAATGATGCATACACATAAATGATTAGATAATAACCTTAAATACTTCATTTTCAATCATCTATTTGTTTCTCGTTAAAATACTGAGTAGGATAATGAAAAGGGGAGAAATTCGGTTTTTATTGCATATATCGACGTTTCAGCCGGATTAGAGCGGTTTTACGTGTACATTTTCCATCGGTAATATATAAACGGAAAATCAAAAACATTTTAGTTAATTCTAATGAAAACACATTTATTTTTATCGTTTGTACTGGTGCCATTGTCATATGTCTTTTCTTGGATCTAAATAATACGAAACCTCGCTCTATGATTTGAAGTTAAATTTCTCAAATATGGTTAAATAGTGACTTTTTTCACGTTTTTCATGTAGTTTGATATTACGTAAATATATTCATTTTTACCAATATTTCGATACTAATTCAAGTAGTATCAATATATGTGATTTCGTCTTCAAATCTCAGAATTTCACATAATATTGCAATTTAAGCAAGTTTTCTTGCATTTTGTTTCGTACGAAATATCGTCGAACTTAGCAATAATTTGACGTTTATCATCCCCTTTTCCTTTATGTGATTTAAACAAAATATCATCGAATAAGGCAATGTTTTGCCGTTTTTCCACGTTTTTGTGAATTTTCAGTTTATTGTTATTAATTCATTATATATACGATAAAAATGATGCAAACACATAATTGATTAGAAATTTACCTTAAATACTTCATTTTCAATCAACCATTTGTTTCTCGTTAAAATACTGAGTTGGATATTGAAAAGGGGAGAAGTTCGGTTTTTATTGCATATATCGACGTTTCAGCCGGATTAGAGCGGTTTTACGTGTACATCTTCCATCGGTAATATAAACGGAAAATCAGGAACATTTTAGTTAATTCTAATGAAAACACATTGGTTTTATCATTTGTATTGGAAACAACATTGTCATATGTCTTTTCATAGATCTAAATAATACGAAACCTCACTCTATGATTTGAAGTTAAAATCCTCAAATATGGTAAAATAGTGACTTTTTCACGTTACTGATGTAGTTTGATATTACGTAAATATATTCATTATTACCAATATTTCGATGCTATTTCATGAAGTATCACGATATGTGATTTGGCCTTTAAATCTCAGAATGTCGCATTATATTGCATTTTAAGCAAGTTTTCTTGCATTTTGTTTCGTACGAAAAATCGTCGAATTTAGCAATATTTTGACGTTTATCATCCCCTTTTCCTTTATGTGATTTAAACAAAATATCATCGAATAAGGCAATATTTTGCCGTTTTTCCACGTTTTTGTGAATTTTCAGTTTATTGTTATTAATTCATTATATATACTATAAAAAATGATGCAAACACATAATTGATTAGAAATTAACCTTAAATACTTCATTTTCAATCAACCATTTGTTTCTCGTTAAAATACTGAGTAGGATCTTGAAAAGGGGAGAAATTCGGTTTTTATTGCATATATCGACGTTTCAGCCGGATTAGAGCGGTTTTACGTGTACATCTTCCATCGGTAATATATAAACAGAAAATCAAAAACATTTTAGTTAATTCTAATGAAAACACATTTATTTGTATCGTTTGTATTGGAAACAACATTGTCATATGTCTTTTCTTGGATCTAAATAATACGAAACCTCGCTCTATGATTTGAAGTTAAATTCCTCAAATATGGTTAAATAGTGACTTTTTTCACGTTTTTCATGTAGTTTGATATTACGTAAATATATTCATTTTTACCAATATTTCGATGCTATTTCATGAAGTATCACGATATGTGATTTGGCCTTTAAATCTCAGAATGTCGCATTATATTGCATTTTAAGCAAGTTTTCTTGCATTTTGTTTCGTACGAAAAATCGTCGAATTTAGCAATATTTTGACGTTTATCATCCCCTTTTCCTTTATGTGATTTAAACAAAATATCATCGAATAAGGCAATATTTTGCCGTTTTTCCACGTTTTTGTGAATTTTCAGTTTATTGTTATTAATTCAAAAAATATACTATAAAAATGATGCAAACACATAATTGATTAGAAATTAACCTTAAATACTTCATTTTCAATCAACCATTTGTTTCTCGTTAAAATACTGAGTAGGATATTGAAAAGGAGAGAAATTCGGATTTTATTGCATATATCGACGTTTCAGCCGGATTAGAGCGGTTTTACGTGTACATCTTTCATCAGTAATATAAACGGAAAATCAGGAACATTTTAGTTAATTCTAATGAAAACACATTGGTGTTATCATTTGTATTGGAAACAACATTGTCATATGTCTTTTCTTGGATCTAAATAATACGAAACCTCGCTCTATGATTTGAAGTTAAATTTCTCAAATATGGTTAAATAGTGACTTTTTTCACGTTTTTCATGTAGTTTGATATTACGCATATATATTCATTTTTACCAATATTTGGATACTATTTCAAGTAGTATCAAGATATGTGATTTCGCCTTCAAATCTCAGAATGTCGCATTATATTGCATTTTAAGCAAGTTTTCTTGCATTTTGTTTCGTACGAAAAATGATCGAATTTAGCAATATTTTGACGTTTATCATCCCCTTTTCCTCTATGTGATTTAAACAAAATATCATCGAATTAGACAATATTTTGCCGTTTTTCCACGTTTCTGTGAATTTTCTGTCTATGGGTATTAATTCATTATATATACGATAAAAATGATGCATACACATAAATGATTAGATAATAACCTTAAATACTTCATTTTCAATCATCTATTTGTTTCTCGTTAAAATACTGAGTAGGATAATGAAAAGGGGAGAAATTCGGTTTTTATTGCATATATCGACGTTTCAGCCGGATTAGAGCGGTTTTACGTGTACATTTTCCATCGGTAATATATAAACGGAAAATCAAAAACATTTTAGTTAATTCTAATGAAAACACATTTATTTTTATCGTTTGTACTGGTGCCATTGTCATATGTCTTTTCTTGGATCTAAATAATACGAAACCTCGCTCTATGATTTGAAGTTAAATTTCTCAAATATGGTTAAATAGTGACTTTTTTCACGTTTTTCATGTAGTTTGATATTACGTAAATATATTCATTTTTACCAATATTTCGATACTAATTCAAGTAGTATCAATATATGTGATTTCGTCTTCAAATCTCAGAATTTCACATAATATTGCAATTTAAGCAAGTTTTCTTGCATTTTGTTTCGTACGAAATATCGTCGAACTTAGCAATATTTTGACGTTTATCATCCCCTTTTCCTGTATGTGATTTAAACAAAATATCATCGAATAAGGCAATGTTTTGCCGTTTTTCCACGTTTTTGTGAATTTTCAGTTTATTGTTATTAATTCATTATATATACGATAAAAATGATGCAAACACATAATTGATTAGAAATTTACCTTAAATACTTCATTTTCAATCAACCATTTGTTTCTCGTTAAAATACTGAGTTGGATATTGAAAAGGGGAGAAGTTCGGTTTTTATTGCATATATCGACGTTTCAGCCGGATTATAGCGGTTTTACGTGTACATCTTCCATCGGTAATATAAACGGAAAATCAGGAACATTTTAGTTAATTCTAATGAAAACACATTGGTTTTATCATTTGTATTGGAAACAACATTGTCATATGTCTTTTCATAGATCTAAATAATACGAAACCTCACTCTATGATTTGAAGTTAAAATCCTCAAATATGGTAAAATAGTGACTTTTTCACGTTACTGATGTAGTTTGATATTACGTAAATATATTCATTATTACCAATATTTCGATGCTATTTCATGAAGTATCACGATATGTGATTTGGCCTTTAAATCTCAGAATGTCGCATTATATTGCATTTTAAGCAAGTTTTCTTTCATTTTGTTTCGTACGAAAAATCGTCGAATTTAGCAATATTTTGACGTTTATCATCCCCTTTTCCTTTATGTGATTTAAACAAAATATCATCGAATAAGGCAATATTTTGCCGTTTTTCCACGTTTTTGTGAATTTTCAGTTTATTGTTATTAATTCATTATATATACTATAAAAAATGATGCAAACACATAATTGATTAGAAATTAACCTTAAATACTTCATTTTCAATCAACCATTTGTTTCTTGTTAAAATACTGAGTAGGATCTTGAAAAGGGGAGAAATTCGGTTTTTATTGCATATATCGACGTTTCAGCCGGATTAGAGCGGTTTTACGTGTACATCTTCCATCGGTAATATATAAACAGAAAATCAAAAACATTTTAGTTAATTCTAATGAAAACACATTTATTTTTATCATTTGTATTGGAAACAACATTGTCATATGTCTTTTCTTGGATCTAAATAATACGAAACCTCGCTCTATGATTTGAAGTTAAATTTCTCAAATATGGTTAAATAGTGACTTTTTTCACGTTTTTCATGTAGTTTGATATTACGCATATATATTCATTTTTACCAATATTTGGATACTATTTCAAGTAGTATCAAGATATGTGATTTCGCCTTCAAATCTCAGAATGTCGCATTATATTGCATTTTAAGCAAGTTTTCTTGCATTTTGTTTCGTACGAAAAATGATCGAATTTAGCAATATTTTGACGTTTATCATCCCCTTTTCCTCTATGTGATTTAAACAAAATATCATCGAATTAGGCAATATTTTGCCGTTTTTCCACGTTTCTGTGAATTTTCTGTCTATGGGTATTAATTCATTATATATACGATAAAAATGATGCATACACATAAATGATTAGATAATAACCTTAAATACTTCATTTTCAATCATCTATTTGTTTCTCGTTAAAATACTGAGTAGGATAATGAAAAGGGGAGAAATTCGGTTTTTATTGCATATATCGACGTTTCAGCCGGATTAGAGCGGTTTTACGTGTACATTTTCCATCGGTAATATATAAACGGAAAATCAAAAACATTTTAGTTAATTCTAATGAAAACACATTTATTTTTATCGTTTGTACTGGTGCCATTGTCATATGTCTTTTCTTGGATCTAAATAATACGAAACCTCGCTCTATGATTTGAAGTTAAATTTCTCAAATATGGTTAAATAGTGACTTTTTTCACGTTTTTCATGTAGTTTGATATTACGTAAATATATTCATTTTTACCAATATTTCGATACTAATTCAAGTAGTATCAATATATGTGATTTCGTCTTCAAATCTCAGAATTTCACATAATATTGCAATTTAAGCAAGTTTTCTTGCATTTTGTTTCGTACGAAATATCGTCGAACTTAGCAATAATTTGACGTTTATCATCCCCTTTTCCTTTATGTGATTTAAACAAAATATCATCGAATAAGGCAATGTTTTGCCGTTTTTTCCACGTTTTTGTGAATTTTCAGTTTATTGTTATTAATTCATTATATATACGATAAAAATGATGCAAACACATAATTGATTAGAAATTTACCTTAAATACTTCATTTTCAATCAACCATTTGTTTCTCGTTAAAATACTGAGTTGGATATTGAAAAGGGGAGAAGTTCGGTTTTTATTGCATATATCGACGTTTCAGCCGGATTAGAGCGGTTTTACGTGTACATCTTCCATCGGTAATATAAACGGAAAATCAGGAACATTTTAGTTAATTCTAATGAAAACACATTGGTTTTATCATTTGTATTGGAAACAACATTGTCATATGTCTTTTCATAGATCTAAATAATACGAAACCTCACTCTATGATTTGAAGTTAAAATCCTCAAATATGGTAAAATAGTGACTTTTTCACGTTACTGATGTAGTTTGATATTACGTAAATATATTCATTATTACCAATATTTCGATGCTATTTCATGAAGTATCACGATATGTGATTTGGCCTTTAAATCTCAGAATGTCGCATTATATTGCATTTTAAGCAAGTTTTCTTGCATTTTGTTTCGTACGAAAAATCGTCGAATTTAGCAATATTTTGACGTTTATCATCCCCTTTTCCTTTATGTGATTTAAACAAAATATCATCGAATAAGGCAATATTTTGCCGTTTTTCCACGTTTTTGTGAATTTTCAGTTTATTGTTATTAATTCATTATATATACTATAAAAAATGATGCAAACACATAATTGATTAGAAATTAACCTTAAATACTTCATTTTCAATCAACCATTTGTTTCTCGTTAAAATACTGAGTAGGATCTTGAAAAGGGGAGAAATTCGGTTTTTATTGCATATATCGACGTTTCAGCCGGATTAGAGCGGTTTTACGTGTACATCTTCCATCGGTAATATATAAACAGAAAATCAAAAACATTTTAGTTAATTCTAATGAAAACACATTTATTTTTATCAGTTTGTATTGGAAACAACATTGTCATATGTCTTTTCTTGGATCTAAATAATACGAAACCTCGCTCTATGATTTGAAGTTAAATTCTCAAATATGGTTAAATAGTGACTTTTTTCACGTTTTTCATGTAGTTTGATATTACGTAATATATATTCATTTTTACCAATATTTCGGATACTATTTCAAGTAAGTATCAAGATATGTGATTTCGCCTTTAAATCTCAGAATGTCGCATTATATTGCATTTTAAGCAAGTTTTCTTGCATTTTGTTTCGTACGAAAAATGATCGAATTTAGCAATATTTTGACGTTTATCATCCCCTTTTCCTCTATGTGATTTAAACAAAATATCATCGAATTAGGCAATATTTTGCCGTTTTTCCACGTTTCTGTGAATTTTCTGTCTATGGGTATTAATTCAATTATATATACGATAAAAATGATGCATACACATAAATTGATTAGATAATAACCTTAAATACTTCATTTTCAATCATCTATTTGTTTCTCGTTAAAATACTGAGTAGGATAATGAAAAGGGAGAAATTCGGTTTTTATTGCATATATCGACGTTTCAGCCGGATTAGAGCGGTTTTACGTGTACATTTTCCATCGGTAATATATAAACGGAAAATCAGAAACATTTTAGTTAATTCTAATGAAAACACATTGGTTTTATCATTTGTATTGGAAACAACATTGTCATATGTCTTTTCTTGGATCTAAATAATACGAAACCTCGCTCTATGATTTGAAGTTAAAATTCGTCAAATATGGTAAAATAGAGACTTTTTTCACGTTTTTCATGTAGTTTGATATTACGTAAATATATTCATTTTTACCAATATTTCGATACTATTTCATGTAGTATCAGGATATGTGATTTGGCCTTCAAATCTCAGAATTTCGCATAATATTGCATTTTAAGCAAGTTTTCTTGCATTTTGTTTCGTACGAAAAATCATCAAATTTAGCAATATTTTGACGTTTATCATCCCCTTTTTATCTATGTGATTAAAACAAAATATCATCGAATAAGGCAATATTTAGCCGTTTTTCCACGTTTCTGTGAATTTTCAGTCTATGGGTATTAATTCATTATATATACGATAAAAATGATGCAAACACATATTTTATTGCATTTTGTTTCGTACGAAAAATCATCAAATTTAGCAATATTTTGACGTTTATCATCCCCTTTTCCTCTATGTGATTAAAACAAAATATCATCGAATTAGGCAATATTTAGCCGTTTTTCCACGTTTCTGTGAATTTTCAGTCTATGGGTATTAATTCATTATATATACGATAAAAATGATGCAAACACATAATTGATTAGATAATAACCTTAAATACTTCATTTTCAATCGTCTATTTGTTTCTCGTTAAAATACTGAGTAAGATATTGAAAAGGGGAGAAGTTCGGTTTTTATTGCATATATCGACGTTTCAGCCGGATTAGAGCGGTTTTACGTGTACATCTTCCATCGGTAATATATAAACAGAAAATCAAAAACATTTTAGTTAATTCTAATGAAAACACATTTAATTTTATCGTTTGTACTGGTGCCATTGTCATATGTCTTTTCTTGGATCTAAATAATACGAAACCTCGCTCTATGATTTGAAGTTAAATTTCTCAAATATGGTAAAATAGTGACTTTTTTCACGTTTTTCATGTACTTTGATATTACGAATATGTATTCATTTTACCAATATTTCGATACTATTTCATGTAGTATCACGATATGTGATTTGGCCTTCAAATCTCAGAATTTCGCATAATATTGCATTTTAAGCAAGTTTTCTTGCATTTTGTTTCGTACGAAAAATCATCGAATTTATCAATATTTTGACGTTTATCATCTCCTTTTCCTTTATGTGATTTAAATAAAATATCATCGAATTAGGCAATATTTTGCCATTTTTCCACGTTTTTGTGAATTTTCTGTCTATGGGTATTTATTCATAATATATACGATAAAAATGATGCAAACACATAATTGATTAGATAATAACCTTAAATAATTCATTTTCAATCATCTATTTGTTTCTCGTTAAAATACTGAGTAAGATATTGAAAAGGGGAGAAGTTCGGTTTTTATTGCATATATCGACGTTTCAGCCGGATTAGAGCGGTTTTACGTGTACATCTTCCATCGGTAATATAAACGGAAAATCAGGAACATTTTAGTTAATTCTAATGAAAACACATTGGTTTTATCATTTGTATTGGAAACAACATTGTCATATGTCTTTTCATGGATCTAAATAATACGAAACCTCACTCTATGATTTGAAGTCAAAATCCTCAAATATGGTAAAATAGTGACTTTTTCACGTTACTCATGTAGTTTGATATTACGTAAATATATTCAATATTACCAATATTTCGATGCTATTTCATGAAGTATCACGATATGTGATTTGGCCTTTAAATCTCAGAATGTCGCATTATATTGCATTTTAAGCAAGTTTTCTTGCATTTTGTTTCGTACGAAAAATGATCGAATTTAGCAATATTTTGACGTTTATCATCCCCTTTTCCTCTATGTGATTTAAACAAAATATCATCGAATTAGGCAATATTTTGCCGTTTTTCCACGTTTCTGTGAATTTTCAGTCTATGGGTATTAATTCATTATATATACGATAAAAATGATGCAAACACATAATTGATTAGATAATTACCTTAAATACTTCATTTTCAATCATCTATTTGTTTCTCGTTAAAAAACTGAGATATTGAAAAGGGGAGAAGTTCGGTTTTTATTGCATATATCGACGTTTCAGCCGGATTCGAGCGGTTTTACGTGTACATCTTCCATCGGTAATATATAAACAGAAAATCAAAAACATTTTAGTTAATTCTAATGAAAACACATTTATTTTTATCGTTTGTATTGGAAACAACATTGTCATATGTCTTTTCTTGGATCTAAATAATACGAAACCTCGCTCTATGATTTGAAGTTAAATTCCTCAAATATGGTTAAATAGTGACTTTTTTCACGTTTTTCATGTAGTTTGATATTACGTAAATATATTCATTTTTACCAATATTTGGATACTATTTCAAGTAGTATCAAGATATGTGATTTCGCCTTCAAATCTCAGAATTTTGCATAATATTGCATATTAAGCATGTTTTCTTGCATTTTGTTTCGTACGAAAAATCGTCGAATTTAGCAATATTTTGAAGTTTATCATCCTCTTTTCCTTTATGTGATTTAAACAAAATATCATCGAATAAGCCGTTTATATATTTAGCCGTTTTTCCACGTTTCTGTTAATTTTCAGTCTATGGGTATTAATTCATTATATATACGATAAAAATGATGCAAACACATAATTGATTAGATAATAACCTTAAATACTTCATTTTCAATCATCTATTTGTTTCTCGTTAAAATACTGAGTAAGATATTGAAAAGGGGAGAAGTTCAGTTTTATTGCATATATCGACGTTTCAGCCGGATTAGAGCGGTTTTACGTGTACATCTTCCATCGGTAATATATAAACAGAAAATCAAAAACATTTTAGTTTATTCTAATGAAAACACATTTAATTTTATCGTTTGTACTGGTGCCATTGTCATATGTCTTTTCTTGGATCTAAATAATACGAAACCTCGCTCTATGATTTGAAGTTAAATTTCTCAAATATGGTTAAATAGTGACTTTTTTCACGTTTTTCATGTAGTTTGATATTACGTAAATATATTCATTTTTACCAATATTTCGATACTAATTCAAGTAGTATCAATATATGTGATTTCGTCTTCAAATCTCAGAATTTCACATAATATTGCAATTTAAGCAAGTTTTCTTGCATTTTGTTTCGTACGAAATATCGTCGAACTTAGCAATATTTTGACGTTCATCATCCCCTTTTCCTTTATGTGATTTAAACAAAATATCATCGAATAAGGCAATGTTTTGCCGTTTTTCCACGTTTTTGTGAATTTTCAGTTTATTGTTATTAATTCATTATATATACGATAAAAATGATGCAAACACATAATTGATTAGAAATTTACCTTAAATACTTCATTTTCAATCAACCATTTGTTTCTCGATCACTGTCTTGATCGTCTGCATCACTCTCTTGAGCCTCTGCATCACTCTCTTGAGCCTCTCTATCACTCTCTTTAGCCTCTGCATCACTCTCTTGAATCTCTGCATCATTCGCTTAAGCCTCTGCATCCCGCTCTTGATCCTTTGCATCACTCTCTTGAGCCTCTGCATCATTCTCTTGAGCCTCTGCCTTTCTCTCTTGAGCCTCTGCATCACTCACTTCAGCCTCTGCATCCCTCTCTGGAGCCTCAGTATACCTCTCTTGAGCCTTTTGCAGCACACTCTTGAGCCTCTGCATCACTCTCTTAAGCCTCTACATCACTCTCTAGAGTCTCTGCATCACTCTCTTCAGCCTCTGCATCCCTCTCTTGAGCCTTTGCATCACTTTTTAAGCCTCAGCATTCCTCTCATGAGCCTCTGCATCCCTCTCTTGAGCCTTATCATCCCTCTCTTGAGCCTCTGCATCCCTCTCGTAAGCCTCTGCATCACTCTCTTAAGCCTCTGCATCACTCCCATAAACCTCTGAATCACTCTCTTGAGCCTCTCCATCACTCTCTTGAGCCCCTGCATCCCTCTATTGAGCCTCTGCACCACTCTCTTGAGCCTCTGCATCACCCTCTTAAGCCTCTGTATCCCTCTTTTGAGCCTCTGCATCACTTTTGTAAGCCTCTGCATCCCTTTCATGAGCCTTTGCATCTCTCTCTTGAACTCCTGCATCCCTCTTATGAGCCTCTGCATCCCTCTCTTGAGCCTTTGCATCACTCGCTTAAGCCTCTGCATCCCTCTCTTGAGCCTCTGCATCACTTTCGTAAGCCTCCTCATCCCTCTCTTGGGCCTCTGCATCCCTCACCTGAGCCTCTGCATCCCTCTCTTGAGCCATTGCTTCCCTTTCTTGAGCCTCTGCATCACTCTCTTGAACCTCTGCAATAAAAACCGAATTTCTCCCCTTTTCATTGTCCTACTCAGTATTTTGACGAGAAACAAATAGATGATTGAAAATGAAGTATTTAAGGTTATTATCTAATCATTTATGTGTATGCATCATTTTTATCGTATATATAATGAATTAATACCCATAGACAGAAAATTCACAGAAACGTGGAAAAACGGCAAAATATTGCCTAATTCGATGATATTTTGTTTAAATCACATAGAGGAAAAGGGGATGATAAACGTCAAAATATTGCTAAATTCGATCATTTTTCGTACGAAACAAAATGCAAGAAAACTTGCTTAAAATGCAATATAATGCGACATTCTGAGATTTAAAGGCCAAATTACATATCGTGATACTTCATGAAATAGCATCGAAATATTGGTAATAATGAATATATTTACGTAATATCAAACTACATGAGTAACGTGAAAAAGTCACTATTTTACCATATTTGAGGATTTTAACTTCAAATCATAGAGCGAGGTTTCGTATTATTTAGATCCAAGAAAAGACATATGACAATGTTGTTTCCAATACAAATGATAAAACTAATGTGTTTTCATTAGAATTAACTAAAATGTTCCTGATTTTCCGTTTATATTACCGATGGAAGAAATACACGTAAAACCGCTCTAATCCGGCTGAAACGTCGATATATACAATAAAAACCGAACTTCTCCCCTTTTCAATATCCAACTCAGTATTTTAACGAGAAACAAATGGTTGATTGAAAATGAAGTATTTAAGCTAAATTTCTAATCAATTATGTGTTTGCATCATTTTTATCGTATATTTAATGAATTAATAACAATAAACTGAAAATTCACAAAAACGTGGAAAAACGACAAAATATTGCTTTATTCGATGATATTTTGTTTAAATCACATAAAGGAAAAGGGGATGATAAACGTCAAAATATTGCTAAATTCGACGATTTTTCGTACGAAACAAAATGCAAGAAAACTTGCTTAAAATGCAATATTATGCGAAATTCTGAGATTTGAAGGCCAAATCATATATCTTGATACTACTTGAAATTGTATCGAAATATTGGTAAAAATGAATATATTTAAGTAATATCAAACAACCTGAAAAACGTGAAAAAAGTCACTATTTAACCATATTTGAGGAATTTAACTTCAAATCATAGAGCGAGGTTTCGTATTATTTAGATCCAAGAAAAGACATATGACAATGTTGTTTCCAATACAAACGATAAAAATAAATGTGTTTTCATTAGAATTAACTAAAATGTTTTTGATTTTCTGTTTATATATTACCGATGGAAGATGTACACGTAAAACCGCTCTAATCCGGCTGAAACGTCGATATATGCAATAAAAAACGAACTTCTCCCCTTTTCAATATCTTACTCAGTATTTTAACGAGAAACAAATAAATGATTGAAAATGAAGTAATTAAGGTTATTATCTAATCAATTATGTGTTTGCATAATTTTTATCGTATATATAATGAATTAATACCCATAGACTGAAAATTCACAGAAACGTGGAAAAACGGCAAAATATTGCCTAATTCGATGATATTTTGTTTAAATCACATAGAGGAAAAGGGGATGATAAACGTCAAAATATTGCTAAATTCGATCATTTTTCGTACGAAACAAAATGCAAGAAAACTTGCTTAAAATGCAATATAATGCGACATTCTGAGATATAAAGGCCAAATCACATATCGTGGTACTTCATGAAATAGCATCGAAATATTGGTAATAATGAATATATTTACGTAATATCAAACTACATGATTAACGTGAAAAAGTCACTATTTTACCATATTTGAGGATTTTAACTTCAAATCATAGAGTGAGGTTTCGTATTATTTAGATCCATGAAAAGACATATGACAATATTGTTTCCAATACAAATGATAAAACCAATGTGTTTTCATTAGAATTAACTAAAATGTTCCTGATTTTCCGTTTATATTACCGATGGAAGATGTACACGTAAAACCGCTCTAATCAGGCTGAAACGTCGATATATGCAATAAAAACCGAACTTCTCCCCTTTTCAATATCTTACTCAGTATTTTAACGAGAAACAAATAGATGATTGAAAATGAATTATTTAAGGTTATTATCTAATCAATTATGTGTTTGCATCATTTTTATCGTATATATAATGAATTAATACCCATAGACTGAAAATTCACAAAAACTTGGAAAAACAGCAAAATATTGCCTAATTCGATGATATTTTGTTTAAATCACATAAAGGAAAAGGAGATGATAAACGTCAAAATATTGCTAAATTCGTTGATTTGTCGTACGAAACAAAATGAGAGAAAATTTGCTTAAAATGCAATATTATGCGAAATTCTGAGATTTGAAGGCCAAATCACATATCGTGATACTACATGAAATAGTATCGAAATATTGGTAAAAATGAATATATTTACGTAATATCAAACTACATGAAAAACGTGAGAAAAGTCACTATTTTACCATATTTGACGATTTTAACTTCAAATCATAGAGCGAGGTTTCGTATTATTTAGATCCAAGAAAAGACATATGACAATGTTGTTTCCAATAGAAATGATAAAACTAATGTGTTTTCATTAGAATTAACTAAAATGTTCCTGATTTTCCGTTTATATTACCGATGGAAGATGTACACGTAAAACCGCTCTAATCCGGCTGAAACGTCGATATATACAATAAAAACCGAACTTCTCCCCTTTTCAATATCCAACTCAGTATTTTAACGAGAAACAAATGGTTGATTGAAAATGAAGTATTTAAGGTAAATTTCTAATCAATTATGTGTTTGCATCATTTTTATCGTATATTTAATGAATTAATAACAATAAACTGAAAATTCACAAAAACGTGGAAAAACGACAAAATATTGCTTTATTCGATGATATTTTGTTTAAATCACATAAAGGAAAAGGGGATGATAAACGTCAAAATATTGCTAAATTCGACGATTTTTCGTACGAAACAAAATGCAAGAAAACTTGCTTAAAATGCAATATTATGCGAAATTCTGAGATTTGAAGGCCAAATCATATATCTTGATACTACTTGAAATTGTATCGAAATATTGGTAAAAATGAATATATTTAAGTAATATCAAACAACCTGAAAAACGTGAAAAAAGTCACTATTTAACCATATTTGAGGAATTTAACTTCAAATCATAAGGCGAGGTTTCGTATTATTTAGATCCAAGAAAAGACATATGACAATGTTGTTTCCAATACAAACGATAAAAATAAATGTGTTTTCATTAGAATTAACTAAAATGTTTTTGATTTTCTGTTTATATATTACCGATGGAAGATGTACACGTAAAACCGCTCTAATCCGGCTGAAACGTCGATATATGCAATAAAAACCGAACTTCTCCCCTTTTCAATATCTTACTCAGTATTTTAACGAGAAACAAATAGATGATTGAAAATGAAGTATTTAAGGTTATTATCTAATCAATTATGTGTTTGCATCATTTTTATCTTATATATAATGAATTAATACCCATAGACTGAAAATTCACTGAAACGTGGAAAAACGGCAAAATATTGCCTAATTCGATGATATTTTGTTTAAATCACATAGAGGAAAAGAGGATGATAAACGTCAAAATATTGCTAAATTTGATCATTTTTCGTACGAAACAAAATGCAAGAAAACTTGCTTAAAATGCAATGTAATGCGACATTCTGAGATTTAAAGGCCAAATCACATATCGTGATACTTCATGAAATAGCATCGAAATATTGGTAATAATGAATATATTTACGTAATATCAAACTACATGATTAACGTGAAAAAGTCACTATTTTATCATATTTGAGGATTTTAACTTCAAACCATAGAGTGAGGTTTCGTATTATTTAGATCCATGAAAAGACATATGACAATGTTGTTTCCAATACAAATGATAAAACCAATGTGTTTTCATTAGAATTAACTAAAATGTCCCTGATTTTCCGTTTATATTACCGATGGAAGATGTACACGTAAAACCGCTCTAATCCGGCTGAAACGTCGATATATGCAATAAAAACCGAACTTCTCCCCTTTTCAATATCTTACTCAGTATTTTAACGAGAAACAAATAGATGATTGAAAATGAATTATTTAAGGTTATTATCTAATCAATTACGTGTTTGCATCATTTTTATCGTATATATAATGAAATAATACCCATAGACTGAAAATTCACAAAAACTTGGAAAAACAGAAAAATATTGCCTAATTCGATGATATTTTGTTTAAATCACATAAAGGAAAATCGATGATAAACGTCAAAATATTGCTAAATTCGATGATTTGTCGTACGAAACATAATGCAAGAAAATTTGCTTAAAATGCAATATTATGCGAAATTCTGAGATTTGAAGGCCAAATCACATATCGTGATACTACATGAAATAGTATCGAAATATTGGTAAAAATTAATATATTTACGTAATATCAAACTACATGAAAAACGTGAAAAAAGTCACTATTTTACCATATTTGACGATTTTAACTTCAAATCATAGAGCGAGGTTTCGTATTATTTAGATCCAAGAAAAGACATATGACAATGTTGTTTCCAATACAAATGATAAAACTAATGTGTTTTCATTAGAATTAACTAAAATGTTCCTGATTTTCCGTTTATATTACCGATGGAAGATGTACACGTAAAACCGCTCTAATCCGGCTGAAACGTCGATATATACAATAAAAACCGAACTTCTCCCCTTTTCAATATCCAACTCAGTATTTTAACGAGAAACAAATGGTTGATTGAAAATGAAGTATTTAAGGTAAATTTCTAATCAATTATGTGTTTGCATCATTTTTATCGTATATTTAATGAATTAATAACAATAAACTGAGAATTCACAAAAACGTGGAAAAACGACAAAATATTGCTTTATTCCATGATATTTTGTTTAAATCACATAAAGGAAAAGGGGATGATAAACGTCAAAATATTGCTAAATTCGACGATTTTTCGTACGAAACAAAATGCAAGAAAACTTGCTTAAAATGCAATATTATGCGAAATTCTGAGATTTGAAGGCCAAATCATATATCTTGATACTACTTGAAATTGTATCGACATATTGGTAAAAATGAATATATTTAAGTAATATCAAACAACCTGAAAAACGTGAAAAAGTCACTATTTAACCATATTTGAGGAATTTAACTTCAAATCATAGAGCGAGGTTTCGTATTATTTAGATCCAAGAAAAGACATATGACAATGTTGTTTCCAATACAAACGATAAAAATAAATGTGTTTTCATTAGAATTAACTAAAATGTTTTTGATTTTCTGTTTATATATTACCGATGGAAGATGTACACGTAAAACCGCTCTAATCCGGCTGAAACGTCGATATATGCAATAAAAACCGAACTTCTCCCCTTTTCAATATCTTACTCAGTATTTTAACGAGAAACAAATAGATGATTGAAAATGAATCATTTAAGGTTATTATCTAATCAATTATGTGTTTGCATCACTTTTATCGTATATATAATGAATTAATACCCATAGACTGAAAATTCACAAAAACGTGGAAAAACGGAAAAATATTGCCTAATTCGATGATATTTTGTTTAAATCACATAGAGGAAAAGGGGATGATAAACGTCAAAATATTGCTAAATTCGATGATTTTTCGTACGAAACAAAATGCAAGAAAACTTGCTTAAAATGCAATATAATGCGACATTCTGAGATTTAAAGGCCAAATCACATATCGTGGTACTTCATGAAATAGCATCGAAATATTAGTAATAATGAATATATTTACGTAATATCAAACTACATGATTAACGTGAAAAAGTCACTATTTTATCATATATGAGGATTTTAACTTCAAACCATAGAGCGAGGTTTCGTATTATTTAGATCCATGAAAAGACATATGACAATGTTGTTTCCAATACAAACGATAAAAATAAATGTGTTTTCATTAGAATTAACTAAAATGTTACTGATTTTCCGTTTATATTACCGATGGAAGATGTACACGTAAAACCGCTCTAATCCGGCTGAAACGTCGATATATGCAATAAAAACCGAACTTCTCCCCTTTTCAATATCTTACTCAGTATTTTAACGAGAAACAAATAGATGATTGAAAATTAAGTATTTAAGGTTATTATCTAATCAATTATGTATTTGCATCATTTTTATCGTATATATAATGAATTAATACCCATAGATTGAAAATTCACAGAAACGTGGAAAAACGGCAAAATATTGCCTAATTCGATGATATTTTGTTTAAATCACATAAAGGAAAATAGATGATAAACGTCAAAATATTGCTAAATTCGATGATTTGTCGTACGAAACAAAATGCAAGAAAATTTGCTTAAAATGCAATATTATGCGAAATTCTGAGATTTGAAGGCCAAATCACATATCGTGATACTACATGAAATAGTATCGAAATATTGGTAAAAATGAATATATTTACGTAATATCAAACTACATGAAAAACGTGAAAAAAGTCACTATTTTACCATATTTGACGATTTTAACTTCAAATCATAGAGCGAGGTTTCGTATTATTTAGATCCAAGAAAAGACATATGACAATGTTGTTTCCAATACAAATGATAAAACTAATGTGTTTTCATTAGAATTAACTAAAATGTTCCTGATTTTCCGTTTATATTACCGATGGAAGATGTACACGTAAAACCGCTCTAATCCGGCTGAAACGTCGATATATGCAATAAAAACCGAACTTCTATACTTTTCAATATCCAACTCAGTATTTTAACGAGAAACAAATGGTTGATTGAAAATGAAGTATTTAAGGTAAATTTCTAATCAATTATGTATTTGCATCATTTTTATCGTATATTTAATGAATTAATAACAATAAATTGAAAATTCACAAAAACGTGGAAAAACGGCAAAATATTGCTTTATTCGATGATATTTTGTTTAAATCACATAAAGGAAAAGGGGATGATAAACGTCAAAATATTGCTAAATTCGACGATTTTTCGTACGAAACAAAATGCAAGAAAACTTGCTTAAAATGCAATACTATGCGAAATTCTGAGATTTGAAGGCCAAATCATATATCTTGATACTACTTGAAATAGTATCGAAATATTGGTAAAAATGAATATATTTAAGTAATATCAAACAACCTGAAAAACGTGAAAAAAGTCACTATTTAACCATATTTGAGGAATTTAACTTCAAATCATAGAGCGAGGTTTCGTATTATTTAGATCCAAGAAAAGACATATGACAATGTTGTTTCCAATACAAACGATAAAAATAAATGTGTTTTCATTAGAATTAACTAAAATGTTTTTGATTTTCTGTTTATATATTACCGATGGAAGATGTACACGTAAAACCGCTCTAATCCGGCTGAAACGTCGATATATGCAATAAAAACCGAACTTCTCCCCTTTTCAATATCTTACTCAGTATTTTAACGAGAAACAAATAGATGATTAAAAATGAAGTATTTAAGGTTATTATCTAATCAATTATGTGTTTGCATCATTTTTATCGTATATATAATGAATTAATACCCATAGACTGAAAATTCACAAAAACGTGGAAAAACGGAAAAATATTGCCTAATTCGATGATATTTTGTTTAAATGACATAGAGGAAAAGGGGATAATAAACGTCAAAATATTGCTAAATTCGATGATTTTTCGTACGAAACAAAATGCAAGAAAACATGCTTAAAATGCAATATAATGCGACATTCTGAGATTTAAAGGCCAAATCACATATCGTGATACTACATGAAATAGCATCGAAATATTGGTAATAATGAATATATTTACGTAATATCAAACTACATGATTAACGTTAAAAAGGCATTATTTTACCATATTTGAGGATTTTAACTTCAAATCATAGAGCGAGGTTTCGTATTATTTAGATCCAAGAAAAGACAGATGACAATGTTGTTTCCAATACAAATGATAAAACCAATGTGTTTTCATTAGAATTAACTAAAATGTTCCTGATTTTCCGTTTATATTACTGATAGAAGATGTACACGTAAAACCGCTCTAATCCGGCTGAAACGTCGATATATGCAATAAAAACCGAATTTCTCCCCTTTTCAATATCCTACTCAGTATTTTTACGAGAAACAAATGGTTGATTGAAAATGAAGTATTTAAGGTTAATTTCTAATCAATTATGTGTTTGCATCATTTTTTATAGTATATTTAATGAATTAATAACAATAAACTGAAAATTCACAAAAACATGGAAAAACGGCAAAATATTGCCTTATTCGATGATATTTTGTTTAAATCACATAAAGGAAAAGAGGATGATAAACGTCAAAATATTGCTAAATTCGACGATTTTTCGTACGAAACAAAATGCAAGAAAACTTGCTTAATATGCAATATTATGCGAAATTCTGAGATTTGAAGGCGAAATCACATATCTTGATACTACTTGAAATAGTATCCAAATATTGATAAAAATGAATATATTTACGTAATATCAAGCTACATGAAAAACGTGAAAAAAGTCACTATTTAACCATATTTGAGGAATTTAACTTCAAATCATAGAGCGAGGTTTCGTATTATTTAGATCCAAGAAAAGACATATGACAATGTTGTTTCCAATACAAACGATAAAAATAAATGTGTTTTCATTCGAATTAACTAAAATGTTTTTGATTTTCTGTTTATATATTACCGATGGAAGATGTACACGTAAAACCGCTCTAATCCGGCTGAAACGTCGATATATGCAATAAAAACCGAACTTCTCACCTTTTCAATATCTTACTCAGTATTTTAACGAGAAACAAATAGATGATTGAAAATGAAGTATTTAAGGTTATTATCTAATCAATTATGTGTTTGCATCATTTTTATCGTATATATAATGAATTAATACCCATAGACTGAAAATTCACAGAAACGTGGAAAAACGGCAAAATATTGCCTAATTCGAGGATATTTTGTTTAAATCACATAGAGGAAAAGGGGATGATAAACGTCAAAATATTGCTAAAAACGTCAAAATATTGCATATATCGGCTGAAACGTCGATATATGCAATAAAAATCGAATTTCTCCCCTTTTCAATATCCTACTCAGTATTTTAACGAGAAACAAATGGTTGATTGAAAATGAAGTATTTAAGGTTAATTTCTAATCAATTATGTGTTTGCATCATTTTTATAGTATATTTAATGAATTAATAACAATAAACTGAAAATTCACAAAAACGTGGAAAAACGGCAAAATATTGCCTTATTCGATGATATTTTGTTTAAATCACATAAAGGAAAAGGGGATGATAAACGTCAAAATATTGCTAAATTCGACGATTTTTCGTACGAAACAAAATGCAAGAAAACTTGCTTAATGAGCAATATTATGCAAAATTCTGAGATTTGAAGGCGAAATCACATATCTTGATACTACTTGAAATAGTATCCAAATATTGGTAAAAATGAATATATTTACGTAATATCAAACTACATGAAAAACGTGAAAAAAGTCACTATTTAACCATATTTGAGGAATTTAACTTCAAATCATAGAGCGAGGTTTCGTATTATTTAGATCCAAGAAAAGACATATGACAATGTTGTTTCCAATACAAACGATAAAAATAAATGTGTTTTCATTAGAATTAACTAAAATGTTTTTGATTTTCCGTTTATATATTACCGATGGAAGATGTACACGTAAAACCGCTCTAATCCGGCTGAAACGTCGATATATGCAATAAAAACCGAATTTCTCCCCTTTTCATTATCCTACTCAGTATTTTGACGAGAAACAAATAGATGATTGAAAATGAAGTATTTAAGGTTATTATCTAATCATTTATGTGTATGCATCATTTTTATCGTATATATAATGAATTAATACCCATAGACAGAAAATTCACAGAAACGTGGAAAAACGGCAAAATATTGCCTAATTCGATGATATTTTGTTTAAATCACATAGAGGAAAAGGGGATGATAAACGTCAAAATATTGCTAAATTCGATCATTTTTCGTACGAAACAAAATGCAAGAAAACTTGCTTAAAATGCAATATAATGCGACATTCTGAGATTTAAAGGCCAAATTACATATCGTGATACTTCATGAAATAGCATCGAAATATTGGTAATAATGAATATATTTACGTAATATCAAACTACATGAGTAACGTGAAAAAGTCACTATTTTACCATATTTGAGGATTTTAACTTCAAATCATAGAGTGAGGTTTCGTATTATTTAGATCCATGAAAAGACATATGACAATGTTGTTTCCAATACAAATGATAAAACCAATGTGTTTTCATTAGAATTAACTAAAATGTTCCTGATTTTCCGTTTATATTACCGATGGAAGATGTACACGTAAAACCGCTCTAATCCGGCTGAAACGTCGATATATGCAATAAAAACCGAACTTCTATACTTTTCAATATCCAACTCAGTATTTTAACGAGAAACAAATGGTTGATTGAAAATGAAGTATTTAAGGTAAATTTCTAATCAATTATGTATTTGCATCATTTTTATCGTATATTTAATGAATTAATAACAATAAATTGAAAATTCACAAAAACGTGGAAAAACGGCAAAATATTGCTTTATTCGATGATATTTTGTTTAAATCACATAAAGGAAAAGGGGATGATAAACGTCAAAATATTGCTAAATTCGACGATTTTTCGTACGAAACAAAATGCAAGAAAACTTGCTTAAAATGCAATACTATGCGAAATTCTGAGATTTGAAGGCCAAATCATATATCTTGATACTACTTGAAATAGTATCGAAATATTGGTAAAAATGAATATATTTAAGTAATATCAAACAACCTGAAAAACGTGAAAAAAGTCACTATTTAACCATATTTGAGGAATTTAACTTCAAATCATAGAGCGAGGTTTCGTATTATTTAGATCCAAGAAAAGACATATGACAATGTTGTTTCCAATACAAACGATAAAAATAAATGTGTTTTCATTAGAATTAACTAAAATGTTTTTGATTTTCTGTTTATATATTACCGATGGAAGATGTACACGTAAAACCGCTCTAATCCGGCTGAAACGTCGATATATGCAATAAAAACCGAACTTCTCCCCTTTTCAATATCTTACTCAGTATTTTAACGAGAAACAAATAGATGATTAAAAATGAAGTATTTAAGGTTATTATCTAATCAATTATGTGTTTGCATCATTTTTATCGTATATATAATGAATTAATACCCATAGACTGAAAATTCACAAAAACGTGGAAAAACGGAAAAATATTGCCTAATTCGATGATATTTTGTTTAAATGACATAGAGGAAAACGGGATAATAAACGTCAAAATATTGCTAAATTCGATGATTTTTCGTACGAAACAAAATGCAAGAAAACATGCTTAAAATGCAATATAATGCGACATTCTGAGATTTAAAGGCCAAATCACATATCGTGATACTACATGAAATAGCATCGAAATATTGGTAATAATGAATATATTTACGTAATATCAAACTACATGATTAACGTTAAAAAGGCACTATTTTACCATATTTGAGGATTTTAACTTCAAATCATAGAGCGAGGTTTCGTATTATTTAGATCCAAGAAAAGACAGATGACAATGTTGTTTCCAATACAAATGATAAAACCAATGTGTTTTCATTAGAATTAACTAAAATGTCATTGATTTTCCGTTTATATTACTGATAGAAGATGTACACGTAAAACCGCTCTAATCCGGCTGAAACGTCGATATATGCAATAAAAACCGAATTTCTCCCCTTTTCAATATCCTACTCAGTATTTTTACGAGAAACAAATGGTTGATTGAAAATGAAGTATTTAAGGTTAATTTCTAATCAATTATGTGTTTGCATCATTTTTTATAGTATATTTAATGAATTAATAACAATAAACTGAAAATTCACAAAAACATGGAAAAACGGCAAAATATTGCCTTATTCGATGATATTTTGTTTAAATCACATAAAAGAAAAGAGGATGATAAACGTCAAAATATTGCTAAATTCGACGATTTTTCGTACGAAACAAAATGCAAGAAAACTTGCTTAATATGCAATATTATGCGAAATTCTGAGATTTGAAGGCGAAATCACATATCTTGATACTACTTGAAATAGTATCCAAATATTGATAAAAATGAATATATTTACGTAATATCAAGCTACATGAAAAACGTGAAAAAAGTCACTATTTAACCATATTTGAGGAATTTAACTTCAAATCATAGAGCGAGGTTTCGTATTATTTAGATCCAAGAAAAGACATATGACAATGTTGTTTCCAATACAAACGATAAAAATAAATGTGTTTTCATTCGAATTAACTAAAATGTTTTTGATTTTCTGTTTATATATTACCGATGGAAGATGTACACGTAAAACCGCTCTAATCCGGCTGAAACGTCGATATATGCAATAAAAACCGAACTTCTCCCCTTTTCAATATCTTACTCAGTATTTTAACGAGAAACAAATAGATGATTGAAAATGAAGTATTTAAGGTTATTATCTAATCAATTATGTGTTTGCATCATTTTTATCGTATATATAATGAATTAATACCCATAGACTGAAAATTCACAGAAACGTGGAAAAACGGCAAAATATTGCCTAATTCGATGATATTTTGTTTAAATCACATAGAGGAAAAGGGGATGATAAACGTCAAAATATTGCTAAAAACGTCAAAATATTGCATATATCGGCTGAAACGTCGATATATGCAATAAAAATCGAATTTCTCCCCTTTTCAATATCCTACTCAGTATTTTAACGAGAAACAAATGGTTGATTGAAAATGAAGTATTTAAGGTTAATTTCTAATCAATTATGTGTTTGCATCATTTTTATAGTATATTTAATGAATTAATAACAATAAACTGAAAATTCACAAAAATGTGGAAAAACGGCAAAATATTGCCTTATTCGATGATATTTTGTTTAAATCACATAAAGGAAAAGGGGATGATAAACGTCAAAATATTGCTAAATTCGACGATTTTTCGTACGAAACAAAATGCAAGAAAACTTGCTTAATGAGCAATATTATGCAAAATTCTGAGATTTGAAGGCGAAATCACATATCTTGATACTACTTGAAATAGTATCCAAATATTGGTAAAAATGAATATATTTACGTAATATCAAACTACATGAAAAACGTGAAAAAAGTCACTATTTAACCATATTTGAGGAATTTAACTTCAAATCATAGAGCGAGGTTTCGTATTATTTAGATCCAAGAAAAGACATATGACAATGTTGTTTCCAATACAAACGATAAAAATAAATGTGTTTTCATTAGAATTAACTAAAATGTTTTTGATTTTCCGTTTATATATTACCGATGGAAGATGTACACGTAAAACCGCTCTAATCCGGCTGAAACGTCGATATATGCAATAAAAACCGAATTTCTCCCCTTTTCATTATCCTACTCAGTATTTTGACGAGAAACAAATAGATGATTGAAAATGAAGTATTTAAGGTTATTATCTAATCATTTATGTGTATGCATCATTTTTATCGTATATATAATGAATTAATACCCATAGACAGAAAATTCACAGAAACGTGGAAAAACGGCAAAATATTGCCTAATTCGATGATATTTTGTTTAAATCACATAGAGGAAAAGGGGATGATAAACGTCAAAATATTGCTAAATTCGATCATTTTTCGTACGAAACAAAATGCAAGAAAACTTGCTTAAAATGCAATATAATGCGACATTCTGAGATTTAAAGGCCAAATTACATATCGTGATACTTCATGAAATAGCATCGAAATATTGGTAATAATGAATATATTTACGTAATATCAAACTACATGAGTAACGTGAAAAAGTCACTATTTTACCATATTTGAGGATTTTAACTTCAAATCATAGAGTGAGGTTTCGTATTATTTAGATCCATGAAAAGACATATGACAATGTTGTTTCCAATACAAATGATAAAACCAATGTGTTTTCATTAGAATTAACTAAAATGTTCCTGATTTTCCGTTTATATTACCGAGGGAAGATGTACACGTAAAACCGCTCTAATCCGGCTGAAACGTCGATATATGCAATAAAAACCGAATTTCTCCCCTTTTCAATATCTTACTCAGTATTTTAACGAGAAACAAATAGATGATTGAAAATGAATTATTTAAGGTTATTATCTAATCAATTATGTGTTTGCATCATTTTTATCGTATATATAATGAATTAATAATCATAGACTGAAAATTCACAGAAACGTGGAAAAACGGCAAAATATTGCCTAATTCGATGATATTTTGTTTAAATCACATAGAGGAAAAGGGGATGATAAACGTCAAAATATTGCTAAATTCGTTCATTTTTCGTACGAAACAAAAGGCAAGAAAACTTGCTTAAAATGCAATATTATGCAAAATTCTGAGATTTGAAGGCCAAATCACATATCGTGATACTACATGAAATAGAATCGAAATATTGGTAAAAATGAATATATTTACGTAGTATCAAACTACATGAAAAACGTGAAAAAAGTCTATATTTAACCATATTTGAGGATTTTAACTTCAAATCATAGAGCGAGGTTTCGTATTATTTAGATCCAAGAAAAGACATATGACAATGTTGTTTCCAATACAAATTATAAAAATCAATGTGTTTTCATTAGTATTAACTAAAATGTTCCTGATTTTCCGTTTATATTACCGAGGGAAGATGTACACGTAAAACCGCTCTAATCCGGCTGAAACGTCGATATATGCAATAAAAACAGAACTTCTTCCCTTTTCAATATCTTACTCAGTATTTTAACGAGAAACAAATAGATAATTGAAAATGAAGTATTTAAGGTTATTATCTAATCAATTATGTGTTTGCATCATTTTTATTGTATATATATGAATTAATACCCATAGACTGAAAATTCACAAAAACGTGGAAAACGGCAAAATATTGCCTAATTCGATGATACTTTGTTTAAGTCACATAAAGGAAAAGGGGATGATAAACGTCAAAATATTGCTAAATTCAATGATTTTTCGTACGAAACAAAATGCAAGAAAACTTGCTTAAAATGCAATATTATGCGAAATTCTGAGATTTGAAGGCCAAATCACATATCGTGATACAACATGAAATAGAATCGAAATATTGGTAAAAATCAATATATTTACGTAGTATCAAACTACAGGAAAAACGTGAAAAAAGTCACTATTTAACCATATTTGAGGATTTTAACTTCAAATCATAGAGAGAGGTTTCATATTATTTAGATCCAAGAAAAGACATATGACAATGTTGTTTCCAATACAAATTATAAAAATCAATGTGTTTTCATTAGAATTAACTAAAATATTCCTGATTTTCCGTTTATATTACCGACGGAAGATGTACACGTAAAACCGCTCTAATCCGGCTGAAACGTCGATATATGCAATAAAAACCGAACTTCTCCCCTTTTCATTATCTTACTCAGTATTTTAACGAGAAACAAATAGATAATTAAAAATGAAGTATTTAAGGTTATTATCTAATCAATTATGTGTTTGCATCATTTTTATTGTATATATATGAATTAATACCCATAGACTGAAAATTCACAAAAAGGTGGAAAACGGCAAAATATTGCCTAATTCGATGATATTTTGTTTAAGTCACATAAAGGAAAAGGGGATGATAAACGTCAAAATATTGCTAAATTCGATGATTTTTTGTACGAAACAAAAGGCAAGAAAACTTGCTTAAAATGCAATATTATGCGAAATTCTGAGATTTAAAGGCCAAATCACATATCGTGATACTACATGAAATAGTATCGAAATATTGGTAAAAATGAATATATTTACGTTATATCAAACTACATGAAAAACGTGAAAAAAGTCAATATTTACCCATATATGAGGATTTTAACTTCAAATCATAGAGCGAGGTTTCGTATTATTTAGATCCAAGAAAAGACATGACAGTGTTGTTACCAATACAAATGATAAAAATCAATGTGTTTTCATTAGTATTAACTAAAATGTTCCTGATTTTCTGTTTATATTACCGATGGAAGATGTACACGAAAATCGCTCTATTCCGGCTGAAACGTCGATATATGCAATAAAAACAGAACTTCTCCCCTTTTCAATATCTTACTCAGTATTTTATCGAGAAACAAATAGTTGATTGAAAATGAAGTATTTAAGGTTATTATCTAATCAATTATGTGTTTGCATAATTTTTATCGTATATATATGAATTAATACCCATAGACTGAAAATTCACAAAAACGTGGAAAACGGCAAAATATTGCCTAATTCGATGATATTTTGTTTAAGTCACATAAAGGAAAAGGGGATGATAAACGTCAAAATATTGCTAAATTCGACGATTTTTCGTACGAAACAAAATGCAAGAAAACTTGCTTAATGAGCAATATTATGCAAAATTCTGAGATTTGAAGGCGAAATCACATATCTTGATACTACTTGAAATAGTATCCAAATATTGGTAAAAATGAATATATTTACGTAATATCAAACTACATGAAAAACGTGAAAAAAGTCACTATTTAACCATATTTGAGGAATTTAACTTCAAATCATAGAGCGAGGTTTCGTATTATTTAGATCCAAGAAAAGACATATGACAATGTTGTTTCCAATACAAACGATAAAAATAAATGTGTTTTCATTAGAATTAACTAAAATGTTTTTGATTTTCCGTTTATATATTACCGATGGAAGATGTACACGTAAAACCGCTCTAATCCGGCTGAAACGTCAATATATGCAATAAAAACCGAACTTCTCCCCTTTTCATTATCCTACTCAGTATTTTGACGAGAAACAAATAGATGATTGAAAATGAAGTATTTAAGGTTATTATCTAATCATTTATGTGTATGCATCATTTTTATCGTATATATAATGAATTAATACCCATAGACAGAAAATTCACAGAAACGTGGAAAAACGGCAAAATATTGCCTAATTCGATGATATTTTGTTTAAATCACATAGAGGAAAAGGGGATGATAAACGTCAAAATATTGCTAAATTCGATCATTTTTCGTACGAAACAAAATGCAAGAAAACTTGCTTAAAATGCAATATAATGCGACATTCTGAGATATAAAGGCCAAATTACATATCGTGATACTTCATGAAATAGCATCGAAATATTGGTAATAATGAATATATTTACGTAATATCAAACTACATGAGTAACGTGAAAAAGTCACTATTTTACCATATTTGAGGATTTTAACTTCAAATCATAGAGTGAGGTTTCGTATTATTTAGATCCATGAAAAGACATATGACAATGTTGTTTCCAATACAAATGATAAAACCAATGTGTTTTCGTTAGAATTAACTAAAATGTTCCTGATTTTCCGTTTATATTACCGATGGAAGATGTACACGTAAAACCGCTCTAATCCGGCTGAAACGTCGATATATGCAATAAAAACCGAACTTCTCCCCTTTTCAATATCTTACTCAGTATTTTAACGAGAAACAAATAGATGATTGAAAATGAATTATTTAAGGTTATTATCTAATCAATTATGTGTTTGCATCATTTTTATCGTATATATAATGAATTAATAATCATAGACTGAAAATTCACAGAAACGTGGAAAAACGGCAAAATATTGCCTAATTCGATAATATTTTGTTTAAATCACATAGAGGAAAAGGGGATGATAAACGTCAAAATATTGCTAAATTCGTTCATTTTTCGTACGAAACAAAAGGCAAGAAAACTTGCTTAAAATGCAATATTATGCAAAATTCTGAGATTTGAAGGCCAAATCACATATCGTGATACTACATGAAATAGAATCGAAATATTGGTAAAAATGAATATATTTACGTAGTATCAAACTACATGAAAAACGTGAAAAAAGTCTATATTTAACCATATTTGAGGATTTTAACTTCAAATCATAGAGCGAGGTTTCGTATTATTTAGATCCAAGAAAAGACATATGACAATGTTGTTTCCAATACAAATTATAAAAATCAATGTGTTTTCATTAGTATTAACTAAAATGTTCCTGATTTTCCGTTTATATTACCGAGGGAATATATACACGTAAAACCGCTCTAATCCGGCTGAAACGTCGATATATGCAATAAAAACAGAACTTCTTCCCTTTTCAATATCTTACTCAGTATTTTAACGAGAAACAAATAGATAATTGAAAATGAAGTATTTAAGGTTATTATCTAATCAATTATGTGTTTGCATCATTTTTATTGTATATATATGAATTAATACCCATAGACTGAAAATTCACAAAAACGTGGAAAACGGCAAAATATTGCCTAATTCGATGATATTTTGTTTAAGTCACATAAAGGAAAAGGGGATGATAAACGTCAAAATATTGCTAAATTCGATGATTTTTCGTACGAAACAAAATGCAAGAAAACTTGTTTAAAATGCAATATTATGCGAAATTCTGAGATTTGAAGGCCAAATCACATATCGTGATACTACATGAAATAGAATCGAAATATTGGTAAAAATCAATATATTTACGTAGTATCAAACTACAGGAAAAACGTGAAAAAAGTCACTATTTAACCATATTTGAGGATTTTAACTTCAAATCATAGAGAGAGGTTTCATATTATTTAGATCCAAGAAAAGACATATGACAATGTTGTTTCCAATACAAATTATAAAAATCAATGTGTTTTCATTAGAATTAACTAAAATATTTTCTGATTTTCCGTTTATATTACCGACGGAAGATGTACACGTAAAACCGCTCTAATCCGGCTGAAACGTCGATATATGCAATAAAAACCGAACTTCTCCCCTTTTCATTATCTTACTCAGTATTTTAACGAGAAACAAATAGATAATTAAAAATGAAGTATTTAAGGTTATTATCTAATCAATTATGTGTTTGCATCATTTTTATTGTATATATATGAATTAATACCCATAGACTGAAAATTCACAAAAAGGTGGAAAACGGCAAAATATTGCCTAATTCGATGATATTTTGTTTAAGTCACATAAAGGAAAAGGGGATGATAAACGTCAAAATATTGCTAAATTCGATGATTTTTCGTACGAAACAAAAGGCAAGAAAACTTGCTTAAAATGCAATATTATGCGAAATTCTGAGATTTAAAGGCCAAATCACATATCGTGATACTACATGAAATAGTATCGAAATATTGGTAAAAATGAATATATTTACGTTATATCAAACTACATGAAAAACGTGAAAAAAGTCAATATTTACCCATATATGAGGATTTTAAGTTCAAATCATAGAGCGAGGTTTCGTATTATTTAGATCCAAGAAAAGACATGACAGTGTTGTTACCAATACAAATGATAAAAATCAATGTGTTTTCATTAGTATTAACTAAAATGTTCCTGATTTTCTGTTTATATTACCGATGGAAGATGTACACGAAAATCGCTCTATTCTGGCTGAAACGTCGATATATGCAATAAAAACAGAACTTCTCCCCTTTTCAATATCTTACTCAGTATTTTATCGAGAAACAAATAGTTGATTGAAAATGAAGTATTTAAGGTTATTATCTAATCAATTATGTGTTTGCATAATTTTTATCGTATATATATGAATTAATACCCATAGACTGAAAATTCACAAAAACGTGGAAAACGGCAAAATATTGCCTAATTCGATGATATTTTTTTAAGTCACATAAAGGAAAAGGGGATGATAAACGTCAAAATATTGCTAAATTCGATGATTTTTCGTACGAAACAAAATGCAAGAAAACTTGCTTAAAATGCAATATTATGCGAAATTCTGAGATTTGAAGGCCAAATCACATATCGTGATACTACATGAAATAGAATCGAAATATTGGTAAAAATGAATATATTTACGTAGTATCAAACTACAGGAAAAACGTGAAAAAAGTCAATATTTAACCATATATGAGGATTTTAACTTCAAATCATAGAGCGAGGTTTCGTATTATTTAGATCCAAGAAAAGACATATGACAATGTTGTTTCCAATACAAATTATAAAAATCAATGTGTTTTCATTAGAATTAACTAAAATGTTCCTGATTTTCCGTTTATATTACCGATGGAAGATGTACACGTAAAACCGCTCTAATCCGGCTGAAACGTCGATATATGCAATAAAAACCGAACTTCTCCCCTTTTCAATATCTTACTCAGTATTTTAACGAGAAACAAATAGATGATTGAAAATGAATTATTTAAGGTTATTATCTAATCAATTATGTGTTTGCATCATTTTTATCGTATATATAATGAATTAATAATCATAGACTGAAAATTCACAGAAACGTGGAAAAACGGCAAAATATTGCCTAATTCGATAATATTTTGTTTAAATCACATAGAGGAAAAGGGGATGATAAACGTCAAAATATTGCTAAATTCGTTCATTTTTCGTACGAAACAAAAGGCAAGAAAACTTGCTTAAAATGCAATATTATGCAAAATTCTGAGATTTGAAGGCCAAATCACATATCGTGATACTACATGAAATAGAATCGAAATATTGGTAAAAATTAATATATTTACGTAGTATCAAACTACATGAAAAACGTGAAAAAAGTCTATATTTAACCATATTTGAGGATTTTAACTTCAAATCATAGAGCGAGGTTTCGTATTATTTAGATCCAAGAAAAGACATATGACAATGTTGTTTCCAATACAAATTATAAAAATCAATGTGTTTTCATTAGTATTAACTAAAATGTTCCTGATTTTCCGTTTATATTACCGAGGGAAGATATACACGTAAAACCGCTCTAATCCGGCTAAACGTCGATATATGCAATAAAAACAGAACTTCTTCCCTTTTCAATATCTTACTCAGTATTTTAACGAGAAACAAATAGATAATTGAAAATGAAGTATTTAAGGTTATTATCTAATCAATTATGTGTTTGCATCATTTTTATTGTATATATATGAATTAATACCCATAGACTGAAAATTCACAAAAACGTGGAAAACGGCAAAATATTGCCTAATTCGATGATATTTTGTTTAAGTCACATAAAGGAAAAGGGGATGATAAACGTCAAAATATTGCTAAATTCGATGATTTTTCGTACGAAACAAAATGCAAGAAAACTTGTTTAAAATGCAATATTATGCGAAATTCTGAGATTTGAAGGCCAAATCACATATCGTGATACTACATGAAATAGAATCGAAATATTGGTAAAAATCAATATATTTACGTAGTATCAAACTACAGGAAAAACGTGAAAAAAGTCACTATTTAACCATATTTGAGGATTTTAACTTCAAATCATAGAGAGAGGTTTCATATTATTTAGATCCAAGAAAAGACATATGACAATGTTGTTTCCAATACAAATTATAAAAATCAATGTGTTTTCATTAGAATTAACTAAAATATTTTCTGATTTTCCGTTTATATTACCGACGGAAGATGTACACGTAAAACCGCTCTAATCCGGCTGAAACGTCGATATATGCAATAAAAACCGAACTTCTCCCCTTTTCATTATCTTACTCAGTATTTTAACGAGAAACAAATAGATAATTAAAAATGAAGTATTTAAGGTTATTATCTAATCAATTATGTGTTTGCATCATTTTTATTGTATATATATGAATTAATACCCATAGACTGAAAATTCACAAAAAGGTGGAAAACGGCAAAATATTGCCTAATTCGATGATATTTTGTTTAAGTCACATAAAGGAAAAGGGGATGATAAACGTCAAAATATTGCTAAATTCGATGATTTTTCGTACGAAACAAAAGGCAAGAAAACTTGCTTAAAATGCAATATTATGCGAAATTCTGAGATTTAAAGGCCAAATCACATATCGTGATACTACATGAAATAGTATCGAAATATTGGTAAAAATGAATATATTTACGTTATATCAAACTACATGAAAAACGTGAAAAAAGTCAATATTTACCCATATATGAGGATTTTAAGTTCAAATCATAGAGCGAGGTTTCGTATTATTTAGATCCAAGAAAAGACATGACAGTGTTGTTACCAATACAAATGATAAAAATCAATGTGTTTTCATTAGTATTAACTAAAATGTTCCTGATTTTCTGTTTATATTACCGATGGAAGATGTACACGAAAATCGCTCTATTCTGGCTGAAACGTCGATATATGCAATAAAAACAGAACTTCTCCCCTTTTCAATATCTTACTCAGTATTTTATCGAGAAACAAATAGTTGATTGAAAATGAAGTATTTAAGGTTATTATCTAATCAATTATGTGTTTGCATAATTTTTATCGTATATATATGAATTAATACCCATAGACTGAAAATTCACAAAAACGTGGAAAACGGCAAAATATTGCCTAATTCGATGATATTTTTTTAAGTCACATAAAGGAAAAGGGGATGATAAACGTCAAAATATTGCTAAATTCGATGATTTTTCGTACGAAACAAAATGCAAGAAAACTTGCTTAAAATGCAATATTATGCGAAATTCTGAGATTTGAAGGCCAAATCACATATCGTGATACTACATGAAATAGAATCGAAATATTGGTAAAAATGAATATATTTACGTAGTATCAAATTACATGAAAAACGTGAAAAAAGTCACTATTTAACCATATTTGAGGATTTTAACTTCAAATCATAGAGCGAGGTTTCGTATTATTTAGATCCAAGAAAAGACATATGACAATGTTGTTTCCAATACAAATGATAAAAATCAATGTTTTTTCATTAGTATTCACTAAAATGTTCCTGATTTTCCGTTTATATTACCGATGGAAGATGTACACGAAAATCGCTCTATTCCGGCTGAAACGTCGATATATGCAATAAAAACAGAACTTCTTCCCTTTTCAATATCTTACTCAGTATTTTAACGAGAAACAAATAGATAATTGAAAATGAAGTATTTAAGGTTATTATCTAATCAATTATGTGTTTGCATCATTTTTATTGTATATATATGAATTAATACCCATAGACTGAAAATTCACAAAAACGTGGAAAACGGCAAAATATTGCCTAATTCGATGATATTTTGTTTAAGTCACATAAAGGAAAAGGGGATGATAAACGTCAAAATATTGCTAAATTCGATGATTTTTCGTACGAAACAAAATGCAAGAAAACTTGCTTAAAATGCAATATTATGCGAAATTCTGAGATTTGAAGGCCAAATCACATATCGTGATACTACATGAAATAGAATCGAAATATTGGTAAAAATGAATATATTTACGTAGTATCAAACTACAGGAAAAACGTGAAAAAAGTCAATATTTAACCATATATGAGGATTTTAACTTCAAATCATAGAGCGAGGTTTCGTATTATTTAGATCCAAGAAAAGACATATGACAATGTTGTTTCCAATACAAATTATAAAAATCAATGTGTTTTCATTAGAATTAACTAAAATGTTCCTGATTTTCCGTTTATATTACCGAGGTAAGATGTACACGTAAAACCGCTCTAATCCGGCTGAAACGTCGATATATGCAATAAAAACCGAACTTCTCCCCTTTTCATTATCTTACTCAGTATTTTAACGAGAAACAAATAGATGATTGAAAATGAAGTATTTAAGGTTATTATCTAATCAATTATGTGTTTGCATCATTTTTAACGTATATATGTGAATTAATACCCATAGACTGAAAATTCACAAAAACATGGAAAACGGCAAAATATTGCCTAATTCGATGATATTTTGTTTAAGTCACATAAAGGAAAAGGGGATGATAAACGTCAAAATATTGCTAAATTCGATGATTTTTCGTACGAAACAAAAGGCAAGAAAACCTGCTTAAAATGCAATATTATGCAAAATTCTGAGATTTGAAGGCCAAATCACATATCGTGATACTACATGAAATAGAATCGAAATATTGGTAAAAATGAATATATTTACGTAGTATCAAACTACATGAAAAACGTGAAAAAAGTCAATATTTAACCATATATGAGGATTTTAACTTCAAATCATAGAGCGAGGTTTCGTATTATTTAGATCCAAGAAAAGACATATGACAATGTTGTTTCCAATACAAATTATAAAAATCAATGTGTTTTCATTAGTATTAACTAAAATGTTCCTGATTTTCCGTTTATATTACCGAGGAAAGATGTACACGTAAAACCGCTCTAATCCGGCTGAAACGTCGATATATGCAATAAAATCAGAACTTCTTCCCTTTTCAATATCTTACTCAGTATTTTAACGAGAAACCAATAGATAATTGAAAATGAAGTATTTAAGGTTATTATCTAATCAATTATGTGTTTGCATCATTTTTATCGTATATATATGAATTAATACCCATAGACTGAAAATTCACAAAAACGTGGAAAACGGGAAAATATTGCCTAATTCGATGATATTTTGTTTAAGTCACATAAAGGAAAAGGGGATGATAAACGTCAAAATATTGCTAAATTCGATGATTTTTTGTACGAAACAAAAGGCAAGAAAACTTGCTTAAAATGCAATATTATGCGAAATTCTGTGATTTGAAGGCCAAATCACATATCGTGATACTACATGAAATAGTTTCGAAATATTGGTAAAAATGAATATATTTACGTTATATCAAACTACATGAAAAACGTGAAAAAGTCAATATTTAACCATATATGAGGATTTTAACTTCAAATCATAGAGCGAGGTTTCGTATTATTTAGATCCAAGAAAAGACATATGACAGTGTTGTTTCCAATACAAATGATAAAAATCAATGTGTTTTCATTAGTATTAACTAAAATGTTCATGATTTTCTGTTTATATTACCGATGGAAGATGTACACGAAAATCGCTCTATTCCGGCTGAAACGTCGATATATGCAATAAAAACAGAACTTCTCCCCTTTTCAATATCTTACTCAGTATTTTAACGAGAAACAAATAGTTGATTGAAAATGAAGTATTTAAGGTTATTATCTAATCAATTATGTGTTTGCATAATTTTTATCGTATATATATGAATTAATACCCATAGACTGAAAATTCACAAAAAGGTGGAAAACGGCAAAATATTGCCTAATTCGATGATATTTTGTTTAAGTCACATAAAGGAAAAGGGGATGATAAACGTCAAAATATTGCTAAATTCGATGATTTTTCGTACGAAACAAAAGGCAAGAAAACTTGCTTAAAATGCAATATTATGCGAAATTCTGAGATTTAAAGGCCAAATCACATATCGTGATACTACATGAAATAGTATCGAAATATTGGTAAAAATGAATATATTTACGTTATATCAAACTACATGAAAAACGTGAAAAAAGTCAATATTTACCCACATATGAGGATTTTAACTTCAAATCATAGAGCGAGGTTTCGTATTATTTAGATCCAAGAAAAGACATGACAGTGTTGTTACCAATACAAATGATAAAAATCAATGTGTTTTCATTAGTATTAACTAAAATGTTCCTGATTTTCTGTTTATATTACCGATGGAAGATGTACACGAAAATCGCTCTATTCCGGCTGAAACGTCGATATATGCAATAAAAACAGAACTTCTCCCCTTTTCAATATCTTACTCAGTATTTTATCGAGAAACAAATAGTTGATTGAAAATGAAGTATTTAAGGTTATTATCTAATCAATTATGTGTTTGCATAATTTTTATCGTATATATATGAATTAATACCCATAGACTGAAAATTCACAAAAACGTGGAAAACGGCAAAATATTGCCTAATTCGATAATATTTTTTTAAGTCACATAAAGGAAAAGGGGATGATAAACGTCAAAATATTGCTAAATTCGATGATTTTTCGTACGAAACAAAATGCAAGAAAACTTGCTTAAAATGCAATATTATGCGAAATTCTGAGATTTGAAGGCCAAATCACATATCGTGATACTACATGAAATAGAATCGAAATATTGGTAAAAATGAATATATTTACGTAGTATCAAATTACATGAAAAACGTGAAAAAAGTCACTATTTAACCATATTTGAGGATTTTAACTTCAAATCATAGAGCGAGGTTTCGTATTATTTAGATCCAAGAAAAGACATATGACAGTGTTGTTTCCAATACAAATGATAAAAATCAATGTTTTTTCATTAGTATTCACTAAAATGTTCCTGATTTTCCGTTTATATTACCGATGGAAGATGTACACGAAAATCGCTCTATTCCGGCTGAAACGTCGATATATGCAATAAAAACAGAACTTCTTCCCTTTTCAATATCTTACTCAGTATTTTAACGAGAAACAAATAGATAATTGAAAATGAAGTATTTAAGGTTATTATCTAATCAATTATGTGTTTGCATCATTTTTATTGTATATATATGAATTAATACCCATAGACTGAAAATTCACAAAAACGTGGAAAACGGCAAAATATTGCCTAATTCGATGATATTTTGTTTAAGTCACATAAAGGAAAAGGGGATGATAAACGTCAAAATATTGCTAAATTCGATGATTTTTCGTACGAAACAAAATGCAAGAAAACTTGCTTAAAATGCAATATTATGCGAAATTCTGAGATTTGAAGGCCAAATCACATATCGTGATACTACATGAAATAGAATCGAAATATTGGTAAAAATGAATATATTTACGTAGTATCAAACTACAGGAAAAACGTGAAAAAAGTCAATATTTAACCATATATGAGGATTTTAACTTCAAATCATAGAGCGAGGTTTCGTATTATTTAGATCCAAGAAAAGACATATGACAATGTTGTTTCCAATACAAATTATAAAAATCAATGTGTTTTCATTAGAATTAACTAAAATGTTCCTGATTTTCCGTTTATATTACCGAGGGAAGATGTACACGTAAAACCGCTCTAATCCGGCTGAAACGTCGATATATGCAATAAAAACCGAACTTCTCCCCTTTTCATTATCTTACTCAGTATTTTAACGAGAAACAAATAGATGATTGAAAATGAAGTATTTAAGGTTATTATCTAATCAATTATGTGTTTGCATCATTTTTAACGTATATATGTGAATTAATACCCATAGACTGAAAATTCACAAAAACATGGAAAACGGCAAAATATTGCCTAATTCGATGATATTTTGTTTAAGTCACATAAAGGAAAAGGGGATGATAAACGTCAAAATATTGCTAAATTCGATGATTTTTCGTACGAAACAAAAGGCAAGAAAACTTGCTTAAAATGCAATATTATGCAAAATTCTGAGATTTGAAGGCCAAATCACATATCGTGATACTACATGAAATAGAATCGAAATATTGGTAAAAATGAATATATTTACGTAGTATCAAACTACATGAAAAACGTGAAAAAAGTCAATATATAACCATATATGAGGATTTTAACTTCAAATCATAGAGCGAGGTTTCGTATTATTTAGATCCAAGAAAAGACATATGACAATGTTGTTTCCAATACAAATTATAAAAATCAATGTGTTTTCATTAGTATTAACTAAAATGTTCCTGATTTTCCGTTTATATTACCGAGGGAAGATGTACACGTAAAACCGCTCTAATCCGGCTGAAACGTCGATATATGCAATAAAATCAGAACTTCTTCCCTTTTCAATATCTTACTCAGTATTTTAACGAGAAACAAATAGATAATTGAAAATGAAGTATTTAAGGTTATTATCTAATCAATTATGTGTTTGCATCATTTTTATCGTATATATATGAATTAATACCCATAGACTGAAAATTCACAAAAACGTGGAAAACGGCAAAATATTGCCTAATTCGATGATATTTTGTTTAAGTCACATAAAGGAAAAGGGGATGATAAACGTCAAAATATTGCTAAATTCGATGATTTTTTGTACGAAACAAAAGGCAAGAAAACTTGCTTAAAATGCAATATTATGCGAAATTCTGAGATTTGAAGGCCAAATCACATATCGTGATACTACATGAAATAGTTTCGAAATATTGGTAAAAATGAATATATTTACGTTATATCAAACTACATGAAAAACGTGAAAAAGTCAATATTTAACCATATATGAGGATTTTAACTTCAAATCATAGAGCGAGGTTTCGTATTATTTAGATCCAAGAAAAGACATATGACAGTGTTGTTTCCAATACAAATGATAAAAATCAATGTGTTTTCATTAGTATTAACTAAAATGTTCCTGATTTTCTGTTTATATTACCGATTTAAGATGTACACGAAAATCGCTCTATTCCGGCTGAAACGTCGATATATGCAATAAAAACAGAACTTCTCCCCTTTTCAATATCTTACTCAGTATTTTAACGAGAAACAAATAGTTGATTGAAAATGAAGTATTTAAGGTTATTATCTAATCAATTATGTGTTTGCATAATTTTTATCGTATATATATGAATTAATACCCATAGACTGAAAATTCACAAAAACGTGGAAAACGGCAAAATATTGCCTAATTCGATGATATTTTGTTTAAGTCACATAAAGGAAAAGGGGATGATAAACGTCAAAATATTGCTAAATTCGATGATTTTTCGTACGAAACAAAATGCAAGAAAACTTGCTTAAAATGCAATATTATGCGAAATTCTGAGATTTGAAGGCCAAATCACATATCGTGATACAACATGAAATAGAATCGAAATATTGGTAAAACTCAATATATTTACGTAGTATCAAACTACATGAAAAACGTGAAAAAAGTCACTATTTAACCATATTTGAGGATTTTAACTTCAAATCATAGAGCGAGGTTTCGTATTATTTAGATCCAAGAAAACACATATGACAATGTTGTTTCCAATACAAATGATAAAAATCAATGTTTTTTCATTAGTATTAACTAAAATGTTCCTGATTTTCCGTTTATATTACCGATGGAAGATGTACACGAAAATCGCTCTATTCCGGCTGAAACGTCGATATATGCAATAAAAACAGAACTTCTTCCCTTTTCAATATCTTACTCAGTATTTTAACGAGAAACAAATAGATAATTGAAAATGAAGTATTTAAGGTTATTATCTAATCAATTATGTGTTTGCATCATTTTTATTGTATATATATGAATTAATACCCATAGACTGAAAATTCACAAAAACGTGGAAAACGGCAAAATATTGCCTAATTCGATGATATTTTGTTTAAGTCACATAAAGGAAAAGGGGATGATAAACGTCAAAATATTGCTAAATTCGATGATTTTTCGTACGAAACAAAAGGCAAGAAAACTTGCTTAAAATGCAATATTATGCAAAATTCTGAGATTTGAAGGCCATATCACATATCGTGATACTACATGAAATAGAATCGAAATATTGGTAAAAATGAATATATTTACGTAGTATCAAACTACATGAAAAACGTGAAAAAAGTCAATATTTAACCATATATGAGGATTTTAACTTCAAATCATAGAGCGAGGTTTCGTATTATTTAGATCCAAGAAAGACATATGACAATGTTGTTTCCAATACAAATTATAAAAATCAATGTGTTTTCATTAGAATTAACTAAAATGTTCCTGATTTTCCGTTTATATTACCGAGGGAAGATGTACACGTAAAACCGCTCTAATCCGGCTGAAACGTCGATATATGCAATAAAAACAGAACTTCTTCTCTTTTCAATATCTTACTCAGTATTTTAACGAGAAACAAATAGATGATTGAAAATGAAGTAATTAAGGTTATTATCTAATCAATTATGTGTTTGCATCATTTTTAACGTATATATGTGAATTAATACCCATAGACTGAAAATTCACAAAAACGTGGAAAACGGCAAAATATTGCCTAATTCGATGATATTTTGTTTAAGTCACATAAAGGAAAAGGGGATGATAAACGTCAAAATATTGCTAAATTCGATGATTTTTCGTACGAAACAAAAGGCAAGAAAACTTGCTTAAAATGCAATATTATGCGAAATTCTGAGATTTGAAGGCCAAATCACATATCGTGATACTACATGAAATAGTTTCGAAATATTGGTAAAAATGAATATATTTACGTTATATCAAACTACATGAAAAACGTGAAAAAGTCAATATTTAACCATATATGAGGATTTTAACTTCAAATCATAGAGCGAGGTTTCGTATTATTTAGATCCAAGAAAAGACATATGACAGTGTTGTTTCCAATACAAATGATAAAAATCAATGTGTTTTCATTAGTATTAACTAAAATGTTCCTGATTTTCTGTTTATATTACCGATGGAAGATGTACACGAAAATCGCTCTATTCCGGCTGAAACGTCGATATATGAAATAAAAACAGAACTTCTCCCCTTTTCAATATCTTACTCAGTATTTTAACGAGAAACAAATAGTTGATTGAAAATGAAGTATTTAAGGTTATTATCTAATCAATTATGTGTTTGCATAATTTTTATCGTATATATATGAATTAATACCCATAGACTGAAAATTCACAAAAACGTGGAAAACGGCAAAATATTGCCTAATTCGATGATATTTTGTTTAAGTCACATAAAGGAAAAGGGGATGATAAACGTCAAAATATTGCTAAATTCGATGATTTTTCGTACGAAACAAAATGCAAGAAAATTTGCTTTAAATGCAATATTATGCGAAATTCTGAGATTTGAAGGCCAAATCACATATCGTGATACAACATGAAATAGAATCGAAATATTGGTAAAACTCAATATATTTACGTAGTATCAAACTACATGAAAAACGTGAAAAAAGTCACTATTTAACCATATTTGAGGATTTTAACTTCAAATCATAGAGCGAGGTTTCGTATTATTTAGATCCAAGAAAAGACATATGACAATGTTGTTTCCAATACAAATGATAAAAATCAATGTTTTTTCATTAGTATTAACTAAAATGTTCCTGATTTTCCGTTTATATTACCGATGGAAGATGTACACGAAAATCGCTCTATTCCGGCTGAAACGTCGATATATGCAATAAAAACAGAACTTCTCCCCTTTTCATTATCTTACTCAGTATTTTAACGAGAAACAAATAGATGATTGAAAATGAAGTATATAAGGTTATTATCTAATCAATTATGTGTTTGCATCATTTTTATCGTATATATGTGAATTAATACCCATAGACTGAAAATTCACAAAAACGTGGAAAACGGCAAAATATTGCCTAATTCGATGATATTTTGTTTAAGTCACATAAAGGAAAAGGGGATGATAAACGTCAAAATATTGCTAAATTCGATGATTTTTCGTACGAAACAAAAGGCAAGAAAACTTGCTTAAAATGCAATATTATGCAAATTTCTGAGATTTGAAGGCCAAATCACATATCGTGATACTACATGAAATAGAATCGAAATATTGGTAAAAATTGAATATATTTACGTAGTATCAAACTACATGAAAAACGTGAAAAAAGTCACTATTTAACCATATATGAGGATTTTAACTTCAAATCATAGAGCGAGGTTTCGTATTATTTAGATCCAAGAAAAGACATATGACAATATTGTTTCCAATACAAATTATAAAAATCAATGTGTTTTCATTAATATTAACTAAAATGTTCCTGATTTTCCGTTTATATTACCGAGGGAAGATGTACACGTAAAACCGCTCTAATCCGGCTGAAACGTCGATATATGCAATAAAAACAGAACTTCTTCCCGTTTCAATATCTTACTCAGTATTTTAACGAGAAACAAATAGATAATTGAAAATGAAGTATTTAAGGTTATTATCTAATCAATTATGTGTTTGCATCATTTTTATTGTATATATATGAATTAATACCCATAGACTGAAAATTCACAAAAACGTGGAAAACGGCAAAATATTGCCTAATTCGATGATATTTTGTTTAAGTCACATAAAGGAAAAGGGGATGATAAACGTCAAAATATTGCTAAATTCGATGATTTTTCGTACGAAACAAAATGCAAGAAAACTTGCTTAAAATGCAATATTATGCGAAATTCTGAGATTTGAAGGCCAAATCACATATCGTGATACGACATGAAATAGAATCGAAATATTGGTAAAAATCAATATATTTACGTTATATCAAACTACATGAAAAACGTGAAAAAAGTCAATATTTAACCATATATGAGGATTTTAACTTCAAATCATAGAGCGAGGTTTCGTATTATTTAGATCCAAGAAAAGACATGACAGTGTTGTTACCAATACAAATGATAAAAATCAATGTGTTTTCATTAGTATTAACTAAAATGTTCCTGATTTTCTGTTTATATTACCGATGGAAGATGTACACGAAAATCGCTCTATTCCGGCTGAAACGTCGATATATGAAATAAAAACAGAACTTCTCCCCTTTTCAATATCTTACTCAGTATTTTATCGAGAAACAAATAGTTGATTGAAAATGAAGTATTTAAGGTTATTCTACATGAAATAGTATCGAAATATTGGTAAAAATGAATATATTTACGTTATATCAAACTACATGAAAAACGTGAAAAAAAGTCAATATTTAACCATATAGGAGGATTTTAACTTCAAATCATAGAGCGAGGTTTCGCATTATTTAGATCCAAGAAAAGACATATGACAATGTTGTTTCCAATACAAATGATAAAAATCAATGTGTTTTCATTAGTATTAACTAAAATGTTCCTGATTTTCTGTTTATATTACCGATGGAAGATGTACACGAAAATCGCTCTATTCCGGCTGAAACGTCGATATATGAAATAAAAACAGAACTTCTCCCCTTTTCAATATCTTACTCAGTATTTTAACGAGAAACAAATAGTTGATTGAAAATGAAGTATTTAAGGTTATTATCTAATCAATTATGTGTTTGCATAATTTTTATCGTATATATATGAATTAATACCCATAGACTGAAAATTCACAAAAACGTGGAAAACGGCAAAATATTGCCTAATTCGATGATATTTTGTTTAAGTCACATAAAGGAAAAGGGGATGATAAACGTCAAAATATTGCTAAATTCGATGATTTTTCGTACGAAACAAAATGCAAGAAAATTTGCTTTAAATGCAATATTATGCGAAATTCTGAGATTTGAAGGCCAAATCACATATCGTGATACAACATGAAATAGAATCGAAATATTGGTAAAACTCAATATATTTACGTAGTATCAAACTACATGAAAAACGTGAAAAAAGTCACTATTTAACCATATTTGAGGATTTTAACTTCAAATCATAGAGCGAGGTTTCGTATTATTTAGATCCAAGAAAAGACATATGACAATGTTGTTTCCAATACAAATGATAAAAATCAATGTTTTTTCATTAGTATTAACTAAAATGTTCCTGATTTTCCGTTTATATTACCGATGGAAGATGTACACGAAAATCGCTCTATTCCGGCTGAAACGTCGATATATGCAATAAAAACAGAACTTCTCCCCTTTTCATTATCTTACTCAGTATTTTAACGAGAAACAAATAGATGATTGAAAATGAAGTATATAAGGTTATTATCTAATCAATTATGTGTTTGCATCATTTTTATCGTATATATGTGAATTAATACCCATAGACTGAAAATTCACAAAAACGTGGAAAACGGCAAAATATTGCCTAATTCGATGATATTTTGTTTAAGTCACATAAAGGAAAAGGGGATGATAAACGTCAAAATATTGCTAAATTCGTTCATTTTTCGTACGAAACAAAAGGCAAGAAAACTTGCTTAAAATGCAATATTATGCAAAATTCTGAGATTTGAAGGCCAAATCACATATCGTGATACTACATGAAATAGAATCGAAATATTGGTAAAAATGAATATATTTACGTAGTATCAAACTACATGAAAAACGTGAAAAAAGTCTATATTTAACCATATTTGAGGATTTTAACTTCAAATCATAGAGCGAGGTTTCGTATTATTTAGATCCAAGAAAAGACATATGACAATGTTGTTTCCAATACAAATTATAAAAATCAATGTGTTTTCATTAGTATTAACTAAAATGTTCCTGATTTTCCGTTTATATTACCGAGGGAATATATACACGTAAAACCGCTCTAATCCGGCTGAAACGTCGATATATGCAATAAAAACAGAACTTCTTCCCTTTTCAATATCTTACTCAGTATTTTAACGAGAAACAAATAGATAATTGAAAATGAAGTATTTAAGGTTATTATCTAATCAATTATGTGTTTGCATCATTTTTATTGTATATATATGAATTAATACCCATAGACTGAAAATTCACAAAAACGTGGAAAACGGCAAAATATTGCCTAATTCGATGATATTTTGTTTAAGTCACATAAAGGAAAAGGGGATGATAAACGTCAAAATATTGCTAAATTCGATGATTTTTCGTACGAAACAAAATGCAAGAAAACTTGTTTAAAATGCAATATTATGCGAAATTCTGAGATTTGAAGGCCAAATCACATATCGTGATACTACATGAAATAGAATCGAAATATTGGTAAAAATCAATATATTTACGTAGTATCAAACTACAGGAAAAACGTGAAAAAAGTCACTATTTAACCATATTTGAGGATTTTAACTTCAAATCATAGAGAGAGGTTTCATATTATTTAGATCCAAGAAAAGACATATGACAATGTTGTTTCCAATACAAATTATAAAAATCAATGTGTTTTCATTAGAATTAACTAAAATATTTTCTGATTTTCCGTTTATATTACCGACGGAAGATGTACACGTAAAACCGCTCTAATCCGGCTGAAACGTCGATATATGCAATAAAAACCGAACTTCTCCCCTTTTCATTATCTTACTCAGTATTTTAACGAGAAACAAATAGATAATTAAAAATGAAGTATTTAAGGTTATTATCTAATCAATTATGTGTTTGCATCATTTTTATTGTATATATATGAATTAATACCCATAGACTGAAAATTCACAAAAAGGTGGAAAACGGCAAAATATTGCCTAATTCGATGATATTTTGTTTAAGTCACATAAAGGAAAAGGGGATGATAAACGTCAAAATATTGCTAAATTCGATGATTTTTCGTACGAAACAAAAGGCAAGAAAACTTGCTTAAAATGCAATATTATGCGAAATTCTGAGATTTAAAGGCCAAATCACATATCGTGATACTACATGAAATAGTATCGAAATATTGGTAAAAATGAATATATTTACGTTATATCAAACTACATGAAAAACGTGAAAAAAGTCAATATTTACCCATATATGAGGATTTTAAGTTCAAATCATAGAGCGAGGTTTCGTATTATTTAGATCCAAGAAAAGACATGACAGTGTTGTTACCAATACAAATGATAAAAATCAATGTGTTTTCATTAGTATTAACTAAAATGTTCCTGATTTTCTGTTTATATTACCGATGGAAGATGTAAACGAAAATCGCTCTATTCTGGCTGAAACGTCGATATATGCAATAAAAACAGAACTTCTCCCCTTTTCAATATCTTACTCAGTATTTTATCGAGAAACAAATAGTTGATTGAAAATGAAGTATTTAAGGTTATTATCTAATCAATTATGTGTTTGCATAATTTTTATCGTATATATATGAATTAATACCCATAGACTGAAAATTCACAAAAACGTGGAAAACGGCAAAATATTGCCTAATTCGATGATATTTTTTTAAGTCACATAAAGGAAAAGGGGATGATAAACGTCAAAATATTGCTAAATTCGATGATTTTTCGTACGAAACAAAATGCAAGAAAACTTGCTTAAAATGCAATATTATGCGAAATTCTGAGATTTGAAGGCCAAATCACATATCGTGATACTACATGAAATAGAATCGAAATATTGGTAAAAATGAATATATTTACGTAGTATCAAACTACAGGAAAAACGTGAAAAAAGTCAATATTTAACCATATATGAGGATTTTAACTTCAAATCATAGAGCGAGGTTTCGTATTATTTAGATCCAAGAAAAGACATATGACAATGTTGTTTCCAATACAAATTATAAAAATCAATGTGTTTTCATTAGAATTAACTAAAATGTTCCTGATTTTCCGTTTATATTACCGATGGAAGATGTACACGTAAAACCGCTCTAATCCGGCTGAAACGTCGATATATGCAATAAAAACCGAACTTCTCCCCTTTTCAATATCTTACTCAGTATTTTAACGAGAAACAAATAGATGATTGAAAATGAATTATTTAAGGTTATTATCTAATCAATTATGTGTTTGCATCATTTTTATCGTATATATAATGAATTAATAATCATAGACTGAAAATTCACAGAAACGTGGAAAAACGGCAAAATATTGCCTAATTCGATAATATTTTGTTTAAATCACATAGAGGAAAAGGGGATGATAAACGTCAAAATATTGCTAAATTCGTTCATTTTTCGTACGAAACAAAAGGCAAGAAAACTTGCTTAAAATGCAATATTATGCAAAATTCTGAGATTTGAAGGCCAAATCACATATCGTGATACTACATGAAATAGAATCGAAATATTGGTAAAAATTAATATATTTACGTAGTATCAAACTACATGAAAAACGTGAAAAAAGTCTATATTTAACCATATTTGAGGATTTTAACTTCAAATCATAGAGCGAGGTTTCGTATTATTTAGATCCAAGAAAAGACATATGACAATGTTGTTTCCAATACAAATTATAAAAATCAATGTGTTTTCATTAGTATTAACTAAAATGTTCCTGATTTTCCGTTTATATTACCGAGGGAAGATATACACGTAAAACCGCTCTAATCCGGCTAAACGTCGATATATGCAATAAAAACAGAACTTCTTCCCTTTTCAATATCTTACTCAGTATTTTAACGAGAAACAAATAGATAATTGAAAATGAAGTATTTAAGGTTATTATCTAATCAATTATGTGTTTGCATCATTTTTATTGTATATATATGAATTAATACCCATAGACTGAAAATTCACAAAAACGTGGAAAACGGCAAAATATTGCCTAATTCGATGATATTTTGTTTAAGTCACATAAAGGAAAAGGGGATGATAAACGTCAAAATATTGCTAAATTCGATGATTTTTCGTACGAAACAAAATGCAAGAAAACTTGTTTAAAATGCAATATTATGCGAAATTCTGAGATTTGAAGGCCAAATCACATATCGTGATACTACATGAAATAGAATCGAAATATTGGTAAAAATCAATATATTTACGTAGTATCAAACTACAGGAAAAACGTGAAAAAAGTCACTATTTAACCATATTTGAGGATTTTAACTTCAAATCATAGAGAGAGGTTTCATATTATTTAGATCCAAGAAAAGACATATGACAATGTTGTTTCCAATACAAATTATAAAAATCAATGTGTTTTCATTAGAATTAACTAAAATATTTTCTGATTTTCCGTTTATATTACCGACGGAAGATGTACACGTAAAACCGCTCTAATCCGGCTGAAACGTCGATATATGCAATAAAAACCGAACTTCTCCCCTTTTCATTATCTTACTCAGTATTTTAACGAGAAACAAATAGATAATTAAAAATGAAGTATTTAAGGTTATTATCTAATCAATTATGTGTTTGCATCATTTTTATTGTATATATATGAATTAATACCCATAGACTGAAAATTCACAAAAAGGTGGAAAACGGCAAAATATTGCCTAATTCGATGATATTTTGTTTAAGTCACATAAAGGAAAAGGGGATGATAAACGTCAAAATATTGCTAAATTCGATGATTTTTCGTACGAAACAAAAGGCAAGAAAACTTGCTTAAAATGCAATATTATGCGAAATTCTGAGATTTAAAGGCCAAATCACATATCGTGATACTACATGAAATAGTATCGAAATATTGGTAAAAATGAATATATTTACGTTATATCAAACTACATGAAAAACGTGAAAAAAGTCAATATTTACCCATATATGAGGATTTTAAGTTCAAATCATAGAGCGAGGTTTCGTATTATTTAGATCCAAGAAAAGACATGACAGTGTTGTTACCAATACAAATGATAAAAATCAATGTGTTTTCATTAGTATTAACTAAAATGTTCCTGATTTTCTGTTTATATTACCGATGGAAGATGTACACGAAAATCGCTCTATTCTGGCTGAAACGTCGATATATGCAATAAAAACAGAACTTCTCCCCTTTTCAATATCTTACTCAGTATTTTATCGAGAAACAAATAGTTGATTGAAAATGAAGTATTTAAGGTTATTATCTAATCAATTATGTGTTTGCATAATTTTTATCGTATATATATGAATTAATACCCATAGACTGAAAATTCACAAAAACGTGGAAAACGGCAAAATATTGCCTAATTCGATGATATTTTTTTAAGTCACATAAAGGAAAAGGGGATGATAAACGTCAAAATATTGCTAAATTCGATGATTTTTCGTACGAAACAAAATGCAAGAAAACTTGCTTAAAATGCAATATTATGCGAAATTCTGAGATTTGAAGGCCAAATCACATATCGTGATACTACATGAAATAGAATCGAAATATTGGTAAAAATGAATATATTTACGTAGTATCAAATTACATGAAAAACGTGAAAAAAGTCACTATTTAACCATATTTGAGGATTTTAACTTCAAATCATAGAGCGAGGTTTCGTATTATTTAGATCCAAGAAAAGACATATGACAATGTTGTTTCCAATACAAATGATAAAAATCAATGTTTTTTCATTAGTATTCACTAAAATGTTCCTGATTTTCCGTTTATATTACCGATGGAAGATGTACACGAAAATCGCTCTATTCCGGCTGAAACGTCGATATATGCAATAAAAACAGAACTTCTTCCCTTTTCAATATCTTACTCAGTATTTTAACGAGAAACAAATAGATAATTGAAAATGAAGTATTTAAGGTTATTATCTAATCAATTATGTGTTTGCATCATTTTTATTGTATATATATGAATTAATACCCATAGACTGAAAATTCACAAAAACGTGGAAAACGGCAAAATATTGCCTAATTCGATGATATTTTGTTTAAGTCACATAAAGGAAAAGGGGATGATAAACGTCAAAATATTGCTAAATTCGATGATTTTTCGTACGAAACAAAATGCAAGAAAACTTGCTTAAAATGCAATATTATGCGAAATTCTGAGATTTGAAGGCCAAATCACATATCGTGATACTACATGAAATAGAATCGAAATATTGGTAAAAATGAATATATTTACGTAGTATCAAACTACAGGAAAAACGTGAAAAAAGTCAATATTTAACCATATATGAGGATTTTAACTTCAAATCATAGAGCGAGGTTTCGTATTATTTAGATCCAAGAAAAGACATATGACAATGTTGTTTCCAATACAAATTATAAAAATCAATGTGTTTTCATTAGAATTAACTAAAATGTTCCTGATTTTCCGTTTATATTACCGAGGTAAGATGTACACGTAAAACCGCTCTAATCCGGCTGAAACGTCGATATATGCAATAAAAACCGAACTTCTCCCCTTTTCATTATCTTACTCAGTATTTTAACGAGAAACAAATAGATGATTGAAAATGAAGTATTTAAGGTTATTATCTAATCAATTATGTGTTTGCATCATTTTTAACGTATATATGTGAATTAATACCCATAGACTGAAAATTCACAAAAACATGGAAAACGGCAAAATATTGCCTAATTCGATGATATTTTGTTTAAGTCACATAAAGGAAAAGGGGATGATAAACGTCAAAATATTGCTAAATTCGATGATTTTTCGTACGAAACAAAAGGCAAGAAAACCTGCTTAAAATGCAATATTATGCAAAATTCTGAGATTTGAAGGCCAAATCACATATCGTGATACTACATGAAATAGAATCGAAATATTGGTAAAAATGAATATATTTACGTAGTATCAAACTACATGAAAAACGTGAAAAAAGTCAATATTTAACCATATATGAGGATTTTAACTTCAAATCATAGAGCGAGGTTTCGTATTATTTAGATCCAAGAAAAGACATATGACAATGTTGTTTCCAATACAAATTATAAAAATCAATGTGTTTTCATTAGTATTAACTAAAATGTTCCTGATTTTCCGTTTATATTACCGAGGAAAGATGTACACGTAAAACCGCTCTAATCCGGCTGAAACGTCGATATATGCAATAAAATCAGAACTTCTTCCCTTTTCAATATCTTACTCAGTATTTTAACGAGAAACCAATAGATAATTGAAAATGAAGTATTTAAGGTTATTATCTAATCAATTATGTGTTTGCATCATTTTTATCGTATATATATGAATTAATACCCATAGACTGAAAATTCACAAAAACGTGGAAAACGGGAAAATATTGCCTAATTCGATGATATTTTGTTTAAGTCACATAAAGGAAAAGGGGATGATAAACGTCAAAATATTGCTAAATTCGATGATTTTTTGTACGAAACAAAAGGCAAGAAAACTTGCTTAAAATGCAATATTATGCGAAATTCTGTGATTTGAAGGCCAAATCACATATCGTGATACTACATGAAATAGTTTCGAAATATTGGTAAAAATGAATATATTTACGTTATATCAAACTACATGAAAAACGTGAAAAAGTCAATATTTAACCATATATGAGGATTTTAACTTCAAATCATAGAGCGAGGTTTCGTATTATTTAGATCCAAGAAAAGACATATGACAGTGTTGTTTCCAATACAAATGATAAAAATCAATGTGTTTTCATTAGTATTAACTAAAATGTTCATGATTTTCTGTTTATATTACCGATGGAAGATGTACACGAAAATCGCTCTATTCCGGCTGAAACGTCGATATATGCAATAAAAACAGAACTTCTCCCCTTTTCAATATCTTACTCAGTATTTTAACGAGAAACAAATAGTTGATTGCAAATGAAGTATTTAAGGTTATTATCTAATCAATTATGTGTTTGCATAATTTTTATCGTATATATATGAATTAATACCCATAGACTGAAAATTCACAAAAAGGTGGAAAACGGCAAAATATTGCCTAATTCGATGATATTTTGTTTAAGTCACATAAAGGAAAAGGGGATGATAAACGTCAAAATATTGCTAAATTCGATGATTTTTCGTACGAAACAAAAGGCAAGAAAACTTGCTTAAAATGCAATATTATGCGAAATTCTGAGATTTAAAGGCCAAATCACATATCGTGATACTACATGAAATAGTATCGAAATATTGGTAAAAATGAATATATTTACGTTATATCAAACTACATGAAAAACGTGAAAAAAGTCAATATTTACCCACATATGAGGATTTTAACTTCAAATCATAGAGCGAGGTTTCGTATTATTTAGATCCAAGAAAAGACATGACAGTGTTGTTACCAATACAAATGATAAAAATCAATGTGTTTTCATTAGTATTAACTAAAATGTTCCTGATTTTCTGTTTATATTACCGATGGAAGATGTACACGAAAATCGCTCTATTCCGGCTGAAACGTCGATATATGCAATAAAAACAGAACTTCTCCCCTTTTCAATATCTTACTCAGTATTTTATCGAGAAACAAATAGTTGATTGAAAATGAAGTATTTAAGGTTATTATCTAATCAATTATGTGTTTGCATAATTTTTATCGTATATATATGAATTAATACCCATAGACTGAAAATTCACAAAAACGTGGAAAACGGCAAAATATTGCCTAATTCGATAATATTTTTTTAAGTCACATAAAGGAAAAGGGGATGATAAACGTCAAAATATTGCTAAATTCGATGATTTTTCGTACGAAACAAAATGCAAGAAAACTTGCTTAAAATGCAATATTATGCGAAATTCTGAGATTTGAAGGCCAAATCACATATCGTGATACTACATGAAATAGAATCGAAATATTGGTAAAAATGAATATATTTACGTAGTATCAAATTACATGAAAAACGTGAAAAAAGTCACTATTTAACCATATTTGAGGATTTTAACTTCAAATCATAGAGCGAGGTTTCGTATTATTTAGATCCAAGAAAAGACATATGACAGTGTTGTTTCCAATACAAATGATAAAAATCAATGTTTTTTCATTAGTATTCACTAAAATGTTCCTGATTTTCCGTTTATATTACCGATGGAAGATGTACACGAAAATCGCTCTATTCCGGCTGAAACGTCGATATATGCAATAAAAACAGAACTTCTTCCCTTTTCAATATCTTACTCAGTATTTTAACGAGAAACAAATAGATAATTGAAAATGAAGTATTTAAGGTTATTATCTAATCAATTATGTGTTTGCATCATTTTTATTGTATATATATGAATTAATACCCATAGACTGAAAATTCACAAAAACGTGGAAAACGGCAAAATATTGCCTAATTCGATGATATTTTGTTTAAGTCACATAAAGGAAAAGGGGATGATAAACGTCAAAATATTGCTAAATTCGATGATTTTTCGTACGAAACAAAATGCAAGAAAACTTGCTTAAAATGCAATATTATGCGAAATTCTGAGATTTGAAGGCCAAATCACATATCGTGATACTACATGAAATAGAATCGAAATATTGGTAAAAATGAATATATTTACGTAGTATCAAACTACAGGAAAAACGTGAAAAAAGTCAATATTTAACCATATATGAGGATTTTAACTTCAAATCATAGAGCGAGGTTTCGTATTATTTAGATCCAAGAAAAGACATATGACAATGTTGTTTCCAATACAAATTATAAAAATCAATGTGTTTTCATTAGAATTAACTAAAATGTTCCTGATTTTCCGTTTATATTACCGAGGGAAGATGTACACGTAAAACCGCTCTAATCCGGCTGAAACGTCGATATATGCAATAAAAACCGAACTTCTCCCCTTTTCATTATCTTACTCAGTATTTTAACGAGAAACAAATAGATGATTGAAAATGAAGTATTTAAGGTTATTATCTAATCAATTATGTGTTTGCATCATTTTTAACGTATATATGTGAATTAATACCCATAGACTGAAAATTCACAAAAACATGGAAAACGGCAAAATATTGCCTAATTCGATGATATTTTGTTTAAGTCACATAAAGGAAAAGGGGATGATAAACGTCAAAATATTGCTAAATTCGATGATTTTTCGTACGAAACAAAAGGCAAGAAAACTTGCTTAAAATGCAATATTATGCAAAATTCTGAGATTTGAAGGCCAAATCACATATCGTGATACTACATGAAATAGAATCGAAATATTGGTAAAAATGAATATATTTACGTAGTATCAAACTACATGAAAAACGTGAAAAAAGTCAATATATAACCATATATGAGGATTTTAACTTCAAATCATAGAGCGAGGTTTCGTATTATTTAGATCCAAGAAAAGACATATGACAATGTTGTTTCCAATACAAATTATAAAAATCAATGTGTTTTCATTAGTATTAACTAAAATGTTCCTGATTTTCCGTTTATATTACCGAGGGAAGATGTACACGTAAAACCGCTCTAATCCGGCTGAAACGTCGATATATGCAATAAAATCAGAACTTCTTCCCTTTTCAATATCTTACTCAGTATTTTAACGAGAAACAAATAGATAATTGAAAATGAAGTATTTAAGGTTATTATCTAATCAATTATGTGTTTGCATCATTTTTATCGTATATATATGAATTAATACCCATAGACTGAAAATTCACAAAAACGTGGAAAACGGCAAAATATTGCCTAATTCGATGATATTTTGTTTAAGTCACATAAAGGAAAAGGGGATGATAAACGTCAAAATATTGCTAAATTCGATGATTTTTTGTACGAAACAAAAGGCAAGAAAACTTGCTTAAAATGCAATATTATGCGAAATTCTGAGATTTGAAGGCCAAATCACATATCGTGATACTACATGAAATAGTTTCGAAATATTGGTAAAAATGAATATATTTACGTTATATCAAACTACATGAAAAACGTGAAAAAGTCAATATTTAACCATATATGAGGATTTTAACTTCAAATCATAGAGCGAGGTTTCGTATTATTTAGATCCAAGAAAAGACATATGACAGTGTTGTTTCCAATACAAATGATAAAAATCAATGTGTTTTCATTAGTATTAACTAAAATGTTCCTGATTTTCTGTTTATATTACCGATTTAAGATGTACACGAAAATCGCTCTATTCCGGCTGAAACGTCGATATATGCAATAAAAACAGAACTTCTCCCCTTTTCAATATCTTACTCAGTATTTTAACGAGAAACAAATAGTTGATTGAAAATGAAGTATTTAAGGTTATTATCTAATCAATTATGTGTTTGCATAATTTTTATCGTATATATATGAATTAATACCCATAGACTGAAAATTCACAAAAACGTGGAAAACGGCAAAATATTGCCTAATTCGATGATATTTTGTTTAAGTCACATAAAGGAAAAGGGGATGATAAACGTCAAAATATTGCTAAATTCGATGATTTTTCGTACGAAACAAAATGCAAGAAAACTTGCTTAAAATGCAATATTATGCGAAATTCTGAGATTTGAAGGCCAAATCACATATCGTGATACAACATGAAATAGAATCGAAATATTGGTAAAACTCAATATATTTACGTAGTATCAAACTACATGAAAAACGTGAAAAAAGTCACTATTTAACCATATTTGAGGATTTTAACTTCAAATCATAGAGCGAGGTTTCGTATTATTTAGATCCAAGAAAACACATATGACAATGTTGTTTCCAATACAAATGATAAAAATCAATGTTTTTTCATTAGTATTAACTAAAATGTTCCTGATTTTCCGTTTATATTACCGATGGAAGATGTACACGAAAATCGCTCTATTCCGGCTGAAACGTCGATATATGCAATAAAAACAGAACTTCTTCCCTTTTCAATATCTTACTCAGTATTTTAACGAGAAACAAATAGATAATTGAAAATGAAGTATTTAAGGTTATTATCTAATCAATTATGTGTTTGCATCATTTTTATTGTATATATATGAATTAATACCCATAGACTGAAAATTCACAAAAACGTGGAAAACGGCAAAATATTGCCTAATTCGATGATATTTTGTTTAAGTCACATAAAGGAAAAGGGGATGATAAACGTCAAAATATTGCTAAATTCGATGATTTTTCGTACGAAACAAAAGGCAAGAAAACTTGCTTAAAATGCAATATTATGCAAAATTCTGAGATTTGAAGGCCATATCACATATCGTGATACTACATGAAATAGAATCGAAATATTGGTAAAAATGAATATATTTACGTAGTATCAAACTACATGAAAAACGTGAAAAAAGTCAATATTTAACCATATATGAGGATTTTAACTTCAAATCATAGAGCGAGGTTTCGTATTATTTAGATCCAAGAAAAGACATATGACAATGTTGTTTCCAATACAAATTATAAAAATCAATGTGTTTTCATTAGAATTAACTAAAATGTTCCTGATTTTCCGTTTATATTACCGAGGGAAGATGTACACGTAAAACCGCTCTAATCCGGCTGAAACGTCGATATATGCAATAAAAACAGAACTTCTTCTCTTTTCAATATCTTACTCAGTATTTTAACGAGAAACAAATAGATGATTGAAAATGAAGTAATTAAGGTTATTATCTAATCAATTATGTGTTTGCATCATTTTTAACGTATATATGTGAATTAATACCCATAGACTGAAAATTCACAAAAACGTGGAAAACGGCAAAATATTGCCTAATTCGATGATATTTTGTTTAAGTCACATAAAGGAAAAGGGGATGATAAACGTCAAAATATTGCTAAATTCGATGATTTTTCGTACGAAACAAAAGGCAAGAAAACTTGCTTAAAATGCAATATTATGCGAAATTCTGAGATTTGAAGGCCAAATCACATATCGTGATACTACATGAAATAGTTTCGAAATATTGGTAAAAATGAATATATTTACGTTATATCAAACTACATGAAAAACGTGAAAAAGTCAATATTTAACCATATATGAGGATTTTAACTTCAAATCATAGAGCGAGGTTTCGTATTATTTAGATCCAAGAAAAGACATATGACAGTGTTGTTTCCAATACAAATGATAAAAATCAATGTGTTTTCATTAGTATTAACTAAAATGTTCCTGATTTTCTGTTTATATTACCGATGGAAGATGTACACGAAAATCGCTCTATTCCGGCTGAAACGTCGATATATGAAATAAAAACAGAACTTCTCCCCTTTTCAATATCTTACTCAGTATTTTAACGAGAAACAAATAGTTGATTGAAAATGAAGTATTTAAGGTTATTATCTAATCAATTATGTGTTTGCATAATTTTTATCGTATATATGAATTAATACCCATAGACTGAAAATTCACAAAAACGTGGAAAACGGCAAAATATTGCCTAATTCGATGATATTTTGTTTAAGTCACATAAAGGAAAAGGGGATGATAAACGTCAAAATATTGCTAAATTCGATGATTTTTCGTACGAAACAAAATGCAAGAAAATTTGCTTTAAATGCAATATTATGCGAAATTCTGAGATTTGAAGGCCAAATCACATATCGTGATACAACATGAAATAGAATCGAAATATTGGTAAAACTCAATATATTTACGTAGTATCAAACTACATGAAAAACGTGAAAAAAGTCACTATTTAACCATATTTGAGGATTTTAACTTCAAATCATAGAGCGAGGTTTCGTATTATTTAGATCCAAGAAAAGACATATGACAATGTTGTTTCCAATACAAATGATAAAAATCAATGTTTTTTCATTAGTATTAACTAAAATGTTCCTGATTTTCCGTTTATATTACCGATGGAAGATGTACACGAAAATCGCTCTATTCCGGCTGAAACGTCGATATATGCAATAAAAACAGAACTTCTCCCCTTTTCATTATCTTACTCAGTATTTTAACGAGAAACAAATAGATGATTGAAAATGAAGTATATAAGGTTATTATCTAATCAATTATGTGTTTGCATCATTTTTATCGTATATATGTGAATTAATACCCATAGACTGAAAATTCACAAAAACGTGGAAAACGGCAAAATATTGCCTAATTCGATGATATTTTGTTTAAGTCACATAAAGGAAAAGGGGATGATAAACGTCAAAATATTGCTAAATTCGATGATTTTTCGTACGAAACAAAAGGCAAGAAAACTTGCTTAAAATGCAATATTATGCAAATTTCTGAGATTTGAAGGCCAAATCACATATCGTGATACTACATGAAATAGAATCGAAATATTGGTAAAAATTGAATATATTTACGTAGTATCAAACTACATGAAAAACGTGAAAAAAGTCACTATTTAACCATATATGAGGATTTTAACTTCAAATCATAGAGCGAGGTTTCGTATTATTTAGATCCAAGAAAAGACATATGACAATATTGTTTCCAATACAAATTATAAAAATCAATGTGTTTTCATTAATATTAACTAAAATGTTCCTGATTTTCCGTTTATATTACCGAGGGAAGATGTACACGTAAAACCGCTCTAATCCGGCTGAAACGTCGATATATGCAATAAAAACAGAACTTCTTCCCGTTTCAATATCTTACTCAGTATTTTAACGAGAAACAAATAGATAATTGAAAATGAAGTATTTAAGGTTATTATCTAATCAATTATGTGTTTGCATCATTTTTATTGTATATATATGAATTAATACCCATAGACTGAAAATTCACAAAAACGTGGAAAACGGCAAAATATTGCCTAATTCGATGATATTTTGTTTAAGTCACATAAAGGAAAAGGGGATGATAAACGTCAAAATATTGCTAAATTCGATGATTTTTCGTACGAAACAAAATGCAAGAAAACTTGCTTAAAATGCAATATTATGCGAAATTCTGAGATTTGAAGGCCAAATCACATATCGTGATACGACATGAAATAGAATCGAAATATTGGTAAAAATCAATATATTTACGTTATATCAAACTACATGAAAAACGTGAAAAAAGTCAATATTTAACCATATATGAGGATTTTAACTTCAAATCATAGAGCGAGGTTTCGTATTATTTAGATCCAAGAAAAGACATGACAGTGTTGTTACCAATACAAATGATAAAAATCAATGTGTTTTCATTAGTATTAACTAAAATGTTCCTGATTTTCTGTTTATATTACCGATGGAAGATGTACACGAAAATCGCTCTATTCCGGCTGAAACGTCGATATATGAAATAAAAACAGAACTTCTCCCCTTTTCAATATCTTACTCAGTATTTTATCGAGAAACAAATAGTTGATTGAAAATGAAGTATTTAAGGTTATTCTACATGAAATAGTATCGAAATATTGGTAAAAATGAATATATTTACGTTATATCAAACTACATGAAAAACGTGAAAAAAAGTCAATATTTAACCATATAGGAGGATTTTAACTTCAAATCATAGAGCGAGGTTTCGCATTATTTAGATCCAAGAAAAGACATATGACAATGTTGTTTCCAATACAAATGATAAAAATCAATGTGTTTTCATTAGTATTAACTAAAATGTTCCTGATTTTCTGTTTATATTACCGATGGAAGATGTACACGAAAATCGCTCTATTCCGGCTGAAACGTCGATATATGAAATAAAAACAGAACTTCTCCCCTTTTCAATATCTTACTCAGTATTTTAACGAGAAACAAATAGTTGATTGAAAATGAAGTATTTAAGGTTATTATCTAATCAATTATGTGTTTGCATAATTTTTATCGTATATATATGAATTAATACCCATAGACTGAAAATTCACAAAAACGTGGAAAACGGCAAAATATTGCCTAATTCGATGATATTTTGTTTAAGTCACATAAAGGAAAAGGGGATGATAAACGTCAAAATATTGCTAAATTCGATGATTTTTCGTACGAAACAAAATGCAAGAAAATTTGCTTTAAATGCAATATTATGCGAAATTCTGAGATTTGAAGGCCAAATCACATATCGTGATACAACATGAAATAGAATCGAAATATTGGTAAAACTCAATATATTTACGTAGTATCAAACTACATGAAAAACGTGAAAAAAGTCACTATTTAACCATATTTGAGGATTTTAACTTCAAATCATAGAGCGAGGTTTCGTATTATTTAGATCCAAGAAAAGACATATGACAATGTTGTTTCCAATACAAATGATAAAAATCAATGTTTTTTCATTAGTATTAACTAAAATGTTCCTGATTTTCCGTTTATATTACCGATGGAAGATGTACACGAAAATCGCTCTATTCCGGCTGAAACGTCGATATATGCAATAAAAACAGAACTTCTCCCCTTTTCATTATCTTACTCAGTATTTTAACGAGAAACAAATAGATGATTGAAAATGAAGTATATAAGGTTATTATCTAATCAATTATGTGTTTGCATCATTTTTATCGTATATATGTGAATTAATACCCATAGACTGAAAATTCACAAAAACGTGGAAAACGGCAAAATATTGCCTAATTCGATGATATTTTGTTTAAGTCACATAAAGGAAAAGGGGATGATAAACGTCAAAATATTGCTAAATTCGTTCATTTTTCGTACGAAACAAAAGGCAAGAAAACTTGCTTAAAATGCAATATTATGCAAAATTCTGAGATTTGAAGGCCAAATCACATATCGTGATACTACATGAAATAGAATCGAAATATTGGTAAAAATGAATATATTTACGTAGTATCAAACTACATGAAAAACGTGAAAAAAGTCTATATTTAACCATATTTGAGGATTTTAACTTCAAATCATAGAGCGAGGTTTCGTATTATTTAGATCCAAGAAAAGACATATGACAATGTTGTTTCCAATACAAATTATAAAAATCAATGTGTTTTCATTAGTATTAACTAAAATGTTCCTGATTTTCCGTTTATATTACCGAGGGAATATATACACGTAAAACCGCTCTAATCCGGCTGAAACGTCGATATATGCAATAAAAACAGAACTTCTTCCCTTTTCAATATCTTACTCAGTATTTTAACGAGAAACAAATAGATAATTGAAAATGAAGTATTTAAGGTTATTATCTAATCAATTATGTGTTTGCATCATTTTTATTGTATATATATGAATTAATACCCATAGACTGAAAATTCACAAAAACGTGGAAAACGGCAAAATATTGCCTAATTCGATGATATTTTGTTTAAGTCACATAAAGGAAAAGGGGATGATAAACGTCAAAATATTGCTAAATTCGATGATTTTTCGTACGAAACAAAATGCAAGAAAACTTGTTTAAAATGCAATATTATGCGAAATTCTGAGATTTGAAGGCCAAATCACATATCGTGATACTACATGAAATAGAATCGAAATATTGGTAAAAATCAATATATTTACGTAGTATCAAACTACAGGAAAAACGTGAAAAAAGTCACTATTTAACCATATTTGAGGATTTTAACTTCAAATCATAGAGAGAGGTTTCATATTATTTAGATCCAAGAAAAGACATATGACAATGTTGTTTCCAATACAAATTATAAAAATCAATGTGTTTTCATTAGAATTAACTAAAATATTTTCTGATTTTCCGTTTATATTACCGACGGAAGATGTACACGTAAAACCGCTCTAATCCGGCTGAAACGTCGATATATGCAATAAAAACCGAACTTCTCCCCTTTTCATTATCTTACTCAGTATTTTAACGAGAAACAAATAGATAATTAAAAATGAAGTATTTAAGGTTATTATCTAATCAATTATGTGTTTGCATCATTTTTATTGTATATATATGAATTAATACCCATAGACTGAAAATTCACAAAAAGGTGGAAAACGGCAAAATATTGCCTAATTCGATGATATTTTGTTTAAGTCACATAAAGGAAAAGGGGATGATAAACGTCAAAATATTGCTAAATTCGATGATTTTTCGTACGAAACAAAAGGCAAGAAAACTTGCTTAAAATGCAATATTATGCGAAATTCTGAGATTTAAAGGCCAAATCACATATCGTGATACTACATGAAATAGTATCGAAATATTGGTAAAAATGAATATATTTACGTTATATCAAACTACATGAAAAACGTGAAAAAAGTCAATATTTACCCATATATGAGGATTTTAAGTTCAAATCATAGAGCGAGGTTTCGTATTATTTAGATCCAAGAAAAGACATGACAGTGTTGTTACCAATACAAATGATAAAAATCAATGTGTTTTCATTAGTATTAACTAAAATGTTCCTGATTTTCTGTTTATATTACCGATGGAAGATGTAAACGAAAATCGCTCTATTCTGGCTGAAACGTCGATATATGCAATAAAAACAGAACTTCTCCCCTTTTCAATATCTTACTCAGTATTTTATCGAGAAACAAATAGTTGATTGAAAATGAAGTATTTAAGGTTATTATCTAATCAATTATGTGTTTGCATAATTTTTATCGTATATATATGAATTAATACCCATAGACTGAAAATTCACAAAAACGTGGAAAACGGCAAAATATTGCCTAATTCGATGATATTTTTTTAAGTCACATAAAGGAAAAGGGGATGATAAACGTCAAAATATTGCTAAATTCGATGATTTTTCGTACGAAACAAAATGCAAGAAAACTTGCTTAAAATGCAATATTATGCGAAATTCTGAGATTTGAAGGCCAAATCACATATCGTGATACTACATGAAATAGAATCGAAATATTGGTAAAAATGAATATATTTACGTAGTATCAAACTACAGGAAAAACGTGAAAAAAGTCAATATTTAACCATATATGAGGATTTTAACTTCAAATCATAGAGCGAGGTTTCGTATTATTTAGATCCAAGAAAAGACATATGACAATGTTGTTTCCAATACAAATTATAAAAATCAATGTGTTTTCATTAGAATTAACTAAAATGTTCCTGATTTTCCGTTTATATTACCGATGGAAGATGTACACGTAAAACCGCTCTAATCCGGCTGAAACGTCGATATATGCAATAAAAACCGAACTTCTCCCCTTTTCAATATCTTACTCAGTATTTTAACGAGAAACAAATAGATGATTGAAAATGAATTATTTAAGGTTATTATCTAATCAATTATGTGTTTGCATCATTTTTATCGTATATATAATGAATTAATAATCATAGACTGAAAATTCACAGAAACGTGGAAAAACGGCAAAATATTGCCTAATTCGATAATATTTTGTTTAAATCACATAGAGGAAAAGGGGATGATAAACGTCAAAATATTGCTAAATTCGTTCATTTTTCGTACGAAACAAAAGGCAAGAAAACTTGCTTAAAATGCAATATTATGCAAAATTCTGAGATTTGAAGGCCAAATCACATATCGTGATACTACATGAAATAGAATCGAAATATTGGTAAAAATTAATATATTTACGTAGTATCAAACTACATGAAAAACGTGAAAAAAGTCTATATTTAACCATATTTGAGGATTTTAACTTCAAATCATAGAGCGAGGTTTCGTATTATTTAGATCCAAGAAAAGACATATGACAATGTTGTTTCCAATACAAATTATAAAAATCAATGTGTTTTCATTAGTATTAACTAAAATGTTCCTGATTTTCCGTTTATATTACCGAGGGAAGATATACACGTAAAACCGCTCTAATCCGGCTAAACGTCGATATATGCAATAAAAACAGAACTTCTTCCCTTTTCAATATCTTACTCAGTATTTTAACGAGAAACAAATAGATAATTGAAAATGAAGTATTTAAGGTTATTATCTAATCAATTATGTGTTTGCATCATTTTTATTGTATATATATGAATTAATACCCATAGACTGAAAATTCACAAAAACGTGGAAAACGGCAAAATATTGCCTAATTCGATGATATTTTGTTTAAGTCACATAAAGGAAAAGGGGATGATAAACGTCAAAATATTGCTAAATTCGATGATTTTTCGTACGAAACAAAATGCAAGAAAACTTGTTTAAAATGCAATATTATGCGAAATTCTGAGATTTGAAGGCCAAATCACATATCGTGATACTACATGAAATAGAATCGAAATATTGGTAAAAATCAATATATTTACGTAGTATCAAACTACAGGAAAAACGTGAAAAAAGTCACTATTTAACCATATTTGAGGATTTTAACTTCAAATCATAGAGAGAGGTTTCATATTATTTAGATCCAAGAAAAGACATATGACAATGTTGTTTCCAATACAAATTATAAAAATCAATGTGTTTTCATTAGAATTAACTAAAATATTTTCTGATTTTCCGTTTATATTACCGACGGAAGATGTACACGTAAAACCGCTCTAATCCGGCTGAAACGTCGATATATGCAATAAAAACCGAACTTCTCCCCTTTTCATTATCTTACTCAGTATTTTAACGAGAAACAAATAGATAATTAAAAATGAAGTATTTAAGGTTATTATCTAATCAATTATGTGTTTGCATCATTTTTATTGTATATATATGAATTAATACCCATAGACTGAAAATTCACAAAAAGGTGGAAAACGGCAAAATATTGCCTAATTCGATGATATTTTGTTTAAGTCACATAAAGGAAAAGGGGATGATAAACGTCAAAATATTGCTAAATTCGATGATTTTTCGTACGAAACAAAAGGCAAGAAAACTTGCTTAAAATGCAATATTATGCGAAATTCTGAGATTTAAAGGCCAAATCACATATCGTGATACTACATGAAATAGTATCGAAATATTGGTAAAAATGAATATATTTACGTTATATCAAACTACATGAAAAACGTGAAAAAAGTCAATATTTACCCATATATGAGGATTTTAAGTTCAAATCATAGAGCGAGGTTTCGTATTATTTAGATCCAAGAAAAGACATGACAGTGTTGTTACCAATACAAATGATAAAAATCAATGTGTTTTCATTAGTATTAACTAAAATGTTCCTGATTTTCTGTTTATATTACCGATGGAAGATGTACACGAAAATCGCTCTATTCTGGCTGAAACGTCGATATATGCAATAAAAACAGAACTTCTCCCCTTTTCAATATCTTACTCAGTATTTTATCGAGAAACAAATAGTTGATTGAAAATGAAGTATTTAAGGTTATTATCTAATCAATTATGTGTTTGCATAATTTTTATCGTATATATATGAATTAATACCCATAGACTGAAAATTCACAAAAACGTGGAAAACGGCAAAATATTGCCTAATTCGATGATATTTTTTTAAGTCACATAAAGGAAAAGGGGATGATAAACGTCAAAATATTGCTAAATTCGATGATTTTTCGTACGAAACAAAATGCAAGAAAACTTGCTTAAAATGCAATATTATGCGAAATTCTGAGATTTGAAGGCCAAATCACATATCGTGATACTACATGAAATAGAATCGAAATATTGGTAAAAATGAATATATTTACGTAGTATCAAATTACATGAAAAACGTGAAAAAAGTCACTATTTAACCATATTTGAGGATTTTAACTTCAAATCATAGAGCGAGGTTTCGTATTATTTAGATCCAAGAAAAGACATATGACAATGTTGTTTCCAATACAAATGATAAAAATCAATGTTTTTTCATTAGTATTCACTAAAATGTTCCTGATTTTCCGTTTATATTACCGATGGAAGATGTACACGAAAATCGCTCTATTCCGGCTGAAACGTCGATATATGCAATAAAAACAGAACTTCTTCCCTTTTCAATATCTTACTCAGTATTTTAACGAGAAACAAATAGATAATTGAAAATGAAGTATTTAAGGTTATTATCTAATCAATTATGTGTTTGCATCATTTTTATTGTATATATATGAATTAATACCCATAGACTGAAAATTCACAAAAACGTGGAAAACGGCAAAATATTGCCTAATTCGATGATATTTTGTTTAAGTCACATAAAGGAAAAGGGGATGATAAACGTCAAAATATTGCTAAATTCGATGATTTTTCGTACGAAACAAAATGCAAGAAAACTTGCTTAAAATGCAATATTATGCGAAATTCTGAGATTTGAAGGCCAAATCACATATCGTGATACTACATGAAATAGAATCGAAATATTGGTAAAAATGAATATATTTACGTAGTATCAAACTACAGGAAAAACGTGAAAAAAGTCAATATTTAACCATATATGAGGATTTTAACTTCAAATCATAGAGCGAGGTTTCGTATTATTTAGATCCAAGAAAAGACATATGACAATGTTGTTTCCAATACAAATTATAAAAATCAATGTGTTTTCATTAGAATTAACTAAAATGTTCCTGATTTTCCGTTTATATTACCGAGGTAAGATGTACACGTAAAACCGCTCTAATCCGGCTGAAACGTCGATATATGCAATAAAAACCGAACTTCTCCCCTTTTCATTATCTTACTCAGTATTTTAACGAGAAACAAATAGATGATTGAAAATGAAGTATTTAAGGTTATTATCTAATCAATTATGTGTTTGCATCATTTTTAACGTATATATGTGAATTAATACCCATAGACTGAAAATTCACAAAAACATGGAAAACGGCAAAATATTGCCTAATTCGATGATATTTTGTTTAAGTCACATAAAGGAAAAGGGGATGATAAACGTCAAAATATTGCTAAATTCGATGATTTTTCGTACGAAACAAAAGGCAAGAAAACCTGCTTAAAATGCAATATTATGCAAAATTCTGAGATTTGAAGGCCAAATCACATATCGTGATACTACATGAAATAGAATCGAAATATTGGTAAAAATGAATATATTTACGTAGTATCAAACTACATGAAAAACGTGAAAAAAGTCAATATTTAACCATATATGAGGATTTTAACTTCAAATCATAGAGCGAGGTTTCGTATTATTTAGATCCAAGAAAAGACATATGACAATGTTGTTTCCAATACAAATTATAAAAATCAATGTGTTTTCATTAGTATTAACTAAAATGTTCCTGATTTTCCGTTTATATTACCGAGGAAAGATGTACACGTAAAACCGCTCTAATCCGGCTGAAACGTCGATATATGCAATAAAATCAGAACTTCTTCCCTTTTCAATATCTTACTCAGTATTTTAACGAGAAACCAATAGATAATTGAAAATGAAGTATTTAAGGTTATTATCTAATCAATTATGTGTTTGCATCATTTTTATCGTATATATATGAATTAATACCCATAGACTGAAAATTCACAAAAACGTGGAAAACGGGAAAATATTGCCTAATTCGATGATATTTTGTTTAAGTCACATAAAGGAAAAGGGGATGATAAACGTCAAAATATTGCTAAATTCGATGATTTTTTGTACGAAACAAAAGGCAAGAAAACTTGCTTAAAATGCAATATTATGCGAAATTCTGTGATTTGAAGGCCAAATCACATATCGTGATACTACATGAAATAGTTTCGAAATATTGGTAAAAATGAATATATTTACGTTATATCAAACTACATGAAAAACGTGAAAAAGTCAATATTTAACCATATATGAGGATTTTAACTTCAAATCATAGAGCGAGGTTTCGTATTATTTAGATCCAAGAAAAGACATATGACAGTGTTGTTTCCAATACAAATGATAAAAATCAATGTGTTTTCATTAGTATTAACTAAAATGTTCATGATTTTCTGTTTATATTACCGATGGAAGATGTACACGAAAATCGCTCTATTCCGGCTGAAACGTCGATATATGCAATAAAAACAGAACTTCTCCCCTTTTCAATATCTTACTCAGTATTTTAACGAGAAACAAATAGTTGATTGCAAATGAAGTATTTAAGGTTATTATCTAATCAATTATGTGTTTGCATAATTTTTATCGTATATATATGAATTAATACCCATAGACTGAAAATTCACAAAAAGGTGGAAAACGGCAAAATATTGCCTAATTCGATGATATTTTGTTTAAGTCACATAAAGGAAAAGGGGATGATAAACGTCAAAATATTGCTAAATTCGATGATTTTTCGTACGAAACAAAAGGCAAGAAAACTTGCTTAAAATGCAATATTATGCGAAATTCTGAGATTTAAAGGCCAAATCACATATCGTGATACTACATGAAATAGTATCGAAATATTGGTAAAAATGAATATATTTACGTTATATCAAACTACATGAAAAACGTGAAAAAAGTCAATATTTACCCACATATGAGGATTTTAACTTCAAATCATAGAGCGAGGTTTCGTATTATTTAGATCCAAGAAAAGACATGACAGTGTTGTTACCAATACAAATGATAAAAATCAATGTGTTTTCATTAGTATTAACTAAAATGTTCCTGATTTTCTGTTTATATTACCGATGGAAGATGTACACGAAAATCGCTCTATTCCGGCTGAAACGTCGATATATGCAATAAAAACAGAACTTCTCCCCTTTTCAATATCTTACTCAGTATTTTATCGAGAAACAAATAGTTGATTGAAAATGAAGTATTTAAGGTTATTATCTAATCAATTATGTGTTTGCATAATTTTTATCGTATATATATGAATTAATACCCATAGACTGAAAATTCACAAAAACGTGGAAAACGGCAAAATATTGCCTAATTCGATAATATTTTTTTAAGTCACATAAAGGAAAAGGGGATGATAAACGTCAAAATATTGCTAAATTCGATGATTTTTCGTACGAAACAAAATGCAAGAAAACTTGCTTAAAATGCAATATTATGCGAAATTCTGAGATTTGAAGGCCAAATCACATATCGTGATACTACATGAAATAGAATCGAAATATTGGTAAAAATGAATATATTTACGTAGTATCAAATTACATGAAAAACGTGAAAAAAGTCACTATTTAACCATATTTGAGGATTTTAACTTCAAATCATAGAGCGAGGTTTCGTATTATTTAGATCCAAGAAAAGACATATGACAGTGTTGTTTCCAATACAAATGATAAAAATCAATGTTTTTTCATTAGTATTCACTAAAATGTTCCTGATTTTCCGTTTATATTACCGATGGAAGATGTACACGAAAATCGCTCTATTCCGGCTGAAACGTCGATATATGCAATAAAAACAGAACTTCTTCCCTTTTCAATATCTTACTCAGTATTTTAACGAGAAACAAATAGATAATTGAAAATGAAGTATTTAAGGTTATTATCTAATCAATTATGTGTTTGCATCATTTTTATTGTATATATATGAATTAATACCCATAGACTGAAAATTCACAAAAACGTGGAAAACGGCAAAATATTGCCTAATTCGATGATATTTTGTTTAAGTCACATAAAGGAAAAGGGGATGATAAACGTCAAAATATTGCTAAATTCGATGATTTTTCGTACGAAACAAAATGCAAGAAAACTTGCTTAAAATGCAATATTATGCGAAATTCTGAGATTTGAAGGCCAAATCACATATCGTGATACTACATGAAATAGAATCGAAATATTGGTAAAAATGAATATATTTACGTAGTATCAAACTACAGGAAAAACGTGAAAAAAGTCAATATTTAACCATATATGAGGATTTTAACTTCAAATCATAGAGCGAGGTTTCGTATTATTTAGATCCAAGAAAAGACATATGACAATGTTGTTTCCAATACAAATTATAAAAATCAATGTGTTTTCATTAGAATTAACTAAAATGTTCCTGATTTTCCGTTTATATTACCGAGGGAAGATGTACACGTAAAACCGCTCTAATCCGGCTGAAACGTCGATATATGCAATAAAAACCGAACTTCTCCCCTTTTCATTATCTTACTCAGTATTTTAACGAGAAACAAATAGATGATTGAAAATGAAGTATTTAAGGTTATTATCTAATCAATTATGTGTTTGCATCATTTTTAACGTATATATGTGAATTAATACCCATAGACTGAAAATTCACAAAAACATGGAAAACGGCAAAATATTGCCTAATTCGATGATATTTTGTTTAAGTCACATAAAGGAAAAGGGGATGATAAACGTCAAAATATTGCTAAATTCGATGATTTTTCGTACGAAACAAAAGGCAAGAAAACTTGCTTAAAATGCAATATTATGCAAAATTCTGAGATTTGAAGGCCAAATCACATATCGTGATACTACATGAAATAGAATCGAAATATTGGTAAAAATGAATATATTTACGTAGTATCAAACTACATGAAAAACGTGAAAAAAGTCAATATATAACCATATATGAGGATTTTAACTTCAAATCATAGAGCGAGGTTTCGTATTATTTAGATCCAAGAAAAGACATATGACAATGTTGTTTCCAATACAAATTATAAAAATCAATGTGTTTTCATTAGTATTAACTAAAATGTTCCTGATTTTCCGTTTATATTACCGAGGGAAGATGTACACGTAAAACCGCTCTAATCCGGCTGAAACGTCGATATATGCAATAAAATCAGAACTTCTTCCCTTTTCAATATCTTACTCAGTATTTTAACGAGAAACAAATAGATAATTGAAAATGAAGTATTTAAGGTTATTATCTAATCAATTATGTGTTTGCATCATTTTTATCGTATATATATGAATTAATACCCATAGACTGAAAATTCACAAAAACGTGGAAAACGGCAAAATATTGCCTAATTCGATGATATTTTGTTTAAGTCACATAAAGGAAAAGGGGATGATAAACGTCAAAATATTGCTAAATTCGATGATTTTTTGTACGAAACAAAAGGCAAGAAAACTTGCTTAAAATGCAATATTATGCGAAATTCTGAGATTTGAAGGCCAAATCACATATCGTGATACTACATGAAATAGTTTCGAAATATTGGTAAAAATGAATATATTTACGTTATATCAAACTACATGAAAAACGTGAAAAAGTCAATATTTAACCATATATGAGGATTTTAACTTCAAATCATAGAGCGAGGTTTCGTATTATTTAGATCCAAGAAAAGACATATGACAGTGTTGTTTCCAATACAAATGATAAAAATCAATGTGTTTTCATTAGTATTAACTAAAATGTTCCTGATTTTCTGTTTATATTACCGATTTAAGATGTACACGAAAATCGCTCTATTCCGGCTGAAACGTCGATATATGCAATAAAAACAGAACTTCTCCCCTTTTCAATATCTTACTCAGTATTTTAACGAGAAACAAATAGTTGATTGAAAATGAAGTATTTAAGGTTATTATCTAATCAATTATGTGTTTGCATAATTTTTATCGTATATATATGAATTAATACCCATAGACTGAAAATTCACAAAAACGTGGAAAACGGCAAAATATTGCCTAATTCGATGATATTTTGTTTAAGTCACATAAAGGAAAAGGGGATGATAAACGTCAAAATATTGCTAAATTCGATGATTTTTCGTACGAAACAAAATGCAAGAAAACTTGCTTAAAATGCAATATTATGCGAAATTCTGAGATTTGAAGGCCAAATCACATATCGTGATACAACATGAAATAGAATCGAAATATTGGTAAAACTCAATATATTTACGTAGTATCAAACTACATGAAAAACGTGAAAAAAGTCACTATTTAACCATATTTGAGGATTTTAACTTCAAATCATAGAGCGAGGTTTCGTATTATTTAGATCCAAGAAAACACATATGACAATGTTGTTTCCAATACAAATGATAAAAATCAATGTTTTTTCATTAGTATTAACTAAAATGTTCCTGATTTTCCGTTTATATTACCGATGGAAGATGTACACGAAAATCGCTCTATTCCGGCTGAAACGTCGATATATGCAATAAAAACAGAACTTCTTCCCTTTTCAATATCTTACTCAGTATTTTAACGAGAAACAAATAGATAATTGAAAATGAAGTATTTAAGGTTATTATCTAATCAATTATGTGTTTGCATCATTTTTATTGTATATATATGAATTAATACCCATAGACTGAAAATTCACAAAAACGTGGAAAACGGCAAAATATTGCCTAATTCGATGATATTTTGTTTAAGTCACATAAAGGAAAAGGGGATGATAAACGTCAAAATATTGCTAAATTCGATGATTTTTCGTACGAAACAAAAGGCAAGAAAACTTGCTTAAAATGCAATATTATGCAAAATTCTGAGATTTGAAGGCCATATCACATATCGTGATACTACATGAAATAGAATCGAAATATTGGTAAAAATGAATATATTTACGTAGTATCAAACTACATGAAAAACGTGAAAAAAGTCAATATTTAACCATATATGAGGATTTTAACTTCAAATCATAGAGCGAGGTTTCGTATTATTTAGATCCAAGAAAAGACATATGACAATGTTGTTTCCAATACAAATTATAAAAATCAATGTGTTTTCATTAGAATTAACTAAAATGTTCCTGATTTTCCGTTTATATTACCGAGGGAAGATGTACACGTAAAACCGCTCTAATCCGGCTGAAACGTCGATATATGCAATAAAAACAGAACTTCTTCTCTTTTCAATATCTTACTCAGTATTTTAACGAGAAACAAATAGATGATTGAAAATGAAGTAATTAAGGTTATTATCTAATCAATTATGTGTTTGCATCATTTTTAACGTATATATGTGAATTAATACCCATAGACTGAAAATTCACAAAAACGTGGAAAACGGCAAAATATTGCCTAATTCGATGATATTTTGTTTAAGTCACATAAAGGAAAAGGGGATGATAAACGTCAAAATATTGCTAAATTCGATGATTTTTCGTACGAAACAAAAGGCAAGAAAACTTGCTTAAAATGCAATATTATGCGAAATTCTGAGATTTGAAGGCCAAATCACATATCGTGATACTACATGAAATAGTTTCGAAATATTGGTAAAAATGAATATATTTACGTTATATCAAACTACATGAAAAACGTGAAAAAGTCAATATTTAACCATATATGAGGATTTTAACTTCAAATCATAGAGCGAGGTTTCGTATTATTTAGATCCAAGAAAAGACATATGACAGTGTTGTTTCCAATACAAATGATAAAAATCAATGTGTTTTCATTAGTATTAACTAAAATGTTCCTGATTTTCTGTTTATATTACCGATGGAAGATGTACACGAAAATCGCTCTATTCCGGCTGAAACGTCGATATATGAAATAAAAACAGAACTTCTCCCCTTTTCAATATCTTACTCAGTATTTTAACGAGAAACAAATAGTTGATTGAAAATGAAGTATTTAAGGTTATTATCTAATCAATTATGTGTTTGCATAATTTTTATCGTATATATATGAATTAATACCCATAGACTGAAAATTCACAAAAACGTGGAAAACGGCAAAATATTGCCTAATTCGATGATATTTTGTTTAAGTCACATAAAGGAAAAGGGGATGATAAACGTCAAAATATTGCTAAATTCGATGATTTTTCGTACGAAACAAAATGCAAGAAAATTTGCTTTAAATGCAATATTATGCGAAATTCTGAGATTTGAAGGCCAAATCACATATCGTGATACAACATGAAATAGAATCGAAATATTGGTAAAACTCAATATATTTACGTAGTATCAAACTACATGAAAAACGTGAAAAAAGTCACTATTTAACCATATTTGAGGATTTTAACTTCAAATCATAGAGCGAGGTTTCGTATTATTTAGATCCAAGAAAAGACATATGACAATGTTGTTTCCAATACAAATGATAAAAATCAATGTTTTTTCATTAGTATTAACTAAAATGTTCCTGATTTTCCGTTTATATTACCGATGGAAGATGTACACGAAAATCGCTCTATTCCGGCTGAAACGTCGATATATGCAATAAAAACAGAACTTCTCCCCTTTTCATTATCTTACTCAGTATTTTAACGAGAAACAAATAGATGATTGAAAATGAAGTATATAAGGTTATTATCTAATCAATTATGTGTTTGCATCATTTTTATCGTATATATGTGAATTAATACCCATAGACTGAAAATTCACAAAAACGTGGAAAACGGCAAAATATTGCCTAATTCGATGATATTTTGTTTAAGTCACATAAAGGAAAAGGGGATGATAAACGTCAAAATATTGCTAAATTCGATGATTTTTCGTACGAAACAAAAGGCAAGAAAACTTGCTTAAAATGCAATATTATGCAAATTTCTGAGATTTGAAGGCCAAATCACATATCGTGATACTACATGAAATAGAATCGAAATATTGGTAAAAATTGAATATATTTACGTAGTATCAAACTACATGAAAAACGTGAAAAAAGTCACTATTTAACCATATATGAGGATTTTAACTTCAAATCATAGAGCGAGGTTTCGTATTATTTAGATCCAAGAAAAGACATATGACAATATTGTTTCCAATACAAATTATAAAAATCAATGTGTTTTCATTAATATTAACTAAAATGTTCCTGATTTTCCGTTTATATTACCGAGGGAAGATGTACACGTAAAACCGCTCTAATCCGGCTGAAACGTCGATATATGCAATAAAAACAGAACTTCTTCCCGTTTCAATATCTTACTCAGTATTTTAACGAGAAACAAATAGATAATTGAAAATGAAGTATTTAAGGTTATTATCTAATCAATGATGTGTTTGCATCATTTTTATTGTATATATATGAATTAATACCCATAGACTGAAAATTCACAAAAACGTGGAAAACGGCAAAATATTGCCTAATTCGATGATATTTTGTTTAAGTCACATAAAGGAAAAGGGGATGATAAACGTCAAAATATTGCTAAATTCGATGATTTTTCGTACGAAACAAAAGGCAAGAAAACTTGCTTAAAATGCAATATTATGCGAAATTCTGAGATTTGAAGGCCAAATCACATATCGTGATACTACATGAAATAGGATCTAAATATTGGTAAAAATGAATATATTTACGTAGTATCAAACTACATGAAAAACGTGAAAAAAGTCACTATTTAACCATATTTGAGGATTTTAACTTCAAATCATAGAGCGAGGTTTCGTATTATTTAGATCCAAGAAAAGACATATGACAATGTTGTTTCCAATACAAATGATAAAAATCAATGTTTTTTCATTAGTATTAACTAAAATGTTCCTGATTTTCCGTTTATATTACCGATGGAAGATGTACACGAAAATCGCTCTATTCCGGCTGAAACGTCGATATATGCAATAAAAACAGAACTTCTCCCCTTTTCAATATCTTACTCAGTATTTTAACGAGAAACAAATAGTTGATTGAAAATGAAGTATTTAAGGTTATTATCTAATCAATTATGTGTTTGCATAATTTTTATCGTATATATTAATACCCATAGACTGAAAATTCACAGAAACGTGGAAAACGGCAAAATATTGCCTAATTCGATGATATTTTGTTTAAGTCACATAAAGGAAAAGGGGATGATAAACGTCAAAATATTGCTAAATTCGATGATTTTTCGTACGAAACAAAAGGCAAGAAAACTTGCTTAAAATGCAATATTATGCGAAATTCTGAGATTTGAAGGCCAAATCACATATCGTGATACTACATGAAATAGTATCGAAATATTGGTAAAAATGAATATATTTACGTAATATCAAACTACATGAAAAACGTGAAAAAAGTCAATATTTAACCATATTTGAGGATTTTAACTTCAAATCATAGAGCGAGGTTTCGTATTATTTAGATCCAAGAATAGACATATGACAATGTTGTTTCCAATACAAATTATAAAAATCAATGTGTTTTCATTAGAATTAACTAAAATGTTCTTGATTTTCCGTTTATATTACCGAGGGAAGATGTACACGTAAAACCGCTCTAATCCGGCTGAAACGTCGATATATGCAATAAAAACCGAACTTCTGCCCTTTTCATTAGCTTACTCAGTATTTTAACGAGAAACAAATAGATGATTGAAAATGAAGTATTTAAGGTTATTATCTAATCAATTATGTGTTTGCATAATTTTTATCGTATATATATGAAATAATACCCATAGAGTGAAAATTCACAAAAACGTGGAAAAACCGCAAAATATTGCCTAATTCGATGATATTTTCTTTAAATCAAATAAAGGAAAAGGGGATGATAAACGTCAAAATATTGCTAAATTCGATGATTTTTCGTACGAAACAAAAGGCAAGAAAACTTGCTTAAAATGCAATATTATGCGAAATTCTGAGATTAGAAGGCCAAATCACATATCGTGATACTACATGAAATAGTATCGAAATATTGGTAAAAATGAATATATTTACGTTATATCAAACTACATGAAAAACGTGAAAAAAGTCAATATTAAACCATATATGAGGATTTTAACTTCAAATCATAGAGCGAGGTTTCGCATTATTTAGATCCAAGAAAAGACATATGACAATGTTGTTTCCAATACAAATGATAAAAATCAGTGTGTTTTCATTAGAATTAACTAAAATGTTCCTGATTTTCCGTTTATATTACCGATAGAAGATGTACACGAAAATCGCTCTATTCCGGCTGAAACGTCGATATATGCAATGAAAACCGAACTTCTCCCCTTTTCCATATCTTACTCAGTATTTTACGAGAAACAAATAGATGATTGAAAATGAAGTATTTAAGGTTATTATCTAATCAATTATGTGTTTGCATAATTTTTATCGTATATATATGAAATAATACCCATAGAGTGAAAATTCACAAAAACGTGGAAAAACCGCAAAATATTGCCTAATTCGATGATATTTTCTTTAAATCAAATAAAGGAAAAGGGGATGATAAACGTCAAAATATTGCTAAATTCGATGATTTTTCGTACGAAACAAAAGGCAAGAAAACTTGCTTAGAATGCAATATTATGCGAAATTCTGAGATTTGAAGGCCAAATCACATATCGTGATACTACATGAAATAGAATCTAAATATTGGTAAAAATGAATATATTTACGTAGTATCAAATTACATGAATAACGTGAAAAAAGTCACTATTTAACCATATTTGAGGATTTTAACTTCATATCATAGAGCGAGGTTTCGTATTATTTAGATCCAAGAAAAGACATGACAATGTTGTTTCCAATACAAATGATAAAAATCAATGTTTTTTCATTAGTATTAACTAAAATGTTCCTGATTTTCCGTTTATATTACCGATGGAAGATGTAAACAAAAATCGCTCTATTCCGGCTGAAACGTCGATATATGCAATAAAAACAGAACTTCTCCCCTTTTCAATATCTTACTCAGTATTTTAACGAGAAACAAATAGATGATTGAAAATAAAGTATTTAAGGTTATTATCTAATCAATTATGTGTTTGCGTCATTTTTATCGTATATATAATGAATTAATACCCATAGACTGAAAATTCACAAAAACGTAGAAAACGGCAAAATATTGCCTAATTCGATGATACTTTGTTTAAGTCACATAAAGGAAAATGGGATGATAAACGTCAAAATATTGCTAAATTCGATGATTTTTCGTACGAAACAAAATGCAAGAAAACTTGCTTAAAATGCAATATTATGCGAAATTCTGAGATTTGAAGGCCAAATCACATATCGTGATACTACATGAAATAGAATCGAAATATTGGTAAAAATGAATATATTTACGTAGTATCAAACTACATGAAAAACGTGAAAAAGTCACTATTTAAATATATATGAGGATTTTAACTTCAAATCATAGAGCGAGGTTTCGTATTATTTAGATCCAAGAAAAGACATATGACAATGTTGTTTCCAATACAAATTATAAAAATCAATGTGTTTTCATTAGAATTAACTAAAATGTTCCTGATTTTCCGTTTATATTACCGAGGGAAGATGTACACGTAAAACCGCTCTAATCCGGCTGAAACGTCGATATATGCAATAAAAACCGAACTTCTCCCCTTTTCATTATCTTACTCAGTATTTTAACGAGAAACAAATATTTGATTGAAAATGAAGTATTTAAGGTTATTATCTAATCAATTATGTGTTTGCATAATTTTTATCGTATATATATGAATTAATACCCATAGACTGAAAATTCACAGAAACGTGGAAAACGGCAAAATATTGCCTAATTCGATGATATTTTGTTTAAGTCACATAAAGGAAAAGGGGATGATAAACATCAAAATATTGCTAAATTCGATGATTTTTCGTACGAAACAAAAGGCAAGAAAACATGCTTAAAATGCAATATTATGCGAAATTCTGAGATTTGAAGGCCAAATCACATATCGTGATACTACATGAAATAGTATCGAAATATTGGTAAAAATGAATATATTTACGTTATATCAAACTACATGAAAAACGTGAAAAAAGTCAATATTTAACCATATATGAGGATTTTAACTTCAAATCATAGAGCGAGGTTTCGTATTATTTAGATCCAAGAAAAGACATGACAGTGTTGTTACCAATACAAATGATAAAAATCAATGTGTTTTCATTAGTATTAACTAAAATGTTCCTGATTTTCAGTTTATATTACCGATGGAAGATGTACACGAAAATCGCTCTATTCCGGCTGAAACGTCGATATATGCAATAAAAACAGAACTTCTCCCCTTTTCAATATCTTACTCAGTATTTTAACGAGAAACAAATAGTTGATTGCAAATGAAGTATTTAAGGTTATTATCTAATCAATTATGTGTTTCCATAATTTTTATCGTATATATATGAATTAATACCCATAGACTGAAAATTCACAAAAACGTGGAAAACGGCAAAATATTGCCTAATTCGATGATATTTTGTTTAAGTCACATAAAGGAAAAGGGGATGATAAACGTCAAAATATTGCTAAATTCGATGATTTTTCGTACGAAACAAAATGCAAGAAAACTTGCTTAAAATGCAATATTATGCGAAATTCTGAGATTTGAAGGCCAAATCACATATCGTGATACTACATGAAATAGAATCAAAATATTGGTAAAACTTAATATATTTACGTAGTATCAAACTACATGAAAAACGTGAAAAAAGTCACTATTTAACCATATTTGAGGATTTTAACTTCAAATCATAGAGAGAGGTTTCGTATTATTTAGATCCAAGAAAAGACATATGACGTTGTTTCCAATACAAATGATAAAAATCAATGTGTTTTCATTAGAATTAACTAAAATGTTCCTGATTTTCCGTTTATATTACCGATGGAAGATGTACACGAAAATCGCTCTATTCCGGCAGAAACGTCGATATATGCAATAAAAACCGAACTTCTCCCCTTTTCAATATCTTACTCAGTATTTTACGAGAAACAAATAGATGATTGAAAATGAAGTATTTAAGGTTATTATCTAATCAATTATGTGTTTGCATAATTTTTATCGTATATATATGAAATAATACCCATAGAGTGAAAATTCACAAAAACGTGGAAAAACCGCAAAATATTGCCTAATTCGATGATATTTTCTTTAAATCAAATAAAGGAAAAGGGGATGATAAACGTCAAAATATTGCTAAATTCGATGATTTTTCGTACGAAACAAAAGGCAAGAAAACTTGCTTAAAATGCAATATTATGCGAAATTCTGAGATTTGAAGGCCAAATCACATATCGTGATACTACATGAAATAGAATCTAAATATTGGTAAAAATGAATATATTTACGTAGTATCAAATTACATGAAAAACGTGAAAAAAGTCACTATTTAACCATATTTGAGGATTTTAACTTCATATCATAGAGCGAGGTTTCGTATTATTTAGATCCAAGAAAAGACATATGACAATGTTGTTTCCAATACAAATGATAAAAATCAATGTTTTTTCATTAGTATTAACTAAAATGTTCCTGATTTTCCGTTTATATTACCGATGGAAGATGTAAACAAAAATCGCTCTATTCCGGCTGAAACGTCGATATATGCAATAAAAACAGAACTTCTCCCCTTTTCAATATCTTACTCAGTATTTTAACGAGAAACAAATAGATGATTGAAAATAAAGTATTTAAGGTTATTATCTAATCAATTATGTGTTTGCGTCATTTTTATCGTATATATAATGAATTAATACCCATAGACTGAAAATTCACAAAAACGTAGAAAACGGCAAAATATTGCCTAATTCGATGATACTTTGTTTAAGTCACATAAAGGAAAATGGGATGATAAACGTCAAAATATTGCTAAATTCGATGATTTTTCGTACGAAACAAAATGCAAGAAAACTTGCTTAAAATGCAATATTATGCGAAATTCTGAGATTTGAAGGCCAAATCACATATCGTGATACTACATGAAATAGAATCGAAATATTGGTAAAAATGAATATATTTACGTAGTATCAAACTACATGAAAAACGTGAAAAAATTCACTATTTAACCATATATGAGGATTTTAACTTCAAATCATAGAGCGAGGTTTCGTATTATTTAGATCCAAGAAAAGACATATGACAATGTTGTTTCCAATACAAATTATAAAAATCAATGTGTTTTCATTAGAATTAACTAAAATGTTCCTGATTTTCCGTTTATATTACCGATGGAAGATGTACACGTAAAACCGCTCTAATCCGGCTGAAACGTGGATATATGCAATAAAAACCGAACTTCTCCCCTTATCATTATCTTACTCAGTATTTTAACGAGAAACAAATAGTTGATTGAAAATGAAGTATTTAAGGTTATTATCTAATCAATTATGTGTTTGCATAATTTTTATCGTATATATATGAATTAATACCCATAGACTGAAAATTCACAGAAACGTGGAAAACGGCAAAATATTGCCTAATTCGATGATATTTTGTTTAAGTCACATAAAGGAAAAGGGGATGATCAACATCAAAATATTGCTAAATTCGATGATTTTTCGTACGAAACAAAAGGCAAGAAAACATGCTTAAAATGCAATATTATGCGAAATTCTGAGATTTGAAGGCCAAATCACATATCGTGATACTACATGAAATAGTATCGAAATATTGGTAAAAATGAATATATTTACGTTATATCAAACTACATGAAAAACGTGAAAAAAGTCAATATTTAACCATATATGAGGATTTTAACTTCAAATCATAGAGCGAGGTTTCGTATTATTTAGATCCAAGAAAAGACATGACAGTGTTGTTACCAATACAAATGATAAAAATCAATGTGTTTTCATTAGTATTAACTAAAATGTTCCTGATTTTCTGTTTATATTACCGATGGAAGATGTACACGAAAATCGCTCTATTCCGGCTGAAACGTCGATATATGCAATAAAAACAGAACTTCTCCCCTTTTCAATATCTTACTCAGTATTTTAACGAGAAACAAATAGTTGATTGCAAATGAAGTATTTAAGGTTATTATCTAATCAATTATGTGTTTGCATAATTTTTATCGTATATATATGAATTAATACCCATAGACTGAAAATTCACAAAAACGTGGAAAACGGCAAAATATTGCCTAATTCGATGATATTTTGTTTGTCACATAAAGGAAAAGGGGATGATAAACGTCAAAATATTGCTAAATTCGATGATTTTTCGTACGAAACAAAATGCAAGAAAACTTGCTTAAAATGCAATATTATGCGAAATTCTGAGATTTGAAGGCCAAATGACATATCGTGATACTACATGAAATAGAATCAAAATATTGGTAAAACTTAATATATTTACGTAGTATCAAACTACATGAAAAACGTGAAAAAAGTCACTATTTAACCATATTTGAGGATTTTAACTTCAAATCATAGAGAGAGGTTTCGTATTATTTAGATCCAAGAAAAGACAATGTTGACAATGTTGTTTCCAATACAATTGATAAAAATGAATGTGTTTTCATTAGAATTAACTAAAATGTTCCTGATTTTCGTTTATGTTACCAAGGGAAGATGTACACGTAAAACCGCTCTAATCCGGCTGAAACGTCGATATATGCAATAAAAACCGAACTTCTCCCCTTTTCATTAGCTTACTCAGTATTTTAACGAGAAACAAATAGATGATTGAAAATGAAGTTTTTAAGGTTATTATCTAATCAATTATGTGTTTGCATAATTTTTATCGTTTATATATGAAATAATACCCATAGAGTGAAAATTCACAAAAACGTGGAAAAACCGCAAAATATTGCCTAATTCGATGATATTTTGTTTAAATCAAATAAAGGAAAAGGGGATGATAAACGTCAAAATATTGCTAAATTTGACGATTTTTCGTACGAAACAAAAGGCAAGAAAACTTGCTTAAAATGCAATATTATGCGCAATTCTGAGATTTGAAGGCCAAATCACATATCGTGATACTACATGAAATAGAATCGAAATATTGGTACAAATGAATATATTTACGTAGTATCAAACTACATGAAAAACGTGAAAAAAGTCAATATTTAACCATATTTGAGGATTTTAACTTCAAATCATAGAGCGAGGTTTCGTATTATTTAGATTCCAAGAAAAGACATATGACAGTGTTGTTTCCAATACAAATGATAAAAATCAATGTGTTTTCATTAGTATTAACTAAAATGTTCCTGATTTTCTGTTTATATTACCGATGGAAGATGTACACGAAAATCGCTCTATTCCGGCTGAAACGTCGATATATGAAATAAAAACAGAACTTCTCCCCTTTTCAATATCTTACTCAGTATTTTAACGAGAAACAAATAGTTGATTGAAAATGAAGTATTTAAGGTTATTATCTAATCAATTATGTGTTTGCATAATTTTTATCGTATATATATGAATTAATACCCATAGACTGAAAATTCACAAAAACGTGGAAAACGGCAAAATATTGCCTAATTCGATGATATTTTGTTTAAGTCACATAAAGGAAAAGGGGATGATAAACGTCAAAATATTGCTAAATTCGATGATTTTTCGTACGAAACAAAATGCAAGAAAATTTGCTTTAAATGCAATATTATGCGAAATTCTGAGATTTGAAGGCCAAATCACATATCGTGATACAACATGAAATAGAATCGAAATATTGGTAAAACTCAATATATTTACGTAGTATCAAACTACATGAAAAACGTGAAAAAAGTCACTATTTAACCATATTTGAGGATTTTAACTTCAAATCATAGAGCGAGGTTTCGTATTATTTAGATCCAAGAAAAGACATATGACAATGTTGTTTCCAATACAAATGATAAAAATCAATGTTTTTTCATTAGTATTAACTAAAATGTTCCTGATTTTCCGTTTATATTACCGATGGAAGATGTACACGAAAATCGCTCTATTCCGGCTGAAACGTCGATATATGCAATAAAAACAGAACTTCTCCCCTTTTCATTATCTTACTCAGTATTTTAACGAGAAACAAATAGATGATTGAAAATGAAGTATATAAGGTTATTATCTAATCAATTATGTGTTTGCATCATTTTTATCGTATATATGTGAATTAATACCCATAGACTGAAAATTCACAAAAACGTGGAAAACGGCAAAATATTGCCTAATTCGATGATATTTTGTTTAAGTCACATAAAGGAAAAGGGGATGATAAACGTCAAAATATTGCTAAATTCGATGATTTTTCGTACGAAACAAAAGGCAAGAAAACTTGCTTAAAATGCAATATTATGCAAATTTCTGAGATTTGAAGGCCAAATCACATATCGTGATACTACATGAAATAGAATCGAAATATTGGTAAAAATTGAATATATTTACGTAGTATCAAACTACATGAAAAACGTGAAAAAAGTCACTATTTAACCATATATGAGGATTTTAACTTCAAATCATAGAGCGAGGTTTCGTATTATTTAGATCCAAGAAAAGACATATGACAATATTGTTTCCAATACAAATTATAAAAATCAATGTGTTTTCATTAATATTAACTAAAATGTTCCTGATTTTCCGTTTATATTACCGAGGGAAGATGTACACGTAAAACCGCTCTAATCCGGCTGAAACGTCGATATATGCAATAAAAACAGAACTTCTTCCCGTTTCAATATCTTACTCAGTATTTTAACGAGAAACAAATAGATAATTGAAAATGAAGTATTTAAGGTTATTATCTAATCAATTATGTGTTTGCATCATTTTTATTGTATATATATGAATTAATACCCATAGACTGAAAATTCACAAAAACGTGGAAAACGGCAAAATATTGCCTAATTCGATGATATTTTGTTTAAGTCACATAAAGGAAAAGGGGATGATAAACGTCAAAATATTGCTAAATTCGATGATTTTTCGTACGAAACAAAATGCAAGAAAACTTGCTTAAAATGCAATATTATGCGAAATTCTGAGATTTGAAGGCCAAATCACATATCGTGATACGACATGAAATAGAATCGAAATATTGGTAAAAATCAATATATTTACGTTATATCAAACTACATGAAAAACGTGAAAAAAGTCAATATTTAACCATATATGAGGATTTTAACTTCAAATCATAGAGCGAGGTTTCGTATTATTTAGATCCAAGAAAAGACATGACAGTGTTGTTACCAATACAAATGATAAAAATCAATGTGTTTTCATTAGTATTAACTAAAATGTTCCTGATTTTCTGTTTATATTACCGATGGAAGATGTACACGAAAATCGCTCTATTCCGGCTGAAACGTCGATATATGAAATAAAAACAGAACTTCTCCCCTTTTCAATATCTTACTCAGTATTTTATCGAGAAACAAATAGTTGATTGAAAATGAAGTATTTAAGGTTATTCTACATGAAATAGTATCGAAATATTGGTAAAAATGAATATATTTACGTTATATCAAACTACATGAAAAACGTGAAAAAAAGTCAATATTTAACCATATAGGAGGATTTTAACTTCAAATCATAGAGCGAGGTTTCGCATTATTTAGATCCAAGAAAAGACATATGACAATGTTGTTTCCAATACAAATGATAAAAATCAATGTGTTTTCATTAGTATTAACTAAAATGTTCCTGATTTTCTGTTTATATTACCGATGGAAGATGTACACGAAAATCGCTCTATTCCGGCTGAAACGTCGATATATGAAATAAAAACAGAACTTCTCCCCTTTTCAATATCTTACTCAGTATTTTAACGAGAAACAAATAGTTGATTGAAAATGAAGTATTTAAGGTTATTATCTAATCAATTATGTGTTTGCATAATTTTTATCGTATATATATGAATTAATACCCATAGACTGAAAATTCACAAAAACGTGGAAAACGGCAAAATATTGCCTAATTCGATGATATTTTGTTTAAGTCACATAAAGGAAAAGGGGATGATAAACGTCAAAATATTGCTAAATTCGATGATTTTTCGTACGAAACAAAATGCAAGAAAATTTGCTTTAAATGCAATATTATGCGAAATTCTGAGATTTGAAGGCCAAATCACATATCGTGATACAACATGAAATAGAATCGAAATATTGGTAAAACTCAATATATTTACGTAGTATCAAACTACATGAAAAACGTGAAAAAAGTCACTATTTAACCATATTTGAGGATTTTAACTTCAAATCATAGAGCGAGGTTTCGTATTATTTAGATCCAAGAAAAGACATATGACAATGTTGTTTCCAATACAAATGATAAAAATCAATGTTTTTTCATTAGTATTAACTAAAATGTTCCTGATTTTCCGTTTATATTACCGATGGAAGATGTACACGAAAATCGCTCTATTCCGGCTGAAACGTCGATATATGCAATAAAAACAGAACTTCTCCCCTTTTCATTATCTTACTCAGTATTTTAACGAGAAACAAATAGATGATTGAAAATGAAGTATATAAGGTTATTATCTAATCAATTATGTGTTTGCATCATTTTTATCGTATATATGTGAATTAATACCCATAGACTGAAAATTCACAAAAACGTGGAAAACGGCAAAATATTGCCTAATTCGATGATATTTTGTTTAAGTCACATAAAGGAAAAGGGGATGATAAACGTCAAAATATTGCTAAATTCGATGATTTTTCGTACGAAACAAAAGGCAAGAAAACTTGCTTAAAATGCAATATTATGCAAATTTCTGAGATTTGAAGGCCAAATCACATATCGTGATACTACATGAAATAGAATCGAAATATTGGTAAAAATTGAATATATTTACGTAGTATCAAACTACATGAAAAACGTGAAAAAAGTCACTATTTAACCATATATGAGGATTTTAACTTCAAATCATAGAGCGAGGTTTCGTATTATTTAGATCCAAGAAAAGACATATGACAATATTGTTTCCAATACAAATTATAAAAATCAATGTGTTTTCATTAATATTAACTAAAATGTTCCTGATTTTCCGTTTATATTACCGAGGGAAGATGTACACGTAAAACCGCTCTAATCCGGCTGAAACGTCGATATATGCAATAAAAACAGAACTTCTTCCCGTTTCAATATCTTACTCAGTATTTTAACGAGAAACAAATAGATAATTGAAAATGAAGTATTTAAGGTTATTATCTAATCAATTATGTGTTTGCATCATTTTTATTGTATATATATGAATTAATACCCATAGACTGAAAATTCACAAAAACGTGGAAAACGGCAAAATATTGCCTAATTCGATGATATTTTGTTTAAGTCACATAAAGGAAAAGGGGATGATAAACGTCAAAATATTGCTAAATTCGATGATTTTTCGTACGAAACAAAATGCAAGAAAACTTGCTTAAAATGCAATATTATGCGAAATTCTGAGATTTGAAGGCCAAATCACATATCGTGATACGACATGAAATAGAATCGAAATATTGGTAAAAATCAATATATTTACGTTATATCAAACTACATGAAAAACGTGAAAAAAGTCAATATTTAACCATATATGAGGATTTTAACTTCAAATCATAGAGCGAGGTTTCGTATTATTTAGATCCAAGAAAAGACATGACAGTGTTGTTACCAATACAAATGATAAAAATCAATGTGTTTTCATTAGTATTAACTAAAATGTTCCTGATTTTCTGTTTATATTACCGATGGAAGATGTACACGAAAATCGCTCTATTCCGGCTGAAACGTCGATATATGAAATAAAAACAGAACTTCTCCCCTTTTCAATATCTTACTCAGTATTTTATCGAGAAACAAATAGTTGATTGAAAATGAAGTATTTAAGGTTATTCTACATGAAATAGTATCGAAATATTGGTAAAAATGAATATATTTACGTTATATCAAACTACATGAAAAACGTGAAAAAAAGTCAATATTTAACCATATAGGAGGATTTTAACTTCAAATCATAGAGCGAGGTTTCGCATTATTTAGATCCAAGAAAAGACATATGACAATGTTGTTTCCAATACAAATGATAAAAATCAATGGGTTTTCATTAGAATTAACTAAAATGTTCCTGATTTTCCGTTTATATTACCGAGGGAAGATGTACACGAAAATCGCTCTATTCCGGCTGAAACGTCGATATATGCAATAAAAACAGAACTTCTCCCCTTTTCATTATCTTACTCAGTATTTTAACGAGAAACAAATAGATGATTGAAAATGAAGTATTTAAGGTTATTATCTAATCAATTATGTGTTTGCGTCATTTTTATCGTATATATAATGAATTAATACCCATAGACTGAAAATTCTCAAAAAAGTAGAAAACAGCAAAATATTGCCTAATTCGAAGATATATTGTTTAAGTCACATAAAGGAAAATGGGATGATAATTTCAAAATATTGCTAAATTCGATGATTTTTCGTACGAAACAAAATGCAAGAAAACTTGCTTAAAATGCAATATTATGCAAAATTCTGAGATTTGAAGGCCAAATCACATATCGTGATACTACATGAAATAGTATCGAAATATTGGTAAAAATGAATATATTTACGTTATATCAAACTACATGAAAAACGTGAAAAAAGTCAATATTTAACAATATATGAGGATTTTAACTTCAAACCATAGAGCGAGGTTTCGCATTATTTAGATCCAAGAAAAGACATATGACAATGTTGTTTCCAATACAAATGATAAAAATCAATGTGTTTTCATTAGAATTAACTAAAATGTTCCTGATTTTCCGTTTATATTACCGATGGAAGATGTACACGAAAATCGCTCTATTCCGGCTGAAACGTCGATATATGCAATAAAAACAGAACTTCTCCCCTTTTCAATATCTTACTCAGTATTTTAACGAGAAACAAATAGATGATTGAAAATGAAGTATTTAAGGTTATTATCTAATCAATTATGTGTTTGCGTCATTTTTATCGTATATATAATGAATTAATACCCATAGACTGAAAATTCACAAAAACGTAGAAAACGGCAAAATATTGCCTAATTCGATGATATTTTGTTTAAGTCACATAAAGGAAAAGGGGATGATAAACGTCAAAATATTGCTAAATTCGATGATTTTTCGTACGAAACAAAAGGCAAGAAAACTTGCTTAAAATGCAATATTATGCGAAATTCTGAGATTTGAAGGCCAAATCACATATCGTGATACTACATGAAATAGTATCGAAATATAGGTAAAAATGAATATATTTACGTTATATCAAACTACATGAAAAACGTGAAAAAAGTCAATATTTAACCATATAGGAGGATTTTAACTTCAAATCATAGAGCGAGGTTTCGCATTATTTAGATCCAAGAAAAGACATATGACAATGTTGTTTCCAATACAAATGATAAAAATCAATGTGTTTTCATTAGAATTAACTAAAATGTTCCTGATTTTCCGTTTATATTACCGATGGAAGATGTACACGAAAATCGCTCTATTCCGGCTGAAACGTCGATATATGCAATAAAAACAGAACTTCTCCCCTTTTCATTATCTTACTCAGTATTTTAACGAGAAACAAATAGATGATTGAAAATGAAGTATTTAAGGTTATTATCTAATCAATTATGTGTTTGCATAATTTTTATCGTATATATATGAAATAATACCCATAGAGTGAAAATTCACAAAAACGTGGAAAAACCGCAAAATATTGCCTAATTCGATATTTTCTTTAAATCAAATAAAGGAAAAGGGGATGATAAACGTCAAAATATTGCTAAATTCGATGATTTTTCGTACGAAACAAAAGGCAAGAAAACTTGCTTAAAATGCAATATTATGCGAAATTCTGAGATTTGAAGGCCAAATCACATATCGTGATACTACATGAAATAGGATCTAAATATTGGTAAAAATGAATATATTTACGTAGTATCAAACTACATGAAAAACGTGAAAAAAGTCACTATTTAACCATATTTGAGGATTTTAACTTCAAATCATAGAGCGAGGTTTCGTATTATTTAGATCCAAGAAAAGACATATGACAATGTTGTTTCCAATACAAATGATAAAAATCAATGTTTTTTTCATTAGTATTAACTAAAATGTTCCTGATTTTCCGTTTATATTACCGATGGAAGATGTACACGAAAATCGCTCTATTCCGGCTGAAACGTCGATATATGCAATAAAAACAGAACTTCTCCCCTTTTCAATATCTTACTCAGTATTTTAACGAGAAACAAATAGTTGATTGAAAATGAAGTATTTAAGGTTATTATCTAATCAATTATGTGTTTGCATAATTTTTATCGTATATATTAATACCCATAGACTGAAAATTCACAGAAACGTGGAAAACGGCAAAATATTGCCTAATTCGATGATATTTTGTTTAAGTCACATAAAGGAAAAGGGGATGATAAACGTCAAAATATTGCTAAATTCGATGATTTTTCGTACGAAACAAAAGGCAAGAAAACTTGCTTAAAATGCAATATTATGCGAAATTCTGAGATTTGAAGGCCAAATCACATATCGTGATACTACATGAAATAGTATCGAAATATTGGTAAAAATGAATATATTTACGTAATATCAAACTACATGAAAAACGTGAAAAAAGTCAATATTTAACCATATTTGAGGATTTTAACTTCAAATCATAGAGCGAGGTTTCGTATTATTTAGATCCAAGAATAGACATATGACAATGTTGTTTCCAATACAAATTATAAAAATCAATGTGTTTTCATTAGAATTAACTAAAATGTTCTTGATTTTCCGTTTATATTACCGAGGGAAGATGTACACGTAAAACCGCTCTAATCCGGCTGAAACGTCGATATATGCAATAAAAACCGAACTTCTGCCCTTTTCATTAGCTTACTCAGTATTTTAACGAGAAACAAATAGATGATTGAAAATGAAGTATTTAAGGTTATTATCTAATCAATTATGTGTTTGCATAATTTTTATCGTATATATATGAAATAATACCCATAGAGTGAAAATTCACAAAAACGTGGAAAAACCGCAAAATATTGCCTAATTCGATGATATTTTCTTTAAATCAAATAAAGGAAAAGGGGATGATAAACGTCAAAATATTGCTAAATTCGATGATTTTTCGTACGAAACAAAAGGCAAGAAAACTTGCTTAAAATGCAATATTATGCGAAATTCTGAGATTAGAAGGCCAAATCACATATCGTGATACTACATGAAATAGTATCGAAATATTGGTAAAAATGAATATATTTACGTTATATCAAACTACATGAAAAACGTGAAAAAAGTCAATATTAAACCATATATGAGGATTTTAACTTCAAATCATAGAGCGAGGTTTCGCATTATTTAGATCCAAGAAAAGACATATGACAATGTTGTTTCCAATACAAATGATAAAAATCAGTGTGTTTTCATTAGAATTAACTAAAATGTTCCTGATTTTCCGTTTATATTACCGATAGAAGATGTACACGAAAATCGCTCTATTCCGGCTGAAACGTCGATATATGCAATGAAAACCGAACTTCTCCCCTTTTCCATATCTTACTCAGTATTTTACGAGAAACAAATAGATGATTGAAAATGAAGTATTTAAGGTTATTATCTAATCAATTATGTGTTTGCATAATTTTTATCGTATATATATGAAATAATACCCATAGAGTGAAAATTCACAAAAACGTGGAAAAACCGCAAAATATTGCCTAATTCGATGATATTTTCTTTAAATCAAATAAAGGAAAAGGGGATGATAAACGTCAAAATATTGCTAAATTCGATGATTTTTCGTACGAAACAAAAGGCAAGAAAACTTGCTTAGAATGCAATATTATGCGAAATTCTGAGATTTGAAGGCCAAATCACATATCGTGATACTACATGAAATAGAATCTAAATATTGGTAAAAATGAATATATTTACGTAGTATCAAATTACATGAATAACGTGAAAAAAGTCACTATTTAACCATATTTGAGGATTTTAACTTCATATCATAGAGCGAGGTTTCATATTATTTAGATCCAAGAAAAGACATGACAATGTTGTTTCCAATACAAATGATAAAAATCAATGTTTTTTCATTAGTATTAACTAAAATGTTCCTGATTTTCCGTTTATATTACCGATGGAAGATGTAAACAAAAATCGCTCTATTCCGGCTGAAACGTCGATATATGCAATAAAAACAGAACTTCTCCCCTTTTCAATATCTTACTCAGTATTTTAACGAGAAACAAATAGATGATTGAAAATAAAGTATTTAAGGTTATTATCTAATCAATTATGTGTTTGCGTCATTTTTATCGTATATATAATGAATTAATACCCATAGACTGAAAATTCACAAAAACGTAGAAAACGGCAAAATATTGCCTAATTCGATGATACTTTGTTTAAGTCACATAAAGGAAAATGGGATGATAAACGTCAAAATATTGCTAAATTCGATGATTTTTCGTACGAAACAAAATGCAAGAAAACTTGCTTAAAATGCAATATTATGCGAAATTCTGAGATTTGAAGGCCAAATCACATATCGTGATACTACATGAAATAGAATCGAAATATTGGTAAAAATGAATATATTTACGTAGTATCAAACTACATGAAAAACGTGAAAAAAGTCACTATTTAAATATATATGAGGATTTTAACTTCAAATCATAGAGCGAGGTTTCGTATTATTTAGATCCAAGAAAAGACATATGACAATGTTGTTTCCAATACAAATTATAAAAATCAATGTGTTTTCATTAGAATTAACTAAAATGTTCCTGATTTTCCGTTTATATTACCGAGGGAAGATGTACACGTAAAACCGCTCTAATCCGGCTGAAACGTCGATATATGCAATAAAAACCGAACTTCTCCCCTTTTCATTATCTTACTCAGTATTTTAACGAGAAACAAATATTTGATTGAAAATGAAGTATTTAAGGTTATTATCTAATCAATTATGTGTTTGCATAATTTTTATCGTATATATATGAATTAATACCCATAGACTGAAAATTCACAGAAACGTGGAAAACGGCAAAATATTGCCTAATTCGATGATATTTTGTTTAAGTCACATAAAGGAAAAGGGGATGATAAACATCAAAATATTGCTAAATTCGATGATTTTTCGTACGAAACAAAAGGCAAGAAAACATGCTTAAAATGCAATATTATGCGAAATTCTGAGATTTGAAGGCCAAATCACATATCGTGATACTACATGAAATAGTATCGAAATATTGGTAAAAATGAATATATTTACGTTATATCAAACTACATGAAAAACGTGAAAAAAGTCAATATTTAACCATATATGAGGATTTTAACTTCAAATCATAGAGCGAGGTTTCGTATTATTTAGATCCAAGAAAAGACATGACAGTGTTGTTACCAATACAAATGATAAAAATCAATGTGTTTTCATTAGTATTAACTAAAATGTTCCTGATTTTCAGTTTATATTACCGATGGAAGATGTACACGAAAATCGCTCTATTCCGGCTGAAACGTCGATATATGCAATAAAAACAGAACTTCTCCCCTTTTCAATATCTTACTCAGTATTTTAACGAGAAACAAATAGTTGATTGCAAATGAAGTATTTAAGGTTATTATCTAATCAATTATGTGTTTGCATAATTTTTATCGTATATATATGAATTAATACCCATAGACTGAAAATTCACAAAAACGTGGAAAACGGCAAAATATTGCCTAATTCGATGATATTTTGTTTAAGTCACATAAAGGAAAAGGGGATGATAAACGTCAAAATATTGCTAAATTCGATGATTTTTCGTACGAAACAAAAGGCAAGAAAACTTGCTTAAAATGCAATATTATGCGAAATTCTGAGATTTGAAGGCCAAATCACATATCGTGATACTACATGAAATAGTTTCGAAATATTGGTAAAAATGAATATATTTACGTTATATCAAACTACATGAAAAACGTGAAAAAGTCACTATTTAACCATATTTGAGGATTTTAACTTCAAATCATAGAGCGAGGTTTCGTATTATTTAGATCCAAGAAAAGACATATGACAATGTTGTTTCCAATACAAATGATAAAAATCAATGTTTTTTCATTAGTATTAACTAAAATGTTCCTGATTTTCCGTTTATATTACCGATGGAAGATGTACACGAAAATCGCTCTATTCCGGCTGAAACGTCGATATATGCAATAAAAACAGAACTTCTCCCCTTTTCATTATCTTACTCAGTATTTTAACGAGAAACAAATAGATGATTGAAAATGAAGTATATAAGGTTATTATCTAATCAATTATGTGTTTGCATCATTTTTATCGTATATATGTGAATTAATACCCATAGACTGAAAATTCACAAAAACGTGGAAAACGGCAAAATATTGCCTAATTCGATGATATTTTGTTTAAGTCACATAAAGGAAAAGGGGATGATAAACGTCAAAATATTGCTAAATTCGATGATTTTTCGTACGAAACAAAAGGCAAGAAAACTTGCTTAAAATGCAATATTATGCAAATTTCTGAGATTTGAAGGCCAAATCACATATCGTGATACTACATGAAATAGAATCGAAATATTGGTAAAAATTGAATATATTTACGTAGTATCAAACTACATGAAAAACGTGAAAAAAGTCACTATTTAACCATATATGAGGATTTTAACTTCAAATCATAGAGCGAGGTTTCGTATTATTTAGATCCAAGAAAAGACATATGACAATATTGTTTCCAATACAAATTATAAAAATCAATGTGTTTTCATTAATATTAACTAAAATGTTCCTGATTTTCCGTTTATATTACCGAGGGAAGATGTACACGTAAAACCGCTCTAATCCGGCTGAAACGTCGATATATGCAATAAAAACAGAACTTCTTCCCGTTTCAATATCTTACTCAGTATTTTAACGAGAAACAAATAGATAATTGAAAATGAAGTATTTAAGGTTATTATCTAATCAATTATGTGTTTGCATCATTTTTATTGTATATATATGAATTAATACCCATAGACTGAAAATTCACAAAAACGTGGAAAACGGCAAAATATTGCCTAATTCGATGATATTTTGTTTAAGTCACATAAAGGAAAAGGGGATGATAAACGTCAAAATATTGCTAAATTCGATGATTTTTCGTACGAAACAAAATGCAAGAAAACTTGCTTAAAATGCAATATTATGCGAAATTCTGAGATTTGAAGGCCAAATCACATATCGTGATACTACATGAAATAGAATCGAAATATTGGTAAAAATCAATATATTTACGTTATATCAAACTACATGAAAAACGTGAAAAAAGTCAATATTTAACCATATATGAGGATTTTAACTTCAAATCATAGAGCGAGGTTTCGTATTATTTAGATCCAAGAAAAGACATGACAGTGTTGTTACCAATACAAATGATAAAAATCAATGTGTTTTCATTAGTATTAACTAAAATGTTCCTGATTTTCTGTTTATATTACCGATGGAAGATGTACACGAAAATCGCTCTATTCCGGCTGAAACGTCGATATATGAAATAAAAACAGAACTTCTCCCCTTTTCAATATCTTACTCAGTATTTTATCGAGAAACAAATAGTTGATTGAAAATGAAGTATTTAAGGTTATTCTACATGAAATAGTATCGAAATATTGGTAAAAATGAATATATTTACGTTATATCAAACTACATGAAAAACGTGAAAAAAAGTCAATATTTAACCATATAGGAGGATTTTAACTTCAAATCATAGAGCGAGGTTTCGCATTATTTAGATCCAAGAAAAGACATATGACAATGTTGTTTCCAATACAAATGATAAAAATCAATGGGTTTTCATTAGAATTAACTAAAATGTTCCTGATTTTCCGTTTATATTACCGAGGGAAGATGTACACGAAAATCGCTCTATTCCGGCTGAAACGTCGATATATGCAATAAAAACAGAACTTCTCCCCTTTTCATTATCTTACTCAGTATTTTAACGAGAAACAAATAGATGATTGAAAATGAAGTATTTAAGGTTATTATCTAATCAATTATGTGTTTGCGTCATTTTTATCGTATATATAATGAATTAATACCCATAGACTGAAAATTCTCAAAAAAGTAGAAAACAGCAAAATATTGCCTAATTCGAAGATATATTGTTTAAGTCACATAAAGGAAAATGGGATGATAATTTCAAAATATTGCTAAATTCGATGATTTTTCGTACGAAACAAAATGCAAGAAAACTTGCTTAAAATGCAATATTATGCAAAATTCTGAGATTTGAAGGCCAAATCACATATCGTGATACTACATGAAATAGTATCGAAATATTGGTAAAAATGAATATATTTACGTTATATCAAACTACATGAAAAACGTGAAAAAAGTCAATATTTAACCATATATGAGGATTTTAACTTCAAACCATAGAGCGAGGTTTCGCATTATTTAGATCCAAGAAAAGACATATGACAATGTTGTTTCCAATACAAATGATAAAAATCAATGTGTTTTCATTAGAATTAACTAAAATGTTCCTGATTTTCCGTTTATATTACCGATGGAAGATGTACACGAAAATCGCTCTATTCCGGCTGAAACGTCGATATATGCAATAAAAACAGAACTTCTCCCCTTTTCAATATCTTACTCAGTATTTTAACGAGAAACAAATAGATGATTGAAAATGAAGTATTTAAGGTTATTATCTAATCAATTATGTGTTTGCGTCATTTTTATCGTATATATAATGAATTAATACCCATAGACTGAAAATTCACAAAAACGTAGAAAACGGCAAAATATTGCCTAATTCGATGATATTTTGTTTAAGTCACATAAAGGAAAAGGGGATGATAAACGTCAAAATATTGCTAAATTCGATGATTTTTCGTACGAAACAAAAGGCAAGAAAACTTGCTTAAAATGCAATATTATGCGAAATTCTGAGATTTGAAGGCCAAATCACATATCGTGATACTACATGAAATAGTATCGAAATATAGGTAAAATGAATATATTTACGTTATATCAAACTACATGAAAAACGTGAAAAAAGTCAATATTTAACCATATAGGAGGATTTTAACTTCAAATCATAGAGCGAGGTTTCGCATTATTTAGATCCAAGAAAAGACATATGACAATGTTGTTTCCAATACAAATGATAAAAATCAATGTGTTTTCATTAGAATTAACTAAAATGTTCCTGATTTTCCGTTTATATTACCGATGGAAGATGTACACGAAAATCGCTCTATTCCGGCTGAAACGTCGATATATGCAATAAAAACAGAACTTCTCCCCTTTTCATTATCTTACTCAGTATTTTAACGAGAAACAAATAGATGATTGAAAATGAAGTATTTAAGGTTATTATCTAATCAATTATGTGTTTGCATAATTTTTATCGTATATATATGAAATAATACCCATAGAGTGAAAATTCACAAAAACGTGGAAAAACCGCAAAATATTGCCTAATTCGATATTTTCTTTAAATCAAATAAAGGAAAAGGGGATGATAAACGTCAAAATATTGCTAAATTCGATGATTTTTCGTACGAAACAAAAGGCAAGAAAACTTGCTTAAAATGCAATATTATGCGAAATTCTGAGATTTGAAGGCCAAATCACATATCGTGATACTACATGAAATAGGATCTAAATATTGGTAAAAATGAATATATTTACGTAGTATCAAACTACATGAAAAACGTGAAAAAAGTCACTATTTAACCATATTTGAGGATTTTAACTTCAAATCATAGAGCGAGGTTTCGTATTATTTAGATCCAAGAAAAGACATATGACAATGTTGTTTCCAATACAAATGATAAAAATCAATGTTTTTTCATTAGTATTAACTAAAATGTTCCTGATTTTCCGTTTATATTACCGATGGAAGATGTACACGAAAATCGCTCTATTCCGGCTGAAACGTCGATATATGCAATAAAAACAGAACTTCTCCCCTTTTCAATATCTTACTCAGTATTTTAACGAGAAAAAAATAGTTGATTGAAAATGAAGTATTTAAGGTTATTATCTAATCAATTATGTGTTTGCATAATTTTTATCGTATATATTAATACCCATAGACTGAAAATTCACAGAAACGTGGAAAACGGCAAAATATTGCCTAATTCGATGATATTTTGTTTAAGTCACATAAAGGAAAAGGGGATGATAAACGTCAAAATATTGCTAAATTCGATGATTTTTCGTACGAAACAAAAGGCAAGAAAACTTGCTTAAAATGCAATATTATGCGAAATTCTGAGATTTGAAGGCCAAATCACATATCGTGATACTACATGAAATAGTATCGAAATATTGGTAAAAATGAATATATTTACGTAATATCAAACTACATGAAAAACGTGAAAAAAGTCAATATTTAACCATATTTGAGGATTTTAACTTCAAATCATAGAGCGAGGTTTCGTATTATTTAGATCCAAGAATAGACATATGACAATGTTGTTTCCAATACAAATTATAAAAATCAATGTGTTTTCATTAGAATTAACTAAAATGTTCTTGATTTTCCGTTTATATTACCGAGGGAAGATGTACACGTAAAACCGCTCTAATCCGGCTGAAACGTCGATATATGCAATAAAAACCGAACTTCTGCCCTTTTCATTAGCTTACTCAGTATTTTAACGAGAAACAAATAGATGATTGAAAATGAAGTATTTAAGGTTATTATCTAATCAATTATGTGTTTGCATAATTTTTATCGTATATATATGAAATAATACCCATAGAGTGAAAATTCACAAAAACGTGGAAAAACCGCAAAATATTGCCTAATTCGATGATATTTTCTTTAAATCAAATAAAGGAAAAGGGGATGATAAACGTCAAAATATTGCTAAATTCGATGATTTTTCGTACGAAACAAAAGGCAAGAAAACTTGCTTAAAATGCAATATTATGCGAAATTCTGAGATTAGAAGGCCAAATCACATATCGTGATACTACATGAAATAGTATCGAAATATTGGTAAAAATGAATATATTTACGTTATATCAAACTACATGAAAAACGTGAAAAAAGTCAATATTAAACCATATATGAGGATTTTAACTTCAAATCATAGAGCGAGGTTTCGCATTATTTAGATCCAAGAAAAGACATATGACAATGTTGTTTCCAATACAAATGATAAAAATCAGTGTGTTTTCATTAGAATTAACTAAAATGTTCCTGATTTTCCGTTTATATTACCGATAGAAGATGTACACGAAAATCGCTCTATTCCGGCTGAAACGTCGATATATGCAATGAAAACCGAACTTCTCCCCTTTTCCATATCTTACTCAGTATTTTACGAGAAACAAATAGATGATTGAAAATGAAGTATTTAAGGTTATTATCTAATCAATTATGTGTTTGCATAATTTTTATCGTATATATATGAAATAATACCCATAGAGTGAAAATTCACAAAAACGTGGAAAAACCGCAAAATATTGCCTAATTCGATGATATTTTCTTTAAATCAAATAAAGGAAAAGGGGATGATAAACGTCAAAATATTGCTAAATTCGATGATTTTTCGTACGAAACAAAAGGCAAGAAAACTTGCTTAGAATGCAATATTATGCGAAATTCTGAGATTTGAAGGCCAAATCACATATCGTGATACTACATGAAATAGAATCTAAATATTGGTAAAAATGAATATATTTACGTAGTATCAAATTACATGAATAACGTGAAAAAAGTCACTATTTAACCATATTTGAGGATTTTAACTTCATATCATAGAGCGAGGTTTCGTATTATTTAGATCCAAGAAAAGACATGACAATGTTGTTTCCAATACAAATGATAAAAATCAATGTTTTTTCATTAGTATTAACTAAAATGTTCCTGATTTTCCGTTTATATTACCGATGGAAGATGTAAACAAAAATCGCTCTATTCCGGCTGAAACGTCGATATATGCAATAAAAACAGAACTTCTCCCCTTTTCAATATCTTACTCAGTATTTTAACGAGAAACAAATAGATGATTGAAAATAAAGTATTTAAGGTTATTATCTAATCAATTATGTGTTTGCGTCATTTTTATCGTATATATAATGAATTAATACCCATAGACTGAAAATTCACAAAAACGTAGAAAACGGCAAAATATTGCCTAATTCGATGATACTTTGTTTAAGTCACATAAAGGAAAATGGGATGATAAACGTCAAAATATTGCTAAATTCGATGATTTTTCGTACGAAACAAAATGCAAGAAAACTTGCTTAAAATGCAATATTATGCGAAATTCTGAGATTTGAAGGCCAAATCACATATCGTGATACTACATGAAATAGAATCGAAATATTGGTAAAAATGAATATATTTACGTAGTATCAAACTACATGAAAAACGTGAAAAAAGTCACTATTTAAATATATATGAGGATTTTAACTTCAAATCATAGAGCGAGGTTTCGTATTATTTAGATCCAAGAAAAGACATATGACAATGTTGTTTCCAATACAAATTATAAAAATCAATGTGTTTTCATTAGAATTAACTAAAATGTTCCTGATTTTCCGTTTATATTACCGAGGGAAGATGTACACGTAAAACCGCTCTAATCCGGCTGAAACGTCGATATATGCAATAAAAACCGAACTTCTCCCCTTTTCATTATCTTACTCAGTATTTTAACGAGAAACAAATATTTGATTGAAAATGAAGTATTTAAGGTTATTATCTAATCAATTATGTGTTTGCATAATTTTTATCGTATATATATGAATTAATACCCATAGACTGAAAATTCACAGAAACGTGGAAAACGGCAAAATATTGCCTAATTCGATGATATTTTGTTTAAGTCACATAAAGGAAAAGGGGATGATAAACATCAAAATATTGCTAAATTCGATGATTTTTCGTACGAAACAAAAGGCAAGAAAACATGCTTAAAATGCAATATTATGCGAAATTCTGAGATTTGAAGGCCAAATCACATATCGTGATACTACATGAAATAGTATCGAAATATTGGTAAAAATGAATATATTTACGTTATATCAAACTACATGAAAAACGTGAAAAAAGTCAATATTTAACCATATATGAGGATTTTAACTTCAAATCATAGAGCGAGGTTTCGTATTATTTAGATCCAAGAAAAGACATGACAGTGTTGTTACCAATACAAATGATAAAAATCAATGTGTTTTCATTAGTATTAACTAAAATGTTCCTGATTTTCAGTTTATATTACCGATGGAAGATGTACACGAAAATCGCTCTATTCCGGCTGAAACGTCGATATATGCAATAAAAACAGAACTTCTCCCCTTTTCAATATCTTACTCAGTATTTTAACGAGAAACAAATAGTTGATTGCAAATGAAGTATTTAAGTTTATTATCTAATCAATTATGTGTTTCCATAATTTTTATCGTATATATATGAATTAATACCCATAGACTGAAAATTCACAAAAACGTGGAAAACGGCAAAATATTGCCTAATTCGATGATATTTTGTTTAAGTCACATAAAGGAAAAGGGGATGATAAACGTCAAAATATTGCTAAATTCGATGATTTTTCGTACGAAACAAAATGCAAGAAAACTTGCTTAAAATGCAATATTATGCGAAATTCTGAGATTTGAAGGCCAAATCACATATCGTGATACTACATGAAATAGAATCAAAATATTGGTAAAACTTAATATATTTACGTAGTATCAAACTACATGAAAAACGTGAAAAAAGTCACTATTTAACCATATTTGAGGATTTTAACTTCAAATCATAGAGAGAGGTTTCGTATTATTTAGATCCAAGAAAAGACATATGACGTTGTTTCCAATACAAATGATAAAAATCAATGTGTTTTCATTAGAATTAACTAAAATGTTCCTGATTTTCCGTTTATATTACCGATGGAAGATGTACACGAAAATCGCTCTATTCCGGCAGAAACGTCGATATATGCAATAAAAACCGAACTTCTCCCCTTTTCAATATCTTACTCAGTATTTTACGAGAAACAAATAGATGATTGAAAATGAAGTATTTAAGGTTATTATCTAATCAATTATGTGTTTGCATAATTTTTATCGTATATATATGAAATAATACCCATAGAGTGAAAATTCACAAAAACGTGGAAAAACCGCAAAATATTGCCTAATTCGATGATATTTTCTTTAAATCAAATAAAGGAAAAGGGGATGATAAACGTCAAAATATTGCTAAATTCGATGATTTTTCGTACGAAACAAAAGGCAAGAAAACTTGCTTAAAATGCAATATTATGCGAAATTCTGAGATTTGAAGGCCAAATCACATATCGTGATACTACATGAAATAGAATCTAAATATTGGTAAAAATGAATATATTTACGTAGTATCAAATTACATGAAAAACGTGAAAAAAGTCACTATTTAACCATATTTGAGGATTTTAACTTCATATCATAGAGCGAGGTTTCGTATTATTTAGATCCAAGAAAAGACATATGACAATGTTGTTTCCAATACAAATGATAAAAATCAATGTTTTTTCATTAGTATTAACTAAAATGTTCCTGATTTTCCGTTTATATTACCGATGGAAGATGTAAACAAAAATCGCTCTATTCCGGCTGAAACGTCGATATATGCAATAAAAACAGAACTTCTCCCCTTTTCAATATCTTACTCAGTATTTTAACGAGAAACAAATAGATGATTGAAAATAAAGTATTTAAGGTTATTATCTAATCAATTATGTGTTTGCGTCATTTTTATCGTATATATAATGAATTAATACCCATAGACTGAAAATTCACAAAAACGTAGAAAACGGCAAAATATTGCCTAATTCGATGATACTTTGTTTAAGTCACATAAAGGAAAATGGGATGATAAACGTCAAAATATTGCTAAATTCGATGATTTTTCGTACGAAACAAAATGCAAGAAAACTTGCTTAAAATGCAATATTATGCGAAATTCTGAGATTTGAAGGCCAAATCACATATCGTGATACTACATGAAATAGAATCGAAATATTGGTAAAAATTGAATATATTTACGTAGTATCAAACTACATGAAAAACGTGAAAAAATTCACTATTTAACCATATATGAGGATTTTAACTTCAAATCATAGAGCGAGGTTTCGTATTATTTAGATCCAAGAAAAGACATATGACAATGTTGTTTCCAATACAAATTATAAAAATCAATGTGTTTTCATTAGAATTAACTAAAATGTTCCTGATTTTCCGTTTATATTACCGATGGAAGATGTACACGTAAAACCGCTCTAATCCGGCTGAAACGTGGATATATGCAATAAAAACCGAACTTCTCCCCTTATCATTATCTTACTCAGTATTTTAACGAGAAACAAATAGTTGATTGAAAATGAAGTATTTAAGGTTATTATCTAATCAATTATGTGTTTGCATAATTTTTATCGTATATATATGAATTAATACCCATAGACTGAAAATTCACAGAAACGTGGAAAACGGCAAAATATTGCCTAATTCGATGATATTTTGTTTAAGTCACATAAAGGAAAAGGGGATGATCAACAGTCAAAATATTGCTAAATTCGATGATTTTTCGTACGAAACAAAATGCAAGAAAACATGCTTAAAATGCAATATTATGCGAAATTCTGAGATTTGAAGGCCAAATCACATATCGTGATACTACATGAAATAGTAATCGAAATATTGGTAAAAATGAATATATTTACGTTATATCAAACTACATGAAAAACGTGAAAAAAGTCAATATTTAACCATATATGAGGATTTTAACTTCAAATCATAGAGCGAGGTTTCGTATTATTTAGATCCAAGAAAAGACATGACAGTGTTGTTACCAATACAAATGATAAAAATCAATGTGTTTTCATTAGTATTAACTAAAATGTTCCTGATTTTCTGTTTATATTACCGATGGAAGATGTACACGAAAATCGCTCTATTCCGGCTGAAACGTCGATATATGCAATAAAAACAGAACTTCTCCCCTTTTCAATATCTTACTCAGTATTTTAACGAGAAACAAATAGTTGATTGCAAATGAAGTATTTAAGGTTATTATCTAATCAATTATGTGTTTGCATAATTTTTATCGTATATATATGAATTAATACCCATAGACTGAAAATTCACAAAAACGTGGAAAACGGCAAAATATTGCCTAATTCGATGATATTTTGTTTGTCACATAAAGGAAAAGGGGATGATAAACGTCAAAATATTGCTAAATTCGATGATTTTTCGTACGAAACAAAATGCAAGAAAACTTGCTTAAAATGCAATATTATGCGAAATTCTGAGATTTGAAGGCCAAATGACATATCGTGATACTACATGAAATAGAATCAAAATATTGGTAAAACTTAATATATTTACGTAGTATCAAACTACATGAAAAACGTGAAAAAAGTCAATATTAAACCATATAGGAGGATTTTAACTTCAAATCATAGAGCGAGGTTTCGCATTATTTAGATCCAAGAAAAGACATATGACAATGTTGTTTCCAATACAAATGATAAAAATCAATGTGTTTTCATTAGAATTAACTAAAATGTTCCTGATTTTCCGTTTATATTACCGATGGAAGATGTACACGAAAATCGCTCTATTCCGGCTGAAACGTCGATATATGCAATAAAAACAGAACTTCTCCCCTTTTCAATTATCTTACTCAGTATTTTAACGAGAAACAAATAGATGATTGAAAATGAAGTATTTAAGGTTATTATCTAATCAATTATGTGTTTGCGTCATTTTTATCGTATATATAATGAAATTAATACCCATAGACTGAAAATTCACAAAAACGTAGAAAACAGCAAAATATTGCCTAATTCGAATGATATATTGTTTAAGTCACATAAAGGAAAATGGGATGATAACTTCAAAATATTGCTAAATTCGATGATTTTTCGTACGAAACAAAATGCAAGAAAACTTGCTTAAAATGCAATATTATGCGAAAATTCTGAGATTTGAAGGCCAAATCACATATCGTGATACTACATGAAATAGTAATCGAAATATTGGTAAAAATGAATATATTTACGTTAGTATCAAACTACATGAAAAACGTGAAAAAAGTCACTATTTAACCATATATGAGGATTTTAACTTCAAATCATAGAGCGAGGTTTCGCTATTATTTAGATCCAAGAAAAGACATATGACAATGTTGTTTCCAATACAAATGATAAAAATCAATGTGTTTTCATTAGAATTAACTAAAATGTTCCTGATTTTCCGTTTATATTACCGATGGAAGATGTACACGAAAATCGCTCTATTCCGGCTGAAACGTCGATATATGCAATAAAAACAGAACTTCTCCCCTTTTCAATATCTTACTCAGTATTTTAACGAGAAACAAATAGATTGATTGAAAATGAAGTATTTAAGGTTATTATCTAATCAATTATGTGTTTGCGTCATTTTTATCGTATATATAATGAATTAATACCCATAGACTGAAAATTCACAAAAACGTAGAAAACGGCAAAATATTGCCTAATTCGATGATATTTTGTTTAAGTCACATAAAGGAAAAGGGGATGATAAACGTCAAAATATTGCTAAATTCGATGATTTTTCGTACGAAACAAAAGGCAAGAAAACTTGCTTAAAATGCAATATTATGCGAAATTCTGAGATTTGAAGGCCAAATCACATATCGTGATACTACATGAAATAGTATCGAAATATAGGTAAAATGAATATATTTACGTTATATCAAACTACATGAAAAACGTGAAAAAAGTCAATATTTAACCATATAGGAGGATTTTAACTTCAAATCATAGAGCGAGGTTTCGCATTATTTAGATCCAAGAAAAGACATATGACAATGTTGTTTCCAATACAAATGATAAAAATCAATGTGTTTTCATTAGAATTAACTAAAATGTTCCTGATTTTCCGTTTATATTACCGATGGAAGATGTACACGAAAATCGCTCTATTCCGGCTGAAACGTCGATATATGCAATAAAAACAGAACTTCTCCCCTTTTCATTATCTTACTCAGTATTTTAACGAGAAACAAATAGATGATTGAAAATGAAGTATTTAAGGTTATTATCTAATCAATTATGTGTTTGCATAATTTTTATCGTATATATATGAAATAATACCCATAGAGTGAAAATTCACAAAAACGTGGAAAAACCGCAAAATATTGCCTAATTCGATATTTTCTTTAAATCAAATAAAGGAAAAGGGGATGATAAACGTCAAAATATTGCTAAATTCGATGATTTTTCGTACGAAACAAAAGGCAAGAAAACTTGCTTAAAATGCAATATTATGCGAAATTCTGAGATTTGAAGGCCAAATCACATATCGTGATACTACATGAAATAGGATCTAAATATTGGTAAAAATGAATATATTTACGTAGTATCAAACTACATGAAAAACGTGAAAAAAGTCACTATTTAACCATATTTGAGGATTTTAACTTCAAATCATAGAGAGAGGTTTCGTATTATTTAGATCCAAGAAAAGACATATTGACAATGTTGTTTCCAATACAAATGATAAAAATCAATGTTTTTTCATTAGTATTAACTAAAATGTTCCTGATTTTCCGTTTATATTACCGATGGAAGATGTACACGAAAATCGCTCTATTCCGGCTGAAACGTCGATATATGCAATAAAAACAGAACTTCTCCCCTTTTCAATATCTTACTCAGTATTTTAACGAGAAAAAAATAGATTGATTGAAAATGAAGTATTTAAGGTTATTATCTAATCAATTATGTGTTTGCATAATTTTTATCGTATATATTAATACCCATAGACTGAAAATTCACAGAAACGTGGAAAACCGGCAAAATATTGCCTAATTCGATGATATTTTGTTTAAGTCACATAAAGGAAAAGGGGATGATAAACGTCAAAATATTGCTAAATTCGATGATTTTTCGTACGAAACAAAAGGCAAGAAAACTTGCTTAAAATGCAATATTATGCGAAATTCTGAGATTTGAAGGCCAAATCACATATCGTGATACTACATGAAATAGTATCGAAATATTGGTAAAAATGAATATATTTACGTAATATCAAACTACATGAAAAACGTGAAAAAAGTCAATATTTAACCATATTTGAGGATTTTAACTTCAAATCATAGAGCGAGGTTTCGTATTATTTAGATCCAAGAATAGACATATGACAATGTTGTTTCCAATACAAATTATAAAAATCAATGTGTTTTCATTAGAATTAACTAAAATGTTCTTGATTTTCCGTTTATATTACCGAGGGAAGATGTACACGTAAAACCGCTCTAATCCGGCTGAAACGTCGATATATGCAATAAAAACCGAACTTCTGCCCTTTTCATTAGCTTACTCAGTATTTTAACGAGAAACAAATAGATGATTGAAAATGAAGTATTTAAGGTTATTATCTAATCAATTATGTGTTTGCATAATTTTTATCGTATATATATGAAATAATACCCATAGAGTGAAAATTCACAAAAACGTGGAAAAACCGCAAAATATTGCCTAATTCGATGATATTTTCTTTAAATCAAATAAAGGAAAAGGGGATGATAAACGTCAAAATATTGCTAAATTCGATGATTTTTCGTACGAAACAAAAGGCAAGAAAACTTGCTTAAAATGCAATATTATGCGAAATTCTGAGATTAGAAGGCCAAATCACATATCGTGATACTACATGAAATAGTATCGAAATATTGGTAAAAATGAATATATTTACGTTATATCAAACTACATGAAAAACGTGAAAAAAGTCAATATTAAACCATATATGAGGATTTTAACTTCAAATCATAGAGCGAGGTTTCGCATTATTTAGATCCAAGAAAAGACATATGACAATGTTGTTTCCAATACAAATGATAAAAATCAGTGTGTTTTCATTAGAATTAACTAAAATGTTCCTGATTTTCCGTTTATATTACCGATAGAAGATGTACACGAAAATCGCTCTATTCCGGCTGAAACGTCGATATATGCAATGAAAACCGAACTTCTCCCCTTTTCCATATCTTACTCAGTATTTTACGAGAAACAAATAGATGATTGAAAATGAAGTATTTAAGGTTATTATCTAATCAATTATGTGTTTGCATAATTTTTATCGTATATATATGAAATAATACCCATAGAGTGAAAATTCACAAAAACGTGGAAAAACCGCAAAATATTGCCTAATTCGATGATATTTTCTTTAAATCAAATAAAGGAAAAGGGGATGATAAACGTCAAAATATTGCTAAATTCGATGATTTTTCGTACGAAACAAAAGGCAAGAAAACTTGCTTAGAATGCAATATTATGCGAAATTCTGAGATTTGAAGGCCAAATCACATATCGTGATACTACATGAAATAGAATCTAAATATTGGTAAAAATGAATATATTTACGTAGTATCAAATTACATGAATAACGTGAAAAAAGTCACTATTTAACCATATTTGAGGATTTTAACTTCATATCATAGAGCGAGGTTTCGTATTATTTAGATCCAAGAAAAGACATGACAATGTTGTTTCCAATACAAATGATAAAAATCAATGTTTTTTCATTAGTATTAACTAAAATGTTCCTGATTTTCCGTTTATATTACCGATGGAAGATGTAAACAAAAATCGCTCTATTCCGGCTGAAACGTCGATATATGCAATAAAAACAGAACTTCTCCCCTTTTCAATATCTTACTCAGTATTTTAACGAGAAACAAATAGATGATTGAAAATAAAGTATTTAAGGTTATTATCTAATCAATTATGTGTTTGCGTCATTTTTATCGTATATATAATGAATTAATACCCATAGACTGAAAATTCACAAAAACGTAGAAAACGGCAAAATATTGCCTAATTCGATGATACTTTGTTTAAGTCACATAAAGGAAAATGGGATGATAAACGTCAAAATATTGCTAAATTCGATGATTTTTCGTACGAAACAAAATGCAAGAAAACTTGCTTAAAATGCAATATTATGCGAAATTCTGAGATTTGAAGGCCAAATCACATATCGTGATACTACATGAAATAGAATCGAAATATTGGTAAAAATGAATATATTTACGTAGTATCAAACTACATGAAAAACGTGAAAAAAGTCACTATTTAAATATATATGAGGATTTTAACTTCAAATCATAGAGCGAGGTTTCGTATTATTTAGATCCAAGAAAAGACATATGACAATGTTGTTTCCAATACAAATTATAAAAATCAATGTGTTTTCATTAGAATTAACTAAAATGTTCCTGATTTTCCGTTTATATTACCGAGGGAAGATGTACACGTAAAACCGCTCTAATCCGGCTGAAACGTCGATATATGCAATAAAAACCGAACTTCTCCCCTTTTCATTATCTTACTCAGTATTTTAACGAGAAACAAATATTTGATTGAAAATGAAGTATTTAAGGTTATTATCTAATCAATTATGTGTTTGCATAATTTTTATCGTATATATATGAATTAATACCCATAGACTGAAAATTCACAGAAACGTGGAAAACGGCAAAATATTGCCTAATTCGATGATATTTTGTTTAAGTCACATAAAGGAAAAGGGGATGATAAACATCAAAATATTGCTAAATTCGATGATTTTTCGTACGAAACAAAAGGCAAGAAAACATGCTTAAAATGCAATATTATGCGAAATTCTGAGATTTGAAGGCCAAATCACATATCGTGATACTACATGAAATAGTATCGAAATATTGGTAAAAATGAATATATTTACGTTATATCAAACTACATGAAAAACGTGAAAAAAGTCAATATTTAACCATATATGAGGATTTTAACTTCAAATCATAGAGCGAGGTTTCGTATTATTTAGATCCAAGAAAAGACATGACAGTGTTGTTACCAATACAAATGATAAAAATCAATGTGTTTTCATTAGTATTAACTAAAATGTTCCTGATTTTCAGTTTATATTACCGATGGAAGATGTACACGAAAATCGCTCTATTCCGGCTGAAACGTCGATATATGCAATAAAAACAGAACTTCTCCCCTTTTCAATATCTTACTCAGTATTTTAACGAGAAACAAATAGTTGATTGCAAATGAAGTATTTAAGTTTATTATCTAATCAATTATGTGTTTCCATAATTTTTATCGTATATATATGAATTAATACCCATAGACTGAAAATTCACAAAAACGTGGAAAACGGCAAAATATTGCCTAATTCGATGATATTTTGTTTAAGTCACATAAAGGAAAAGGGGATGATAAACGTCAAAATATTGCTAAATTCGATGATTTTTCGTACGAAACAAAATGCAAGAAAACTTGCTTAAAATGCAATATTATGCGAAATTCTGAGATTTGAAGGCCAAATCACATATCGTGATACTACATGAAATAGAATCAAAATATTGGTAAAACTTAATATATTTACGTAGTATCAAACTACATGAAAAACGTGAAAAAAGTCACTATTTAACCATATTTGAGGATTTTAACTTCAAATCATAGAGAGAGGTTTCGTATTATTTAGATCCAAGAAAAGACATATGACGTTGTTTCCAATACAAATGATAAAAATCAATGTGTTTTCATTAGAATTAACTAAAATGTTCCTGATTTTCCGTTTATATTACCGATGGAAGATGTACACGAAAATCGCTCTATTCCGGCAGAAACGTCGATATATGCAATAAAAACCGAACTTCTCCCCTTTTCAATATCTTACTCAGTATTTTACGAGAAACAAATAGATGATTGAAAATGAAGTATTTAAGGTTATTATCTAATCAATTATGTGTTTGCATAATTTTTATCGTATATATATGAAATAATACCCATAGAGTGAAAATTCACAAAAACGTGGAAAAACCGCAAAATATTGCCTAATTCGATGATATTTTCTTTAAATCAAATAAAGGAAAAGGGGATGATAAACGTCAAAATATTGCTAAATTCGATGATTTTTCGTACGAAACAAAAGGCAAGAAAACTTGCTTAAAATGCAATATTATGCGAAATTCTGAGATTTGAAGGCCAAATCACATATCGTGATACTACATGAAATAGAATCTAAATATTGGTAAAAATGAATATATTTACGTAGTATCAAATTACATGAAAAACGTGAAAAAAGTCACTATTTAACCATATTTGAGGATTTTAACTTCATATCATAGAGCGAGGTTTCGTATTATTTAGATCCAAGAAAAGACATATGACAATGTTGTTTCCAATACAAATGATAAAAATCAATGTTTTTTCATTAGTATTAACTAAAATGTTCCTGATTTTCCGTTTATATTACCGATGGAAGATGTAAACAAAAATCGCTCTATTCCGGCTGAAACGTCGATATATGCAATAAAAACAGAACTTCTCCCCTTTTCAATATCTTACTCAGTATTTTAACGAGAAACAAATAGATGATTGAAAATAAAGTATTTAAGGTTATTATCTAATCAATTATGTGTTTGCGTCATTTTTATCGTATATATAATGAATTAATACCCATAGACTGAAAATTCACAAAAACGTAGAAAACGGCAAAATATTGCCTAATTCGATGATACTTTGTTTAAGTCACATAAAGGAAAATGGGATGATAAACGTCAAAATATTGCTAAATTCGATGATTTTTCGTACGAAACAAAATGCAAGAAAACTTGCTTAAAATGCAATATTATGCGAAATTCTGAGATTTGAAGGCCAAATCACATATCGTGATACTACATGAAATAGAATCGAAATATTGGTAAAAATGAATATATTTACGTAGTATCAAACTACATGAAAAACGTGAAAAAATTCACTATTTAACCATATATGAGGATTTTAACTTCAAATCATAGAGCGAGGTTTCGTATTATTTAGATCCAAGAAAAGACATATGACAATGTTGTTTCCAATACAAATTATAAAAATCAATGTGTTTTCATTAGAATTAACTAAAATGTTCCTGATTTTCCGTTTATATTACCGATGGAAGATGTACACGTAAAACCGCTCTAATCCGGCTGAAACGTGGATATATGCAATAAAAACCGAACTTCTCCCCTTATCATTATCTTACTCAGTATTTTAACGAGAAACAAATAGTTGATTGAAAATGAAGTATTTAAGGTTATTATCTAATCAATTATGTGTTTGCATAATTTTTATCGTATATATATGAATTAATACCCATAGACTGAAAATTCACAGAAACGTGGAAAACGGCAAAATATTGCCTAATTCGATGATATTTTGTTTAAGTCACATAAAGGAAAAGGGGATGATCAACATCAAAATATTGCTAAATTCGATGATTTTTCGTACGAAACAAAAGGCAAGAAAACATGCTTAAAATGCAATATTATGCGAAATTCTGAGATTTGAAGGCCAAATCACATATCGTGATACTACATGAAATAGTATCGAAATATTGGTAAAAATGAATATATTTACGTTATATCAAACTACATGAAAAACGTGAAAAAAGTCAATATTTAACCATATATGAGGATTTTAACTTCAAATCATAGAGCGAGGTTTCGTATTATTTAGATCCAAGAAAAGACATGACAGTGTTGTTACCAATACAAATGATAAAAATCAATGTGTTTTCATTAGTATTAACTAAAATGTTCCTGATTTTCTGTTTATATTACCGATGGAAGATGTACACGAAAATCGCTCTATTCCGGCTGAAACGTCGATATATGCAATAAAAACAGAACTTCTCCCCTTTTCAATATCTTACTCAGTATTTTAACGAGAAACAAATAGTTGATTGCAAATGAAGTATTTAAGGTTATTATCTAATCAATTATGTGTTTGCATAATTTTTATCGTATATATATGAATTAATACCCATAGACTGAAAATTCACAAAAACGTGGAAAACGGCAAAATATTGCCTAATTCGATGATATTTTGTTTGTCACATAAAGGAAAAGGGGATGATAAACGTCAAAATATTGCTAAATTCGATGATTTTTCGTACGAAACAAAATGCAAGAAAACTTGCTTAAAATGCAATATTATGCGAAATTCTGAGATTTGAAGGCCAAATGACATATCGTGATACTACATGAAATAGAATCAAAATATTGGTAAAACTTAATATATTTACGTAGTATCAAACTACATGAAAAACGTGAAAAAAGTCAATATTAAACCATATATGAGGATTTTAACTTCAAATCATAGAGCGAGGTTTCGCATTATTTAGATCCAAGAAAAGACATATGACAATGTTGTTTCCAATACAAATGATAAAAATCAATGTGTTTTCATTAGAATTAACTAAAATGTTCCTGATTTTCCGTTTATATTACCGATGGAAGATGTACACGAAAATCGCTCTATTCCGGCTGAAACGTCGATATATGCAATAAAAACCGAACTTCTCCCCTTTTCAATATCTTACTCAGTATTTTACGAGAAACAAATAGATGATTGAAAATGAAGTATTTAAGGTTATTATCTAATCAATTATGTGTTTGCGTCATTTTTATCGTATATATAATGAAATAATACCCATAGAGTGAAAATTCACAAAAACGTGGAAAAACCGCAAAATATTGCCTAATTCGATGATATTTTCTTTAAGTCACATAAAGGAAAATGGGATGATAAACGTCAAAATATTGCTAAATTCGATGATTTTTCGTACGAAACAAAATGCAAGAAAACTTGCTTAAAATGCAATATTATGCGAAATTCTGAGATTTGAAGGCCAAATCACATATCGTGATACTACATGAAATAGAATCGAAATATTGGTAAAAATGAATATATTTACGTAGTATCAAACTACATGAAAAACGTGAAAAAAGTCACTATTTAACCATATATGAGGATTTTAACTTCAAATCATAGAGCGAGGTTTCGTATTATTTAGATCCAAGAAAAGACATATGACAATGTTGTTTCCAATACAAATTATAAAAATCAATGTGTTTTCATTAGAATTAACTAAAATGTTCCTGATTTTCCGTTTATATTACCGAGGGAAGATGTACACGTAAAACCGCTCTAATCCGGCTGAAACGTGGATATATGCAATAAAAACCGAACTTCTCCCCTTTTCATTATCTTACTCAGTATTTTAACGAGAAACAAATAGTTGATTGAAAATGAAGTATTTAAGGTTATTATCTAATCAATTATGTGTTTGCATAATTTTTATCGTATATATATGAATTAATACCCATAGACTGAAAATTCACAGAAACGTGGAAAACGGCAAAATATTGCCTAATTCGATGATATTTTGTTTAAGTCACATAAAGGAAAAGGGGATGATAAACATCAAAATATTGCTAAATTCGATGATTTTTCGTACGAAACAAAAGGCAAGAAAACATGCTTAAAATGCAATATTATGCGAAATTCTGATATTTGAAGGCCAAATCACATATCGTGATACTACATGAAATAGTATCGAAATATTGGTAAAAATGAATATATTTACGTTATATCAAACTACATGAAAAACGTGAAAAAAGTCAATATTTAACCATATATGAGGATTTTAACTTCAAATCATAGAGCGAGGTTTCGTATTATTTAGATCCAAGAAAAGACATGACAGTGTTGTTACCAATACAAATGATAAAAATCAATGTGTTTTCATTAGTATTAACTAAAATGTTCCTGATTTTCTGTTTATATTACCGATGGAAGATGTACACGAAAATCGCTCTATTCCGGCTGAAACGTCGATATATGCAATAAAAACAGAACTTCTCCCCTTTTCAATATCTTACTCAGTATTTTAACGAGAAACAAATAGTTGATTGCAAATGAAGTATTTAAGGTTATTATCTAATCAATTATGTGTTTGCATAATTTTTATCGTATATATATGAATTAATACCCATAGACTGAAAATTCACAAAAACGTGGAAAACGGCAAAATATTGCCTAATTCGATGATATTTTGTTTAAGTCACATAAAGGAAAAGGGGATGATAAACGTCAAAATATTGCTAAATTCGATGATTTTTCGTACGAAACAAAATGCAAGAAAACTTGCTTAAAATGCAATATTATGCGAAATTCTGAGATTTGAAGGCCAAATCACATATCGTGATACTACATGAAAAAGAATCAAAATATTGGTAAAACTTAATATATTTACGTAGTATCAAACTACATGAAAAACGTGAAAAAAGTCACTATTTAACCATATTTGAGGATTTTAACTTCAAATCATAGAGAGAGGTTTCGTATTATTTAGATCCAAGAAAAGACAATGTTGACAATGTTGTTTCCAATACAAATGATAAAAATGAATGTGTTTTCATTAGAATTAACTAAAATGTTCCTGATTTTCGTTTATGTTACCGAGGGAAGATGTACACGTAAAACCGCTCTAATCCGGCTGAAACGTCGATATATGCAATAAAAACCGAACTTCTCCCCTTTTCAATATCTTACTCAGTATTTTACGAGAAACAAATAGATGATTGAAAATGAAGTATTTAAGGTTATTATCTAATCAATTATGTGTTTGCATAATTTTTATCGTATATATATGAAATAATACCCATAGAGTGAAAATTCACAAAAACGTGGAAAAACCGCAAAATATTGCCTAATTCGATGATATTTTGTTTAAATCAAATAAAGGAAAAGGGGATGATAAACGTCAAAATATTGCTAAATTTGACGATTTTTCGTACGAAACAAAAGGCAAGAAAACTTGCTTAAAATGCAATATTATGCGCAATTCTGAGATTTGAAGGCCAAATCACATATCGTGATACTACATGAAATAGAATCGAAATATTGGTACAAATGAATATATTTACGTAGTATCAAACTACATGAAAAACGTGAGAAAAGTCAATATTTAACCATATTTGAGGATTTTAACTTCAAATCATAGAGCGAGGTTTCGTATAATTTAGATCCAAGAAAAGACATAGGACAATGTTGTTTCCAATACAAATTATAAAAATCAATGTGTTTTCATTAGAATTAACTAAAATGTTCTTGATTTTCCGTTTATATTACCGAGGGAAGATGTACACGTAAAACCGCTCTAATCCGGCTGAAACGTCGATATATGCAATAAAAACCGAACTTCTCCCCTTTTCATTATCTTACTCAGTATTTTAACGAGAAACAAATAGATGATTGAAAATGAAGTATTTAAGGTTATTATCTAATCAATTATGTGTTTGCATCATTTTTATCGTATATATATGAATTAATACCCATAGACTGAAAATTCACAAAAACGTGGAAAACGGCAAAATATTGTCTAATTCGATGATATTTTGTTTAAGTCACATAAAGGAAAAGGGGATGATAAACGTCAAAATATTGCTAAATTCGACGATTTTTCGTAAGAAACAAAAGGCAAGAAAACTTGCTTAAAATGCAATATTATGCGAAATTCTGAGATTTGAAGGCCAAATCACATATCGTGATACTACATGAAATAGTATCGAAATATTGGTAAAAATGAATATATTTACGAAGTATCAAACTACATGAAAAACGTGAAAAAAGTCACTATTTAACCATATTTGAGGATTTTAACTTCAAATCATAGAGCGAGGTTTCGTATTATTTAGATCCAAGAAAAGACATATGACAATGTTGTTTCCAATACAAAAATATAAAAATCAATGTGTTTTCATTAGAATTAACTAAAATGTTCTTGATTTTCCGTTTATATTACCGAGGGAAGATGTACACGTAAAACCGCTCTAATCCGGCTGAAACGTCGATATATGCAATAAAAACCGAACTTCTCCCCTTTTCATTATCTTACTCAGTATTTTAACGAGAAACAAATAGATGATTGAAAATGAAGTATTTAAGGTTATTATCTAATCAATTATGTGTTTGCATCATTTTTATCGTATATATATGAATTAATACCCATAGACTGAAAATTCACAAAAACGTGGAAAACGGCAAAATATTGCCTAATTCGATGATATTTTGTTTAAGTCACTTAAAGGAAAAGGGGATGATAAACATCAAAATATTGCTAAATTCGATGATTTTTCGTACGAAACAAAAGGCAAGAAAACTTGCTTAAAATGCAATATTATGCGAAATTCTGAGATTTGAAGGCCAAATCACATATAGTGATAGTACATGAAATAGTATCGAAATATTGGTAAAAATGAATATATTTACGTTATATCAAACTACATGAAAAACGTGAAAAAAGTCAATATTTAACCATATATGAGGATTTTAACTTCAAATCATAGAGCGAGGTTTCGTATTATTTAGATCCAAGAAAAGACATGACAGTGTTGTTACCAATACAAATGATAAAAATCAATGTGTTTTCATTAGTATTAACTAAAATGTTCCTGATTTTCTATTTATATTACCGATGAAAGATATACACGAAAATCGCTCTATTCCGGCTGAAACGTCGATATATGCAATAAAAACAGAACTTCTCCCCTTTTCAATATCTTACTCAGTATTTTAACGAGAAACAAATAGTTGATTGAAAATGAAGTATTTAAGGTTATTATCTAATCAATTATGTGTTTGCATAATTTTTATCGTATATATATGAATTAATACCCATAGACTGAAAATTCACAAAAACGTGGAAAACGGCAAAATATTGCCTAATTCGATGATATTTTGTTTAAGTCACATAAAAGAAAAGGGGATGATAAACGTCAAAATATTGCTAAATTCGATGATTTTTCGTACGAAACAAAATGCAAGAAAACTTGCTTAAAATGCAATATTATGCGAAATTCTGAGATTTGAAGGCCAAATCACATATCGTGATACTACATGAAATAGAATCGAAATATTGGTAAAAATGAATATATTTACGTAGTATCAAACTACATGAAAAACGTGAAAAAAGTCACTATTTAACCATATTTGAGGATTTTAACTTCAAAACATAGAGAGAGGTTTCGTATTATTTAGATCCAAGAAAAGACAATGTTGACAATGTTGTTTCCAATACAAATGATAAAAATGAATGTGTTTTCATTAGAATTAACTAAAATGTTCCTGATTTTCGTTTATATTACCGAGGGAAGATGTACACGTAAAACCGCTCTAATCCGGCTGAAACGTCGATATATGCAATAAAAACCGAACTTCTCCCCTTTTCAATATCTTACTCAGTATTTTACGAGAAACAAATAGATGATTGAAAATGAAGTATTTAAGGTTATTATCTAATCAATTATGTGTTTGCATAATTTTTATCGTATATATATGAAATAATACCCATAGAGTGAAAATTCACAAAAACGTGGAAAAACCGCAAAATATTGCCTAATTCGATGATATTTTCTTTAAATCAAATAAAGGAAAAGGGGATGATAAACGTCAAAATATTGCTAAATTCGACGATTTTTCGTACGAAACAAAAGGCAAGAAAACTTGCTTAAAATGCAATATTATTCGAAATTCTGAGATTTGAAGGCCAAATCACATATCGTGATACTACATGCAATAGAATCGAAATATTGGTACAAATGAATATATTTACGAAGTATCAAACTACATGAAAAACGTGAAAAAAGTCACTATTTAACCATATTTGAGGATTTTAACTTCAAATCATAGAGCGAGGTTTCGTATTATTTAGATCCAAGAAAAGACATATGACAATGTTGTTTCCAATACAAAAATATAAAAATCAATGTGTTTTCATTAGAATTAACTAAAATGTTCTTGATTTTCCGTTTATATTACCGAGGGAAGATGTACACGTAAAACCGCTCTAATCCGGCTGAAACGTCGATATATGCAATAAAAACCGAACTTCTCCCCTTTTCATTATCTTACTCAGTATTTTAACGAGAAACAAATAGATGATTGAAAATGAAGTATTTAAGGTTATTATCTAATCAATTATGTGTTTGCATCATTTTTATCGTATATATATGAATTAATACCCATAGACTGAAAATTCACAAAAACGTGGAAAACGGCAAAATATTGCCTAATTCGATGATATTTTGTTTAAGTCACTTAAAGGAAAAGGGGATGATAAACATCAAAATATTGCTAAATTCGATGATTTTTCGTACGAAACAAAAGGCAAGAAAACTTGCTTAAAATGCAATATTATGCGAAATTCTGAGATTTGAAGGCCAAATCACATATCGTGATAGTACATGAAATAGTATCGAAATATTGGTAAAAATGAATATATTTACGAAGTATCAAACTACATGAAAAACGTGAAAAAAGTCACTATTTAACCATATTTGAGGATTTTAACTTCAAATCATAGAGCGAGGTTTCGTATTATTTAGATCCAAGAAAAGACATGACAGTGTTGTTACCAATACAAATGATAAAAATCAATGTGTTTTCATTAGTATTAACTAAAATGTTCCTTATTTTCTATTTATATTACCGATGAAAGATATACACGAAAATCGCTCTATTCCGGCTGAAACGTCGATATATGCAATAAAAACAGAACTTCTCCCCTTTTCAATATCTTACTCAGTATTTTAACGAGAAACAAATAGTTGATTGAAAATGAAGTATTTAAGGTTATTATCTAATCAATTATGTGTTTGCATAATTTTTATCGTATATATATGAATTAATACCCATAGACTGAAAATTCACAAAAACGTGGAAAACGGCAAAATATTGCCTAATTCGATGATATTTTGTTTAAGTCACATAAAAGAAAAGGGGATGATAAACGTCAAAATATTGCTAAATTCGATGATTTTTCGTACGAAACAAAATGCAAGAAAACTTGCTTAAAATGCAATATTATGCGAAATTCTGAGATTTGAAGGCCAAATCACATATCGTGATACTACATGAAATAGAATCGAAATATTGGTAAAAATGAATATATTTACGTAGTATCAAACTACATGAAAAACGTGAAAAAAGTCACTATTTAACCATATTTGAGGATTTTAACTTCAAAACATAGAGAGAGGTTTCGTATAATTTAGATCCAAGAAAAGACAATGTTGACAATGTTGTTTCCAATACAAATGATAAAAATGAATGTGTTTTCATTAGAATTAACTAAAATGTTCCTGATTTTCGTTTATATTACCGAGGGAAGATGTACACGTAAAACCGCTCTAATCCGGCTGAAACGTCGATATATGCAATAAAAACCGAACTTCTCCCCTTTTCAATATCTTACTCAGTATTTTACGAGAAACAAATAGATGATTGAAAATGAAGTATTTAAGGTTATTATCTAATCAATTATGTGTTTGCATAATTTTTATCGTATATATATGAAATAATACCCATAGAGTGAAAATTCACAAAAACGTGGAAAAACCGCAAAATATTGCCTAATTCGATGATATTTTCTTTAAATCAAATAAAGGAAAAGGGGATGATAAACGTCAAAATATTGCTAAATTCGACGATTTTTCGTACGAAACAAAAGGCAAGAAAACTTGCTTAAAATGCAATATTATTCGAAATTCTGAGATTTGAAGGCCAAATCACATATCGTGATACTACATGAAATAGAATCGAAATATTGGTACAAATGAATATATTTACGAAGTATCAAACTACATGAAAAACGTGAAAAAAGTCACTATTTAACCATATTTGAGGATTTTAACTTCAAATCATAGAGCGAGGTTTCGTATTATTTAGATCCAAGAAAAGACATATAACAATGTTGTTTCCAATACAAAAATATAAAAATCAATGTGTTTTCATTAGAATTAACTAAAATGTTCTTGATTTTCCGTTTATATTACCGAGGGAAGATGTACACGTAAAACCGCTCTAATCCGGCTGAAACGTCGATATATGCAATAAAAACCGAACTTCTCCCCTTTTCATTATCTTACTCAGTATTTTAACGAGAAACAAATAGATGATTGAAAATGAAGTATTTAAGGTTATTATCTAATCAATTATGTGTTTGCATCATTTTTATCGTATATATATGAATTAATACCCATAGACTGAAACTTCACAAAAACGTGGAAAACGGCAAAATATTGCCTAATTCGATGATATTTTGTTTAAGTCACTTAAAGGAAAAGGGGATGATAAACATCAAAATATTGCTAAATTCGATGATTTTTCGTACGAAACAAAAGGCAAGAAAACTTGCTTAAAATGCAATATTATGCGAAATTCTGAGATTTGAAGGCCAAATCACATATCGTGATACTACATGAAATAGAATCGAAATATTGGTAAAACTCAATATATTTACGTAGTATCAAACTACATGAAAAACGTGAAAAAAGTCACTATTTAACCATATTTGAGGATTTTAACTTCAAATCATAGAGAGAGGTTTCGTATTATTTAGATCCAAGAAAAGACAATGTTGACAATGTTGTTTCCAATACAAATGATAAAAATGAATGTGTTTTCATTAGAATTAACTAAAATGTTCCTGATTTTCGTTTATATTACCGAGGGAAGATGTACACGTAAAACCGCTCTAATCCGGCTGAAACGTCGATATATGCAATAAAAACCGAACTTCTCCCCTTTTCAATATCTTACTCAGTATTTTACGAGAAACAAATAGATGATTGAAAATGAAGTATTTAAGGTTATTATCTAATCAATTATGTGTTTGCATAATTTTTATCGTATATATATGAAATAATACCCATAGAGTGAAAATTCACAAAAACGTGGAAAAACCGCAAAATATTGCCTAATTCGATGATATTTTCTTTAAATCAAATAAAGGAAAAGGGGATGATAAACGTCAAAATATTGCTAAATTCGACGATTTTTCGTACGAAACAAAAGGCAAGAAAACTTGCTTAAAATGCAATATTATTCGAAATTCTGAGATTTGAAGGCCAAATCACATATCGAGATACTACATGAAATAGAATCGAAATATTGGTACAAATGAATATATTTACGAAGTATCAAACTACATGAAAAACGTGAAAAAAGTCACTATTTAACCATATTTGAGGATTTTAACTTCAAATCATAGAGCGAGGTTTCGTATTATTTAGATCCAAGAAAAGACATATAACAATGTTGTTTCCAATACAAAAATATAAAAATCAATGTGTTTTCATTAGAATTAACTAAAATGTTCTTGATTTTCCGTTTATATTACCGAGGGAAGATGTACACGTAAAACCGCTCTAATCCGGCTGAAACGTCGATATATGCAATAAAAACCGAACTTCTCCCCTTTTCATTATCTTACTCAGTATTTTAACGAGAAACAAATAGATGATTGAAAATGAAGTATTTAAGGTTATTATCTAATCAATTATGTGTTTGCATCATTTTTATCGTATATATATGAATTAATACCCATAGACTGAAACTTCACAAAAACGTGGAAAACGGCAAAATATTGCCTAATTCGATGATATTTTGTTTAAGTCACTTAAAGGAAAAGGGGATGATAAACATCAAAATATTGCTAAATTCGATGATTTTTCGTACGAAACAAAAGGCAAGAAAACTTGCTTAAAATGCAATATTATGCGAAATTCTGAGATTTGAAGGCCAAATCACATATCGTGATAGTACATGAAATAGTATCGAAATATTGGTAAAAATGAATATATTTACGTTATATCAAACAACATGAAAAACGTGAAAAAAGTCAATATTTAACCATATATGAGGATTTTAACTTCAAATCATAGAGCGAGGTTTCGTATTATTTAGATCCAAGAAAAGACATGACAGTGTTGTTACCAATACAAATGATAAAAATCAATGTGTTTTCATTAGTATTAACTAAAATGTTCCTGATTTTCTATTTATATTACCGATGAAAGATATACACGAAAATCGCTCTATTCCGGCTGAAACGTCGATATATGCAATAAAAACAGAACTTCTCCCCTTTTCAATATCTTACTCAGTATTTTACGAGAAACAAATAGATGATTGAAAATGAAGTATTTAAGGTTATTATCTAATCAATTATGTGTTTGCATAATTTTTATCGTATATATATGAAATAATACCCATAGAGTGAAAATTCACAAAAACGTGGAAAAACCGCAAAATATTGCCTAATTCGATGATATTTTCTTTAAATCAAATAAAGGAAAAGGGGATGATAAACGTCAAAATATTGCTAAATTCGACGATTTTTCTTACGAAACAAAAGGCAAGAAAACTTGCTTAAAATGCAATATTATGCGAAATTCTGAGATTTGAAGGCCAAATCACATATCGTGATACTACATGAAATAGTATCGAAATATTGGTAAAAATGAATATATTTACGAAGTATCAAACTACATGAAAAACGTGAAAAAAGTCACTATTTAACCATATTTGAGGATTTTAACTTCAAATCATAGAGCGAGGTTTCGTATTATTTAGATCCAAGAAAAGACATATGACAATGTTGTTTCCAATACAAAAATATAAAAATCAATGTGTTTTCATTAGAATTAACTAAAATGTTCTTGATTTTCCGTTTATATTACCGAGGGAAGATGTACACGTAAAACCGCTCTAATCCGGCTGAAACGTCGATATATGCAATAAAAACCGAACTTCTCCCCTTTTCATTATCTTACTCAGTATTTTAACGAGAAACAAATAGATGATTGAAAATGAAGTATTTAAGGTTATTATCTAATCAATTATGTGTTTGCATCATTTTTATCGTATATATATGAATTAATACCCATAGACTGAAAATTCACAAAAACGTGGAAAACGGCAAAATATTGCCTAATTCGATGATATTTTGTTTAAGTCACTTAAAGGAAAAGGGGATGATAAACATCAAAATATTGCTAAATTCGATGATTTTTCGTACGAAACAAAAGGCAAGAAAACTTGCTTAAAATGCAATATTATGCGAAATTCTGAGATTTGAAGGCCAAATCACATATCGTGATAGTACATGAAATAGTATCGAAATATTGGTAAAAATGAATATATTTACGTTATATCAAACTACATGAAAAACGTGAAAAAAGTCAATATTTAACCATATATGAGGATTTTAACTTCAAATCATAGAGCGAGGTTTCGTATTATTTAGATCCAAGAAAAGACATGACAGTGTTGTTACCAATACAAATGATAAAAATCAATGTGTTTTCATTAGTATTAACTAAAATGTTCCTGATTTTCTATTTATATTACCGATGAAAGATATACACGAAAATCGCTCTATTCCGGCTGAAACGTCGATATATGCAATAAAAACAGAACTTCTCCCCTTTTCAATATCTTACTCAGTATTTTAACGAGAAACAAATAGTTGATTGAAAATGAAGTATTTAAGGTTATTATCTAATCAATTATGTGTTTGCATAATTTTTATCGTATATATATGAATTAATACCCATAGACTGAAAATTCACAAAAACGTGGAAAACGGCAAAATATTGCCTAATTCGATGATATTTTGTTTAAGTCACATAAAAGAAAAGGGGATGATAAACGTCAAAATATTGCTAAATTCGATGATTTTTCGTACGAAACAAAATGCAAGAAAACTTGCTTAAAATGCAATATTATGCGAAATTCTGAGATTTGAAGGCCAAATCACATATCGTGATACTACATGAAATAGAATCGAAATATTGGTAAAAATGAATATATTTACGTAGTATCAAACTACATGAAAAACGTGAAAAAAGTCACTATTTAACCATATTTGAGGATTTTAACTTCAAAACATAGAGAGAGGTTTCGTATTATTTAGATCCAAGAAAAGACAATGTTGACAATGTTGTTTCCAATACAAATGATAAAAATGAATGTGTTTTCATTAGAATTAACTAAAATGTTCCTGATTTTCGTTTATATTACCGAGGGAAGATGTACACGTAAAACCGCTCTAATCCGGCTGAAACGTCGATATATGCAATAAAAACCGAACTTCTCCCCTTTTCAATATCTTACTCAGTATTTTACGAGAAACAAATAGATGATTGAAAATGAAGTATTTAAGGTTATTATCTAATCAATTATGTGTTTGCATAATTTTTATCGTATATATATGAAATAATACCCATAGAGTGAAAATTCACAAAAACGTGGAAAAACCGCAAAATATTGCCTAATTCGATGATATTTTCTTTAAATCAAATAAAGGAAAAGGGGATGATAAACGTCAAAATATTGCTAAATTCGACGATTTTTCGTACGAAACAAAAGGCAAGAAAACTTGCTTAAAATGCAATATTATTCGAAATTCTGAGATTTGAAGGCCAAATCACATATCGTGATACTACATGCAATAGAATCGAAATATTGGTACAAATGAATATATTTACGAAGTATCAAACTACATGAAAAACGTGAAAAAAGTCACTATTTAACCATATTTGAGGATTTTAACTTCAAATCATAGAGCGAGGTTTCGTATTATTTAGATCCAAGAAAAGACATATGACAATGTTGTTTCCAATACAAAAATATAAAAATCAATGTGTTTTCATTAGAATTAACTAAAATGTTCTTGATTTTCCGTTTATATTACCGAGGGAAGATGTACACGTAAAACCGCTCTAATCCGGCTGAAACGTCGATATATGCAATAAAAACCGAACTTCTCCCCTTTTCATTATCTTACTCAGTATTTTAACGAGAAACAAATAGATGATTGAAAATGAAGTATTTAAGGTTATTATCTAATCAATTATGTGTTTGCATCATTTTTATCGTATATATATGAATTAATACCCATAGACTGAAAATTCACAAAAACGTGGAAAACGGCAAAATATTGCCTAATTCGATGATATTTTGTTTAAGTCACTTAAAGGAAAAGGGGATGATAAACATCAAAATATTGCTAAATTCGATGATTTTTCGTACGAAACAAAAGGCAAGAAAACTTGCTTAAAATGCAATATTATGCGAAATTCTGAGATTTGAAGGCCAAATCACATATCGTGATAGTACATGAAATAGTATCGAAATATTGGTAAAAATGAATATATTTACGTTATATCAAACTACATGAAAAACGTGAAAAAAGTCAATATTTAACCATATATGAGGATTTTAACTTCAAATCATAGAGCGAGGTTTCGTATTATTTAGATCCAAGAAAAGACATGACAGTGTTGTTACCAATACAAATGATAAAAATCAATGTGTTTTCATTAGTATTAACTAAAATGTTCCTGATTTTCTATTTATATTACCGATGAAAGATATACACGAAAATCGCTCTATTCCGGCTGAAACGTCGATATATGCAATAAAAACAGAACTTCTCCCCTTTTCAATATCTTACTCAGTATTTTAACGAGAAACAAATAGTTGATTGAAAATGAAGTATTTAAGGTTATTATCTAATCAATTATGTGTTTGCATAATTTTTATCGTATATATATGAATTAATACCCATAGACTGAAAATTCACAAAAACGTGGAAAACGGCAAAATATTGCCTAATTCGATGATATTTTGTTTAAGTCACATAAAAGAAAAGGGGATGATAAACGTCAAAATATTGCTAAATTCGATGATTTTTCGTACGAAACAAAATGCAAGAAAACTTGCTTAAAATGCAATATTATGCGAAATTCTGAGATTTGAAGGCCAAATCACATATCGTGATACTACATGAAATAGAATCGAAATATTGGTAAAAATGAATATATTTACGTAGTATCAAACTACATGAAAAACGTGAAAAAAGTCACTATTTAACCATATTTGAGGATTTTAACTTCAAAACATAGAGAGAGGTTTCGTATTATTTAGATCCAAGAAAAGACAATGTTGACAATGTTGTTTCCAATACAAATGATAAAAATGAATGTGTTTTCATTAGAATTAACTAAAATGTTCCTGATTTTCGTTTATATTACCGAGGGAAGATGTACACGTAAAACCGCTCTAATCCGGCTGAAACGTCGATATATGCAATAAAAACCGAACTTCTCCCCTTTTCAATATCTTACTCAGTATTTTACGAGAAACAAATAGATGATTGAAAATGAAGTATTTAAGGTTATTATCTAATCAATTATGTGTTTGCATAATTTTTATCGTATATATATGAAATAATACCCATAGAGTGAAAATTCACAAAAACGTGGAAAAACCGCAAAATATTGCCTAATTCGATGATATTTTCTTTAAATCAAATAAAGGAAAAGGGGATGATAAACGTCAAAATATTGCTAAATTCGACGATTTTTCGTACGAAACAAAAGGCAAGAAAACTTGCTTAAAATGCAATATTATTCGAAATTCTGAGATTTGAAGGCCAAATCACATATCGTGATACTACATGCAATAGAATCGAAATATTGGTACAAATGAATATATTTACGAAGTATCAAACTACATGAAAAACGTGAAAAAAGTCACTATTTAACCATATTTGAGGATTTTAACTTCAAATCATAGAGCGAGGTTTCGTATTATTTAGATCCAAGAAAAGACATATGACAATGTTGTTTCCAATACAAAAATATAAAAATCAATGTGTTTTCATTAGAATTAACTAAAATGTTCTTGATTTTCCGTTTATATTACCGAGGGAAGATGTACACGTAAAACCGCTCTAATCCGGCTGAAACGTCGATATATGCAATAAAAACCGAACTTCTCCCCTTTTCATTATCTTACTCAGTATTTTAACGAGAAACAAATAGATGATTGAAAATGAAGTATTTAAGGTTATTATCTAATCAATTATGTGTTTGCATCATTTTTATCGTATATATATGAATTAATACCCATAGACTGAAAATTCACAAAAACGTGGAAAACGGCAAAATATTGCCTAATTCGATGATATTTTGTTTAAGTCACTTAAAGGAAAAGGGGATGATAAACATCAAAATATTGCTAAATTCGATGATTTTTCGTACGAAACAAAAGGCAAGAAAACTTGCTTAAAATGCAATATTATGCGAAATTCTGAGATTTGAAGGCCAAATCACATATCGTGATAGTACATGAAATAGTATCGAAATATTGGTAAAAATGAATATATTTACGTTATATCAAACTACATGAAAAACGTGAAAAAAGTCAATATTTAACCATATATGAGGATTTTAACTTCAAATCATAGAGCGAGGTTTCGTATTATTTAGATCCAAGAAAAGACATGACAGTGTTGTTACCAATACAAATGATAAAAATCAATGTGTTTTCATTAGTATTAACTAAAATGTTCCTTATTTTCTATTTATATTACCGATGAAAGATATACACGAAAATCGCTCTATTCCGGCTGAAACGTCGATATATGCAATAAAAACAGAACTTCTCCCCTTTTCAATATCTTACTCAGTATTTTAACGAGAAACAAATAGTTGATTGAAAATGAAGTATTTAAGGTTATTATCTAATCAATTATGTGTTTGCATAATTTTTATCGTATATATATGAATTAATACCCATAGACTGAAAATTCACAAAAACGTGGAAAACGGCAAAATATTGCCTAATTCGATGATATTTTGTTTAAGTCACATAAAAGAAAAGGGGATGATAAACGTCAAAATATTGCTAAATTCGATGATTTTTCGTACGAAACAAAATGCAAGAAAACTTGCTTAAAATGCAATATTATGCGAAATTCTGAGATTTGAAGGCCAAATCACATATCGTGATACTACATGAAATAGAATCGAAATATTGGTAAAAATGAATATATTTACGTAGTATCAAACTACATGAAAAACGTGAAAAAAGTCACTATTTAACCATATTTGAGGATTTTAACTTCAAAACATAGAGAGAGGTTTCGTATAATTTAGATCCAAGAAAAGACAATGTTGACAATGTTGTTTCCAATACAAATGATAAAAATGAATGTGTTTTCATTAGAATTAACTAAAATGTTCCTGATTTTCGTTTATATTACCGAGGGAAGATGTACACGTAAAACCGCTCTAATCCGGCTGAAACGTCGATATATGCAATAAAAACCGAACTTCTCCCCTTTTCAATATCTTACTCAGTATTTTACGAGAAACAAATAGATGATTGAAAATGAAGTATTTAAGGTTATTATCTAATCAATTATGTGTTTGCATAATTTTTATCGTATATATATGAAATAATACCCATAGAGTGAAAATTCACAAAAACGTGGAAAAACCGCAAAATATTGCCTAATTCGATGATATTTTCTTTAAATCAAATAAAGGAAAAGGGGATGATAAACGTCAAAATATTGCTAAATTCGACGATTTTTCGTACGAAACAAAAGGCAAGAAAACTTGCTTAAAATGCAATATTATTCGAAATTCTGAGATTTGAAGGCCAAATCACATATCGTGATACTACATGAAATAGAATCGAAATATTGGTACAAATGAATATATTTACGAAGTATCAAACTACATGAAAAACGTGAAAAAAGTCACTATTTAACCATATTTGAGGATTTTAACTTCAAATCATAGAGCGAGGTTTCGTATTATTTAGATCCAAGAAAAGACATATAACAATGTTGTTTCCAATACAAAAATATAAAAATCAATGTGTTTTCATTAGAATTAACTAAAATGTTCTTGATTTTCCGTTTATATTACCGAGGGAAGATGTACACGTAAAACCGCTCTAATCCGGCTGAAACGTCGATATATGCAATAAAAACCGAACTTCTCCCCTTTTCATTATCTTACTCAGTATTTTAACGAGAAACAAATAGATGATTGAAAATGAAGTATTTAAGGTTATTATCTAATCAATTATGTGTTTGCATCATTTTTATCGTATATATATGAATTAATACCCATAGACTGAAACTTCACAAAAACGTGGAAAACGGCAAAATATTGCCTAATTCGATGATATTTTGTTTAAGTCACTTAAAGGAAAAGGGGATGATAAACATCAAAATATTGCTAAATTCGATGATTTTTCGTACGAAACAAAAGGCAAGAAAACTTGCTTAAAATGCAATATTATGCGAAATTCTGAGATTTGAAGGCCAAATCACATATCGTGATACTACATGAAATAGAATCGAAATATTGGTAAAACTCAATATATTTACGTAGTATCAAACTACATGAAAAACGTGAAAAAAGTCACTATTTAACCATATTTGAGGATTTTAACTTCAAATCATAGAGAGAGGTTTCGTATTATTTAGATCCAAGAAAAGACAATGTTGACAATGTTGTTTCCAATACAAATGATAAAAATGAATGTGTTTTCATTAGAATTAACTAAAATGTTCCTGATTTTCGTTTATATTACCGAGGGAAGATGTACACGTAAAACCGCTCTAATCCGGCTGAAACGTCGATATATGCAATAAAAACCGAACTTCTCCCCTTTTCAATATCTTACTCAGTATTTTACGAGAAACAAATAGATGATTGAAAATGAAGTATTTAAGGTTATTATCTAATCAATTATGTGTTTGCATAATTTTTATCGTATATATATGAAATAATACCCATAGAGTGAAAATTCACAAAAACGTGGAAAAACCGCAAAATATTGCCTAATTCGATGATATTTTCTTTAAATCAAATAAAGGAAAAGGGGATGATAAACGTCAAAATATTGCTAAATTCGACGATTTTTCGTACGAAACAAAAGGCAAGAAAACTTGCTTAAAATGCAATATTATTCGAAATTCTGAGATTTGAAGGCCAAATCACATATCGAGATACTACATGAAATAGAATCGAAATATTGGTACAAATGAATATATTTACGAAGTATCAAACTACATGAAAAACGTGAAAAAAGTCACTATTTAACCATATTTGAGGATTTTAACTTCAAATCATAGAGCGAGGTTTCGTATTATTTAGATCCAAGAAAAGACATATAACAATGTTGTTTCCAATACAAAAATATAAAAATCAATGTGTTTTCATTAGAATTAACTAAAATGTTCTTGATTTTCCGTTTATATTACCGAGGGAAGATGTACACGTAAAACCGCTCTAATCCGGCTGAAACGTCGATATATGCAATAAAAACCGAACTTCTCCCCTTTTCATTATCTTACTCAGTATTTTAACGAGAAACAAATAGATGATTGAAAATGAAGTATTTAAGGTTATTATCTAATCAATTATGTGTTTGCATCATTTTTATCGTATATATATGAATTAATACCCATAGACTGAAACTTCACAAAAACGTGGAAAACGGCAAAATATTGCCTAATTCGATGATATTTTGTTTAAGTCACTTAAAGGAAAAGGGGATGATAAACATCAAAATATTGCTAAATTCGATGATTTTTCGTACGAAACAAAAGGCAAGAAAACTTGCTTAAAATGCAATATTATGCGAAATTCTGAGATTTGAAGGCCAAATCACATATCGTGATAGTACATGAAATAGTATCGAAATATTGGTAAAAATGAATATATTTACGTTATATCAAACAACATGAAAAACGTGAAAAAAGTCAATATTTAACCATATATGAGGATTTTAACTTCAAATCATAGAGCGAGGTTTCGTATTATTTAGATCCAAGAAAAGACATGACAGTGTTGTTACCAATACAAATGATAAAAATCAATGTGTTTTCATTAGTATTAACTAAAATGTTCCTGATTTTCTATTTATATTACCGATGAAAGATATACACGAAAATCGCTCTATTCCGGCTGAAACGTCGATATATGCAATAAAAACAGAACTTCTCCCCTTTTCAATATCTTACTCAGTATTTTACGAGAAACAAATAGATGATTGAAAATGAAGTATTTAAGGTTATTATCTAATCAATTATGTGTTTGCATAATTTTTATCGTATATATATGAAATAATACCCATAGAGTGAAAATTCACAAAAACGTGGAAAAACCGCAAAATATTGCCTAATTCGATGATATTTTCTTTAAATCAAATAAAGGAAAAGGGGATGATAAACGTCAAAATATTGCTAAATTCGACGATTTTTCTTACGAAACAAAAGGCAAGAAAACTTGCTTAAAATGCAATATTATGCGAAATTCTGAGATTTGAAGGCCAAATCACATATCGTGATACTACATGAAATAGTATCGAAATATTGGTAAAAATGAATATATTTACGAAGTATCAAACTACATGAAAAACGTGAAAAAAGTCACTATTTAACCATATTTGAGGATTTTAACTTCAAATCATAGAGCGAGGTTTCGTATTATTTAGATCCAAGAAAAGACATATGACAATGTTGTTTCCAATACAAAAATATAAAAATCAATGTGTTTTCATTAGAATTAACTAAAATGTTCTTGATTTTCCGTTTATATTACCGAGGGAAGATGTACACGTAAAACCGCTCTAATCCGGCTGAAACGTCGATATATGCAATAAAAACCGAACTTCTCCCCTTTTCATTATCTTACTCAGTATTTTAACGAGAAACAAATAGATGATTGAAAATGAAGTATTTAAGGTTATTATCTAATCAATTATGTGTTTGCATCATTTTTATCGTATATATATGAATTAATACCCATAGACTGAAAATTCACAAAAACGTGGAAAACGGCAAAATATTGCCTAATTCGATGATATTTTGTTTAAGTCACTTAAAGGAAAAGGGGATGATAAACATCAAAATATTGCTAAATTCGATGATTTTTCGTACGAAACAAAAGGCAAGAAAACTTGCTTAAAATGCAATATTATGCGAAATTCTGAGATTTGAAGGCCAAATCACATATCGTGATAGTACATGAAATAGTATCGAAATATTGGTAAAAATGAATATATTTACGTTATATCAAACTACATGAAAAACGTGAAAAAAGTCAATATTTAACCATATATGAGGATTTTAACTTCAAATCATAGAGCGAGGTTTCGTATTATTTAGATCCAAGAAAAGACATGACAGTGTTGTTACCAATACAAATGATAAAAATCAATGTGTTTTCATTAGTATTAACTAAAATGTTCCTGATTTTCTATTTATATTACCGATGAAAGATATACACGAAAATCGCTCTATTCCGGCTGAAACGTCGATATATGCAATAAAAACAGAACTTCTCCCCTTTTCAATATCTTACTCAGTATTTTAACGAGAAACAAATAGTTGATTGAAAATGAAGTATTTAAGGTTATTATCTAATCAATTATGTGTTTGCATAATTTTTATCGTATATATATGAATTAATACCCATAGACTGAAAATTCACAAAAACGTGGAAAACGGCAAAATATTGCCTAATTCGATGATATTTTGTTTAAGTCACATAAAAGAAAAGGGGATGATAAACGTCAAAATATTGCTAAATTCGATGATTTTTCGTACGAAACAAAATGCAAGAAAACTTGCTTAAAATGCAATATTATGCGAAATTCTGAGATTTGAAGGCCAAATCACATATCGTGATACTACATGAAATAGAATCGAAATATTGGTAAAAATGAATATATTTACGTAGTATCAAACTACATGAAAAACGTGAAAAAAGTCACTATTTAACCATATTTGAGGATTTTAACTTCAAAACATAGAGAGAGGTTTCGTATTATTTAGATCCAAGAAAAGACAATGTTGACAATGTTGTTTCCAATACAAATGATAAAAATGAATGTGTTTTCATTAGAATTAACTAAAATGTTCCTGATTTTCGTTTATATTACCGAGGGAAGATGTACACGTAAAACCGCTCTAATCCGGCTGAAACGTCGATATATGCAATAAAAACCGAACTTCTCCCCTTTTCAATATCTTACTCAGTATTTTACGAGAAACAAATAGATGATTGAAAATGAAGTATTTAAGGTTATTATCTAATCAATTATGTGTTTGCATAATTTTTATCGTATATATATGAAATAATACCCATAGAGTGAAAATTCACAAAAACGTGGAAAAACCGCAAAATATTGCCTAATTCGATGATATTTTCTTTAAATCAAATAAAGGAAAAGGGGATGATAAACGTCAAAATATTGCTAAATTCGACGATTTTTCGTACGAAACAAAAGGCAAGAAAACTTGCTTAAAATGCAATATTATTCGAAATTCTGAGATTTGAAGGCCAAATCACATATCGTGATACTACATGCAATAGAATCGAAATATTGGTACAAATGAATATATTTACGAAGTATCAAACTACATGAAAAACGTGAAAAAAGTCACTATTTAACCATATTTGAGGATTTTAACTTCAAATCATAGAGCGAGGTTTCGTATTATTTAGATCCAAGAAAAGACATATGACAATGTTGTTTCCAATACAAAAATATAAAAATCAATGTGTTTTCATTAGAATTAACTAAAATGTTCTTGATTTTCCGTTTATATTACCGAGGGAAGATGTACACGTAAAACCGCTCTAATCCGGCTGAAACGTCGATATATGCAATAAAAACCGAACTTCTCCCCTTTTCATTATCTTACTCAGTATTTTAACGAGAAACAAATAGATGATTGAAAATGAAGTATTTAAGGTTATTATCTAATCAATTATGTGTTTGCATCATTTTTATCGTATATATATGAATTAATACCCATAGACTGAAAATTCACAAAAACGTGGAAAACGGCAAAATATTGCCTAATTCGATGATATTTTGTTTAAGTCACTTAAAGGAAAAGGGGATGATAAACATCAAAATATTGCTAAATTCGATGATTTTTCGTACGAAACAAAAGGCAAGAAAACTTGCTTAAAATGCAATATTATGCGAAATTCTGAGATTTGAAGGCCAAATCACATATCGTGATAGTACATGAAATAGTATCGAAATATTGGTAAAAATGAATATATTTACGTTATATCAAACTACATGAAAAACGTGAAAAAAGTCAATATTTAACCATATATGAGGATTTTAACTTCAAATCATAGAGCGAGGTTTCGTATTATTTAGATCCAAGAAAAGACATGACAGTGTTGTTACCAATACAAATGATAAAAATCAATGTGTTTTCATTAGTATTAACTAAAATGTTCCTGATTTTCTATTTATATTACCGATGAAAGATATACACGAAAATCGCTCTATTCCGGCTGAAACGTCGATATATGCAATAAAAACAGAACTTCTCCCCTTTTCAATATCTTACTCAGTATTTTAACGAGAAACAAATAGTTGATTGAAAATGAAGTATTTAAGGTTATTATCTAATCAATTATGTGTTTGCATAATTTTTATCGTATATATATGAATTAATACCCATAGACTGAAAATTCACAAAAACGTGGAAAACGGCAAAATATTGCCTAATTCGATGATATTTTGTTTAAGTCACATAAAAGAAAAGGGGATGATAAACGTCAAAATATTGCTAAATTCGATGATTTTTCGTACGAAACAAAATGCAAGAAAACTTGCTTAAAATGCAATATTATGCGAAATTCTGAGATTTGAAGGCCAAATCACATATCGTGATACTACATGAAATAGAATCGAAATATTGGTAAAAATGAATATATTTACGTAGTATCAAACTACATGAAAAACGTGAAAAAAGTCACTATTTAACCATATTTGAGGATTTTAACTTCAAAACATAGAGAGAGGTTTCGTATTATTTAGATCCAAGAAAAGACAATGTTGACAATGTTGTTTCCAATACAAATGATAAAAATGAATGTGTTTTCATTAGAATTAACTAAAATGTTCCTGATTTTCGTTTATATTACCGAGGGAAGATGTACACGTAAAACCGCTCTAATCCGGCTGAAACGTCGATATATGCAATAAAAACCGAACTTCTCCCCTTTTCAATATCTTACTCAGTATTTTACGAGAAACAAATAGATGATTGAAAATGAAGTATTTAAGGTTATTATCTAATCAATTATGTGTTTGCATAATTTTTATCGTATATATATGAAATAATACCCATAGAGTGAAAATTCACAAAAACGTGGAAAAACCGCAAAATATTGCCTAATTCGATGATATTTTCTTTAAATCAAATAAAGGAAAAGGGGATGATAAACGTCAAAATATTGCTAAATTCGACGATTTTTCGTACGAAACAAAAGGCAAGAAAACTTGCTTAAAATGCAATATTATTCGAAATTCTGAGATTTGAAGGCCAAATCACATATCGTGATACTACATGCAATAGAATCGAAATATTGGTACAAATGAATATATTTACGAAGTATCAAACTACATGAAAAACGTGAAAAAAGTCACTATTTAACCATATTTGAGGATTTTAACTTCAAATCATAGAGCGAGGTTTCGTATTATTTAGATCCAAGAAAAGACATATGACAATGTTGTTTCCAATACAAAAATATAAAAATCAATGTGTTTTCATTAGAATTAACTAAAATGTTCTTGATTTTCCGTTTATATTACCGAGGGAAGATGTACACGTAAAACCGCTCTAATCCGGCTGAAACGTCGATATATGCAATAAAAACCGAACTTCTCCCCTTTTCATTATCTTACTCAGTATTTTAACGAGAAACAAATAGATGATTGAAAATGAAGTATTTAAGGTTATTATCTAATCAATTATGTGTTTGCATCATTTTTATCGTATATATATGAATTAATACCCATAGACTGAAAATTCACAAAAACGTGGAAAACGGCAAAATATTGCCTAATTCGATGATATTTTGTTTAAGTCACTTAAAGGAAAAGGGGATGATAAACATCAAAATATTGCTAAATTCGATGATTTTTCGTACGAAACAAAAGGCAAGAAAACTTGCTTAAAATGCAATATTATGCGAAATTCTGAGATTTGAAGGCCAAATCACATATCGTGATAGTACATGAAATAGTATCGAAATATTGGTAAAAATGAATATATTTACGTTATATCAAACTACATGAAAAACGTGAAAAAAGTCAATATTTAACCATATATGAGGATTTTAACTTCAAATCATAGAGCGAGGTTTCGTATTATTTAGATCCAAGAAAAGACATGACAGTGTTGTTACCAATACAAATGATAAAAATCAATGTGTTTTCATTAGTATTAACTAAAATGTTCCTTATTTTCTATTTATATTACCGATGAAAGATATACACGAAAATCGCTCTATTCCGGCTGAAACGTCGATATATGCAATAAAAACAGAACTTCTCCCCTTTTCAATATCTTACTCAGTATTTTAACGAGAAACAAATAGTTGATTGAAAATGAAGTATTTAAGGTTATTATCTAATCAATTATGTGTTTGCATAATTTTTATCGTATATATATGAATTAATACCCATAGACTGAAAATTCACAAAAACGTGGAAAACGGCAAAATATTGCCTAATTCGATGATATTTTGTTTAAGTCACATAAAAGAAAAGGGGATGATAAACGTCAAAATATTGCTAAATTCGATGATTTTTCGTACGAAACAAAATGCAAGAAAACTTGCTTAAAATGCAATATTATGCGAAATTCTGAGATTTGAAGGCCAAATCACATATCGTGATACTACATGAAATAGAATCGAAATATTGGTAAAAATGAATATATTTACGTAGTATCAAACTACATGAAAAACGTGAAAAAAGTCACTATTTAACCATATTTGAGGATTTTAACTTCAAAACATAGAGAGAGGTTTCGTATAATTTAGATCCAAGAAAAGACAATGTTGACAATGTTGTTTCCAATACAAATGATAAAAATGAATGTGTTTTCATTAGAATTAACTAAAATGTTCCTGATTTTCGTTTATATTACCGAGGGAAGATGTACACGTAAAACCGCTCTAATCCGGCTGAAACGTCGATATATGCAATAAAAACCGAACTTCTCCCCTTTTCAATATCTTACTCAGTATTTTACGAGAAACAAATAGATGATTGAAAATGAAGTATTTAAGGTTATTATCTAATCAATTATGTGTTTGCATAATTTTTATCGTATATATATGAAATAATACCCATAGAGTGAAAATTCACAAAAACGTGGAAAAACCGCAAAATATTGCCTAATTCGATGATATTTTCTTTAAATCAAATAAAGGAAAAGGGGATGATAAACGTCAAAATATTGCTAAATTCGACGATTTTTCGTACGAAACAAAAGGCAAGAAAACTTGCTTAAAATGCAATATTATTCGAAATTCTGAGATTTGAAGGCCAAATCACATATCGTGATACTACATGAAATAGAATCGAAATATTGGTACAAATGAATATATTTACGAAGTATCAAACTACATGAAAAACGTGAAAAAAGTCACTATTTAACCATATTTGAGGATTTTAACTTCAAATCATAGAGCGAGGTTTCGTATTATTTAGATCCAAGAAAAGACATATAACAATGTTGTTTCCAATACAAAAATATAAAAATCAATGTGTTTTCATTAGAATTAACTAAAATGTTCTTGATTTTCCGTTTATATTACCGAGGGAAGATGTACACGTAAAACCGCTCTAATCCGGCTGAAACGTCGATATATGCAATAAAAACCGAACTTCTCCCCTTTTCATTATCTTACTCAGTATTTTAACGAGAAACAAATAGATGATTGAAAATGAAGTATTTAAGGTTATTATCTAATCAATTATGTGTTTGCATCATTTTTATCGTATATATATGAATTAATACCCATAGACTGAAACTTCACAAAAACGTGGAAAACGGCAAAATATTGCCTAATTCGATGATATTTTGTTTAAGTCACTTAAAGGAAAAGGGGATGATAAACATCAAAATATTGCTAAATTCGATGATTTTTCGTACGAAACAAAAGGCAAGAAAACTTGCTTAAAATGCAATATTATGCGAAATTCTGAGATTTGAAGGCCAAATCACATATCGTGATACTACATGAAATAGAATCGAAATATTGGTAAAACTCAATATATTTACGTAGTATCAAACTACATGAAAAACGTGAAAAAAGTCACTATTTAACCATATTTGAGGATTTTAACTTCAAATCATAGAGAGAGGTTTCGTATTATTTAGATCCAAGAAAAGACAATGTTGACAATGTTGTTTCCAATACAAATGATAAAAATGAATGTGTTTTCATTAGAATTAACTAAAATGTTCCTGATTTTCGTTTATATTACCGAGGGAAGATGTACACGTAAAACCGCTCTAATCCGGCTGAAACGTCGATATATGCAATAAAAACCGAACTTCTCCCCTTTTCAATATCTTACTCAGTATTTTACGAGAAACAAATAGATGATTGAAAATGAAGTATTTAAGGTTATTATCTAATCAATTATGTGTTTGCATAATTTTTATCGTATATATATGAAATAATACCCATAGAGTGAAAATTCACAAAAACGTGGAAAAACCGCAAAATATTGCCTAATTCGATGATATTTTCTTTAAATCAAATAAAGGAAAAGGGGATGATAAACGTCAAAATATTGCTAAATTCGACGATTTTTCGTACGAAACAAAAGGCAAGAAAACTTGCTTAAAATGCAATATTATTCGAAATTCTGAGATTTGAAGGCCAAATCACATATCGAGATACTACATGAAATAGAATCGAAATATTGGTACAAATGAATATATTTACGAAGTATCAAACTACATGAAAAACGTGAAAAAAGTCACTATTTAACCATATTTGAGGATTTTAACTTCAAATCATAGAGCGAGGTTTCGTATTATTTAGATCCAAGAAAAGACATATAACAATGTTGTTTCCAATACAAAAATATAAAAATCAATGTGTTTTCATTAGAATTAACTAAAATGTTCTTGATTTTCCGTTTATATTACCGAGGGAAGATGTACACGTAAAACCGCTCTAATCCGGCTGAAACGTCGATATATGCAATAAAAACCGAACTTCTCCCCTTTTCATTATCTTACTCAGTATTTTAACGAGAAACAAATAGATGATTGAAAATGAAGTATTTAAGGTTATTATCTAATCAATTATGTGTTTGCATCATTTTTATCGTATATATATGAATTAATACCCATAGACTGAAACTTCACAAAAACGTGGAAAACGGCAAAATATTGCCTAATTCGATGATATTTTGTTTAAGTCACTTAAAGGAAAAGGGGATGATAAACATCAAAATATTGCTAAATTCGATGATTTTTCGTACGAAACAAAAGGCAAGAAAACTTGCTTAAAATGCAATATTATGCGAAATTCTGAGATTTGAAGGCCAAATCACATATCGTGATAGTACATGAAATAGTATCGAAATATTGGTAAAAATGAATATATTTACGTTATATCAAACAACATGAAAAACGTGAAAAAAGTCAATATTTAACCATATATGAGGATTTTAACTTCAAATCATAGAGCGAGGTTTCGTATTATTTAGATCCAAGAAAAGACATGACAGTGTTGTTACCAATACAAATGATAAAAATCAATGTGTTTTCATTAGTATTAACTAAAATGTTCCTGATTTTCTATTTATATTACCGATGAAAGATATACACGAAAATCGCTCTATTCCGGCTGAAACGTCGATATATGCAATAAAAACAGAACTTCTCCCCTTTTCAATATCTTACTCAGTATTTTACGAGAAACAAATAGATGATTGAAAATGAAGTATTTAAGGTTATTATCTAATCAATTATGTGTTTGCATAATTTTTATCGTATATATATGAAATAATACCCATAGAGTGAAAATTCACAAAAACGTGGAAAAACCGCAAAATATTGCCTAATTCGATGATATTTTCTTTAAATCAAATAAAGGAAAAGGGGATGATAAACGTCAAAATATTGCTAAATTCGACGATTTTTCTTACGAAACAAAAGGCAAGAAAACTTGCTTAAAATGCAATATTATGCGAAATTCTGAGATTTGAAGGCCAAATCACATATCGTGATACTACATGAAATAGTATCGAAATATTGGTAAAAATGAATATATTTACGAAGTATCAAACTACATGAAAAACGTGAAAAAAGTCACTATTTAACCATATTTGAGGATTTTAACTTCAAATCATAGAGCGAGGTTTCGTATTATTTAGATCCAAGAAAAGACATATGACAATGTTGTTTCCAATACAAAAATATAAAAATCAATGTGTTTTCATTAGAATTAACTAAAATGTTCTTGATTTTCCGTTTATATTACCGAGGGAAGATGTACACGTAAAACCGCTCTAATCCGGCTGAAACGTCGATATATGCAATAAAAACCGAACTTCTCCCCTTTTCATTATCTTACTCAGTATTTTAACGAGAAACAAATAGATGATTGAAAATGAAGTATTTAAGGTTATTATCTAATCAATTATGTGTTTGCATCATTTTTATCGTATATATATGAATTAATACCCATAGACTGAAAATTCACAAAAACGTGGAAAACGGCAAAATATTGCCTAATTCGATGATATTTTGTTTAAGTCACTTAAAGGAAAAGGGGATGATAAACATCAAAATATTGCTAAATTCGATGATTTTTCGTACGAAACAAAAGGCAAGAAAACTTGCTTAAAATGCAATATTATGCGAAATTCTGAGATTTGAAGGCCAAATCACATATCGTGATAGTACATGAAATAGTATCGAAATATTGGTAAAAATGAATATATTTACGTTATATCAAACTACATGAAAAACGTGAAAAAAGTCAATATTTAACCATATATGAGGATTTTAACTTCAAATCATAGAGCGAGGTTTCGTATTATTTAGATCCAAGAAAAGACATGACAGTGTTGTTACCAATACAAATGATAAAAATCAATGTGTTTTCATTAGTATTAACTAAAATGTTCCTGATTTTCTATTTATATTACCGATGAAAGATATACACGAAAATCGCTCTATTCCGGCTGAAACGTCGATATATGCAATAAAAACAGAACTTCTCCCCTTTTCAATATCTTACTCAGTATTTTAACGAGAAACAAATAGTTGATTGAAAATGAAGTATTTAAGGTTATTATCTAATCAATTATGTGTTTGCATAATTTTTATCGTATATATATGAATTAATACCCATAGACTGAAAATTCACAAAAACGTGGAAAACGGCAAAATATTGCCTAATTCGATGATATTTTGTTTAAGTCACATAAAAGAAAAGGGGATGATAAACGTCAAAATATTGCTAAATTCGATGATTTTTCGTACGAAACAAAATGCAAGAAAACTTGCTTAAAATGCAATATTATGCGAAATTCTGAGATTTGAAGGCCAAATCACATATCGTGATACTACATGAAATAGAATCGAAATATTGGTAAAAATGAATATATTTACGTAGTATCAAACTACATGAAAAACGTGAAAAAAGTCACTATTTAACCATATTTGAGGATTTTAACTTCAAAACATAGAGAGAGGTTTCGTATTATTTAGATCCAAGAAAAGACAATGTTGACAATGTTGTTTCCAATACAAATGATAAAAATGAATGTGTTTTCATTAGAATTAACTAAAATGTTCCTGATTTTCGTTTATATTACCGAGGGAAGATGTACACGTAAAACCGCTCTAATCCGGCTGAAACGTCGATATATGCAATAAAAACCGAACTTCTCCCCTTTTCAATATCTTACTCAGTATTTTACGAGAAACAAATAGATGATTGAAAATGAAGTATTTAAGGTTATTATCTAATCAATTATGTGTTTGCATAATTTTTATCGTATATATATGAAATAATACCCATAGAGTGAAAATTCACAAAAACGTGGAAAAACCGCAAAATATTGCCTAATTCGATGATATTTTCTTTAAATCAAATAAAGGAAAAGGGGATGATAAACGTCAAAATATTGCTAAATTCGACGATTTTTCGTACGAAACAAAAGGCAAGAAAACTTGCTTAAAATGCAATATTATTCGAAATTCTGAGATTTGAAGGCCAAATCACATATCGTGATACTACATGCAATAGAATCGAAATATTGGTACAAATGAATATATTTACGAAGTATCAAACTACATGAAAAACGTGAAAAAAGTCACTATTTAACCATATTTGAGGATTTTAACTTCAAATCATAGAGCGAGGTTTCGTATTATTTAGATCCAAGAAAAGACATATGACAATGTTGTTTCCAATACAAAAATATAAAAATCAATGTGTTTTCATTAGAATTAACTAAAATGTTCTTGATTTTCCGTTTATATTACCGAGGGAAGATGTACACGTAAAACCGCTCTAATCCGGCTGAAACGTCGATATATGCAATAAAAACCGAACTTCTCCCCTTTTCATTATCTTACTCAGTATTTTAACGAGAAACAAATAGATGATTGAAAATGAAGTATTTAAGGTTATTATCTAATCAATTATGTGTTTGCATCATTTTTATCGTATATATATGAATTAATACCCATAGACTGAAAATTCACAAAAACGTGGAAAACGGCAAAATATTGCCTAATTCGATGATATTTTGTTTAAGTCACTTAAAGGAAAAGGGGATGATAAACATCAAAATATTGCTAAATTCGATGATTTTTCGTACGAAACAAAAGGCAAGAAAACTTGCTTAAAATGCAATATTATGCGAAATTCTGAGATTTGAAGGCCAAATCACATATCGTGATAGTACATGAAATAGTATCGAAATATTGGTAAAAATGAATATATTTACGTTATATCAAACTACATGAAAAACGTGAAAAAAGTCAATATTTAACCATATATGAGGATTTTAACTTCAAATCATAGAGCGAGGTTTCGTATTATTTAGATCCAAGAAAAGACATGACAGTGTTGTTACCAATACAAATGATAAAAATCAATGTGTTTTCATTAGTATTAACTAAAATGTTCCTGATTTTCTATTTATATTACCGATGAAAGATATACACGAAAATCGCTCTATTCCGGCTGAAACGTCGATATATGCAATAAAAACAGAACTTCTCCCCTTTTCAATATCTTACTCAGTATTTTAACGAGAAACAAATAGTTGATTGAAAATGAAGTATTTAAGGTTATTATCTAATCAATTATGTGTTTGCATAATTTTTATCGTATATATATGAATTAATACCCATAGACTGAAAATTCACAAAAACGTGGAAAACGGCAAAATATTGCCTAATTCGATGATATTTTGTTTAAGTCACATAAAAGAAAAGGGGATGATAAACGTCAAAATATTGCTAAATTCGATGATTTTTCGTACGAAACAAAATGCAAGAAAACTTGCTTAAAATGCAATATTATGCGAAATTCTGAGATTTGAAGGCCAAATCACATATCGTGATACTACATGAAATAGAATCGAAATATTGGTAAAAATGAATATATTTACGTAGTATCAAACTACATGAAAAACGTGAAAAAAGTCACTATTTAACCATATTTGAGGATTTTAACTTCAAAACATAGAGAGAGGTTTCGTATTATTTAGATCCAAGAAAAGACAATGTTGACAATGTTGTTTCCAATACAAATGATAAAAATGAATGTGTTTTCATTAGAATTAACTAAAATGTTCCTGATTTTCGTTTATATTACCGAGGGAAGATGTACACGTAAAACCGCTCTAATCCGGCTGAAACGTCGATATATGCAATAAAAACCGAACTTCTCCCCTTTTCAATATCTTACTCAGTATTTTACGAGAAACAAATAGATGATTGAAAATGAAGTATTTAAGGTTATTATCTAATCAATTATGTGTTTGCATAATTTTTATCGTATATATATGAAATAATACCCATAGAGTGAAAATTCACAAAAACGTGGAAAAACCGCAAAATATTGCCTAATTCGATGATATTTTCTTTAAATCAAATAAAGGAAAAGGGGATGATAAACGTCAAAATATTGCTAAATTCGACGATTTTTCGTACGAAACAAAAGGCAAGAAAACTTGCTTAAAATGCAATATTATTCGAAATTCTGAGATTTGAAGGCCAAATCACATATCGTGATACTACATGCAATAGAATCGAAATATTGGTACAAATGAATATATTTACGAAGTATCAAACTACATGAAAAACGTGAAAAAAGTCACTATTTAACCATATTTGAGGATTTTAACTTCAAATCATAGAGCGAGGTTTCGTATTATTTAGATCCAAGAAAAGACATATGACAATGTTGTTTCCAATACAAAAATATAAAAATCAATGTGTTTTCATTAGAATTAACTAAAATGTTCTTGATTTTCCGTTTATATTACCGAGGGAAGATGTACACGTAAAACCGCTCTAATCCGGCTGAAACGTCGATATATGCAATAAAAACCGAACTTCTCCCCTTTTCATTATCTTACTCAGTATTTTAACGAGAAACAAATAGATGATTGAAAATGAAGTATTTAAGGTTATTATCTAATCAATTATGTGTTTGCATCATTTTTATCGTATATATATGAATTAATACCCATAGACTGAAAATTCACAAAAACGTGGAAAACGGCAAAATATTGCCTAATTCGATGATATTTTGTTTAAGTCACTTAAAGGAAAAGGGGATGATAAACATCAAAATATTGCTAAATTCGATGATTTTTCGTACGAAACAAAAGGCAAGAAAACTTGCTTAAAATGCAATATTATGCGAAATTCTGAGATTTGAAGGCCAAATCACATATCGTGATAGTACATGAAATAGTATCGAAATATTGGTAAAAATGAATATATTTACGTTATATCAAACTACATGAAAAACGTGAAAAAAGTCAATATTTAACCATATATGAGGATTTTAACTTCAAATCATAGAGCGAGGTTTCGTATTATTTAGATCCAAGAAAAGACATGACAGTGTTGTTACCAATACAAATGATAAAAATCAATGTGTTTTCATTAGTATTAACTAAAATGTTCCTTATTTTCTATTTATATTACCGATGAAAGATATACACGAAAATCGCTCTATTCCGGCTGAAACGTCGATATATGCAATAAAAACAGAACTTCTCCCCTTTTCAATATCTTACTCAGTATTTTAACGAGAAACAAATAGTTGATTGAAAATGAAGTATTTAAGGTTATTATCTAATCAATTATGTGTTTGCATAATTTTTATCGTATATATATGAATTAATACCCATAGACTGAAAATTCACAAAAACGTGGAAAACGGCAAAATATTGCCTAATTCGATGATATTTTGTTTAAGTCACATAAAAGAAAAGGGGATGATAAACGTCAAAATATTGCTAAATTCGATGATTTTTCGTACGAAACAAAATGCAAGAAAACTTGCTTAAAATGCAATATTATGCGAAATTCTGAGATTTGAAGGCCAAATCACATATCGTGATACTACATGAAATAGAATCGAAATATTGGTAAAAATGAATATATTTACGTAGTATCAAACTACATGAAAAACGTGAAAAAAGTCACTATTTAACCATATTTGAGGATTTTAACTTCAAAACATAGAGAGAGGTTTCGTATAATTTAGATCCAAGAAAAGACAATGTTGACAATGTTGTTTCCAATACAAATGATAAAAATGAATGTGTTTTCATTAGAATTAACTAAAATGTTCCTGATTTTCGTTTATATTACCGAGGGAAGATGTACACGTAAAACCGCTCTAATCCGGCTGAAACGTCGATATATGCAATAAAAACCGAACTTCTCCCCTTTTCAATATCTTACTCAGTATTTTACGAGAAACAAATAGATGATTGAAAATGAAGTATTTAAGGTTATTATCTAATCAATTATGTGTTTGCATAATTTTTATCGTATATATATGAAATAATACCCATAGAGTGAAAATTCACAAAAACGTGGAAAAACCGCAAAATATTGCCTAATTCGATGATATTTTCTTTAAATCAAATAAAGGAAAAGGGGATGATAAACGTCAAAATATTGCTAAATTCGACGATTTTTCGTACGAAACAAAAGGCAAGAAAACTTGCTTAAAATGCAATATTATTCGAAATTCTGAGATTTGAAGGCCAAATCACATATCGTGATACTACATGAAATAGAATCGAAATATTGGTACAAATGAATATATTTACGAAGTATCAAACTACATGAAAAACGTGAAAAAAGTCACTATTTAACCATATTTGAGGATTTTAACTTCAAATCATAGAGCGAGGTTTCGTATTATTTAGATCCAAGAAAAGACATATAACAATGTTGTTTCCAATACAAAAATATAAAAATCAATGTGTTTTCATTAGAATTAACTAAAATGTTCTTGATTTTCCGTTTATATTACCGAGGGAAGATGTACACGTAAAACCGCTCTAATCCGGCTGAAACGTCGATATATGCAATAAAAACCGAACTTCTCCCCTTTTCATTATCTTACTCAGTATTTTAACGAGAAACAAATAGATGATTGAAAATGAAGTATTTAAGGTTATTATCTAATCAATTATGTGTTTGCATCATTTTTATCGTATATATATGAATTAATACCCATAGACTGAAACTTCACAAAAACGTGGAAAACGGCAAAATATTGCCTAATTCGATGATATTTTGTTTAAGTCACTTAAAGGAAAAGGGGATGATAAACATCAAAATATTGCTAAATTCGATGATTTTTCGTACGAAACAAAAGGCAAGAAAACTTGCTTAAAATGCAATATTATGCGAAATTCTGAGATTTGAAGGCCAAATCACATATCGTGATACTACATGAAATAGAATCGAAATATTGGTAAAACTCAATATATTTACGTAGTATCAAACTACATGAAAAACGTGAAAAAAGTCACTATTTAACCATATTTGAGGATTTTAACTTCAAATCATAGAGAGAGGTTTCGTATTATTTAGATCCAAGAAAAGACAATGTTGACAATGTTGTTTCCAATACAAATGATAAAAATGAATGTGTTTTCATTAGAATTAACTAAAATGTTCCTGATTTTCGTTTATATTACCGAGGGAAGATGTACACGTAAAACCGCTCTAATCCGGCTGAAACGTCGATATATGCAATAAAAACCGAACTTCTCCCCTTTTCAATATCTTACTCAGTATTTTACGAGAAACAAATAGATGATTGAAAATGAAGTATTTAAGGTTATTATCTAATCAATTATGTGTTTGCATAATTTTTATCGTATATATATGAAATAATACCCATAGAGTGAAAATTCACAAAAACGTGGAAAAACCGCAAAATATTGCCTAATTCGATGATATTTTCTTTAAATCAAATAAAGGAAAAGGGGATGATAAACGTCAAAATATTGCTAAATTCGACGATTTTTCGTACGAAACAAAAGGCAAGAAAACTTGCTTAAAATGCAATATTATTCGAAATTCTGAGATTTGAAGGCCAAATCACATATCGTGATACTACATGAAATAGAATCGAAATATTGGTACAAATGAATATATTTACGAAGTATCAAACTACATGAAAAACGTGAAAAAAGTCACTATTTAACCATATTTGAGGATTTTAACTTCAAATCATAGAGCGAGGTTTCGTATTATTTAGATCCAAGAAAAGACATATAACAATGTTGTTTCCAATACAAAAATATAAAAATCAATGTGTTTTCATTAGAATTAACTAAAATGTTCTTGATTTTCCGTTTATATTACCGAGGGAAGATGTACACGTAAAACCGCTCTAATCCGGCTGAAACGTCGATATATGCAATAAAAACCGAACTTCTCCCCTTTTCATTATCTTACTCAGTATTTTAACGAGAAACAAATAGATGATTGAAAATGAAGTATTTAAGGTTATTATCTAATCAATTATGTGTTTGCATCATTTTTATCGTATATATATGAATTAATACCCATAGACTGAAACTTCACAAAAACGTGGAAAACGGCAAAATATTGCCTAATTCGATGATATTTTGTTTAAGTCACTTAAAGGAAAAGGGGATGATAAACATCAAAATATTGCTAAATTCGATGATTTTTCGTACGAAACAAAAGGCAAGAAAACTTGCTTAAAATGCAATATTATGCGAAATTCTGAGATTTGAAGGCCAAATCACATATCGTGATAGTACATGAAATAGTATCGAAATATTGGTAAAAATGAATATATTTACGTTATATCAAACAACATGAAAAACGTGAAAAAAGTCAATATTTAACCATATATGAGGATTTTAACTTCAAATCATAGAGCGAGGTTTCGTATTATTTAGATCCAAGAAAAGACATGACAGTGTTGTTACCAATACAAATGATAAAAATCAATGTGTTTTCATTAGTATTAACTAAAATGTTCCTGATTTTCTATTTATATTACCGATGAAAGATATACACGAAAATCGCTCTATTCCGGCTGAAACGTCGATATATGCAATAAAAACAGAACTTCTCCCCTTTTCAATATCTTACTCAGTATTTTACGAGAAACAAATAGATGATTGAAAATGAAGTATTTAAGGTTATTATCTAATCAATTATGTGTTTGCATAATTTTTATCGTATATATATGAAATAATACCCATAGAGTGAAAATTCACAAAAACGTGGAAAAACCGCAAAATATTGCCTAATTCGATGATATTTTCTTTAAATCAAATAAAGGAAAAGGGGATGATAAACGTCAAAATATTGCTAAATTCGACGATTTTTCTTACGAAACAAAAGGCAAGAAAACTTGCTTAAAATGCAATATTATGCGAAATTCTGAGATTTGAAGGCCAAATCACATATCGTGATACTACATGAAATAGTATCGAAATATTGGTAAAAATGAATATATTTACGAAGTATCAAACTACATGAAAAACGTGAAAAAAGTCACTATTTAACCATATTTGAGGATTTTAACTTCAAATCATAGAGCGAGGTTTCGTATTATTTAGATCCAAGAAAAGACATATGACAATGTTGTTTCCAATACAAAAATATAAAAATCAATGTGTTTTCATTAGAATTAACTAAAATGTTCTTGATTTTCCGTTTATATTACCGAGGGAAGATGTACACGTAAAACCGCTCTAATCCGGCTGAAACGTCGATATATGCAATAAAAACCGAACTTCTCCCCTTTTCATTATCTTACTCAGTATTTTAACGAGAAACAAATAGATGATTGAAAATGAAGTATTTAAGGTTATTATCTAATCAATTATGTGTTTGCATCATTTTTATCGTATATATATGAATTAATACCCATAGACTGAAAATTCACAAAAACGTGGAAAACGGCAAAATATTGCCTAATTCGATGATATTTTGTTTAAGTCACTTAAAGGAAAAGGGGATGATAAACATCAAAATATTGCTAAATTCGATGATTTTTCGTACGAAACAAAAGGCAAGAAAACTTGCTTAAAATGCAATATTATGCGAAATTCTGAGATTTGAAGGCCAAATCACATATCGTGATAGTACATGAAATAGTATCGAAATATTGGTAAAAATGAATATATTTACGTTATATCAAACTACATGAAAAACGTGAAAAAAGTCAATATTTAACCATATATGAGGATTTTAACTTCAAATCATAGAGCGAGGTTTCGTATTATTTAGATCCAAGAAAAGACATGACAGTGTTGTTACCAATACAAATGATAAAAATCAATGTGTTTTCATTAGTATTAACTAAAATGTTCCTGATTTTCTATTTATATTACCGATGAAAGATATACACGAAAATCGCTCTATTCCGGCTGAAACGTCGATATATGCAATAAAAACAGAACTTCTCCCCTTTTCAATATCTTACTCAGTATTTTAACGAGAAACAAATAGTTGATTGAAAATGAAGTATTTAAGGTTATTATCTAATCAATTATGTGTTTGCATAATTTTTATCGTATATATATGAATTAATACCCATAGACTGAAAATTCACAAAAACGTGGAAAACGGCAAAATATTGCCTAATTCGATGATATTTTGTTTAAGTCACATAAAAGAAAAGGGGATGATAAACGTCAAAATATTGCTAAATTCGATGATTTTTCGTACGAAACAAAATGCAAGAAAACTTGCTTAAAACGCAATATTATGCGAAATTCTGAGATTTGAAGGCCAAATCACATATCGTGATACTACATGAAATAGAATCGAAATATTGGTAAAAATGAATATATTTACGTAGCATCAAACTACATGAAAAACGTGAAAAAAGTCACTATTTAACCATATTTGAGGATTTTAACTTCAAAACATAGAGAGAGGTTTCGTATTATTTAGATCCAAGAAAAGACAATGTTGACAATGTTGTTTCCAATACAAATGATAAAAATGAATGTGTTTTCATTAGAATTAACTAAAATGTTCCTGATTTTCGTTTATATTACCGAGGGAAGATGTACACGTAAAACCGCTCTAATCCGGCTGAAACGTCGATATATGCAATAAAAACCGAACTTCTCCCCTTTTCAATATCTTACTCAGTATTTTACGAGAAACAAATAGATGATTGAAAATGAAGTATTTAAGGTTATTATCTAATCAATTATGTGTTTGCATAATTTTTATCGTATATATATGAAATAATACCCATAGAGTGAAAATTCACAAAAACGTGGAAAAACCGCAAAATATTGCCTAATTCGATGATATTTTCTTTAAATCAAATAAAGGAAAAGGGGATGATAAACGTCAAAATATTGCTAAATTCGACGATTTTTCGTACGAAACAAAAGGCAAGAAAACTTGCTTAAAATGCAATATTATTCGAAATTCTGAGATTTGAAGGCCAAATCACATATCGTGATACTACATGCAATAGAATCGAAATATTGGTACAAATGAATATATTTACGAAGTATCAAACTACATGAAAAACGTGAAAAAAGTCACTATTTAACCATATTTGAGGATTTTAACTTCAAATCATAGAGCGAGGTTTCGTATTATTTAGATCCAAGAAAAGACATATGACAATGTTGTTTCCAATACAAAAATATAAAAATCAATGTGTTTTCATTAGAATTAACTAAAATGTTCTTGATTTTCCGTTTATATTACCGAGGGAAGATGTACACGTAAAACCGCTCTAATCCGGCTGAAACGTCGATATATGCAATAAAAACCGAACTTCTCCCCTTTTCATTATCTTACTCAGTATTTTAACGAGAAACAAATAGATGATTGAAAATGAAGTATTTAAGGTTATTATCTAATCAATTATGTGTTTGCATCATTTTTATCGTATATATATGAATTAATACCCATAGACTGAAAATTCACAAAAACGTGGAAAACGGCAAAATATTGCCTAATTCGATGATATTTTGTTTAAGTCACTTAAAGGAAAAGGGGATGATAAACATCAAAATATTGCTAAATTCGATGATTTTTCGTACGAAACAAAAGGCAAGAAAACTTGCTTAAAATGCAATATTATGCGAAATTCTGAGATTTGAAGGCCAAATCACATATCGTGATAGTACATGAAATAGTATCGAAATATTGGTAAAAATGAATATATTTACGTTATATCAAACTACATGAAAAACGTGAAAAAAGTCAATATTTAACCATATATGAGGATTTTAACTTCAAATCATAGAGCGAGGTTTCGTATTATTTAGATCCAAGAAAAGACATGACAGTGTTGTTACCAATACAAATGATAAAAATCAATGTGTTTTCATTAGTATTAACTAAAATGTTCCTTATTTTCTATTTATATTACCGATGAAAGATATACACGAAAATCGCTCTATTCCGGCTGAAACGTCGATATATGCAATAAAAACAGAACTTCTCCCCTTTTCAATATCTTACTCAGTATTTTAACGAGAAACAAATAGTTGATTGAAAATGAAGTATTTAAGGTTATTATCTAATCAATTATGTGTTTGCATAATTTTTATCGTATATATATGAATTAATACCCATAGACTGAAAATTCACAAAAACGTGGAAAACGGCAAAATATTGCCTAATTCGATGATATTTTGTTTAAGTCACATAAAAGAAAAGGGGATGATAAACGTCAAAATATTGCTAAATTCGATGATTTTTCGTACGAAACAAAATGCAAGAAAACTTGCTTAAAATGCAATATTATGCGAAATTCTGAGATTTGAAGGCCAAATCACATATCGTGATACTACATGAAATAGAATCGAAATATTGGTAAAAATGAATATATTTACGTAGTATCAAACTACATGAAAAACGTGAAAAAAGTCACTATTTAACCATATTTGAGGATTTTAACTTCAAAACATAGAGAGAGGTTTCGTATAATTTAGATCCAAGAAAAGACAATGTTGACAATGTTGTTTCCAATACAAATGATAAAAATGAATGTGTTTTCATTAGAATTAACTAAAATGTTCCTGATTTTCGTTTATATTACCGAGGGAAGATGTACACGTAAAACCGCTCTAATCCGGCTGAAACGTCGATATATGCAATAAAAACCGAACTTCTCCCCTTTTCAATATCTTACTCAGTATTTTACGAGAAACAAATAGATGATTGAAAATGAAGTATTTAAGGTTATTATCTAATCAATTATGTGTTTGCATAATTTTTATCGTATATATATGAAATAATACCCATAGAGTGAAAATTCACAAAAACGTGGAAAAACCGCAAAATATTGCCTAATTCGATGATATTTTCTTTAAATCAAATAAAGGAAAAGGGGATGATAAACGTCAAAATATTGCTAAATTCGACGATTTTTCGTACGAAACAAAAGGCAAGAAAACTTGCTTAAAATGCAATATTATTCGAAATTCTGAGATTTGAAGGCCAAATCACATATCGTGATACTACATGAAATAGAATCGAAATATTGGTACAAATGAATATATTTACGAAGTATCAAACTACATGAAAAACGTGAAAAAAGTCACTATTTAACCATATTTGAGGATTTTAACTTCAAATCATAGAGCGAGGTTTCGTATTATTTAGATCCAAGAAAAGACATATAACAATGTTGTTTCCAATACAAAAATATAAAAATCAATGTGTTTTCATTAGAATTAACTAAAATGTTCTTGATTTTCCGTTTATATTACCGAGGGAAGATGTACACGTAAAACCGCTCTAATCCGGCTGAAACGTCGATATATGCAATAAAAACCGAACTTCTCCCCTTTTCATTATCTTACTCAGTATTTTAACGAGAAACAAATAGATGATTGAAAATGAAGTATTTAAGGTTATTATCTAATCAATTATGTGTTTGCATCATTTTTATCGTATATATATGAATTAATACCCATAGACTGAAACTTCACAAAAACGTGGAAAACGGCAAAATATTGCCTAATTCGATGATATTTTGTTTAAGTCACTTAAAGGAAAAGGGGATGATAAACATCAAAATATTGCTAAATTCGATGATTTTTCGTACGAAACAAAAGGCAAGAAAACTTGCTTAAAATGCAATATTATGCGAAATTCTGAGATTTGAAGGCCAAATCACATATCGTGATACTACATGAAATAGAATCGAAATATTGGTAAAACTCAATATATTTACGTAGTATCAAACTACATGAAAAACGTGAAAAAAGTCACTATTTAACCATATTTGAGGATTTTAACTTCAAATCATAGAGAGAGGTTTCGTATTATTTAGATCCAAGAAAAGACAATGTTGACAATGTTGTTTCCAATACAAATGATAAAAATGAATGTGTTTTCATTAGAATTAACTAAAATGTTCCTGATTTTCGTTTATATTACCGAGGGAAGATGTACACGTAAAACCGCTCTAATCCGGCTGAAACGTCGATATATGCAATAAAAACCGAACTTCTCCCCTTTTCAATATCTTACTCAGTATTTTACGAGAAACAAATAGATGATTGAAAATGAAGTATTTAAGGTTATTATCTAATCAATTATGTGTTTGCATAATTTTTATCGTATATATATGAAATAATACCCATAGAGTGAAAATTCACAAAAACGTGGAAAAACCGCAAAATATTGCCTAATTCGATGATATTTTCTTTAAATCAAATAAAGGAAAAGGGGATGATAAACGTCAAAATATTGCTAAATTCGACGATTTTTCGTACGAAACAAAAGGCAAGAAAACTTGCTTAAAATGCAATATTATTCGAAATTCTGAGATTTGAAGGCCAAATCACATATCGTGATACTACATGAAATAGAATCGAAATATTGGTACAAATGAATATATTTACGAAGTATCAAACTACATGAAAAACGTGAAAAAAGTCACTATTTAACCATATTTGAGGATTTTAACTTCAAATCATAGAGCGAGGTTTCGTATTATTTAGATCCAAGAAAAGACATATAACAATGTTGTTTCCAATACAAAAATATAAAAATCAATGTGTTTTCATTAGAATTAACTAAAATGTTCTTGATTTTCCGTTTATATTACCGAGGGAAGATGTACACGTAAAACCGCTCTAATCCGGCTGAAACGTCGATATATGCAATAAAAACCGAACTTCTCCCCTTTTCATTATCTTACTCAGTATTTTAACGAGAAACAAATAGATGATTGAAAATGAAGTATTTAAGGTTATTATCTAATCAATTATGTGTTTGCATCATTTTTATCGTATATATATGAATTAATACCCATAGACTGAAACTTCACAAAAACGTGGAAAACGGCAAAATATTGCCTAATTCGATGATATTTTGTTTAAGTCACTTAAAGGAAAAGGGGATGATAAACATCAAAATATTGCTAAATTCGATGATTTTTCGTACGAAACAAAAGGCAAGAAAACTTGCTTAAAATGCAATATTATGCGAAATTCTGAGATTTGAAGGCCAAATCACATATCGTGATAGTACATGAAATAGTATCGAAATATTGGTAAAAATGAATATATTTACGTTATATCAAACAACATGAAAAACGTGAAAAAAGTCAATATTTAACCATATATGAGGATTTTAACTTCAAATCATAGAGCGAGGTTTCGTATTATTTAGATCCAAGAAAAGACATGACAGTGTTGTTACCAATACAAATGATAAAAATCAATGTGTTTTCATTAGTATTAACTAAAATGTTCCTGATTTTCTATTTATATTACCGATGAAAGATATACACGAAAATCGCTCTATTCCGGCTGAAACGTCGATATATGCAATAAAAACAGAACTTCTCCCCTTTTCAATATCTTACTCAGTATTTTACGAGAAACAAATAGATGATTGAAAATGAAGTATTTAAGGTTATTATCTAATCAATTATGTGTTTGCATAATTTTTATCGTATATATATGAAATAATACCCATAGAGTGAAAATTCACAAAAACGTGGAAAAACCGCAAAATATTGCCTAATTCGATGATATTTTCTTTAAATCAAATAAAGGAAAAGGGGATGATAAACGTCAAAATATTGCTAAATTCGACGATTTTTCTTACGAAACAAAAGGCAAGAAAACTTGCTTAAAATGCAATATTATTCGAAATTCTTAGATTTGAAGGCCAAATCACATATCGTGATACTACATGAAATAGAATCGAAATATTGGTACAAATGAATATATTTACGAAGTATCAAACTACATGAAAAACGTGAAAAAAGTCACTATTTAACCATATTTGAGGATTTTAACTTCAAATCATAGAGCGAGGTTTCGTATTATTTAGATCCAAGAAAAGACATATGACAATGTTGTTTCCAATACAAAAATATAAAAATCAATGTGTTTTCATTAGAATTAACTAAAATGTTCTTGATTTTCCGTTTATATTACCGAGGGAAGATGTACACGTAAAACCGCTCTAATCCGGCTGAAACGTCGATATATGCAATAAAAACCGAACTTCTCCCCTTTTCATTATCTTACTCAGTATTTTAACGAGAAACAAATAGATTGATTGAAAATGAAGTATTTAAGGTTATTATCTAATCAATTATGTGTTTGCATCATTTTTATTGTATATATATGAATTAATACCCATAGACTGAAAATTCACAAAAACGTGGAAAACGGCAAAATATTGCCTAATTCGATGATATTTTGTTTAAGTCACATAAAGGAAAAGGGGATGATAAACGTCAAAATATTGCTAAATTCGATGATTTTTCGTACGAAACAAAATGCAAGAAAACTTGCTTAAAATGCAATATTATGCGAAATTCTGAGATTTGAAGGCCAAATCACATATCGTGATACTACATGAAATAGAATCGAAATATTGGTAAAAATCAATATATTTACGTAGTATCAAACTACAGGAAAAACGTGAAAAAAGTCACTATTTAACCATATTTGAGGATTTTAACTTCAAATCATAGAGAGAGGTTTCATATTATTTAGATCCAAGAAAAGACATATGACAATGTTGTTTCCAATACAAATTATAAAAATCAATGTGTTTTCATTAGAATTAACTAAAATATTCCTGATTTTCCGTTTATATTACCGACGGAAGATGTACACGTAAAACCGCTCTAATCCGGCTGAAACGTCGATATATGCAATAAAAACCGAACTTCTCCCCTTTTCATTATCTTACTCAGTATTTTAACGAGAAACAAATAGATAATTAAAAATGAAGTATTTAAGGTTATTATCTAATCAATTATGTGTTTGCATCATTTTTATTGTATATATATGAATTAATACCCATAGACTGAAAATTCACAAAAAGGTGGAAAACGGCAAAATATTGCCTAATTCGATGATATTTTGTTTAAGTCACATAAAGGAAAAGGGGATGATAAACGTCAAAATATTGCTAAATTCGACGATTTTTCGTACGAAACAAAATGCAAGAAAACTTGCTTAATGAGCAATATTATGCAAAATTCTGAGATTTGAAGGCGAAATCACATATCTTGATACTACTTGAAATAGTATCCAAATATTGGTAAAAATGAATATATTTACGTAATATCAAACTACATGAAAAACGTGAAAAAAGTCACTATTTAACCATATTTGAGGAATTTAACTTCAAATCATAGAGCGAGGTTTCGTATTATTTAGATCCAAGAAAAGACATATGACAATGTTGTTTCCAATACAAACGATAAAAATAAATGTGTTTTCATTAGAATTAACTAAAATGTTTTTGATTTTCCGTTTATATATTACCGATGGAAGATGTACACGTAAAACCGCTCTAATCCGGCTGAAACGTCGATATATGCAATAAAAACCGAATTTCTCCCCTTTTCATTATCCTACTCAGCATTTTGACGAGAAACAAATAGATGATTGAAAATGAAGTATTTAAGGTTATTATCTAATCATTTATGTGTATGCATCATTTTTATCGTATATATAATGAATTAATACCCATAGACAGAAAATTCACAGAAACGTGGAAAAACGGCAAAATATTGCCTAATTCGATGATATTTTGTTAAAATCACATAGAGGAAAAGGGGATGATAAACGTCAAAATATTGCTAAATTCGATCATTTTTCGTACGAAACAAAATGCAAGAAAACTTGCTTAAAATGCAATATAATGCGACATTCTGAGATATAAAGGCCAAATTACATATCGTGATACTTCATGAAATAGCATCGAAATATTGGTAATAATGAATATATTTACGTAATATCAAACTACATGAGTAACGTGAAAAAGTCACTATTTTACCATATTTGAGGATTTTAACTTCAAATCATAGAGTGAGGTTTCGTATTATTTAGATCCATGAAAAGACATATGACAATGTTGTTTCCAATACAAATGATAAAACCAATGTGTTTTCATTAGAATTAACTAAAAGGTTCCTGATTTTCCGTTTATATTACCGATTGAAGATGTACACGTAAAACCGCTCTAATCCGGCTGAAACGTCGATATATGCAATAAAAACCGAACTTCTCCCCTTTTCAATATCTTACTCAGTATTTTAACGAGAAACAAATAGATGATTGAAAATGAATTATTTAAGGTTATTACCTAATCAATTATGTGTTTGCAACATTTTTATCGTATATATAATGAATTAATAATCATAGACTGAAAATTCACAGAAACGTGGAAAAATGGCAAAATATTGCCTAATTCGATGATATTTTGTTTAAATCACATAGAGGAAAAGGGGATGATAAACGTCAAAATATTGCTAAATTCGTTCATTTTTCGTACGAAACAAAAGGCAAGAAAACTTGCTTAAAATGCAATATTATGCAAAATTCTGAGATTTGAAGGCCAAATCACATATCGTGATACTACATGAAATAGAATCGAAATATTGGTAAAAATCAATATATTTACGTAGTATCAAACTACAGGAAAAACGTGAAAAAAGTCACTATTTAACCATATTTGAGGATTTTAACTTCAAATCATAGAGAGAGGTTTCATATTATTTAGATCCAAGAAAAGACATATGACAATGTTGTTTCCAATACAAATTATAAAAATCAATGTGTTTTCATTAGAATTAACTAAAATATTCCTGATTTTCCGTTTATATTACCGACGGAAGATGTACACGTAAAACCGCTCTAATCCGGCTGAAACGTCGATATATGCAATAAAAACCGAACTTCTCCCCTTTTCATTATCTTACTCAGTATTTTAACGAGAAACAAATAGATAATTAAAAATGAAGTATTTAAGGTTATTATCTAATCAATTATGTATTTGCATCATTTTTATTGTATATATATGAATTAATACCCATAGACTGAAAATTCACAAAAAGGTGGAAAACGGCAAAATATTGCCTAATTCGATGATATTTTGTTTAAGTCACATAAAGGAAAAGGGGATGATAAACGTCAAAATATTGCTAAATTCGATGATTTTTCGTACGAAACAAAAGGCAAGAAAACTTGCTTAAAATGCAATATTATGCGAAATTCTGAGATTTAAAGGCCAAATCACATATCGTGATACTACATGAAATAGTATCGAAATATTGGTAAAAATGAATATATTTACGTTATATCAAACTACATGAAAAACGTGAAAAAAGTCAATATTTACCCATATATGAGGATTTTAACTTCAAATCATAGAGCGAGGTTTCGTATTATTTAGATCCAAGAAAAGACATGACAGTGTTGTTACCAATACAAATGATAAAAATCAATGTGTTTTCATTAGTATTAACTAAAATGTTCCTGATTTTCTGTTTATATTACCGATGGAAGATGTACACGAAAATCGCTCTATTCCGGCTGAAACGTCGATATATGCAATAAAAACAGAACTTCTCCCCTTTTCAATATCTTACTCAGTATTTTATCGAGAAACAAATAGTTGATTGAAAATGAAGTATTTAAGGTTATTATCTAATCAATTATGTGTTTGCATAATTTTTATCGTATATATATGAATTAATACCCATAGACTGAAAATTCACAAAAACGTGGAAAACGGCAAAATATTGCCTAATTCGATGATATTTTTTTAAGTCACATAAAGGAAAAGGGGATGATAAACGTCAAAATATTGCTAAATTCCATGATTTTTCGTACGAAACAAAATGCAAGAAAACTTGCTTAAAATGCAATATTATGCGAAATTCTGAGATTTGAAGGCCAAATCACATATCGTGATACTACATGAAATAGAATCGAAATATTGGTAAAAATGAATATATTTACGTAGTATCAAATTACATGAAAAACGTGAAAAAAGTCACTATTTAACCATATTTGAGGATTTTAACTTCAAATCATAGAGCGAGGTTTCGTATTATTTAGATCCAAGAAAAGACATATGACAATGTTGTTTCCAATACAAATGATAAAAATCAATGTTTTTTCATTAGTATTAACTAAAATGTTCCTGATTTTCCGTTTATATTACCGATGGAAGATGTACACGAAAATCGCTCTATTCCGGCTGAAACGTCGATATATGCAATAAAAACAGAACTTCTTCCCTTTTCAATATCTTACTCAGTATTTTAACGAGAAACAAATAGATAATTGAAAATGAAGTATTTAAGGTTATTATCTAATCAATTATGTGTTTGCATCATTTTTATTGTATATATATGAATTAATACCCATAGACTGAAAATTCACAAAAACGTGGAAAACGGCAAAATATTGCCTAATTCGATGATATTTTGTTTAAGTCACATAAAGGAAAAGGGGATGATAAACGTCAAAATATTGCTAAATTCGATGATTTTTCGTACGAAACAAAATGCAAGAAAACTTGCTTAAAATGCAATATTATGCGAAATTCTGAGATTTGAAGGCCAAATCACATATCGTGATACTACATGAAATAGAATCGAAATATTGGTAAAAATGAATATATTTACGTAGTATCAAACTACAGGAAAAACGTGAAAAAGTTAATATTTAACCATATATGAGGATTTTAACTTCAAATCATAGAGCGAGGTTTCGTATTATTTAGATCCAAGAAAAGACATATGACAATGTTGTTTCCAATACAAATTATAAAAATCAATGTGTTTTCATTAGAATTAACTAAAATGTTCCTGATTTTCCGTTTATATTACCGAGGGAAGATGTACACGTAAAACCGCTCTAATCCGGCTGAAACGTCGATATATGCAATAAAAACCGAACTTCTCCCCTTTTCATTATCTTACTCAGTATTTTAACGAGAAACAAATAGATGATTGAAAATGAAGTATTTAAGGTTATTATCTAATCAATTATGTGTTTGCATCATTTTTAACGTATATATGTGAATTAATACCCATAGACTGAAAATTCACAAAAACATGGAAAACGGCAAAATATTGTCTAATTCGATGATATTTTGTTTAAGTCACATAAAGGAAAAGGGGATGATAAACGTCAAAATATTGCTAAATTCGATGATTTTTCGTACGAAACAAAAGGCAAGAAAACTTGCTTAAAATGCAATATTATGCAAAATTCTGAGATTTGAAGGCCAAATCACATATCGTGATACTACATGAAATAGAATCGAAATATTGGTAAAACTCAATATATTTACGTAGTATCAAACTACATGAAAAACGTGAAAAAAGTCACTATTTAACCATATTTGAGGATTTTAACTTCAAATCATAGAGCGAGGTTTCGTATTATTTAGATCCAAGAAAAGACATATGACAATGTTGTTTCCAATACAAATGATAAAAATCAATGTTTTTTCATTAGTATTAACTAAAATGTTCCTGATTTTCCGTTTATATTACCGATGGAAGATGTACACGAAAATCGCTCTATTCCGGCTGAAACGTCGATATATGCAATAAAAACAGAACTTCTCCCCTTTTCATTATCTTACTCAGAAATTTTAACGAGAAACAAATAGATGATTGAAAATGAAGTATTTAAGGTTATTATCTAATCAATTATGTGTTTGCATCATTTTTATCGTATATATGTGAATTAATACCCATAGACTGAAAATTCACAAAAACGTGGAAAACGGCAAAATATTGCCTAATTCGATGATATTTTGTTTAAGTCACATAAAGGAAAAGGGGATGATAAACGTCAAAATATTGCTAAATTCGATGATTTTTCGTACGAAACAAAAGGCAAGAAAACTTGCTTAAAATGCAATATTATGCAAAATTCTGAGATTTGAAGGCCAAATCACATATCGTGATACTACATGAAATAGAATCGAAATATTGGTAAAAATTGAATATATTTACGTAGTATCAAACTACATGAAAAACGTGAAAAAAGTCACTATTTAACCATATATGAGGATTTTAACTTCAAATCATAGAGCGAGGTTTCGTATTATTTAGATCCAAGAAAAGACATGACAATATTGTTTCCAATACAAATTATAAAAATCAATGTGTTTTCATTAATATTAACTAAAATGTTCCTGATTTTCCGTTTATATTACCGAGGGAAGATGTACACGTAAAACCGCTCTAATCCGGCTGAAACGTCGATATATGCAATAAAAACAGAACTTCTTCCCGTTTCAATATCTTACTCCGTATTTTAACGAGAAACAAATAGATAATTGAAAATGAAGTATTTAAGGTTATTATCTAATCAATTATGTGTTTGCATCATTTTTATTGTATATATATGAATTAATACCCATAGACTGAAAATTCACAAAAACGTGGAAAACGGCAAAATATTGCCTAATTCGATGATATTTTGTTTAAGTCACATAAAGGAAAAGGGGATGATAAACGTCAAAATATTGCTAAATTCGATGATTTTTCGTACGAAACAAAATGCAAGAAAACTTGCTTAAAATGCAATATTATGCGAAATTCTGAGATTTGAAGGCCAAATCACATATCGTGATACTACATGAAATAGAATCGAAATATTGGTAAAAATCAATATATTTACGTTATATCAAACTACATGAAAAACGTGAAAAAAGTCAATATTTAACCATATATGAGGATTTTAACTTCAAATCATAGAGCGAGGTTTCGTATTATTTAGATCCAAGAAAAGACATGACAGTGTTGTTACCAATACAAATGATAAAAATCAATGTGTTTTCATTAGTATTAACTAAAATGTTCCTGATTTTCTGTTTATATTACCGATGGAAGATGTACACGAAAATCGCTCTATTCCGGCTGAAACGTCGATATATGAAATAAAAACAGAACTTCTCCCCTTTTCAATATCTTACTCAGTATTTTATCGAGAAACAAATAGTTGATTGAAAATGAAGTATTTAAGGTTATTCTACATGAAATAGTATCGAAATATTGGTAAAAATGAATATATTTACGTTATATCAAACTACATGAAAAACGTGAAAAAAAGTCAATATTTAACCATATAGGAGGATTTTAACTTCAAATCATAGAGCGAGGTTTCGCATTATTTAGATCCAAGAAAAGACATATGACAATGTTGTTTCCAATACAAATGATAAAAATCAATGTGTTTTCATTAGAATTAACTAAAATGTTCCTGATTTTCCGTTTATATTACCGAGGGAAGATGTACACGAAAATCGCTCTATTCCAGCTGAAACGTCGATATATGCAATAAAAACAGAACTTCTCCCCTTTTCATTATCTTACTCAGTATTTTAACGAGAAACAAATAGATGATTGAAAATGAAGTATTTAAGGTTATTATCTAATCAATTATGTGTTTGCGTCATTTTTATCGTATATATAATGAATTAATACCCATAGACTGAAAATTCTCAAAAAAGTAGAAAACAGCAAAATATTGCCTAATTCGATGATATATTGTTTAAGTCACATAAAGGAAAATGGGATGATAATTTCAAAATATTGCTAAATTCGATGATTTTTCGTACGAAACAAAATGCAAGAAAACTTGCTTAAAATGCAATATTATGCAAAATTCTGAGATTTGAAGGCCAAATCACATATCGTGATACTACATGAAATAGTATCGAAATATTGGTAAAAATGAATATATTTACGTTATATTAAACTACATGAAAAACGTGAAAAAAGTCAATATTTAACCATATATGAGGATTTTAACTTCAAATCATAGAGCGAGGTTTCGCATTATTTAGATCCAAGAAAAGACATATGACAATGTTGTTTCCAATACAAATGATAAAAATCAATGTGTTTTCATTAGAATTAACTAAAATGTTCCTGATTTTCCGTTTATATTACCGATGGAAGATGTACACGAAAATCGCTCTATTCCGGCTGAAACGTCGATATATGCAATAAAAACAGAACATCTCCCCTTTTCAATATCTTACTCAGTATTTTAACGAGAAACAAATAGATGATTGAAAATGAAGTATTTAAGGTTATTATCTAATCAATTATGTGTTTGCGTCATTTTTATCGTATATATAATGAATTAATACCCATAGACTGAAAATTCACGAAAAACGTAGAAAACGGCAAAATATTGCCTAATTCGATGATACATAAAGGAAAATGGGATGATAAACTTCAAAATATTGCTAAATTCGATGATTTTTCGTACGAAACAAAATGCAAGAAAACTTGCTTAAAATGCAACATTATGCGAAATTCTGAGATTTGAAAGCCAAATCACATATCGTGATACTACATGAAATAGAATCGAAATATTGGTAAAAATGAATATATTTACGTAGTATCAAACTACATGAAAAACGTGAAAAAAGTCACTATTAAACCATATTTAAGGATTTTAACTTCAAATCATAGAGCGAGGTTTCGTATTATTTAGATCCAAGAAAAGACATATGACAATGTTGTTTCCAATACAAATTATAAAAATCAATGTGTTTTCATTAGAATTAACTAAAATGTTCCTGATTTTCCGTTTATATTACCGAGGGAAGATGTACACGTAAAACCGCTCTAATCCGGCTGAAACGTCGATATATGCAATAAAAACCGAACTTCTCCCCTTTTCATTATCTTACTCAGTATTTTAACGAGAAACAAATAGTTGATTGAAAATGAAGTATTTAAGGTTATTATCTAATCAATTATGTGTTTGCATAATTTTTATCGTATATATTAATACCCATAGACTGAAAATTCACAGAAACGTGGAAAACGGCAAAATATTGCCTAATTCGATGATATTTTGTTTAAGTCACATAAAGGAAAAGGGGATGATAAACGTCAAAATATTGCTAAATTCGATGATTTTTCGTACGAAACAAAAGGCAAGAAAACTTGCTTAAAATGCAATATTATGCGAAATTCTGAGATTTGAAGGCCAAATCACATATCGTGATACTACATGAAATAGTATCGAAATATTGGTAAAAATTAATATATTTACGTAATATCAAACTACATGAAAAACGTGAAAAAAGTCAATATTTAACCATATTTGAGGATTTTAACTTCAAATCATAGAGCGAGGTTTCGTATTATTTAGATCCATGAATAGACATATGACAATGTTGTTTCCAATACAAATTATAAAAATCAATGTGTTTTCATTAGAATTAACTAAAATGTTCTTGATTTTCCGTTTATATTACCGAGGGAAGATGTACACGTAAAACCGCTCTAATCCGGCTGAAACGTCGATATATGCAATAAAAACCGAACTTCTGCCCTTTTCATTAGCTTACTCAGTATTTTAACGAGAAACAAATAGATGATTGAAAATGAAGTATTTAAGGTTATTATCTAATCAATTATGTGTTTGCATAATTTTTATCGTATATATATGAAATAATACCCATAGAGTGAAAATTCACAAAAACGTGGAAAAACCGCAAAATATTGCCTAATTCGATGATATTTTCTTTAAATCAAATAAAGGAAAAGGGGATGATAAACGTCAAAATATTGCTAAATTCGATGATTTTTCGTACGAAACAAAAGGCAAGAAAACTTGCTTAGAATGCAATATTATGCGAAATTCTGAGATTTGAAGGCCAAATCACATATCGTGATACTACATGAAATAGAATCTAAATATTGGTAAAAATGAATATATTTACGTAGTATCAAATTACATGAATAACGTGAAAAAAGTCACTATTTAACCATATTTGAGGATTTTAACTTCATATCATAGAGCGAGGTTTCGTATTATTTAGATCCAAGAAAAGACATATGACAATGTTGTTTCCAATACAAATTATAAAAATCAATGTGTTTTCATTAGAATTAACTAAAATGTTCCTGATTTTCCGTTTATATTTCCGAGGGAAGATGTACACGTAAAACCGCTCTAATCCGGCTGAAACGTCGATATATGCAATAAAAACCGAACTTCTCCCCTTTTCATTATCTTACTCAGTATTTTAACGAGAAACAAATAGATGATTGAAAATGAAGTATTTAAGGTTATTATCTAATCAATTATGTGTTTGCATCATTTTTAACGTATATATGTGAATTAATACCCATAGACTGAAAATTCACAAAAACATGGAAAACGGCAAAATATTGCCTAATTCGATGATATTTTGTTTAAGTCACATAAAGGAAAAGGGGATGATAAACGTCAAAATATTGCTAAATTCGATGATTTTTCGTACGAAACAAAAGGCAAGAAAACTTGCTTAAAATGCAATATTATGCAAAATTCTGAGATTTGAAGGCCAAATCACATATCGTGATACTACATGAAATAGAATCGAAATATTGGTAAAAATGAATATATTTACGTAGTATCAAACTACATGAAAAACGTGAAAAAAGTCAATATTTAACCATATATGAGGATTTTAACTTCAAATCATAGAGCGAGGTTTCGTATTATTTAGATCCAAGAAAAGACATATGACAATGTTGTTTCCAATACAAATTATAAAAATCAATGTGTTTTCATTAGTATTAACTAAAATGTTCCTGATTTTCCGTTTATATTACCGAGGGAAGATGTACACGTAAAACCGCTCTAATCCGGCTGAAACGTCGATATATGCAATAAAAACAGAACTTCTTCCCTTTTCAATATCTTACTCAGTATTTTAACGAGAAACAAATAGATAATTGAAAATGAAGTATTTAAGGTTATTATCTAATCAATTATGTGTTTGCATCAATTTTATCGTATATATATGAATTAATACCCATAGACTGAAAATTCACAAAAACGTGGAAAACGGCAAAATATTGCCTAATTCGATGATATTTTGTTTAAGTCACATAAAGGAAAAGGGGATGATAAACGTCAAAATATTGCTAAATTCGATGATTTTTCGTACGAAACAAAAGGCAAGAAAACTTGCTTAAAATGCAATATTATGCGAAATTCTGAGATTTGAAGGCCAAATCACATATCGTGATACTACATGAAATAGTTTCGAAATATTGGTAAAAATGAATATATTTACGTTATATCAAACTACATGAAAAACGTGAAAAAGTCAATATTTAACCATATATGAGGATTTTAACTTCAAATCATAGAGCGAGGTTTCGTATTATTTAGATCCAAGAAAAGACATATGACAGTGTTGTTTCCAATACAAATGATAAAAATCAATGTGTTTTCATTAGTATTAACTAAAATGTTCCTGATTTTCTGTTTATATTACCGATGGAAGATGTACACGAAAATCGCTCTATTCCGGCTGAAACGTCGATATATGCAATAAAAACAGAACTTCTCCCCTTTTCAATATCTTACTCAGTATTTTAACGAGAAACAAATAGTTGATTGAAAATGAAGTATTTAAGGTTATTATCTAATCAATTATGTGTTTGCATAATTTTTATCGTATATATATGAATTAATACCCATAGACTGAAAATTCACAAAAACGTGGAAAACGGCAAAATATTGCCTAATTCGATGATATTTTGTTTAAGTCACATAAAGGAAAAGGGGATGATAAACGTCAAAATATTGCTAAATTCGATGATTTTTCGTACGAAACAAAATGCAAGAAAACTTGCTTAAAATGCAATATTATGCGAAATTCTGAGATTTGAAGGCCAAATCACATATCGTGATACTACATGAAATAGAATCGAAATATTGGTAAAAATCAATATATTTACGTTATATCAAACTACATGAAAAACGTGAAAAAAGTCAATATTTAACCATATATGAGGATTTTAACTTCAAATCATAGAGCGAGGTTTCGTATTATTTAGATCCAAGAAAAGACATGACAGTGTTGTTACCAATACAAATGATAAAAATCAATGTGTTTTCATTAGTATTAACTAAAATGTTCCTGATTTTCTGTTTATATTACCGATGGAAGATGTACACGAAAATCGCTCTATTCCGGCTGAAACGTCGATATATGAAATAAAAACAGAACTTCTCCCCTTTTCAATATCTTACTCAGTATTTTATCGAGAAACAAATAGTTGATTGAAAATGAAGTATTTAAGGTTATTCTACATGAAATAGTATCGAAATATTGGTAAAAATGAATATATTTACGTTATATCAAACTACATGAAAAACGTGAAAAAAAGTCAATATTTAACCATATAGGAGGATTTTAACTTCAAATCATAGAGCGAGGTTTCGCATTATTTAGATCCAAGAAAAGACATATGACAATGTTGTTTCCAATACAAATGATAAAAATCAATGTGTTTTCATTAGAATTAACTAAAATGTTCCTGATTTTCCGTTTATATTACCGAGGGAAGATGTACACGAAAATCGCTCTATTCCAGCTGAAACGTCGATATATGCAATAAAAACAGAACTTCTCCCCTTTTCATTATCTTACTCAGTATTTTAACGAGAAACAAATAGATGATTGAAAATGAAGTATTTAAGGTTATTATCTAATCAATTATGTGTTTGCGTCATTTTTATCGTATATATAATGAATTAATACCCATAGACTGAAAATTCTCAAAAAAGTAGAAAACAGCAAAATATTGCCTAATTCGATGATATATTGTTTAAGTCACATAAAGGAAAATGGGATGATAATTTCAAAATATTGCTAAATTCGATGATTTTTCGTACGAAACAAAATGCAAGAAAACTTGCTTAAAATGCAATATTATGCAAAATTCTGAGATTTGAAGGCCAAATCACATATCGTGATACTACATGAAATAGTATCGAAATATTGGTAAAAATGAATATATTTACGTTATATCAAACTACATGAAAAACGTGAAAAAAGTCAATATTTAACCATATATGAGGATTTTAACTTCAAATCATAGAGCGAGGTTTCGCATTATTTAGATCCAAGAAAAGACATATGACAATGTTGTTTCCAATACAAATGATAAAAATCAATGTGTTTTCATTAGAATTAACTAAAATGTTCCTGATTTTCCGTTTATATTACCGATGGAAGATGTACACGAAAATCGCTCTATTCCGGCTGAAACGTCGATATATGCAATAAAAACAGAACTTCTCCCCTTTTCAATATCTTACTCAGTATTTTAACGAGAAACAAATAGATGATTGAAAATGAAGTATTTAAGGTTATTATCTAATCAATTATGTGTTTGCGTCATTTTTATCGTATATATAATGAATTAATACCCATAGACTGAAAATTCACGAAAAACGTAGAAAACGGCAAAATATTGCCTAATTCGATGATACATAAAGGAAAATGGGATGATAAACTTCAAAATATTGCTAAATTCGATGATTTTTCGTACGAAACAAAATGCAAGAAAACTTGCTTAAAATGCAACATTATGCGAAATTCTGAGATTTGAAAGCCAAATCACATATCGTGATACTACATGAAATAGAATCGAAATATTGGTAAAAATGAATATATTTACGTAGTATCAAACTACATGAAAAACGTGAAAAAAGTCACTATTAAACCATATTTAAGGATTTTAACTTCAAATCATAGAGCGAGGTTTCGTATTATTTAGATCCAAGAAAAGACATATGACAATGTTGTTTCCAATACAAATTATAAAAATCAATGTGTTTTCATTAGAATTAACTAAAATGTTCCTGATTTTCCGTTTATATTACCGAGGGAAGATGTACACGTAAAACCGCTCTAATCCGGCTGAAACGTCGATATATGCAATAAAAACCGAACTTCTCCCCTTTTCATTATCTTACTCAGTATTTTAACGAGAAACAAATAGTTGATTGAAAATGAAGTATTTAAGGTTATTATCTAATCAATTATGTGTTTGCATAATTTTTATCGTATATATTAATACCCATAGACTGAAAATTCACAGAAACGTGGAAAACGGCAAAATATTGCCTAATTCGATGATATTTTGTTTAAGTCACATAAAGGAAAAGGGGATGATAAACGTCAAAATATTGCTAAATTCGATGATTTTTCGTACGAAACAAAAGGCAAGAAAACTTGCTTAAAATGCAATATTATGCGAAATTCTGAGATTTGAAGGCCAAATCACATATCGTGATACTACATGAAATAGTATCGAAATATTGGTAAAAATGAATATATTTACGTAATATCAAACTACATGAAAAACGTGAAAAAAGTCAATATTTAACCATATTTGAGGATTTTAACTTCAAATCATAGAGCGAGGTTTCGTATTATTTAGATCCATGAATAGACATATGACAATGTTGTTTCCAATACAAATTATAAAAATCAATGTGTTTTCATTAGAATTAACTAAAATGTTCTTGATTTTCCGTTTATATTACCGAGGGAAGATGTACACGTAAAACCGCTCTAATCCGGCTGAAACGTCGATATATGCAATAAAAACCGAACTTCTGCCCTTTTCATTAGCTTACTCAGTATTTTAACGAGAAACAAATAGATGATTGAAAATGAAGTATTTAAGGTTATTATCTAATCAATTATGTGTTTGCATAATTTTTATCGTATATATATGAAATAATACCCATAGAGTGAAAATTCACAAAAACGTGGAAAAACCGCAAAATATTGCCTAATTCGATGATATTTTCTTTAAATCAAATAAAGGAAAAGGGGATGATAAACGTCAAAATATTGCTAAATTCGATGATTTTTCGTACGAAACAAAAGGCAAGAAAACTTGCTTAGAATGCAATATTATGCGAAATTCTGAGATTTGAAGGCCAAATCACATATCGTGATACTACATGAAATAGAATCTAAATATTGGTAAAAATGAATATATTTACGTAGTATCAAATTACATGAATAACGTGAAAAAAGTCACTATTTAACCATATTTGAGGATTTTAACTTCATATCATAGAGCGAGGTTTCGTATTATTTAGATCCAAGAAAAGACATATGACAATGTTGTTTCCAATACAAATTATAAAAATCAATGTGTTTTCATTAGAATTAACTAAAATGTTCCTGATTTTCCGTTTATATTACCGAGGGAAGATGTACACGTAAAACCGCTCTAATCCGGCTGAAACGTCGATATATGCAATAAAAACCGAACTTCTCCCCTTTTCATTATCTTACTCAGTATTTTAACGAGAAACAAATAGATGATTGAAAATGAAGTATTTAAGGTTATTATCTAATCAATTATGTGTTTGCATCATTTTTAACGTATATATGTGAATTAATACCCATAGACTGAAAATTCACAAAAACATGGAAAACGGCAAAATATTGCCTAATTCGATGATATTTTGTTTAAGTCACATAAAGGAAAAGGGGATGATAAACGTCAAAATATTGCTAAATTCGATGATTTTTCGTACGAAACAAAAGGCAAGAAAACTTGCTTAAAATGCAATATTATGCAAAATTCTGAGATTTGAAGGCCAAATCACATATCGTGATACTACATGAAATAGAATCGAAATATTGGTAAAAATGAATATATTTACGTAGTATCAAACTACATGAAAAACGTGAAAAAAGTCAATATTTAACCATATATGAGGATTTTAACTTCAAATCATAGAGCGAGGTTTCGTATTATTTAGATCCAAGAAAAGACATATGACAATGTTGTTTCCAATACAAATTATAAAAATCAATGTGTTTTCATTAGTATTAACTAAAATGTTCCTGATTTTCCGTTTATATTACCGAGGGAAGATGTACACGTAAAACCGCTCTAATCCGGCTGAAACGTCGATATATGCAATAAAAACAGAACTTCTTCCCTTTTCAATATCTTACTCAGTATTTTAACGAGAAACAAATAGATAATTGAAAATGAAGTATTTAAGGTTATTATCTAATCAATTATGTGTTTGCATCATTTTTATCGTATATATATGAATTAATACCCATAGACTGAAAATTCACAAAAACGTGGAAAACGGCAAAATATTGCCTAATTCGATGATATTTTGTTTAAGTCACATAAAGGAAAAGGGGATGATAAACGTCAAAATATTGCTAAATTCGATGATTTTTCGTACGAAACAAAAGGCAAGAAAACTTGCTTAAAATGCAATATTATGCGAAATTCTGAGATTTGAAGGCCAAATCACATATCGTGATACTACATGAAATAGTTTCGAAATATTGGTAAAAATGAATATATTTACGTTATATCAAACTACATGAAAAACGTGAAAAAGTCAATATTTAACCATATATGAGGATTTTAACTTCAAATCATAGAGCGAGGTTTCGTATTATTTAGATCCAAGAAAAGACATATGACAGTGTTGTTTCCAATACAAATGATAAAAATCAATGTGTTTTCATTAGTATTAACTAAAATGTTCCTGATTTTCTGTTTATATTACCGATGGAAGATGTACACGAAAATCGCTCTATTCCGGCTGAAACGTCGATATATGCAATAAAAACAGAACTTCTCCCCTTTTCAATATCTTACTCAGTATTTTAACGAGAAACAAATAGTTGATTGAAAATGAAGTATTTAAGGTTATTATCTAATCAATTATGTGTTTGCATAATTTTTATCGTATATATATGAATTAATACCCATAGACTGAAAATTCACAAAAACGTGGAAAACGGCAAAATATTGCCTAATTCGATGATATTTTGTTTAAGTCACATAAAGGAAAAGGGGATGATAAACGTCAAAATATTGCTAAATTCGACGATTTTTCGTACGAAACAAAATGCAAGAAAACTTGCTTAAAATGCAATATTATGCGAAATTCTGAGATTTGAAGGCCAAATCACATATCGTGATACAACATGAAATAGAATCGAAATATTGGTACATGAAAAACGTGAAAAAAGTCACTATTTAACCATATTTGAGGATTTTAACTTCAAATCATAGAGCGAGGTTTCGTATTATTTAGATCCAAGAAAACACATATGACAATGTTGTTTCCAATACAAATGATAAAAATCAATGTTTTTTCATTAGTATTAACTAAAATGTTCCTGATTTTCCGTTTATATTACCGATGGAAGATGTACACGAAAATCGCTCTATTCCGGCTGAAACGTCGATATATGCAATAAAAACAGAACTTCTTCCCTTTTCAATATCTTACTCAGTATTTTAACGAGAAACAAATAGATAATTGAAAATAAAGTATTTAAGGTTATTATCTAATCAATTATGTGTTTGCATCATTTTTATTGTATATATATGAATTAATACCCATAGACTGAAAATTCACAAAAACGTGGAAAACGGCAAAATATTGCCTAATTCGATGATATTTTGTTTAAGTCACATAAAGGAAAAGGGGATGATAAACGTCAAAATATTGCTAAATTCGATGATTTTTCGTACGAAACAAAAGGCAAGAAAACTTGCTTAAAATGCAATATTATGCAAAATTCTGAGATTTGAAGGCCAAATCACATATCGTGATACTACATGAAATAGAATCGAAATATTGGTAAAAATGAATATATTTACGTAGTATCAAACTACATGAAAAACGTGAAAAAAGTCAATATTTAACCATATATGAGGATTTTAACTTCAAATCATAGAGCGAGGTTTCGTATTATTTAGATCCAAGAAAAGACATATGACAATGTTGTTTCCAATACAAATTATAAAAATCAATGTGTTTTCATTAGAATTAACTAAAATGTTCCTGATTTTCCGTTTATATTACCGAGGGAAGATGTACACGTAAAACCGCTCTAATCCGGCTGAAACGTCGATATATGCAATAAAAACAGAACTTCTTCCCTTTTCAATATCTTACTCAGTATTTTAACGAGAAACAAATAGATGATTGAAAATGAAGTAATTAAGGTTATTATCTAATCAATTATGTGTTTGCATCATTTTTAACGTATATATGTGAATTAATACCCATAGACTGAAAATTCACAAAAACGTGGAAAACGGCAAAATATTGCCTAATTCGATGATATTTTGTTTAAGTCACATAAAGGAAAAGGGGATGATAAACGTCAAAATATTGCTAAATTCGATGATTTTTCGTACGAAACAAAAGGCAAGAAAACTTGCTTAAAATGCAATATTATGCGAAATTCTGAGATTTGAAGGCCAAATCACATATCGTGATACTACATGAAATAGTTTCGAAATATTGGTAAAAATGAATATATTTACGTTATATCAAACTACATGAAAAACGTGAAAAATCAATATTTAACCATATATGAGGATTTTAACTTCAAATCATAGAGCGAGGTTTCGTATTATTTAGATCCAAGAAAAGACATATGACAGTGTTGTTTCCAATACAAATGATAAAAATCAATGTGTTTTCATTAGTATTAACTAAAATGTTCCTGATTTTCTGTTTATATTACCGATGGAAGATGTACACGAAAATCGCTCTATTCCGGCTGAAACGTCGATATATGCAATAAAAACAGAACTTCTCCCCTTTTCAATATCTTACTCAGTATTTTAACGAGAAACAAATAGTTGATTGAAAATGAAGTATTTAAGGTTATTATCTAATCAATTATGTGTTTGCATAATTTTTATCGTATATATATGAATTAATACCCATAGACTGAAAATTCACAAAAACGTGGAAAACGGCAAAATATTGCCTAATTCGATGATATTTTGTTTAAGTCACATAAAGGAAAAGGGGATGATAAACGTCAAAATATTGCTAAATTCGATGATTTTTCGTACGAAACAAAATGCAAGAAAACTTGCTTTAAATGCAATATTATGCGAAATTCTGAGATTTGAAGGCCAAATCACATATCGTGATACAACATGAAATAGAATCGAAATATTGGTAAAACTCAATATATTTACGTAGTATCAAACTACATGAAAAACGTGAAAAAAGTCACTATTTAACCATATTTGAGGATTTTAACTTCAAATCATAGAGCGAGGTTTCGTATTATTTAGATCCAAGAAAAGACATATGACAATGTTGTTTCCAATACAAATGATAAAAATCAATGTTTTTTCATTAGTATTAACTAAAATGTTCCTGATTTTCCGTTTATATTACCGATGGAAGATGTACACGAAAATCGCTCTATTCCGGCTGAAACGTCGATATATGCAATAAAAACAGAACTTCTCCCCTTTTCATTATCTTACTCAGAAATTTTAACGAGAAACAAATAGATGATTGAAAATGAAGTATTTAAGGTTATTATCTAATCAATTATGTGTTTGCATCATTTTTATCGTATATATGTGAATTAATACCCATAGACTGAACATTCACAAAAACGTGGAAAACGGCAAAATATTGCCTAATTCGATGATATTTTGTTTAAGTCACATAAAGGAAAAGGGGATGATAAACGTCAAAATATTGCTAAATTCGATGATTTTTCGTACGAAACAAAAGGCAAGAAAACTTGCTTAAAATGCAATATTATGCAAAATTCTGAGATTTGAAGGCCAAATCACATATCGTGATACTACATGAAATAGAATCGAAATATTGGTAAAAATTGAATATATTTACGTAGTATCAAACTACATGAAAAACGTGAAAAAAGTCACTATTTAACCATATATGAGGATTTTAACTTCAAATCATAGAGCGAGGTTTCGTATTATTTAGATCCAAGAAAAGACATATGACAATATTGTTTCCAATACAAATTATAAAAATCAATGTGTTTTCATTAATATTAACTAAAATGTTCCTGATTTTCCGTTTATATTACCGAGGGAAGATGTACACGTAAAACCGCTCTAATCCGGCTGAAACGTCGATATATGCAATAAAAACAGAACTTCTTCCCGTTTCAATATCTTACTCAGTATTTTAACGAGAAACAAATAGTTGATTGAAAATGAAGTATTTAAGGTTATTATCTAATCAATTATGTGTTTGCATAATTTTTATCGTATATATATGAATTAATACCCATAGACTGAAAATTCACAAAAACGTGGAAAACGGCAAAATATTGCCTAATTCGATGATATTTTGTTTAAGTCACATAAAGGAAAAGGGGATGATAAACGTCAAAATATTGCTAAATTCGATGATTTTTCGTACGAAACAAAATGCAAGAAAACTTGCTTTAAATGCAATATTATGCGAAATTCTGAGATTTGAAGGCCAAATCACATATCGTGATACAACATGAAATAGAATCGAAATATTGGTAAAACTCAATATATTTACGTAGTATCAAACTACATGAAAAACGTGAAAAAAGTCACTATTTAACCATATTTGAGGATTTTAACTTCAAATCATAGAGCGAGGTTTCGTATTATTTAGATCCAAGAAAAGACATATGACAATGTTGTTTCCAATACAAATGATAAAAATCAATGTTTTTTCATTAGTATTAACTAAAATGTTCCTGATTTTCCGTTTATATTACCGATGGAAGATGTACACGAAAATCGCTCTATTCCGGCTGAAACGTCGATATATGCAATAAAAACAGAACTTCTCCCCTTTTCATTATCTTACTCAGAAATTTTAACGAGAAACAAATAGATGATTGAAAATGAAGTATTTAAGGTTATTATCTAATCAATTATGTGTTTGCATCATTTTTATCGTATATATGTGAATTAATACCCATAGACTGAACATTCACAAAAACGTGGAAAACGGCAAAATATTGCCTAATTCGATGATATTTTGTTTAAGTCACATAAAGGAAAAGGGGATGATAAACGTCAAAATATTGCTAAATTCGATGATTTTTCGTACGAAACAAAAGGCAAGAAAACTTGCTTAAAATGCAATATTATGCAAAATTCTGAGATTTGAAGGCCAAATCACATATCGTGATACTACATGAAATAGAATCGAAATATTGGTAAAAATTGAATATATTTACGTAGTATCAAACTACATGAAAAACGTGAAAAAAGTCACTATTTAACCATATATGAGGATTTTAACTTCAAATCATAGAGCGAGGTTTCGTATTATTTAGATCCAAGAAAAGACATATGACAATATTGTTTCCAATACAAATTATAAAAATCAATGTGTTTTCATTAATATTAACTAAAATGTTCCTGATTTTCCGTTTATATTACCGAGGGAAGATGTACACGTAAAACCGCTCTAATCCGGCTGAAACGTCGATATATGCAATAAAAACAGAACTTCTTCCCGTTTCAATATCTTACTCAGTATTTTAACGAGAAACAAATAGATAATTGAAAATGAAGTATTTAAGGTTATTATCTAATCAATTATGTGTTTGCATCATTTTTATTGTATATATATGAATTAATACCCATAGACTGAAAATTCACAAAAACGTGGAAAACGGCAAAATATTGCCTAATTCGATGATATTTTGTTTAAGTCACATAAAGGAAAAGGGGATGATAAACGTCAAAATATTGCTAAATTCGATGATTTTTCGTACGAAACAAAATGCAAGAAAACTTGCTTAAAATGCAATATTATGCGAAATTCTGAGATTTGAAGGCCAAATCACATATCGTGATACTACATGAAATAGAATCGAAATATTGGTAAAAATCAATATATTTACGTTATATCAAACTACATGAAAAACGTGAAAAAAGTCAATATTTAACCATATATGAGGATTTTAACTTCAAATCATAGAGCGAGGTTTCGTATTATTTAGATCCAAGAAAAGACATGACAGTGTTGTTACCAATACAAATGATAAAAATCAATGTGTTTTCATTAGTATTAACTAAAATGTTCCTGATTTTCTGTTTATATTACCGATGGAAGATGTACACGAAAATCGCTCTATTCCGGCTGAAACGTCGATATATGAAATAAAAACAGAACTTCTCCCCTTTTCAATATCTTACTCAGTATTTTATCGAGAAACAAATAGTTGATTGAAAATGAAGTATTTAAGGTTATTCTACATGAAATAGTATCGAAATATTGGTAAAAATGAATATATTTACGTTATATCAAACTACATGAAAAACGTGAAAAAAAGTCAATATTTAACCATATAGGAGGATTTTAACTTCAAATCATAGAGCGAGGTTTCGCATTATTTAGATCCAAGAAAAGACATATGACAATGTTGTTTCCAATACAAATGATAAAAATCAATGTGTTATCATTAGAATTAACTAAAATGTTCCTGATTTTCCGTTTATATTACCGAGGGAAGATGTACACGAAAATCGCTCTATTCCGGCTGAAACGTCGATATATGCAATAAAAACAGAACTTCTCCCCTTTTCATTATCTTACTCAGTATTTTAACGAGAAACAAATAGATGATTGAAAATGAAGTATTTAAGGTTATTATCTAATCAATTATGTGTTTGCGTCATTTTTATCGTATATATAATGAATTAATACCCATAGACTGAAAATTCTCAAAAAAGTAGAAAACAGCAAAATATTGCCTAATTCGATGATATATTGTTTAAGTCACATAAAGGAAAATGGGATGATAATTTCAAAATATTGCTAAATTCGATGATTTTTCGTACGAAACAAAATGCAAGAAAACTTGCTTAAAATGCAATATTATGCAAAATTCTGAGATTTGAAGGCCAAATCACATATCGTGATACTACATGAAATAGTATCGAAATATTGGTAAAAATGAATATATTTACGTTATATCAAACTACATGAAAAACGTGAAAAAAGTCAATATTTAACCATATATGAGGATTTTAACTTCAAATCATAGAGCGAGGTTTCGCATTATTTAGATCCAAGAAAAGACATATGACAATGTTGTTTCCAATACAAATGATAAAAATCAATGTGTTTTCATTAGAATTAACTAAAATGTTCCTGATTTTCCGTTTATATTACCGATGGAAGATGTACACGAAAATCGCTCTATTCCGGCTGAAACGTCGATATATGCAATAAAAACAGAACTTCTCCCCTTTTCAATATCTTACTCAGTATTTTAACGAGAAACAAATAGATGATTGAAAATTAAGTATTTAAGGTTATTATCTAATCAATTATGTGTTTGCGTCATTTTTATCGTATATATAATGAATTAATACCCATAGACTGAAAATTCACAAAAAACGTAGAAAACGGCAAAATATTGCCTAATTCGATGATACATAAAGGAAAATGGGATGATAAACTTCAAAATATTGCTAAATTCGATGATTTTTCGTACGAAACAAAATGCAAGAAAACTTGCTTAAAATGCAACATTATGCGAAATTCTGAGATTTGAAAGCCAAATCACATATCGTGATACTACATGAAATAGAATCGAAATATTGGTAAAAATGAATATATTTACGTAGTATCAAACTACATGAAAAACGTGAAAAAAGTCACTATTAAACCATATTTAAGGATTTTAACTTCAAATCATAGAGCGAGGTTTCGTATTATTTAGATCCAAGAAAAGACATATGACAATGTTGTTTCCAATACAAATTATAAAAATCAATGTGTTTTCATTAGAATTAACTAAAATGTTCCTGATTTTCCGTTTATATTACCGAGGGAAGATGTACACGTAAAACCGCTCTAATCCGGCTGAAACGTCGATATATGCAATAAAAACCGAACTTCTCCCCTTTTCATTATCTTACTCAGTATTTTAACGAGAAACAAATAGTTGATTGAAAATGAAGTATTTAAGGTTATTATCTAATCAATTATGTGTTTGCATAATTTTTATCGTATATATTAATACCCATAGACTGAAAATTCACAGAAACGTGGAAAACGGCAAAATATTGCCTAATTCGATGATATTTTGTTTAAGTCACATAAAGGAAAAGGGGATGATAAACGTCAAAATATTGCTAAATTCGATGATTTTTCGTACGAAACAAAAGGCAAGAAAACTTGCTTAAAATGCAATATTATGCGAAATTCTGAGATTTGAAGGCCAAATCACATATCGTGATACTACATGAAATAGTATCGAAATATTGGTAAAAATGAATATATTTACGTAATATCAAACTACATGAAAAACGTGAAAAAAGTCAATATTTAACCATATTTGAGGATTTTAACTTCAAATCATAGAGCGAGGTTTCGTATTATTTAGATCCATGAATAGACATATGACAATGTTGTTTCCAATACAAATTATAAAAATCAATGTGTTTTCATTAGAATTAACTAAAATGTTCTTGATTTTCCGTTTATATTACCGAGGGAAGATGTACACGTAAAACCGCTCTAATCCGGCTGAAACGTCGATATATGCAATAAAAACCGAACTTCTGCCCTTTTCATTAGCTTACTCAGTATTTTAACGAGAAACAAATAGATGATTGAAAATGAAGTATTTAAGGTTATTATCTAATCAATTATGTGTTTGCATAATTTTTATCGTATATATATGAAATAATACCCATAGAGTGAAAATTCACAAAAACGTGGAAAAACCGCAAAATATTGCCTAATTCGATGATATTTTCTTTAAATCAAATAAAGGAAAAGGGGATGATAAACGTCAAAATATTGCTAAATTCGATGATTTTTCGTACGAAACAAAAGGCAAGAAAACTTGCTTAAAATGCAATATTATGCGAAATTCTGAGATTAGAAGGCCAAATCACATATCGTGATACTACATGAAATAGAATCGAAATATTGGTACAAATGAATATATTTACGAAGTATCAAACTACATGAAAAACGTGAAAAAAGTCACTATTTAACCATATTTGAGGATTTTAACTTCAAATCATAGAGCGAGGTTTCGTATTATTTAGATCCAAGAAAAGACATATGACAATGTTGTTTCCAATACAAAAATATAAAAATCAATGTGTTTTCATTAGAATTAACTAAAATGTTCTTGATTTTCCGTTTATATTACCGAGGGAAGATGTACACGTAAAACCGCTCTAATCCGGCTGAAACGTCGATATATGCAATAAAAACCGAACTTCTCCCCTTTTTATTAGCTTACTCAGTATTTTAACGAGAAACAAATAGATGATTGAAAATGAAGTATTTAAGGTTATTATCTAATCAATTATGTGTTTGCATCATTTTTATCGTATATATATGAATTAATACCCATAGACTGAAAATTCACAAAAACGTGGAAAACGGCAAAATATTGCCTAATTCGATGATATTTTGTTTAAGTCACTTAAAGGAAAAGGGGATGATAAACATCAAAATATTGCTAAATTCGATGATTTTTCGTACGAAACAAAAGGCAAGAAAACTTGCTTAAAATGCAATATTATGCGAAATTCTGAGATTTGAAGGCCAAATCACATATCGTGATAGTACATGAAATAGTATCGAAATATTGGTAAAAATGAATATATTTACGTTATATCAAACTACATGAAAAACGTGAAAAAAGTCAATATTTAACCATATATGAGGATTTTAACTTCAAATCATAGAGCGAGGTTTCGTATTATTTAGATCCAAGAAAAGACATGACAGTGTTGTGACCAATACAAATGATAAAAATCAATGTGTTTTCATTAGTATTAACTAAAATGTTCCTGATTTTCTATTTATATTACCGATGAAAGATATACACGAAAATCGCTCTATTCCGGCTGAAACGTCGATATATGCAATAAAAACAGAACTTCTCCCCTTTTCAATATCTTACTCAGTATTTTAACGAGAAACAAATAGTTGATTGAAAATGAAGTATTTAAGGTTATTATCTAATCAATTATGTGTTTGCATAATTTTTATCGTATATATATGAATTAATACCCATAGACTGAAAATTCACAAAAACGTGGAAAACGGCAAAATATTGCCTAATTCGATGATATTTTGTTTAAGTCACATAAAAGAAAAGGGGATGATAAACGTCAAAATATTGCTAAATTCGATGATTTTTCGTACGAAACAAAATGCAAGAAAACTTGCTTAAAATGCAATATTATGCGAAATTCTGAGATTTGAAGTCCAAATCACATATCGTGATACTACATGAAATAGAATCGAAATATTGGTAAAACTCAATATATTTACGTAGTATCAAACTACATGAAAAACGTGAAAAAAGTCACTATTTAACCATATTTGAGGATTTTAACTTCAAATCATAGAGAGAGGTTTCGTATTATTTAGATCCAAGAAAAGACAATGTTGACAATGTTGTTTCCAATACAAATGATAAAAATGAATGTGTTTTCATTAGAATTAACTAAAATGTTCCTGATTTTCGTTTATATTACCGAGGGAAGATGTACACGTAAAACCGCTCTAATCCGGCTGAAACGTCGATATATGCAATAAAAACCGAACTTCTCCCCTTTTCAATATCTTACTCAGTATTTTACGAGAAACAAATAGATGATTGAAAATGAAGTATTTAAGGTTATTATCTAATCAATTATGTGTTTGCATAATTTTTATCGTATATATATGAAATAATACCCATAGAGTGAAAATTCACAAAAACGTGGAAAAACCGCAAAATATTGCCTAATTCGATGATATTTTCTTTAAATCAAATAAAGGAAAAGGGGATGATAAACGTCAAAATATTGCTAAATTCGACGATTTTTCGTACGAAACAAAAGGCAAGAAAACTTGCTTAAAATGCAATATTATTCGAAATTCTGAGATTTGAAGGCCAAATCACATATCGTGATACTACATGAAATAGAATCGAAATATTGGTACAAATGAATATATTTACGAAGTATCAAACTACATGAAAAACGTGAAAAAAGTCACTATTTAACCATATTTGAGGATTTTAACTTCAAATCATAGAGAGAGGTTTCGTATTATTTAGATCCAAGAAAAGACAATGTTGACAATGTTGTTTCCAATACAAATGATAAAAATGAATGTGTTTTCATTAGAATTAACTAAAATGTTCTTGATTTTCCGTTTATATTAACGAGGGAAGATGTACACGTAAAACCGCTCTAATCCGGCTGAAACGTCGATATATGCAATAAAACCGAACTTCTCCCCTTTTCATTAGCTTACTCAGTATTTTAACGAGAAACAAATAGATGATTGAAAATGAAGTATTTAAGGTTATTATCTAATCAATAATGTGTTTGCATCATTTTTATCGTATATATATGAATTATTACCCATAGACTGAAAATTCACAAAAACGTGGAAAACGGCAAAATATTGTCTAATTCGATTATATTTTGTTTGAGTCACATAAAGGAAAAGGGGATGATAAACATCAAAATATTGCTAAATTCGATGATTTTTCGTACGAAACAAAAGGCAAGAAAACTTGCTTAAAATGCAATATTATGCGAAATTCTGAGATTTGAAGGCCAAATCACATATCGTGATACTACATGAAATAGTATCGAAATATTGGTAAAAATGAATATATTTACGTTATATCAAACTACATGAAAAACGTGAAAAAAGTCAATATTAAACCATATATGAGGATTTTAACTTCAAATCATAGAGCGAGGTTTCGCATTATTTAGATCCAAGAAAAGACATATGACAATGTTGTTTCCAATACAAATGATAAAAATCCATGTGTTTTCATTAGAATTAACTAAAATGTTCCTGATTTTCCGTTTATATTACCGATGGAAGATGTACACGAAAATCGCTCTATTCCGGCTGAAACGTCGATATATGCAATAAAAACCGAACTTCTCCCCTTTTCAATATCTTACTCAGTATTTTACGAGAAACAAATAGATGATTGAAAATGAAGTATTTAAGGTTATTATCTAATCAATTATGTGTTTGCATAATTTTTATCGTATATATATGAATTAATACCCATAGAGTGAAAATTCACAAAAACGTGGAAAAACCGCAAAATATTGCCTAATTCGATGATATTTTGTTTAAATCAAATAAAGGAAAAGGGGATGATAAACGTCAAAATATTGCTAAATTCGATGATTTTTCGTACGAAACAAAAGGCAAGAAAACTTGCTTAAAATGCAATATTATGCGAAATTCTGAGATTTGAAGGCCAAATCACATATCGTGATACTACATGAAATAGTATCTAAATATTGGTAAAAATGAATATATTTACGTAGTATCAAACTACATGAAAAACGTGAAAAAAGTCACTATTTAACCATATTTGAGGATTTTAACTTCATATCATAGAGCGAGGTTTCGTATTATTTAGATCCAAGAAAAGACATATGACAATGTTGTTTCCAATACAAATGATAAAAATCAATGTTTTTTCATTAGTATTAACTAAAATGTTCCTGATTTTCCGTTTATATTACCGATGGAAGATGTACACGAAAATCGCTCTATTCCGGCTGAAACGTCGATATATGCAATAAAAACAGAACTTCTCCCCTTTTCATTATCTTACTCAGAAATTTTAACGAGAAACAAATAGATGATTGAAAATGAAGTATTTAAGGTTATTATCTAATCAATTATGTGTTTGCATCATTTTTATCGTATATATGTGAATTAATACCCATAGACTGAACATTCACAAAAACGTGGAAAACGGCAAAATATTGCCTAATTCGATGATATTTTGTTTAAGTCACATAAAGGAAAAGGGGATGATAAACGTCAAAATATTGCTAAATTCGATGATTTTTCGTACGAAACAAAAGGCAAGAAAACTTGCTTAAAATGCAATATTATGCAAAATTCTGAGATTTGAAGGCCAAATCACATATCGTGATACTACATGAAATAGAATCGAAATATTGGTAAAAATTGAATATATTTACGTAGTATCAAACTACATGAAAAACGTGAAAAAAGTCACTATTTAACCATATATGAGGATTTTAACTTCAAATCATAGAGCGAGGTTTCGTATTATTTAGATCCAAGAAAAGACATATGACAATATTGTTTCCAATACAAATTATAAAAATCAATGTGTTTTCATTAATATTAACTAAAATGTTCCTGATTTTCCGTTTATATTACCGAGGGAAGATGTACACGTAAAACCGCTCTAATCCGGCTGAAACGTCGATATATGCAATAAAAACAGAACTTCTTCCCGTTTCAATATCTTACTCAGTATTTTAACGAGAAACAAATAGTTGATTGAAAATGAAGTATTTAAGGTTATTATCTAATCAATTATGTGTTTGCATAATTTTTATCGTATATATATGAATTAATACCCATAGACTGAAAATTCACAAAAACGTGGAAAACGGCAAAATATTGCCTAATTCGATGATATTTTGTTTAAGTCACATAAAGGAAAAGGGGATGATAAACGTCAAAATATTGCTAAATTCGATGATTTTTCGTACGAAACAAAATGCAAGAAAACTTGCTTTAAATGCAATATTATGCGAAATTCTGAGATTTGAAGGCCAAATCACATATCGTGATACAACATGAAATAGAATCGAAATATTGGTAAAACTCAATATATTTACGTAGTATCAAACTACATGAAAAACGTGAAAAAAGTCACTATTTAACCATATTTGAGGATTTTAACTTCAAATCATAGAGCGAGGTTTCGTATTATTTAGATCCAAGAAAAGACATATGACAATGTTGTTTCCAATACAAATGATAAAAATCAATGTTTTTTCATTAGTATTAACTAAAATGTTCCTGATTTTCCGTTTATATTACCGATGGAAGATGTACACGAAAATCGCTCTATTCCGGCTGAAACGTCGATATATGCAATAAAAACAGAACTTCTCCCCTTTTCATTATCTTACTCAGAAATTTTAACGAGAAACAAATAGATGATTGAAAATGAAGTATTTAAGGTTATTATCTAATCAATTATGTGTTTGCATCATTTTTATCGTATATATGTGAATTAATACCCATAGACTGAACATTCACAAAAACGTGGAAAACGGCAAAATATTGCCTAATTCGATGATATTTTGTTTAAGTCACATAAAGGAAAAGGGGATGATAAACGTCAAAATATTGCTAAATTCGATGATTTTTCGTACGAAACAAAAGGCAAGAAAACTTGCTTAAAATGCAATATTATGCAAAATTCTGAGATTTGAAGGCCAAATCACATATCGTGATACTACATGAAATAGAATCGAAATATTGGTAAAAATTGAATATATTTACGTAGTATCAAACTACATGAAAAACGTGAAAAAAGTCACTATTTAACCATATATGAGGATTTTAACTTCAAATCATAGAGCGAGGTTTCGTATTATTTAGATCCAAGAAAAGACATATGACAATATTGTTTCCAATACAAATTATAAAAATCAATGTGTTTTCAATAATATTAACTAAAATGTTCCTGATTTTCCGTTTATATTACCGAGGGAAGATGTACACGTAAAACCGCTCTAATCCGGCTGAAACGTCGATATATGCAATAAAAACAGAACTTCTTCCCGTTTCAATATCTTACTCAGTATTTTAACGAGAAACAAATAGATAATTGAAAATGAAGTATTTAAGGTTATTATCTAATCAATTATGTGTTTGCATCATTTTTATTGTATATATATGAATTAATACCCATAGACTGAAAATTCACAAAAACGTGGAAAACGGCAAAATATTGCCTAATTCGATGATATTTTGTTTAAGTCACATAAAGGAAAAGGGGATGATAAACGTCAAAATATTGCTAAATTCGATGATTTTTCGTACGAAACAAAATGCAAGAAAACTTGCTTAAAATGCAATATTATGCGAAATTCTGAGATTTGAAGGCCAAATCACATATCGTGATACTACATGAAATAGAATCGAAATATTGGTAAAAATCAATATATTTACGTTATATCAAACTACATGAAAAACGTGAAAAAAGTCAATATTTAACCATATATGAGGATTTTAACTTCAAATCATAGAGCGAGGTTTCGTATTATTTAGATCCAAGAAAAGACATGACAGTGTTGTTACCAATACAAATGATAAAAATCAATGTGTTTTCATTAGTATTAACTAAAATGTTCCTGATTTTCTGTTTATATTACCGATGGAAGATGTACACGAAAATCGCTCTATTCCGGCTGAAACGTCGATATATGAAATAAAAACAGAACTTCTCCCCTTTTCAATATCTTACTCAGTATTTTATCGAGAAACAAATAGTTGATTGAAAATGAAGTATTTAAGGTTATTCTACATGAAATAGTATCGAAATATTGGTAAAAATGAATATATTTACGTTATATCAAACTACATGAAAAACGTGAAAAAAAGTCAATATTTAACCATATAGGAGGATTTTAACTTCAAATCATAGAGCGAGGTTTCGCATTATTTAGATCCAAGAAAAGACATATGACAATGTTGTTTCCAATACAAATGATAAAAATCAATGTGTTATCATTAGAATTAACTAAAATGTTCCTGATTTTCCGTTTATATTACCGAGGGAAGATGTACACGAAAATCGCTCTATTCCGGCTGAAACGTCGATATATGCAATAAAAACAGAACTTCTCCCCTTTTCATTATCTTACTCAGTATTTTAACGAGAAACAAATAGATGATTGAAAATGAAGTATTTAAGGTTATTATCTAATCAATTATGTGTTTGCGTCATTTTTATCGTATATATAATGAATTAATACCCATAGACTGAAAATTCTCAAAAAAGTAGAAAACAGCAAAATATTGCCTAATTCGATGATATATTGTTTAAGTCACATAAAGGAAAATGGGATGATAATTTCAAAATATTGCTAAATTCGATGATTTTTCGTACGAAACAAAATGCAAGAAAACTTGCTTAAAATGCAATATTATGCAAAATTCTGAGATTTGAAGGCCAAATCACATATCGTGATACTACATGAAATAGTATCGAAATATTGGTAAAAATGAATATATTTACGTTATATCAAACTACATGAAAAACGTGAAAAAAGTCAATATTTAACCATATATGAGGATTTTAACTTCAAATCATAGAGCGAGGTTTCGCATTATTTAGATCCAAGAAAAGACATATGACAATGTTGTTTCCAATACAAATGATAAAAATCAATGTGTTTTCATTAGAATTAACTAAAATGTTCCTGATTTTCCGTTTATATTACCGATGGAAGATGTACACGAAAATCGCTCTATTCCGGCTGAAACGTCGATATATGCAATAAAAACAGAACTTCTCCCCTTTTCAATATCTTACTCAGTATTTTAACGAGAAACAAATAGATGATTGAAAATTAAGTATTTAAGGTTATTATCTAATCAATTATGTGTTTGCGTCATTTTTATCGTATATATAATGAATTAATACCCATAGACTGAAAATTCACAAAAAACGTAGAAAACGGCAAAATATTGCCTAATTCGATGATACATAAAGGAAAATGGGATGATAAACTTCAAAATATTGCTAAATTCGATGATTTTTCGTACGAAACAAAATGCAAGAAAACTTGCTTAAAATGCAACATTATGCGAAATTCTGAGATTTGAAAGCCAAATCACATATCGTGATACTACATGAAATAGAATCGAAATATTGGTAAAAATGAATATATTTACGTAGTATCAAACTACATGAAAAACGTGAAAAAAGTCACTATTAAACCATATTTAAGGATTTTAACTTCAAATCATAGAGCGAGGTTTCGTATTATTTAGATCCAAGAAAAGACATATGACAATGTTGTTTCCAATACAAATTATAAAAATCAATGTGTTTTCATTAGAATTAACTAAAATGTTCCTGATTTTCCGTTTATATTACCGAGGGAAGATGTACACGTAAAACCGCTCTAATCCGGCTGAAACGTCGATATATGCAATAAAAACCGAACTTCTCCCCTTTTCATTATCTTACTCAGTATTTTAACGAGAAACAAATAGTTGATTGAAAATGAAGTATTTAAGGTTATTATCTAATCAATTATGTGTTTGCATAATTTTTATCGTATATATTAATACCCATAGACTGAAAATTCACAGAAACGTGGAAAACGGCAAAATATTGCCTAATTCGATGATATTTTGTTTAAGTCACATAAAGGAAAAGGGGATGATAAACGTCAAAATATTGCTAAATTCGATGATTTTTCGTACGAAACAAAAGGCAAGAAAACTTGCTTAAAATGCAATATTATGCGAAATTCTGAGATTTGAAGGCCAAATCACATATCGTGATACTACATGAAATAGTATCGAAATATTGGTAAAAATGAATATATTTACGTAATATCAAACTACATGAAAAACGTGAAAAAAGTCAATATTTAACCATATTTGAGGATTTTAACTTCAAATCATAGAGCGAGGTTTCGTATTATTTAGATCCATGAATAGACATATGACAATGTTGTTTCCAATACAAATTATAAAAATCAATGTGTTTTCATTAGAATTAACTAAAATGTTCTTGATTTTCCGTTTATATTACCGAGGGAAGATGTACACGTAAAACCGCTCTAATCCGGCTGAAACGTCGATATATGCAATAAAAACCGAACTTCTGCCCTTTTCATTAGCTTACTCAGTATTTTAACGAGAAACAAATAGATGATTGAAAATGAAGTATTTAAGGTTATTATCTAATCAATTATGTGTTTGCATAATTTTTATCGTATATATATGAAATAATACCCATAGAGTGAAAATTCACAAAAACGTGGAAAAACCGCAAAATATTGCCTAATTCGATGATATTTTCTTTAAATCAAATAAAGGAAAAGGGGATGATAAACGTCAAAATATTGCTAAATTCGATGATTTTTCGTACGAAACAAAAGGCAAGAAAACTTGCTTAAAATGCAATATTATGCGAAATTCTGAGATTAGAAGGCCAAATCACATATCGTGATACTACATGAAATAGAATCGAAATATTGGTACAAATGAATATATTTACGAAGTATCAAACTACATGAAAAACGTGAAAAAAGTCACTATTTAACCATATTTGAGGATTTTAACTTCAAATCATAGAGCGAGGTTTCGTATTATTTAGATCCAAGAAAAGACATATGACAATGTTGTTTCCAATACAAAAATATAAAAATCAATGTGTTTTCATTAGAATTAACTAAAATGTTCTTGATTTTCCGTTTATATTACCGAGGGAAGATGTACACGTAAAACCGCTCTAATCCGGCTGAAACGTCGATATATGCAATAAAAACCGAACTTCTCCCCTTTTTATTAGCTTACTCAGTATTTTAACGAGAAACAAATAGATGATTGAAAATGAAGTATTTAAGGTTATTATCTAATCAATTATGTGTTTGCATCATTTTTATCGTATATATATGAATTAATACCCATAGACTGAAAATTCACAAAAACGTGGAAAACGGCAAAATATTGCCTAATTCGATGATATTTTGTTTAAGTCACTTAAAGGAAAAGGGGATGATAAACATCAAAATATTGCTAAATTCGATGATTTTTCGTACGAAACAAAAGGCAAGAAAACTTGCTTAAAATGCAATATTATGCGAAATTCTGAGATTTGAAGGCCAAATCACATATCGTGATAGTACATGAAATAGTATCGAAATATTGGTAAAAATGAATATATTTACGTTATATCAAACTACATGAAAAACGTGAAAAAAGTCAATATTTAACCATATATGAGGATTTTAACTTCAAATCATAGAGCGAGGTTTCGTATTATTTAGATCCAAGAAAAGACATGACAGTGTTGTGACCAATACAAATGATAAAAATCAATGTGTTTTCATTAGTATTAACTAAAATGTTCCTGATTTTCTATTTATATTACCGATGAAAGATATACACGAAAATCGCTCTATTCCGGCTGAAACGTCGATATATGCAATAAAAACAGAACTTCTCCCCTTTTCAATATCTTACTCAGTATTTTAACGAGAAACAAATAGTTGATTGAAAATGAAGTATTTAAGGTTATTATCTAATCAATTATGTGTTTGCATAATTTTTATCGTATATATATGAATTAATACCCATAGACTGAAAATTCACAAAAACGTGGAAAACGGCAAAATATTGCCTAATTCGATGATATTTTGTTTAAGTCACATAAAAGAAAAGGGGATGATAAACGTCAAAATATTGCTAAATTCGATGATTTTTCGTACGAAACAAAATGCAAGAAAACTTGCTTAAAATGCAATATTATGCGAAATTCTGAGATTTGAAGTCCAAATCACATATCGTGATACTACATGAAATAGAATCGAAATATTGGTAAAACTCAATATATTTACGTAGTATCAAACTACATGAAAAACGTGAAAAAAGTCACTATTTAACCATATTTGAGGATTTTAACTTCAAATCATAGAGAGAGGTTTCGTATTATTTAGATCCAAGAAAAGACAATGTTGACAATGTTGTTTCCAATACAAATGATAAAAATGAATGTGTTTTCATTAGAATTAACTAAAATGTTCCTGATTTTCGTTTATATTACCGAGGGAAGATGTACACGTAAAACCGCTCTAATCCGGCTGAAACGTCGATATATGCAATAAAAACCGAACTTCTCCCCTTTTCAATATCTTACTCAGTATTTTACGAGAAACAAATAGATGATTGAAAATGAAGTATTTAAGGTTATTATCTAATCAATTATGTGTTTGCATAATTTTTATCGTATATATATGAAATAATACCCATAGAGTGAAAATTCACAAAAACGTGGAAAAACCGCAAAATATTGCCTAATTCGATGATATTTTCTTTAAATCAAATAAAGGAAAAGGGGATGATAAACGTCAAAATATTGCTAAATTCGACGATTTTTCGTACGAAACAAAAGGCAAGAAAACTTGCTTAAAATGCAATATTATTCGAAATTCTGAGATTTGAAGGCCAAATCACATATCGTGATACTACATGAAATAGAATCGAAATATTGGTACAAATGAATATATTTACGAAGTATCAAACTACATGAAAAACGTGAAAAAAGTCACTATTTAACCATATTTGAGGATTTTAACTTCAAATCATAGAGAGAGGTTTCGTATTATTTAGATCCAAGAAAAGACAATGTTGACAATGTTGTTTCCAATACAAATGATAAAAATGAATGTGTTTTCATTAGAATTAACTAAAATGTTCTTGATTTTCCGTTTATATTAACGAGGGAAGATGTACACGTAAAACCGCTCTAATCCGGCTGAAACGTCGATATATGCAATAAAACCGAACTTCTCCCCTTTTCATTAGCTTACTCAGTATTTTAACGAGAAACAAATAGATGATTGAAAATGAAGTATTTAAGGTTATTATCTAATCAATAATGTGTTTGCATCATTTTTATCGTATATATATGAATTATTACCCATAGACTGAAAATTCACAAAAACGTGGAAAACGGCAAAATATTGTCTAATTCGATTATATTTTGTTTGAGTCACATAAAGGAAAAGGGGATGATAAACATCAAAATATTGCTAAATTCGATGATTTTTCGTACGAAACAAAAGGCAAGAAAACTTGCTTAAAATGCAATATTATGCGAAATTCTGAGATTTGAAGGCCAAATCACATATCGTGATACTACATGAAATAGTATCGAAATATTGGTAAAAATGAATATATTTACGTTATATCAAACTACATGAAAAACGTGAAAAAAGTCAATATTAAACCATATATGAGGATTTTAACTTCAAATCATAGAGCGAGGTTTCTCATTATTTAGATCCAAGAAAAGACATATGACAATGTTGTTTCCAATACAAATGATAAAAATCCATGTGTTTTCATTAGAATTAACTAAAATGTTCCTGATTTTCCGTTTATATTACCGATGGAAGATGTACACGAAAATCGCTCTATTCCGGCTGAAACGTCGATATATGCAATAAAAACCGAACTTCTCCCCTTTTCAATATCTTACTCAGTATTTTACGAGAAACAAATAGATGATTGAAAATGAAGTATTTAAGGTTATTATCTAATCAATTATGTGTTTGCATAATTTTTATCGTATATATATGAAATAATACCCATAGAGTGAAAATTCACAAAAACGTGGAAAAACCGCAAAATATTGCCTAATTCGATGATATTTTGTTTAAATCAAATAAAGGAAAAGGGGATGATAAACGTCAAAATATTGCTAAATTCGATGATTTTTCGTACGAAACAAAAGGCAAGAAAACTTGCTTAAAATGCAATATTATGCGAAATTCTGAGATTTGAAGGCCAAATCACATATCGTGATACTACATGAAATAGTATCTAAATATTGGTAAAAATGAATATATTTACGTAGTATCAAACTACATGAAAAACGTGAAAAAAGTCACTATTTAACCATATTTGAGGATTTTAACTTCATATCATAGAGCGAGGTTTCGTATTATTTAGATCCAAGAAAAGACATATGACAATGTTGTTTCCAATACAAATGATAAAAATCAATGTTTTTTCATTAGTATTAACTAAAATGTTCCTGATTTTCCGTTTATATTACCGATGGAAGATGTACACGAAAATCGCTCTATTCCGGCTGAAACGTCGATATATGCAATAAAAACAGAACTTCTCCCCTTTTCAATATCTTACTCAGTATTTTAACGAGAAACAAATAGTTGATTGAAAATGAAGTATTTAAGGTTATTATCTAATCAATTATGTGTTTGCATAATTTTTATCGTATATATATGAATTAATACCCATAGACTGAAAATTCACAAAAACGTGGAAAACGGCAAAATATTGCCTAATTCGATGATATTTTGTTTAAGTCACATGAAGGAAAAGGGGATGATAAACGTCAAAATATTGCTAAATTCGATGATTTTTCGTACGAAACAAAATGCAAGAAAACTTGCTTAAAATGCAATATTATGCGAAATTCTGAGATTTGAAGGCCAAATCACATATCGTGATACTACATGAAATAGAATCGAAATATTGGTAAAACTCAATATATTTACGTAGTATCAAACTACATGAAAAACGTGAAAAAAGTCACTATTTAACCATATTTGAGGATTTTAACTTCAAATCATAGAGAGAGGTTTCGTATTATTTAGATCCAAGAAAAGACAATGTTGACAATGTTGTTTCCAATACAAATGATAAAAATGAATGTGTTTTCATTAGAATTAACTAAAATGTTCCTGATTTTCGTTTATATTACCGAGGGAAGATGTACACGTAAAACCGCTCTAATCCGGCTGAAACGTCGATATATGCAATAAAAACCGAACTTCTCCCCTTTTCAATATCTTACTCAGTATTTTACGAGAAATAAATAGATGATTGAAAATGAAGTATTTAAGGTTATTATCTAATCAATTATGTGTTTGCATAATTTTTATCGTATATATATGAAATAATACCCATAGAGTGAAAATTCACAAAAACGTGGAAAAACCGCAAAATATTGCCTAATTCGATGATATTTTCTTTAAATCAAATAAAGGAAAAGGGGATGATAAACGTCAAAATATTGCTAAATTCGATGATTTTTCGTAAGAAACAAAAGGCAAGAAAACTTGCTTAAAATGCAATATTATGCGAAATTCTAAGATTTGAAGGCCAAATCACATATCGTGATACTACATGAAATAGTATCGAAATATTGGTAAAAATGAATATATTTACGTAATATCAAACTACATGAAAAACGTGAAAAAAGTCACTATTTAACCATATTTGAGGATTTTAACTTCAAATCATAGAGCGAGGTTTCGTATTATTTAGATCCAAGAAAAGACATATGACAATGTTGTTTCCAATACAAATGATAAAAATCAATGTTTTTTCATTAGTATTAACTAAAATGTTCCTGATTTTCCGTTTATATTACCGATGGAAGATGTACACGAAAATCGCTCTATTCCGGCTGAAACGTCGATATATGCAATAAAAACAGAACTTCTCCCCTTTTCATTATCTTACTCAGAAATTTTAACGAGAAACAAATAGATGATTGAAAATGAAGTATTTAAGGTTATTATCTAATCAATTATGTGTTTGCATCATTTTTATCGTATATATGTGAATTAATACCCATAGACTGAACATTCACAAAAACGTGGAAAACGGCAAAATATTGCCTAATTCGATGATATTTTGTTTAAGTCACATAAAGGAAAAGGGGATGATAAACGTCAAAATATTGCTAAATTCGATGATTTTTCGTACGAAACAAAAGGCAAGAAAACTTGCTTAAAATGCAATATTATGCAAAATTCTGAGATTTGAAGGCCAAATCACATATCGTGATACTACATGAAATAGAATCGAAATATTGGTAAAAATTGAATATATTTACGTAGTATCAAACTACATGAAAAACGTGAAAAAAGTCACTATTTAACCATATATGAGGATTTTAACTTCAAATCATAGAGCGAGGTTTCGTATTATTTAGATCCAAGAAAAGACATATGACAATATTGTTTCCAATACAAATTATAAAAATCAATGTGTTTTCATTAATATTAACTAAAATGTTCCTGATTTTCCGTTTATATTACCGAGGGAAGATGTACACGTAAAACCGCTCTAATCCGGCTGAAACGTCGATATATGCAATAAAAACAGAACTTCTTCCCGTTTCAATATCTTACTCAGTATTTTAACGAGAAACAAATAGTTGATTGAAAATGAAGTATTTAAGGTTATTATCTAATCAATTATGTGTTTGCATAATTTTTATCGTATATATATGAATTAATACCCATAGACTGAAAATTCACAAAAACGTGGAAAACGGCAAAATATTGCCTAATTCGATGATATTTTGTTTAAGTCACATAAAGGAAAAGGGGATGATAAACGTCAAAATATTGCTAAATTCGATGATTTTTCGTACGAAACAAAATGCAAGAAAACTTGCTTTAAATGCAATATTATGCGAAATTCTGAGATTTGAAGGCCAAATCACATATCGTGATACAACATGAAATAGAATCGAAATATTGGTAAAACTCAATATATTTACGTAGTATCAAACTACATGAAAAACGTGAAAAAAGTCACTATTTAACCATATTTGAGGATTTTAACTTCAAATCATAGAGCGAGGTTTCGTATTATTTAGATCCAAGAAAAGACATATGACAATGTTGTTTCCAATACAAATGATAAAAATCAATGTTTTTTCATTAGTATTAACTAAAATGTTCCTGATTTTCCGTTTATATTACCGATGGAAGATGTACACGAAAATCGCTCTATTCCGGCTGAAACGTCGATATATGCAATAAAAACAGAACTTCTCCCCTTTTCATTATCTTACTCAGAAATTTTAACGAGAAACAAATAGATGATTGAAAATGAAGTATTTAAGGTTATTATCTAATCAATTATGTGTTTGCATCATTTTTATCGTATATATGTGAATTAATACCCATAGACTGAACATTCACAAAAACGTGGAAAACGGCAAAATATTGCCTAATTCGATGATATTTTGTTTAAGTCACATAAAGGAAAAGGGGATGATAAACGTCAAAATATTGCTAAATTCGATGATTTTTCGTACGAAACAAAAGGCAAGAAAACTTGCTTAAAATGCAATATTATGCAAAATTCTGAGATTTGAAGGCCAAATCACATATCGTGATACTACATGAAATAGAATCGAAATATTGGTAAAAATTGAATATATTTACGTAGTATCAAACTACATGAAAAACGTGAAAAAAGTCACTATTTAACCATATATGAGGATTTTAACTTCAAATCATAGAGCGAGGTTTCGTATTATTTAGATCCAAGAAAAGACATATGACAATATTGTTTCCAATACAAATTATAAAAATCAATGTGTTTTCATTAATATTAACTAAAATGTTCCTGATTTTCCGTTTATATTACCGAGGGAAGATGTACACGTAAAACCGCTCTAATCCGGCTGAAACGTCGATATATGCAATAAAAACAGAACTTCTTCCCGTTTCAATATCTTACTCAGTATTTTAACGAGAAACAAATAGATAATTGAAAATGAAGTATTTAAGGTTATTATCTAATCAATTATGTGTTTGCATCATTTTTATTGTATATATATGAATTAATACCCATAGACTGAAAATTCACAAAAACGTGGAAAACGGCAAAATATTGCCTAATTCGATGATATTTTGTTTAAGTCACATAAAGGAAAAGGGGATGATAAACGTCAAAATATTGCTAAATTCGATGATTTTTCGTACGAAACAAAATGCAAGAAAACTTGCTTAAAATGCAATATTATGCGAAATTCTGAGATTTGAAGGCCAAATCACATATCGTGATACTACATGAAATAGAATCGAAATATTGGTAAAAATCAATATATTTACGTTATATCAAACTACATGAAAAACGTGAAAAAAGTCAATATTTAACCATATATGAGGATTTTAACTTCAAATCATAGAGCGAGGTTTCGTATTATTTAGATCCAAGAAAAGACATGACAGTGTTGTTACCAATACAAATGATAAAAATCAATGTGTTTTCATTAGTATTAACTAAAATGTTCCTGATTTTCTGTTTATATTACCGATGGAAGATGTACACGAAAATCGCTCTATTCCGGCTGAAACGTCGATATATGCAATAAAAACAGAACTTCTCCCCTTTTCATTATCTTACTCAGTATTTTAACGAGAAACAAATAGATGATTGAAAATGAAGTATTTAAGGTTATTATCTAATCAATTATGTGTTTGCGTCATTTTTATCGTATATATAATGAATTAATACCCATAGACTGAAAATTCTCAAAAAAGTAGAAAACAGCAAAATATTGCCTAATTCGATGATATATTGTTTAAGTCACATAAAGGAAAATGGGATGATAATTTCAAAATATTGCTAAATTCGATGATTTTTCGTACGAAACAAAATGCAAGAAAACTTGCTTAAAATGCAATATTATGCAAAATTCTGAGATTTGAAGGCCAAATCACATATCGTGATACTACATGAAATAGTATCGAAATATTGGTAAAAATGAATATATTTACGTTATATCAAACTACATGAAAAACGTGAAAAAAGTCAATATTTAACCATATATGAGGATTTTAACTTCAAATCATAGAGCGAGGTTTCGCATTATTTAGATCCAAGAAAAGACATATGACAATGTTGTTTCCAATACAAATGATAAAAATCAATGTGTTTTCATTAGAATTAACTAAAATGTTCCTGATTTTCCGTTTATATTACCGATGGAAGATGTACACGAAAATCGCTCTATTCCGGCTGAAACGTCGATATATGCAATAAAAACAGAACTTCTCCCCTTTTCAATATCTTACTCAGTATTTTAACGAGAAACAAATAGATGATTGAAAATGAAGTATTTAAGGTTATTATCTAATCAATTATGTGTTTGCGTCATTTTTATCGTATATATAATGAATTAATACCCATAGACTGAAAATTCACAAAAAACGTAGAAAACGGCAAAATATTGCCTAATTCGATGATACATAAAGGAAAATGGGATGATAAACTTCAAAATATTGCTAAATTCGATGATTTTTCGTACGAAACAAAATGCAAGAAAACTTGCTTAAAATGCAACATTATGCGAAATTCTGAGATTTGAAAGCCAAATCACATATCGTGATACTACATGAAATAGAATCGAAATATTGGTAAAAATGAATATATTTACGTAGTATCAAACTACATGAAAAACGTGAAAAAAGTCAATATTTAACCATATATGAGGATTTTAACTTCAAATCATAGAGCGAGGTTTCGCATTATTTAGATCCAAGAAAAGACATATGACAATGTTGTTTCCAATACAAATGATAAAAATCAATGTGTTTTCATTAGAATTAACTAAAATGTTCCTGATTTTCCGTTTATATTACCGATGGAAGATGTACACGAAAATCGCTCTATTCCGGCTGAAACGTCGATATATGCAATAAAAACAGAACTTCTCCCCTTTTCAATATCTTACTCAGTATTTTAACGAGAAACAAATAGATGATTGAAAATGAAGTATTTAAGGTTATTATCTAATCAATTATGTGTTTGCGTCATTTTTATCGTATATATAATGAATTAATACCCATAGACTGAAAATTCACAAAAAACGTAGAAAACGGCAAAATATTGCCTAATTCGATGATACATAAAGGAAAATGGGATGATAAACTTCAAAATATTGCTAAATTCGATGATTTTTCGTACGAAACAAAATGCAAGAAAACTTGCTTAAAATGCAACATTATGCGAAATTCTGAGATTTGAAAGCCAAATCACATATCGTGATACTACATGAAATAGAATCGAAATATTGGTAAAAATGAATATATTTACGTAGTATCAAACTACATGAAAAACGTGAAAAAAGTCACTATTAAACCATATTTAAGGATTTTAACTTCAAATCATAGAGCGAGGTTTCGTATTATTTAGATCCAAGAAAAGACATATGACAATGTTGTTTCCAATACAAATTATAAAAATCAATGTGTTTTCATTAGAATTAACTAAAATGTTCCTGATTTTCCGTTTATATTACCGAGGGAAGATGTACACGTAAAACCGCTCTAATCCGGCTGAAACGTCGATATATGCAATAAAAACCGAACTTCTCCCCTTTTCATTATCTTACTCAGTATTTTAACGAGAAACAAATAGTTGATTGAAAATGAAGTATTTAAGGTTATTATCTAATCAATTATGTGTTTGCATAATTTTTATCGTATATATTAATACCCATAGACTGAAAATTCACAGAAACGTGGAAAACGGCAAAATATTGCCTAATTCGATGATATTTTGTTTAAGTCACATAAAGGAAAAGGGGATGATAAACGTCAAAATATTGCTAAATTCGATGATTTTTCGTACGAAACAAAAGGCAAGAAAACTTGCTTAAAATGCAATATTATGCGAAATTCTGAGATTTGAAGGCCAAATCACATATCGTGATACTACATGAAATAGTATCGAAATATTGGTAAAAATGAATATATTTACGTAATATCAAACTACATGAAAAACGTGAAAAAAGTCAATATTTAACCATATTTGAGGATTTTAACTTCAAATCATAGAGCGAGGTTTCGTATTATTTAGATCCATGAATAGACATATGACAATGTTGTTTCCAATACAAATTATAAAAATCAATGTGTTTTCATTAGAATTAACTAAAATGTTCTTGATTTTCCGTTTATATTACCGAGGGAAGATGTACACGTAAAACCGCTCTAATCCGGCTGAAACGTCGATATATGCAATAAAAACCGAACTTCTGCCCTTTTCATTAGCTTACTCAGTATTTTAACGAGAAACAAATAGATGATTGAAAATGAAGTATTTAAGGTTATTATCTAATCAATTATGTGTTTGCATAATTTTTATCGTATATATATGAAATAATACCCATAGAGTGAAAATTCACAAAAACGTGGAAAAACCGCAAAATATTGCCTAATTCGATGATATTTTCTTTAAATCAAATAAAGGAAAAGGGGATGATAAACGTCAAAATATTGCTAAATTCGATGATTTTTCGTACGAAACAAAAGGCAAGAAAACTTGCTTAAAATGCAATATTATGCGAAATTCTGAGATTAGAAGGCCAAATCACATATCGTGATACTACATGAAATAGTATCGAAATATTGGTAAAAATGAATATATTTACGTTATATCAAACTACATGAAAAACGTGAAAAAAGTCAATATTAAACCATATATGAGGATTTTAACTTCAAATCATAGAGCGAGGTTTCGCATTATTTAGATCCAAGAAAAGACATATGACAATGTTGTTTCCAATACAAATGATAAAAATCAATGTGTTTTCATTAGAATTAACTAAAATGTTCCTGATTTTCCGTTTATATTACCGATAGAAGATGTACACGAAAATCGCTCTATTCCGGCTGAAACGTCGATATATGCAATGAAAACCGAACTTCTCCCCTTTTCCATATCTTACTCAGTATTTTACGAGAAACAAATAGATGATTGAAAATGAAGTATTTAAGGTTATTATCTAATCAATTATGTGTTTGCATAATTTTTATCGTATATATATGAAATAATACCCATAGAGTGAAAATTCACAAAAACGTGGAAAAACCGCAAAATATTGCCTAATTCGATGATATTTTCTTTAAATCAAATAAAGGAAAAGGGGATGATAAACGTCAAAATATTGCTAAATTCGATGATTTTTCGTACGAAACAAAAGGCAAGAAAACTTGCTTAAAATGCAATATTATGCGAAATTCTGAGATTTGAAGGCCAAATCACATATCGTGATACTACATGAAATAGTATCGAAATATTGGTAAAAATGAATATATTTACGTTATATCAAACTACATGAAAAACGTGAAAAAAGTCAATATTTAACCATATTTGAGGATTTTAACTTCAAATCATAGAGCGAGGTTTCGTATTATTTAGATCCAAGAATAGACATATGACAATGTTGTTTCCAATACAAATGATAAAAATCAATGTGTTTTCATTAGAATTAACTAAAAGGTTCTTGATTTTCCGTTTATATTACCGAGGGAAGATGTACACGTAAAACCGCTCTAATCCGGCTGAAACGTCGATATATGCAATAAAAACCGAACTTCTCCCCTTTTCATTAGCTTACTCAGTATTTTAACTAGAAACAAATAGATGATTGAAAATGAATTATTTAAGGTTATTATCTAATCAATAATGTGTTTGCATCATTTTTATCGTATATATATAAATTAATACCCATAGACTGAAAATTCACAAAAACGTGGAAAACGGCAAAATATTGCCTAATTCGATGATATTTTGTTTAAGTCACTTAAAGGAAAAGGGGATGATAAACATCAAAATATTGCTAAATTCGATGATTTTTCGTACGAAACAAAAGGCAAGAAAACTTGCTTAAAATGCAATATTATGCGAAATTCTGAGATTTGAAGGCCAAATCACATATCGTGATAGTACATGAAATAATATCGAAATATTGGTAAAAATGAATATATTTACGTTATATCAAACTACATGAAAAACGTGAAAAAAGTCAATATTTAACCATATATGAGGATTTTAACTTCAAATCATAGAGCGAGGTTTCGTATTATTTAGATCCAAGAAAAGACATGACAGTGTTGTTACCAATACAAATGATAAAAATCAATGTGTTTTCATTAGTATTAACTAAAATGTTCCTGATTTTCTATTTATATTACCGATGGAAGATGTACACGAAAATCGCTCTATTCCGGCTGAAACGTCGATATATGCAATAAAAACAGAACTTCTCCCCTTTTCAATATCTTACTCAGTATTTTAACGAGAAACAAATAGTTGATTGAAAATGAAGTATTTAAGGTTATTATCTAATCAATTATGTGTTTGCATAATTTTTATCGTATATATATGAATTAATACCCATAGACTGAAAATTCACAAAAACGTGGAAAACGGCAAAATATTGCCTAATTCGATGATATTTTGTTTAAGTCACATAAAAGAAAAGGGGATGATAAACGTCAAAATATTGCTAAATTCGATGATTTTTCGTACGAAACAAAATGCAAGAAAACTTGCTTAAAATGCAATATTATGCGAAATTCTGAGATTTGAAGGCCAAATCACATATCGTGATACTACATGAAATAGAATCGAAATATTGGTAAAACTCAATATATTTACGTAGTATCAAACTACATGAAAAACGTGAAAAAAGTCACTATTTAACCATATTTGAGGATTTTAACTTCAAATCATAGAGAGAGGTTTCGTATTATTTAGATCCAAGAAAAGACAATGTTGACAATGTTGTTTCCAATACAAATGATAAAAATGAATGTGTTTTCATTAGAATTAACTAAAATGTTCCTGATTTTCGTTTATATTACCGAGGGAAGATGTACACGTAAAACCGCTCTAATCCGGCTGAAACGTCGATATATGCAATAAAAACCGAACTTCTCCCCTTTTCAATATCTTACTCAGTATTTTACGAGAAACAAATAGATGATTGAAAATGAAGTATTTAAGGTTATTATCTAATCAATTATGTGTTTGCATAATTTTTATCGTATATATATGAAATAATACCCATAGAGTGAAAATTCACAAAAACGTGGAAAAACCGCAAAATATTGCCTAATTCGATGATATTTTCTTTAAATCAAATAAAGGAAAAGGGGATGATAAACGTCAAAATATTGCTAAATTCGACGATTTTTCGTACGAAACAAAAGGCAAGAAAACTTGCTTAAAATGCAATATTATTCGAAATTCTGAGATTTGAAGGCCAAATCATATATCGTGATACTACATGAAATAGAATCGAAATATTGGTACAAATGAATATATTTACGAAGTATCAAACTACATGAAAAACGTGAAAAAAGTCACTATTTAACCATATTTGAGGATTTTAACTTCAAATCATAGAGAGAGGTTTCGTATTATTTAGATCCAAGAAAAGACATATGACAATGTTGTTTCCAATACAAAAATATAAAAATCAATGTGTTTTCATTAGAATTAACTAAAATGTTCTTGATTTTCCGTTTATATTACCGAGGGAAGATGTACACGTAAAACCGCTCTAATCCGGCTGAAACGTCGATATATGCAATAAAAACCGAACTTCTCCCCTTTTTATTAGCTTACTCAGTATTTTAACGAGAAACAAATAGATGATTGAAAATGAAGTATTTAAGGTTATTATCTAATCAATTATGTGTTTGCATCATTTTTATCGTATATATATGAATTAATACCCATAGACTGAAAATTCACAAAAACGTGGAAAACGGCAAAATATTGCCTAATTCGATGATATTTTGTTTAAGTCACTTAAAGGAAAAGGGGATGATAAACATCAAAATATTGCTAAATTCGATGATTTTTCGTACGAAACAAAAGGCAAGAAAACTTGCTTAAAATGCAATATTATGCGAAATTCTGAGATTTGAAGGCCAAATCACATATCGTGATAGTACATGAAATAGTATCGAAATATTGGTAAAAATGAATATATTTACGTTATATCAAACTACATGAAAAACGTGAAAAAAGTCAATATTTAACCATATATGAGGATTTTAACTTCAAATCATAGAGCGAGGTTTCGTATTATTTAGATCCAAGAAAAGACATGACAGTGTTGTGACCAATACAAATGATAAAAATCAATGTGTTTTCATTAGTATTAACTAAAATGTTCCTGATTTTCTATTTATATTACCGATGAAAGATATACACGAAAATCGCTCTATTCCGGCTGAAACGTCGATATATGCAATAAAAACAGAACTTCTCCCCTTTTCAATATCTTACTCAGTATTTTAACGAGAAACAAATAGTTGATTGAAAATGAAGTATTTAAGGTTATTATCTAATCAATTATGTGTTTGCATAATTTTTATCGTATATATATGAATTAATACCCATAGACTGAAAATTCACAAAAACGTGGAAAACGGCAAAATATTGCCTAATTCGATGATATTTTGTTTAAGTCACATAAAAGAAAAGGGGATGATAAACGTCAAAATATTGCTAAATTCGATGATTTTTCGTACGAAACAAAATGCAAGAAAACTTGCTTAAAATGCAATATTATGCGAAATTCTGAGATTTGAAGTCCAAATCACATATCGTGATACTACATGAAATAGAATCGAAATATTGGTAAAACTCAATATATTTACGTAGTATCAAACTACATGAAAAACGTGAAAAAAGTCACTATTTAACCATATTTGAGGATTTTAACTTCAAATCATAGAGAGAGGTTTCGTATTATTTAGATCCAAGAAAAGACAATGTTGACAATGTTGTTTCCAATACAAATGATAAAAATGAATGTGTTTTCATTAGAATTAACTAAAATGTTCCTGATTTTCGTTTATATTACCGAGGGAAGATGTACACGTAAAACCGCTCTAATCCGGCTGAAACGTCGATATATGCAATAAAAACCGAACTTCTCCCCTTTTCAATATCTTACTCAGTATTTTACGAGAAACAAATAGATGATTGAAAATGAAGTATTTAAGGTTATTATCTAATCAATTATGTGTTTGCATAATTTTTATCGTATATATATGAAATAATACCCATAGAGTGAAAATTCACAAAAACGTGGAAAAACCGCAAAATATTGCCTAATTCGATGATATTTTCTTTAAATCAAATAAAGGAAAAGGGGATGATAAACGTCAAAATATTGCTAAATTCGACGATTTTTCGTACGAAACAAAAGGCAAGAAAACTTGCTTAAAATGCAATATTATTCGAAATTCTGAGATTTGAAGGCCAAATCACATATCGTGATACTACATGAAATAGAATCGAAATATTGGTACAAATGAATATATTTACGAAGTATCAAACTACATGAAAAACGTGAAAAAAGTCACTATTTAACCATATTTGAGGATTTTAACTTCAAATCATAGAGAGAGGTTTCGTATTATTTAGATCCAAGAAAAGACAATGTTGACAATGTTGTTTCCAATACAAATGATAAAAATGAATGTGTTTTCATTAGAATTAACTAAAATGTTCTTGATTTTCCGTTTATATTAACGAGGGAAGATGTACACGTAAAACCGCTCTAATCCGGCTGAAACGTCGATATATGCAATAAAACCGAACTTCTCCCCTTTTCATTAGCTTACTCAGTATTTTAACGAGAAACAAATAGATGATTGAAAATGAAGTATTTAAGGTTATTATCTAATCAATAATGTGTTTGCATCATTTTTATCGTATATATATGAATTATTACCCATAGACTGAAAATTCACAAAAACGTGGAAAACGGCAAAATATTGTCTAATTCGATTATATTTTGTTTGAGTCACATAAAGGAAAAGGGGATGATAAACATCAAATTATTGCTAAATTCGATGATTTTTCGTACGAAACAAAAGGCAAGAAAACTTGCTTAAAATGCAATATTATGCGAAATTCTGAGATTTGAAGGCCAAATCACATATCGTGATACTACATGAAATAGTATCGAAATATTGGTAAAAATGAATATATTTACGTTATATCAAACTACATGAAAAACGTGAAAAAAGTCAATATTAAACCATATATGAGGATTTTAACTTCAAATCATAGAGCGAGGTTTCGCATTATTTAGATCCAAGAAAAGACATATGACAATGTTGTTTCCAATACAAATGATAAAAATCCATGTGTTTTCATTAGAATTAACTAAAATGTTCCTGATTTTCCGTTTATATTACCGATGGAAGATGTACACGAAAATCGCTCTATTCCGGCTGAAACGTCGATATATGCAATAAAAACCGAACTTCTCCCCTTTTCAATATCTTACTCAGTATTTTACGAGAAACAAATAGATGATTGAAAATGAAGTATTTAAGGTTATTATCTAATCAATTATGTGTTTGCATAATTTTTATCGTATATATATGAATTAATACCCATAGAGTGAAAATTCACAAAAACGTGGAAAAACCGCAAAATATTGCCTAATTCGATGATATTTTGTTTAAATCAAATAAAGGAAAAGGGGATGATAAACGTCAAAATATTGCTAAATTCGATGATTTTTCGTACGAAACAAAAGGCAAGAAAACTTGCTTAAAATGCAATATTATGCGAAATTCTGAGATTTGAAGGCCAAATCACATATCGTGATACTACATGAAATAGTATCTAAATATTGGTAAAAATGAATATATTTACGTAGTATCAAACTACATGAAAAACGTGAAAAAAGTCACTATTTAACCATATTTGAGGATTTTAACTTCATATCATAGAGCGAGGTTTCGTATTATTTAGATCCAAGAAAAGACATATGACAATGTTGTTTCCAATACAAATGATAAAAATCAATGTTTTTTCATTAGTATTAACTAAAATGTTCCTGATTTTCCGTTTATATTACCGATGGAAGATGTACACGAAAATCGCTCTATTCCGGCTGAAACGTCGATATATGCAATAAAAACAGAACTTCTCCCCTTTTCAATATCTTACTCAGTATTTTAACGAGAAACAAATAGTTGATTGAAAATGAAGTATTTAAGGTTATTATCTAATCAATTATGTGTTTGCATAATTTTTATCGTATATATATGAATTAATACCCATAGACTGAAAATTCACAAAAACGTGGAAAACGGCAAAATATTGCCTAATTCGATGATATTTTGTTTAAGTCACATGAAGGAAAAGGGGATGATAAACGTCAAAATATTGCTAAATTCGATGATTTTTCGTACGAAACAAAATGCAAGAAAACTTGCTTAAAATGCAATATTATGCGAAATTCTGAGATTTGAAGGCCAAATCACATATCGTGATACTACATGAAATAGAATCGAAATATTGGTAAAACTCAATATATTTACGTAGTATCAAACTACATGAAAAACGTGAAAAAAGTCACTATTTAACCATATTTGAGGATTTTAACTTCAAATCATAGAGAGAGGTTTCGTATTATTTAGATCCAAGAAAAGACAATGTTGACAATGTTGTTTCCAATACAAATGATAAAAATGAATGTGTTTTCATTAGAATTAACTAAAATGTTCCTGATTTTCGTTTATATTACCGAGGGAAGATGTACACGTAAAACCGCTCTAATCCGGCTGAAACGTCGATATATGCAATAAAAACCGAACTTCTCCCCTTTTCAATATCTTACTCAGTATTTTACGAGAAATAAATAGATGATTGAAAATGAAGTATTTAAGGTTATTATCTAATCAATTATGTGTTTGCATAATTTTTATCGTATATATATGAAATAATACCCATAGAGTAAAAATTCACAAAAACGTGGAAAAACCGCAAAATATTGCCTAATTCGATGATATTTTCTTTAAATCAAATAAAGGAAAAGGGGATGATAAACGTCAAAATATTGCTAAATTCGATGATTTTTCGTAAGAAACAAAAGGCAAGAAAACTTGCTTAAAATGCAATATTATGCGAAATTCTAAGATTTGAAGGCCAAATCACATATCGTGATACTACATGAAATAGTATCGAAATATTGGTAAAAATGAATATATTTACGTAATATCAAACTACATGAAAAACGTGAAAAAAGTCACTATTTAACCATATTTGAGGATTTTAACTTCAAATCATAGAGCGAGGTTTCGTATTATTTAGATCCAAGAAAAGACATATGACAATGTTGTTTCCAATACAAATGATAAAAATCAATGTTTTTTCATTAGTATTAACTAAAATGTTCCTGATTTTCCGTTTATATTACCGATGGAAGATGTACACGAAAATCGCTCTATTCCGGCTGAAACGTCGATATATGCAATAAAAACAGAACTTCTCCCCTTTTCATTATCTTACTCAGAAATTTTAACGAGAAACAAATAGATGATTGAAAATGAAGTATTTAAGGTTATTATCTAATCAATTATGTGTTTGCATCATTTTTATCGTATATATGTGAATTAATACCCATAGACTGAACATTCACAAAAACGTGGAAAACGGCAAAATATTGCCTAATTCGATGATATTTTGTTTAAGTCACATAAAGGAAAAGGGGATGATAAACGTCAAAATATTGCTAAATTCGATGATTTTTCGTACGAAACAAAAGGCAAGAAAACTTGCTTAAAATGCAATATTATGCAAAATTCTGAGATTTGAAGGCCAAATCACATATCGTGATACTACATGAAATAGAATCGAAATATTGGTAAAAATTGAATATATTTACGTAGTATCAAACTACATGAAAAACGTGAAAAAAGTCACTATTTAACCATATATGAGGATTTTAACTTCAAATCATAGAGCGAGGTTTCGTATTATTTAGATCCAAGAAAAGACATATGACAATATTGTTTCCAATACAAATTATAAAAATCAATGTGTTTTCATTAATATTAACTAAAATGTTCCTGATTTTCCGTTTATATTACCGAGGGAAGATGTACACGTAAAACCGCTCTAATCCGGCTGAAACGTCGATATATGCAATAAAAACAGAACTTCTTCCCGTTTCAATATCTTACTCAGTATTTTAACGAGAAACAAATAGTTGATTGAAAATGAAGTATTTAAGGTTATTATCTAATCAATTATGTGTTTGCATAATTTTTATCGTATATATATGAATTAATACCCATAGACTGAAAATTCACAAAAACGTGGAAAACGGCAAAATATTGCCTAATTCGATGATATTTTGTTTAAGTCACATAAAGGAAAAGGGGATGATAAACGTCAAAATATTGCTAAATTCGATGATTTTTCGTACGAAACAAAATGCAAGAAAACTTGCTTTAAATGCAATATTATGCGAAATTCTGAGATTTGAAGGCCAAATCACATATCGTGATACAACATGAAATAGAATCGAAATATTGGTAAAACTCAATATATTTACGTAGTATCAAACTACATGAAAAACGTGAAAAAAGTCACTATTTAACCATATTTGAGGATTTTAACTTCAAATCATAGAGCGAGGTTTCGTATTATTTAGATCCAAGAAAAGACATATGACAATGTTGTTTCCAATACAAATGATAAAAATCAATGTTTTTTCATTAGTATTAACTAAAATGTTCCTGATTTTCCGTTTATATTACCGATGGAAGATGTACACGAAAATCGCTCTATTCCGGCTGAAACGTCGATATATGCAATAAAAACAGAACTTCTCCCCTTTTCATTATCTTACTCAGAAATTTTAACGAGAAACAAATAGATGATTGAAAATGAAGTATTTAAGGTTATTATCTAATCAATTATGTGTTTGCATCATTTTTATCGTATATATGTGAATTAATACCCATAGACTGAACATTCACAAAAACGTGGAAAACGGCAAAATATTGCCTAATTCGATGATATTTTGTTTAAGTCACATAAAGGAAAAGGGGATGATAAACGTCAAAATATTGCTAAATTCGATGATTTTTCGTACGAAACAAAAGGCAAGAAAACTTGCTTAAAATGCAATATTATGCAAAATTCTGAGATTTGAAGGCCAAATCACATATCGTGATACTACATGAAATAGAATCGAAATATTGGTAAAAATTGAATATATTTACGTAGTATCAAACTACATGAAAAACGTGAAAAAAGTCACTATTTAACCATATATGAGGATTTTAACTTCAAATCATAGAGCGAGGTTTCGTATTATTTAGATCCAAGAAAAGACATATGACAATATTGTTTCCAATACAAATTATAAAAATCAATGTGTTTTCATTAATATTAACTAAAATGTTCCTGATTTTCCGTTTATATTACCGAGGGAAGATGTACACGTAAAACCGCTCTAATCCGGCTGAAACGTCGATATATGCAATAAAAACAGAACTTCTTCCCGTTTCAATATCTTACTCAGTATTTTAACGAGAAACAAATAGATAATTGAAAATGAAGTATTTAAGGTTATTATCTAATCAATTATGTGTTTGCATCATTTTTATTGTATATATATGAATTAATACCCATAGACTGAAAATTCACAAAAACGTGGAAAACGGCAAAATATTGCCTAATTCGATGATATTTTGTTTAAGTCACATAAAGGAAAAGGGGATGATAAACGTCAAAATATTGCTAAATTCGATGATTTTTCGTACGAAACAAAATGCAAGAAAACTTGCTTAAAATGCAATATTATGCGAAATTCTGAGATTTGAAGGCCAAATCACATATCGTGATACTACATGAAATAGAATCGAAATATTGGTAAAAATCAATATATTTACGTTATATCAAACTACATGAAAAACGTGAAAAAAGTCAATATTTAACCATATATGAGGATTTTAACTTCAAATCATAGAGCGAGGTTTCGTATTATTTAGATCCAAGAAAAGACATGACAGTGTTGTTACCAATACAAATGATAAAAATCAATGTGTTTTCATTAGTATTAACTAAAATGTTCCTGATTTTCTGTTTATATTACCGATGGAAGATGTACACGAAAATCGCTCTATTCCGGCTGAAACGTCGATATATGAAATAAAAACAGAACTTCTCCCCTTTTCAATATCTTACTCAGTATTTTATCGAGAAACAAATAGTTGATTGAAAATGAAGTATTTAAGGTTATTCTACATGAAATAGTATCGAAATATTGGTAAAAATGAATATATTTACGTTATATCAAACTACATGAAAAACGTGAAAAAAAGTCAATATTTAACCATATAGGAGGATTTTAACTTCAAATCATAGAGCGAGGTTTCGCATTATTTAGATCCAAGAAAAGACATATGACAATGTTGTTTCCAATACAAATGATAAAAATCAATGTGTTATCATTAGAATTAACTAAAATGTTCCTGATTTTCCGTTTATATTACCGAGGGAAGATGTACACGAAAATCGCTCTATTCCGGCTGAAACGTCGATATATGCAATAAAAACAGAACTTCTCCCCTTTTCATTATCTTACTCAGTATTTTAACGAGAAACAAATAGATGATTGAAAATGAAGTATTTAAGGTTATTATCTAATCAATTATGTGTTTGCGTCATTTTTATCGTATATATAATGAATTAATACCCATAGACTGAAAATTCTCAAAAAAGTAGAAAACAGCAAAATATTGCCTAATTCGATGATATATTGTTTAAGTCACATAAAGGAAAATGGGATGATAATTTCAAAATATTGCTAAATTCGATGATTTTTCGTACGAAACAAAATGCAAGAAAACTTGCTTAAAATGCAATATTATGCAAAATTCTGAGATTTGAAGGCCAAATCACATATCGTGATACTACATGAAATAGTATCGAAATATTGGTAAAAATGAATATATTTACGTTATATCAAACTACATGAAAAACGTGAAAAAAGTCAATATTTAACCATATATGAGGATTTTAACTTCAAATCATAGAGCGAGGTTTCGCATTATTTAGATCCAAGAAAAGACATATGACAATGTTGTTTCCAATACAAATGATAAAAATCAATGTGTTTTCATTAGAATTAACTAAAATGTTCCTGATTTTCCGTTTATATTACCGATGGAAGATGTACACGAAAATCGCTCTATTCCGGCTGAAACGTCGATATATGCAATAAAAACAGAACTTCTCCCCTTTTCAATATCTTACTCAGTATTTTAACGAGAAACAAATAGATGATTGAAAATGAAGTATTTAAGGTTATTATCTAATCAATTATGTGTTTGCGTCATTTTTATCGTATATATAATGAATTAATACCCATAGACTGAAAATTCACAAAAAACGTAGAAAACGGCAAAATATTGCCTAATTCGATGATACATAAAGGAAAATGGGATGATAAACTTCAAAATATTGCTAAATTCGATGATTTTTCGTACGAAACAAAATGCAAGAAAACTTGCTTAAAATGCAACATTATGCGAAATTCTGAGATTTGAAAGCCAAATCACATATCGTGATACTACATGAAATAGAATCGAAATATTGGTAAAAATGAATATATTTACGTAGTATCAAACTACATGAAAAACGTGAAAAAAGTCAATATTTAACCATATATGAGGATTTTAACTTCAAATCATAGAGCGAGGTTTCGCATTATTTAGATCCAAGAAAAGACATATGACAATGTTGTTTCCAATACAAATGATAAAAATCAATGTGTTTTCATTAGAATTAACTAAAATGTTCCTGATTTTCCGTTTATATTACCGATGGAAGATGTACACGAAAATCGCTCTATTCCGGCTGAAACGTCGATATATGCAATAAAAACAGAACTTCTCCCCTTTTCAATATCTTACTCAGTATTTTAACGAGAAACAAATAGATGATTGAAAATGAAGTATTTAAGGTTATTATCTAATCAATTATGTGTTTGCGTCATTTTTATCGTATATATAATGAATTAATACCCATAGACTGAAAATTCACAAAAAACGTAGAAAACGGCAAAATATTGCCTAATTCGATGATACATAAAGGAAAATGGGATGATAAACTTCAAAATATTGCTAAATTCGATGATTTTTCGTACGAAACAAAATGCAAGAAAACTTGCTTAAAATGCAACATTATGCGAAATTCTGAGATTTGAAAGCCAAATCACATATCGTGATACTACATGAAATAGAATCGAAATATTGGTAAAAATGAATATATTTACGTAGTATCAAACTACATGAAAAACGTGAAAAAAGTCACTATTAAACCATATTTAAGGATTTTAACTTCAAATCATAGAGCGAGGTTTCGTATTATTTAGATCCAAGAAAAGACATATGACAATGTTGTTTCCAATACAAATTATAAAAATCAATGTGTTTTCATTAGAATTAACTAAAATGTTCCTGATTTTCCGTTTATATTACCGAGGGAAGATGTACACGTAAAACCGCTCTAATCCGGCTGAAACGTCGATATATGCAATAAAAACCGAATTTCTCCCCTTTTCATTATCTTACTCAGTATTTTAACGAGAAACAAATAGTTGATTGAAAATGAAGTATTTAAGGTTATTATCTAATCAATTATGTGTTTGCATAATTTTTATCGTATATATTAATACCCATAGACTGAAAATTCACAGAAACGTGGAAAACGGCAAAATATTGCCTAATTCGATGATATTTTGTTTAAGTCACATAAAGGAAAAGGGGATGATAAACGTCAAAATATTGCTAAATTCGATGATTTTTCGTACGAAACAAAAGGCAAGAAAACTTGCTTAAAATGCAATATTATGCGAAATTCTGAGATTTGAAGGCCAAATCACATATCGTGATACTACATGAAATAGTATCGAAATATTGGTAAAAATGAATATATTTACGTAATATCAAACTACATGAAAAACGTGAAAAAAGTCAATATTTAACCATATTTGAGGATTTTAACTTCAAATCATAGAGCGAGGTTTCGTATTATTTAGATCCATGAATAGACATATGACAATGTTGTTTCCAATACAAATTATAAAAATCAATGTGTTTTCATTAGAATTAACTAAAATGTTCTTGATTTTCCGTTTATATTACCGAGGGAAGATGTACACGTAAAACCGCTCTAATCCGGCTGAAACGTCGATATATGCAATAAAAACCGAACTTCTGCCCTTTTCATTAGCTTACTCAGTATTTTAACGAGAAACAAATAGATGATTGAAAATGAAGTATTTAAGGTTATTATCTAATCAATTATGTGTTTGCATAATTTTTATCGTATATATATGAAATAATACCCATAGAGTGAAAATTCACAAAAACGTGGAAAAACCGCAAAATATTGCCTAATTCGATGATATTTTCTTTAAATCAAATAAAGGAAAAGGGGATGATAAACGTCAAAATATTGCTAAATTCGATGATTTTTCGTACGAAACAAAAGGCAAGAAAACTTGCTTAAAATGCAATATTATGCGAAATTCTGAGATTAGAAGGCCAAATCACATATCGTGATACTACATGAAATAGTATCGAAATATTGGTAAAAATGAATATATTTACGTTATATCAAACTACATGAAAAACGTGAAAAAAGTCAATATTAAACCATATATGAGGATTTTAACTTCAAATCATAGAGCGAGGTTTCGCATTATTTAGATCCAAGAAAAGACATATGACAATGTTGTTTCCAATACAAATGATAAAAATCAATGTGTTTTCATTAGAATTAACTAAAATGTTCCTGATTTTCCGTTTATATTACCGATAGAAGATGTACACGAAAATCGCTCTATTCCGGCTGAAACGTCGATATATGCAATGAAAACCGAACTTCTCCCCTTTTCCATATCTTACTCAGTATTTTACGAGAAACAAATAGATGATTGAAAATGAAGTATTTAAGGTTATTATCTAATCAATTATGTGTTTGCATAATTTTTATCGTATATATATGAAATAATACCCATAGAGTGAAAATTCACAAAAACGTGGAAAAACCGCAAAATATTGCCTAATTCGATGATATTTTCTTTAAATCAAATAAAGGAAAAGGGGATGATAAACGTCAAAATATTGCTAAATTCGATGATTTTTCGTACGAAACAAAAGGCAAGAAAACTTGCTTAAAATGCAATATTATGCGAAATTCTGAGATTTGAAGGCCAAATCACATATCGTGATACTACATGAAATAGTATCGAAATATTGGTAAAAATGAATATATTTACGTTATATCAAACTACATGAAAAACGTGAAAAAAGTCAATATTTAACCATATTTGAGGATTTTAACTTCAAATCATAGAGCGAGGTTTCGTATTATTTAGATCCAAGAATAGACATATGACAATGTTGTTTCCAATACAAATGATAAAAATCAATGTGTTTTCATTAGAATTAACTAAAAGGTTCTTGATTTTCCGTTTATATTACCGAGGGAAGATGTACACGTAAAACCGCTCTAATCCGGCTGAAACGTCGATATATGCAATAAAAACCGAACTTCTCCCCTTTTCATTAGCTTACTCAGTATTTTAACTAGAAACAAATAGATGATTGAAAATGAAGTATTTAAGGTTATTATCTAATCAATAATATGTTTGCATCATTTTTATCGTATATATATAAATTAATACCCATAGACTGAAAATTCACAAAAACGTGGAAAACGGCAAAATATTGCCTAATTCGATGATATTTTGTTTAAGTCACTTAAAGGAAAAGGGGATGATAAACATCAAAATATTGCTAAATTCGATGATTTTTCGTACGAAACAAAAGGCAAGAAAACTTGCTTAAAATGCAATATTATGCGAAATTCTGAGATTTGAAGGCCAAATCACATATCGTGATAGTACATGAAATAATATCGAAATATTGGTAAAAATGAATATATTTACGTTATATCAAACTACATGAAAAACGTGAAAAAAGTCAATATTTAACCATATATGAGGATTTTAACTTCAAATCATAGAGCGAGGTTTCGTATTATTTAGATCCAAGAAAAGACATGACAGTGTTGTTACCAATACAAATGATAAAAATCAATGTGTTTTCATTAGTATTAACTAAAATGTTCCTGATTTTCTATTTATATTACCGATGGAAGATGTACACGAAAATCGCTCTATTCCGGCTGAAACGTCGATATATGCAATAAAAACAGAACTTCTCCCCTTTTCAATATCTTACTCAGTATTTTAACGAGAAACAAATAGTTGATTGAAAATGAAGTATTTAAGGTTATTATCTAATCAATTATGTGTTTGCATAATTTTTATCGTATATATATGAATTAATACCCATAGACTGAAAATTCACAAAAACGTGGAAAACGGCAAAATATTGCCTAATTCGATGATATTTTGTTTAAGTCACATAAAAGAAAAGGGGATGATAAACGTCAAAATATTGCTAAATTCGATGATTTTTCGTACGAAACAAAATGCAAGAAAACTTGCTTAAAATGCAATATTATGCGAAATTCTGAGATTTGAAGGCCAAATCACATATCGTGATACTACATGAAATAGAATCGAAATATTGGTAAAACTCAATATATTTACGTAGTATCAAACTACATGAAAAACGTGAAAAAAGTCACTATTTAACCATATTTGAGGATTTTAACTTCAAATCATAGAGAGAGGTTTCGTATTATTTAGATCCAAGAAAAGACAATGTTGACAATGTTGTTTCCAATACAAATGATAAAAATGAATGTGTTTTCATTAGAATTAACTAAAATGTTCCTGATTTTCGTTTATATTACCGAGGGAAGATGTACACGTAAAACCGCTCTAATCCGGCTGAAACGTCGATATATGCAATAAAAACCGAACTTCTCCCCTTTTCAATATCTTACTCAGTATTTTACGAGAAACAAATAGATGATTGAAAATGAAGTATTTAAGGTTATTATCTAATCAATTATGTGTTTGCATAATTTTTATCGTATATATATGAAATAATACCCATAGAGTGAAAATTCACAAAAACGTGGAAAAACCGCAAAATATTGCCTAATTCGATGATATTTTCTTTAAATCAAATAAAGGAAAAGGGGATGATAAACGTCAAAATATTGCTAAATTCGACGATTTTTCGTACGAAACAAAAGGCAAGAAAACTTGCTTAAAATGCAATATTATTCGAAATTCTGAGATTTGAAGGCCAAATCACATATCGTGATACTACATGAAATAGAATCGAAATATTGGTACAAATGAATATATTTACGAAGTATCAAACTACATGAAAAACGTGAAAAAAGTCACTATTTAACCATATTTGAGGATTTTAACTTCAAATCATAGAGCGAGGTTTCGTATTATTTAGATCCAAGAAAAGACATATGACAATGTTGTTTCCAATACAAAAATATAAAAATCAATGTGTTTTCATTAGAATTAACTAAAATGTTCTTGATTTTCCGTTTATATTACCGAGGGAAGATGTACACGTAAAACCGCTCTAATCCGGCTGAAACGTCGATATATGCAATAAAAACCGAACTTCTCCCCTTTTTATTATCTTACTCAGTATTTTAACGAGAAACAAATAGATGATTGAAAATGAAGTATTTAAGGTTATTATCTAATCAATTATGTGTTTGCATCATTTTTATCGTATATATATGAATTAATACCCATAGACTGAAAATTCACAAAAACGTGGAAAACGGCAAAATATTGCCTAATTCGATGATATTTTGTTTAAGTCACTTTAAGGAAAAGGGGATGATAAACATCAAAATATTGCTAAATTCGATGATTTTTCGTACGAAACAAAAGGCAAGAAAACTTGCTTAAAATGCAATATTATGCGAAATTCTGAGATTTGAAGGCCAAATCACATATCGTGATAGTACATGAAATAGTATCGAAATATTGGTAAAAATGAATATATTTACGTTATATCAAACTACATGAAAAACGTGAAAAAAGTCAATATTTAACCATATATGAGGATTTTAACTTCAAATCATAGAGCGAGGTTTCGTATTATTTAGATCCAAGAAAAGACATGACAGTGTTGTGACCAATACAAATGATAAAAATCAATGTGTTTTCATTAGTATTAACTAAAATGTTCCTGATTTTCTATTTATATTACCGATGAAAGATATACACGAAAATCGCTCTATTCCGGCTGAAACGTCGATATATGCAATAAAAACAGAACTTCTCCCCTTTTCAATATCTTACTCAGTATTTTAACGAGAAACAAATAGTTGATTGAAAATGAAGTATTTAAGGTTATTATCTAATCAATTATGTGTTTGCATAATTTTTATCGTATATATATGAATTAATACCCATAGACTGAAAATTCACAAAAACGTGGAAAACGGCAAAATATTGCCTAATTCGATGATATTTTGTTTAAGTCACATAAAAGAAAAGGGGATGATAAACGTCAAAATATTGCTAAATTCGATGATTTTTCGTACGAAACAAAATGCAAGAAAACTTGCTTAAAATGCAATATTATGCGAAATTCTGAGATTTGAAGTCCAAATCACATATCGTGATACTACATGAAATAGAATCGAAATATTGGTAAAACTCAATATATTTACGTAGTATCAAACTACATGAAAAACGTGAAAAAAGTCACTATTTAACCATATTTGAGGATTTTAACTTCAAATCATAGAGAGAGGTTTCGTATTATTTAGATCCAAGAAAAGACAATGTTGACAATGTTGTTTCCAATACAAATGATAAAAATGAATGTGTTTTCATTAGAATTAACTAAAATGTTCCTGATTTTCGTTTATATTACCGAGGGAAGATGTACACGTAAAACCGCTCTAATCCGGCTGAAACGTCGATATATGCAATAAAAACCGAACTTCTCCCCTTTTCAATATCTTACTCAGTATTTTACGAGAAACAAATAGATGATTGAAAATGAAGTATTTAAGGTTATTATCTAATCAATTATGTGTTTGCATAATTTTTATCGTATATATATGAAATAATACCCATAGAGTGAAAATTCACAAAAACGTGGAAAAACCGCAAAATATTGCCTAATTCGATGATATTTTCTTTAAATCAAATAAAGGAAAAGGGGATGATAAACGTCAAAATATTGCTAAATTCGACGATTTTTCGTACGAAACAAAAGGCAAGAAAACTTGCTTAAAATGCAATATTATTCGAAATTCTGAGATTTGAAGGCCAAATCACATATCGTGATACTACATGAAATAGAATCGAAATATTGGTACAAATGAATATATTTACGAAGTATCAAACTACATGAAAAACGTGAAAAAAGTCACTATTTAACCATATTTGAGGATTTTAACTTCAAATCATAGAGAGAGGTTTCGTATTATTTAGATCCAAGAAAAGACAATGTTGACAATGTTGTTTCCAATACAAATGATAAAAATGAATGTGTTTTCATTAGAATTAACTAAAATGTTCTTGATTTTCCGTTTATATTAACGAGGGAAGATGTACACGTAAAACCGCTCTAATCCGGCTGAAACGTCGATATATGCAATAAAACCGAACTTCTCCCCTTTTCATTAGCTTACTCAGTATTTTAACGAGAAACAAATAGATGATTGAAAATGAAGTATTTAAGGTTATTATCTAATCAATAATGTGTTTGCATCATTTTTATCGTATATATATGAATTATTACCCATAGACTGAAAATTCACAAAAACGTGGAAAACGGCAAAATATTGTCTAATTCGATTATATTTTGTTTGAGTCACATAAAGGAAAAGGGGATGATAAACATCAAAATATTGCTAAATTCGATGATTTTTCGTACGAAACAAAAGGCAAGAAAACTTGCTTAAAATGCAATATTATGCGAAATTCTGAGATTTGAAGGCCAAATCACATATCGTGATACTACATGAAATAGTATCGAAATATTGGTAAAAATGAATATATTTACGTTATATCAAACTACATGAAAAACGTGAAAAAAGTCAATATTAAACCATATATGAGGATTTTAACTTCAAATCATAGAGCGAGGTTTCGCATTATTTAGATCCAAGAAAAGACATATGACAATGTTGTTTCCAATACAAATGATAAAAATCCATGTGTTTTCATTAGAATTAACTAAAATGTTCCTGATTTTCCGTTTATATTACCGATGGAAGATGTACACGAAAATCGCTCTATTCCGGCTGAAACGTCGATATATGCAATAAAAACCGAACTTCTCCCCTTTTCAATATCTTACTCAGTATTTTACGAGAAACAAATAGATGATTGAAAATGAAGTATTTAAGGTTATTATCTAATCAATTATGTGTTTGCATAATTTTTATCGTATATATATGAATTAATACCCATAGAGTGAAAATTCACAAAAACGTGGAAAAACGGCAAAATATTGCCTAATTCGATGATATTTTGTTTAAATCAAATAAAGGAAAAGGGGATGATAAACGTCAAAATATTGCTAAATTCGATGATTTTTCGTACGAAACAAAAGGCAAGAAAACTTGCTTAAAATGCAATATTATGCGAAATTCTGAGATTTGAAGGCCAAATCACATATCGTGATACTACATGAAATAGTATCTAAATATTGGTAAAAATGAATATATTTACGTAGTATCAAACTACATGAAAAACGTGAAAAAAGTCACTATTTAACCATATTTGAGGATTTTAACTTCATATCATAGAGCGAGGTTTCGTATTATTTAGATCCAAGAAAAGACATATGACAATGTTGTTTCCAATACAAATGATAAAAATCAATGTTTTTTCATTAGTATTAACTAAAATGTTCCTGATTTTCCGTTTATATTACCGATGGAAGATGTACACGAAAATCGCTCTATTCCGGCTGAAACGTCGATATATGCAATAAAAACAGAACTTCTCCCCTTTTCAATATCTTACTCAGTATTTTAACGAGAAACAAATAGTTGATTGAAAATGAAGTATTTAAGGTTATTATCTAATCAATTATGTGTTTGCATAATTTTTATCGTATATATATGAATTAATACCCATAGACTGAAAATTCACAAAAACGTGGAAAACGGCAAAATATTGCCTAATTCGATGATATTTTGTTTAAGTCACATGAAGGAAAAGGGGATGATAAACGTCAAAATACTGCTAAATTCGATGATTTTTCTTACGAAACAAAATGCAAGAAAACTTGCTTAAAATGCAATATTATGCGAAATTCTGAGATTTGAAGGCCAAATCACATATCGTGATACTACATGAAATAGAATCGAAATATTGGTAAAACTCAATATATTTACGTAGTATCAAACTACATGAAAAACGTGAAAAAAGTCACTATTTAACCATATTTGAGGATTTTAACTTCAAATCATAGAGAGAGGTTTCGTATTATTTAGATCCAAGAAAAGACAATGTTGACAATGTTGTTTCCAATACAAATGATAAAAATGAATGTGTTTTCATTAGAATTAACTAAAATGTTCCTGATTTTCGTTTATATTACCGAGGGAAGATGTACACGTAAAACCGCTCTAATCCGGCTGAAACGTCGATATATGCAATAAAAACCGAACTTCTCCCCTTTTCAATATCTTACTCAGTATTTTACGAGAAATAAATAGATGATTGAAAATGAAGTATTTAAGGTTATTATCTAATCAATTATGTGTTTGCATAATTTTTATCGTATATATATGAAATAATACCCATAGAGTGAATATTCACAAAAACGTGGAAAAACCGCAAAATATTGCCTAATTCGATGATATTTTCTTTAAATCAAATAAAGGAAAAGGGGATGATAAACGTCAAAATATTGCTAAATTCGATGATTTTTCGTAAGAAACAAAAGGCAAGAAAACTTGCTTAAAATGCAATATTATGCGAAATTCTAAGATTTGAAGGCCAAATCACATATCGTGATACAACATGAAATAGTATCGAAATATTGGTAAAAATGAATATATTTACGTAATATCAAACTACATGAAAAACGTGAAAAAAGTCACTATTTAACCATATTTGAGGATTTTAACTTCAAATCATAGAGCGAGGTTTCGTATTATTTAGATCCAAGAATAGACATATGACAATGTTGTTTCCAATACAAATTATAAAAATCAATGTGTTTTCATTAGAATTAACTAAAATGTTCTTGATTTTCCGTTTATATTACCGAGGGAAGATGTACACGTAAAACCGCTCTAATCCGGCTGAAACGTCGATATATGGAATAAAAACCGAACTTCTCCCCTTTTCATTAGCTTACTCAGTACTTTAACGAGAAACAAATAGATGATTGAAAATGAAGTATTTAAGGTTATTATCTAATCAATAATGTGTTTGCATCATTTTTATCGTATATATATGAATTAATACCCATAGACTGAAAATTCACAAAAACGTGGAAAACGGCAAAATATTGTCTAATTCGATTATATTTTGTTTAAGTCACATAAAGGAAAAGGGGATGATAAACATCAAAATATTGCTAAATTCGATGATTTTTCGTACGAAACAAAAGGCAAGAAAACTTGCTTAAAATGCAATATTATGCGAAATTCTGAGATTTGAAGGCCAAATCACATATCGTGATACTACATGAAATAGTATCGAAATATTGGTAAAAATGAATATATTTACGTTATATCAAACTACATGAAAAACGTGAAAAACGTCAATATTAAACCATATATGAGGATTTTAACTTCAAATCATAGAGCGAGGTTTCGCATTATTTAGATCCAAGAAAAGACATATGACAATGTTGTTTCCAATACAAATGATAAAAATCAATGTGTTTTCATTAGAATTAACTAAAATGTTCCTGATTTTCCGTTTATATTACCGATGGAAGATGTACACGAAAATCGCTCTATTCCGGCTGAAACGTCGATATATGCAATAAAAACCGAACTTCTCCCCTTTTCAATATCTTACTCAGTATTTTACGAGAAACAAATAGATGATTGAAAATGAAGTATTTAAGGTTATTATCTAATCAATTATGTGTTTGCATAATTTTTATCGTATATATATGAAATAATACCCATAGAGTGAAAATTCACAAAAACGTGGAAAACCGCAAAATATTGCCTAATTCGATGATATTTTGTTTAAATCAAATAAAGGAAAAGGGGATGATAAACGTCAAAATATTGCTAAATTCGATGATTTTTCGTACGAAACAAAAGGCAAGAAAACTTGCTTAAAATGCAATATTATGCGAAATTCTGAGATTTGAAGGCCAAATCACATATCGTGATACTACATGAAATAGAATCTAAATATTGGTAAAAATGAATATATTTACGTAGTATCAAACTACATGAAAAACGTGAAAAAAGTCACTATTTAACCATATTTGAGGATTTTAACTTCATATCATAGAGCGAGGTTTCGTATTATTTAGATCCAAGAAAAGACATATGACAATGTTGTTTCCAATACAAATGATAAAAATCAATGTTTTTTCATTAGTATTAACTAAAATGTTCCTGATTTTCCGTTTATATTACCGATGGAAGATGTACACGAAAATCGCTCTATTCCGGCTGAAACGTCGATATATGCAATAAAAACAGAACTTCTCCCCTTTTCAATATCTTACTCGGTATTTTAACGAGAAACAAATAGATGATTGAAAATGAAGTATTTAAGGTTATTATCTAATCAATTATGTGTTTGCGTCATTTTTATCGTATATATAATGAGTTAATACCCATAGACTGAAAATTCACAAAAACGTTGAAAACGGCAAAATATTGCCTAATTCGATGATACTTTGTTTAAGTCACATAAAGGAAAATGGGATGATAAACGTCAAAATATTGCTAAATTCGATGATTTTTCGTACGAAACAAAATGCAAGAAAACTTGCTTAAAATGCAATATTATGCGAAATTCTGAGATTTGAAGGCCAAATCACATATCGTGATACTACATGAAATAGAATCGAAATATTGGTAAAAATGAATATATTTACGTAGTATCAAACTACATGAAAAACGTGAAAAAAGTCACTATTTAACCATATTTGAGGATTTTAACTTCAAATCATAGAGCGAGGTTTCCTATTATTTAGATCCAAGAAAAGACATATGGCAATGTTGTTTCCAATACAAATTATAAAAATCAATGTGTTTTCATTAGAATTAACTAAAATGTTCCTGATTTTCCGTTTATATTACCGATGGAAGATGTACACGAAAATCGCTCTATTCCGGCTGAAACGTCGATATATGCAATAAAAACCGAACTTCTCCCCTTTTCAATATCTTACTCAGTATTTTACGAGAAACAAATAGATGATTGAAAATGAAGTATTTAAGGTTATTATCTAATCAATTATGTGTTTGCATAATTTTTATCGTATATATATGAAATAATACCCATAGAGTGAAAATTCACAAAAACGTGGAAAACCGCAAAATATTGCCTAATTCGATGATATTTTGTTTAAATCAAATAAAGGAAAAGGGGATGATAAACGTCAAAATATTGCTAAATTCGATGATTTTTCGTACAAAACAAAAGGCAAGAAAACTTGCTTAAAATGCAATATTATGCGAAATTCTGAGATTTGAAGGCCAAATCACATATCGTGATACTACATGAAATAGAATCTAAATATTGGTAAAAATGAATATATTTACGTAGTATCAAACTACATGAAAAACGTGAAAAAAGTCACTATTTAACCATATTTGAGGATTTTAACTTCATATCATAGAGCGAGGTTTAGTATTATTTAGATCCAAGAAAAGACATATGACAATATTGTTTCCAATACAAATGATAAAAATCAATGTTTTTTCATTAGTATTAACTAAAATGTTCCTGATTTTCCGTTTATATTACCGATGGAAGATGTACACGAAAATCGCTCTATTCCGGCTGAAACGTCGATATATGCAATAAAAACAGAACTTCTCCCCTTTTCAATATCTTACTCAGTATTTTAACGAGAAACAAATAGATGATTGAAAATGAATTATTTAAGGTTATTATCTAATCAATTATGTGTTTGCATAATTTTTATCGTATATATATGAATTAATACCCATAGACTGAAAATTCACAGAAACGTGGAAAACGGCAAAATATTGCCTAATTCGATTTTATTTTGTTTAAGTCACATAAAGGAAAAGGGGATGATAAACGTCAAAATATTGCTAAATTCGATGATTTTTCGTACGAAACAAAAGGCAAGAAAACTTGCTTAAAATGCAATATTATGCGAAATTCTGAGATGTGAAGGCCAAATCACATATCGTGATACTACATGAAATAGTATCGAAATATTGGTAAAAATGAATATATTTACGTAATATCAAACTACATGAAAAACGTGAAAAAAGTCAATATTAACCCATATTTGAGGATTTTAACTTCAAATCATAGAGCGAGGTGTCGTATTATTAAGATCCAAGAATAGACATATGACAATGTTGTTTCCAATACAAATTATAAAAATCAATGTGTTTTCATTAGAATTAACTAAAATGTTCTTGATTTTCCGTTTATATTACCGAGGGAAGATGTACACGTAAAACCGCTCAAATCCGGCTGAAACGTCGATATATGCAATAAAAACCGAACTTCTCCCCTTTTCATTAGCTTACTCAGTATTTTAACGAGAAACAAATAGATGATTGAAAATGAAGTATTTAAGGTTATTATCTAATCAATTATGTGTTTGCATCATTTTTATCGTATATATATGAATTAATACCCATAGACTGAAAATTCACAAAAACGTGGAAAACGGCAAAATATTGCATAATTCGATGATATTTTGTTTAAGTCACTTAAAGGAAAAGGGGATGATAAACATCAAAATATTGCTAAATTCGATGATTTTTCGTACGAAACAAAAGGCAAGAAAACTTGCTTAAAATGCAATATTATGCGAAATTCTGAGATTTGAAGGCCAAATCACATATCGTGATAGTACATGAAATAGTATCGAAATATTGGTAAAAATGAATATATTTACGTTATATCAAACTACATGAAAAACGTGAAAAAAGTCAAAATTTAACCATATTTGAGGATTTTAACTTCAAATCATAGAGCGAGGTTTCGTATTATTTAGATCCAAGAATATACAAATGACAATGTTGTTTCCAATACAAATTATAAAAATCAATGTGTTTTCATTAGAATTAACTAAAATGTTCTTGATTTTCCGTTTATATTACCGAGGGAAGATGTACACGAAAATCGCTCTATTCCGGCTGAAACGTCGATATATGCAATAAAAACCGAACTTCTCCCCTTTTCAATATCTTACTCAGTATTTTACGAGAAACAAATAGATGATTGAAAATGAAGTATTTAAGGTTATTATCTAATTAATTATGTATTTGCATAATTTTTATCGTATATATATGAATTAATACCCATAGAGTGAAAATTCACAAAAACGTGGAAAAACCGCAAAATATTGCCTAATTCGATGATATTTTGTTTAAATCAAATAAAGGAAAAGGGGATGATAAACGTCAAAATATTGCTAAATTCGATGATTTTTCGTACGAAACAAAAGGCAAGAAAACTTGCTTAAAATGCAATATTATGCGAAATTCTGAGATTTGAAGGCCAAATCACATATCGTGATACTACATGAAATAGAATCTAAATATTGGTAAAAATTAATATATTTACGTAGTATCAAACTACATGAAAAACGTGAAAAAAGTCACTATTTAACCATATTTGAGGATTTTAACTTCAAATCATAGAGCGAGGTTTCGTATTATTTAGATCCAAGAAAAGACATATGACAATGTTGTTTCCAATACAAATGATAAAAATCAATGTTTTTTCATAAGTATTAACTAAAATGTTCCTGATTTTCCGTTTATATTACCGATGGAAGATGTACACGAAAATCGCTCTATTCCGGCTGAAACGTCGATATATGCAATAAAAACAGAACTTCTCCCCTTTTCAATATCTTACTCAATATTTTAACGAGAAAAATAGTTGATTGAAAATGAAGTATTTAAGGTTATTATCTAATCAATTATGTGTTTGCATAATTTTTATCGTATATATATGAATTAATACCCATAGACTGAAAATTCACAAAAACGTGGAAAACGGCAAAATATTGCCTAATTCGATGATATTTTCTTTAAGTCACATAAAGGAAAAGGGGATGATAAACGTCAAAATATTGCTAAATTCGATGATTTTTCGTACGAAACAAAATGCAAGAAAACTTGCTTAAAATGCAATATTATGCGAAATTCTGAGATTTGAAGGCCAAATCACATATCGTGATACTACATGAAATAGAATCGAAATATTGGTAAAACTCAATATATTTACGTAGTATCAAACTACATGAAAAACGTGAAAAAAGTCACTATTTAACCATATTTGAGGATTTTAACTTCAAATCATAGAGCGAGGTTTCCTATTATTTAGATCCAAGAAAAGACATATGACAATGTTGTTTCCAATACAAATGATAAAAATCAATGTGTTTTCATTAGAATTAACTAAAATGTTCCTGATTTTCCGTTTATATTACCGATGGAAGATGTACACGAAAATCGCTCTATTCCGGCTGAAACGTCGATATATGCAATAAAAACCGAACTTCTTCCCTTTTCAATATCTTACTCAGTATTTTACGAGAAACAAATAGATGATTGAAAATGAAGTATTTAAGGTTATTATCTAATCAATTATGTGTTTGCATAATTTTTATCGTATATATATGAATAATACCCATAGAGTGAAAATTCACAAAAATGTGGAAAAACCGCAAAATATTGCCTAATTCGATGATATTTTGTTTAAATCAAATAAAGGAAAAGGGGATGATAAACGTCAAAATATTGCTAAATTCGATGATTTTTCGTACGAAACAAAAGGCAAGAAAACTTGCTTAAAATGCAATATTATGCGAAATTCTGAGATTTGAAGGCCAAATCACATATCGTGATACTACATGAAATAGAATCGAAATATTGGTAAAAATGAATATATTTACGTAGTATCAAACTACATGAAAAACGTGAAAAAAGTCACTATTTAACCATATTTGAGGATTTTAACTTCATATCATAGAGCGAGGTTTCGTATTATTTAGATCCAAGAAAAGACATATGACAATGTTGTTTCCAATACAAATGATAAAAATCAATGTTTTTTCATTAGTATTAACTAAAATGTTCCTGATTTTCCGTTTATATTACCGATGGAAGATGTACACGAAAATCGCTCTATTCCGGCTGAAACGTCGACATATGCAATAAAAACAGAACTTTCCCCTTTTTAATATCTTACTCAGTATTTTAACGAGAAACAAATAGATGATTGAAAATGAAGTATTTAAGGTTATTATCTAATCAATTATGTGTTTGCGTCATTTTTATCGTATATATAATGAATTAATACCCATAGACTGAAAATTCACAAAAACGTAGAAAACGGCAAAATATTGCCTAATTCGATTATATTTTGTTTAAGTCACATAAAGGAAAAGGGGATGATAAACGTCAAAATATTGCTAAATTCGATGATTTTTCGTACGAAACAAAAGGCAAGAAAACTTGCTTAAAATGCAATATTATGCGAAATTCTGAGATTTGAAGGCCAAATCACATATCGTGATACTACATGAAATAGTATCGAAATATTGGTAAAAATGAATATATTTACGTAATATCAAACTACATGAAAACGTGAAAAAAGTCAATATTATCCATATTTGAGGATTTTAACTTCAAATCATAGAGCGAGGTGTCGTATTATTAAGATCCAAGAATAGACATATGACAATGTTGTTTCCAATACAAATTATAAAAATCAATGTGTTTTCATTAGAATTAACTAAAATGTTCTTGATTTTCCGTTTATATTACCGAGGGAAGATGTACACGTAAAACCGCTCAAATCCGGCTGAAACGTCGATATATGCAATAAAAACCGAACTTCTCCCCTTTTCATTAGCTTACTCAGTATTTTAACGAGAAACAAATAGATGATTGAAAATGAAGTATTTAAGGTTATTATCTAATCAATTATGTGTTTGCATCATTTTTATCGTATATATATGAATTAATACCCATAGACTGAAAATTCACAAAAACGTGGAAAACGGCAAAATATTGCCTAATTCGATGATATTTTGTTTAAGTCACTTAAAGGAAAAGGGGATGATAAACATCAAAATATTGCTAAATTCGATGATTTTTCGTACGAAACAAAAGGCAAGAAAACTTGCTTAAAATGCAATATTATGCGAAATTCTGAGATTTGAAGGCCAAATCACATATCGTGATAGTACATGAAATAGTATCGAAATATTGGTAAAAATGAATATATTTACGTTATATCGAACTACATGAAAAACGTGAAAAAAGTCAAAATTTAACCATATTTGAGGATTTTAACTTCAAATCATAGAGCGAGGTTTCGTATTATTTAGATCCAAGAATAGACATATGACAATGTTGTTTCCAATACAAATTATAAAAATCAATGTGTTTTCATTAGAATTAACTAAAATGTTCCTGATTTTCCGTTTATATTACCGAGGGAAGATGTACACGAAAATCGCTCTATTCCGGCTGAAACGTCGATATATGCAATAAAAACCGAACTTCTCCCCTTTTCAATATCTTACTTAGTATTTTACGAGAAACAAATAGATGATTGAAAATGAAGTATTTAAGGTTATTATCTAATTAATTATGTGTTTGCATAATTTTTATCGTATATATATGAATTAATACCCATAGAGTGAAAATTCACAAAAACGTGGAAAAACCGCAAAATATTGCCTAATTCGATGATATTTTGTTTAAATCAAATAAAGGAAAAGGGGATGATAAACGTCAAAATATTGCTAAATTCGATGATTTTTCGTACGAAACAAAAGGCAAGAAAACTTGCTTAAAATGCAATATTATGCGAAATTCTGAGATTTGAAGGCCAAATCACATATCGTGATACTACATGAAATAGAATCGAAATATTGGTAAAACTCAATATATTTACGTAGTATCAAACTACATGAAAAACGTGAAAAAAGTCACTATTTAACCATATTTGAGGATTTTAACTTCAAATCATAGAGCGAGGTTTCCTATTATTTAGATCCAAGAAAAGACATATGACAATGTTGTTTCCAATACAAATGATAAAAATCAATGTGTTTTCATTAGAATTAACTAAAATGTTCCTGATTTTCCGTTTATATTACCGATGGAAGATGTACACGAAAATCGCTCTATTCCGGCTGAAACGTCGATATATGCAATAAAAACCGAACTTCTTCCCTTTTCAATATCTTACTCAGTATTTTACGAGAAACAAATAGATGATTGAAAATGAAGTATTTAAGGTTATTATCTAATCAATTATGTGTTTGCATAATTTTTATCGTATATATATGAATAATACCCATAGAGTGAAAATTCACAAAAATGTGGAAAAACCGCAAAATATTGCCTAATTCGATGATATTTTGTTTAAATCAAATAAAGGAAAAGGGGATGATAAACGTCAAAATATTGCTAAATTCGATGATTTTTCGTACGAAACAAAAGGCAAGAAAACTTGCTTAAAATGCAATATTATGCGAAATTCTGAGATTTGAAGGCCAAATCACATATCGTGATACTACATGAAATAGAATCGAAATATTGGTAAAAATGAATATATTTACGTAGTATCAAACTACATGAAAAACGTGAAAAAAGTCACTATTTAACCATATTTGAGGATTTTAACTTCATATCATAGAGCGAGGTTTCGTATTATTTAGATCCAAGAAAAGACATATGACAATGTTGTTTCCAATACAAATGATAAAAATCAATGTTTTTTCATTAGTATTAACTAAAATGTTCCTGATTTTCCGTTTATATTACCGATGGAAGATGTACACGAAAATCGCTCTATTCCGGCTGAAACGTCGACATATGCAATAAAAACAGAACTTTCCCCTTTTTAATATCTTACTCAGTATTTTAACGAGAAACAAATAGATGATTGAAAATGAAGTATTTAAGGTTATTATCTAATCAATTATGTGTTTGCGTCATTTTTATCGTATATATAATGAATTAATACCCATAGACTGAAAATTCACAAAAACGTAGAAAACGGCAAAATATTGCCTAATTCGATTATATTTTGTTTAAGTCACATAAAGGAAAAGGGGATGATAAACGTCAAAATATTGCTAAATTCGATGATTTTTCGTACGAAACAAAAGGCAAGAAAACTTGCTTAAAATGCAATATTATGCGAAATTCTGAGATTTGAAGGCCAAATCACATATCGTGATACTACATGAAATAGTATCGAAATATTGGTAAAAATGAATATATTTACGTAATATCAAACTACATGAAAACGTGAAAAAAGTCAATATTATCCATATTTGAGGATTTTAACTTCAAATCATAGAGCGAGGTGTCGTATTATTAAGATCCAAGAATAGACATATGACAATGTTGTTTCCAATACAAATTATAAAAATCAATGTGTTTTCATTAGAATTAACTAAAATGTTCTTGATTTTCCGTTTATATTACCGAGGGAAGATGTACACGTAAAACCGCTCAAATCCGGCTGAAACGTCGATATATGCAATAAAAACCGAACTTCTCCCCTTTTCATTAGCTTACTCAGTATTTTAACGAGAAACAAATAGATGATTGAAAATGAAGTATTTAAGGTTATTATCTAATCAATTATGTGTTTGCATCATTTTTATCGTATATATATGAATTAATACCCATAGACTGAAAATTCACAAAAACGTGGAAAACGGCAAAATATTGCCTAATTCGATGATATTTTGTTTAAGTCACTTAAAGGAAAAGGGGATGATAAACATCAAAATATTGCTAAATTCGATGATTTTTCGTACGAAACAAAAGGCAAGAAAACTTGCTTAAAATGCAATATTATGCGAAATTCTGAGATTTGAAGGCCAAATCACATATCGTGATCATGAAATAGTATCGAAATATTGGTAAAAATGAATATATTTACGTTATATCGAACTACATGAAAAACGTGAAAAAAGTCAAAATTTAACCATATTTGAGGATTTTAACTTCAAATCATAGAGCGAGGTTTCGTATTATTTAGATCCAAGAATAGACATATGACAATGTTGTTTCCAATACAAATTATAAAAATCAATGTGTTTTCATTAGAATTAACTAAAATGTTCCTGATTTTCCGTTTATATTACCGAGGGAAGATGTACACGAAAATCGCTCTATTCCGGCTGAAACGTCGATATATGCAATAAAAACCGAACTTCTCCCCTTTTCAATATCTTACTTAGTATTTTACGAGAAACAAATAGATGATTGAAAATGAAGTATTTAAGGTTATTATCTAATTAATTATGTGTTTGCATAATTTTTATCGTATATATATGAATTAATACCCATAGAGTGAAAATTCACAAAAACGTGGAAAAACCGCAAAATATTGCCTAATTCGATGATATTTTGTTTAAATCAAATAAAGGAAAAGGGGATGATAAACGTCAAAATATTGCTAAATTCGATGATTTTTCGTACGAAACAAAAGGCAAGAAAACTTGCTTAAAATGCAATATTATGCGAAATTCTGAGATTTGAAGGCCAAATCACATATCGTGATACTACATGAAATAGAATCTAAATATTGGTAAAAATGAATATATTTACGTAGTATCAAACTACATGAAAAACGTGAAAAAAGTCACTATTTAACCATATTTGAGGATTTTAACTTCAAATCATAGAGCGAGGTTTCGTATTATTTAGATCCAAGAAAAGACATATGACAATGTTGTTTCCAATACAAATGATAAAAATCAATGTTTTTTCATTAGTATTAACTAAAATGTTCCTGATTTTCCGTTTATATTACCGATGGAAGATGTACACGAAAATCGCTCTATTCCGGCTGAAACGTCGATATATGCAATAAAAACAGAACTTCTCCCCTTTTCAATATCTTACTCAATATTTTAACGAGAAAAATAGTTGATTGAAAATGAAGTATTTAAGGTTATTATCTAATCAATTATGTGTTTGCATAATTTTTATCGTATATATATGAATTAATACCCATAGACTGAAAATTCACAAAAACGTGGAAAACGGCAAAATATTGCCTAATTCGATGATATTTTCTTTAAGTCACATAAAGGAAAAGGGGATGATAAACGTCAAAATATTGCTAAATTCGATGATTTTTCGTACGAAACAAAATGCAAGAAAACTTGCTTAAAATGCAATATTATGCGAAATTCTGAGATTTGAAGGCCAAATCACATATCGTGATACTACATGAAATAGAATCGAAATATTGGTAAAACTCAATATATTTACGTAGTATCAAACTACATGAAAAACGTGAAAAAAGTCACTTTTTAACCATATTTGAGGATTTTAACTTCAAATCATAGAGCGAGGTTTCCTATTATTTAGATCCAAGAAAAGACATATGACAATGTTGTTTCCAATACAAATGATAAAAATCAATGTGTTTTCATTAGAATTAACTAAAATGTTCCTGATTTTCCGTTTATATTACCGATGGAAGATGTACACGAAAATCGCTCTATTCCGGCTGAAACGTCGATATATGCAATAAAAACCGAACTTCTTCCCTTTTCAATATCTTACTCAGTATTTTACGAGAAACAAATAGATGATTGAAAATGAAGTATTTAAGGTTATTATCTAATCAATTATGTGTTTGCATAATTTTTATCGTATATATATGAATAATACCCATAGTGTGAAAATTCACAAAAATGTGGAAAAACCGCAAAATATTGCCTAATTCGATGATATTTTGTTTAAATCAAATAAAGGAAAAGGGGATGATAAACGTCAAAATATTGCTAAATTCGATGATTTTTCGTACGAAACAAAAGGCAAGAAAACTTGCTTAAAATGCAATATTATGCGAAATTCTGAGATTTGAAGGCCAAATCACATATCGTGATACTACATGAAATAGTATCGAAATATTGGTAAAAATGAATATATTTACGTAATATCAAACTACATGAAAACGTGAAAAAAGTCAATATTATCCATATTTGAGGATTTTAACTTCAAATCATAGAGCGAGGTGTCGTATTATTAAGATCCAAGAATAGACATATGACAATGTTGTTTCCAATACAAATTATAAAAATCAATGTGTTTTCATTAGAATTAACTAAAATGTTCTTGATTTTCCGTTTATATTACCGAGGGAAGATGTACACGTAAAACCGCTCAAATCCGGCTGAAACGTCGATATATGCAATAAAAACCGAACTTCTCCCCTTTTCATTAGCTTAGTCAGTATTTTAACGAGAAACAAATAGATGATTGAAAATGAAGTATTTAAGGTTATTATCTAATCAATTATGTGTTTGCATCATTTTTATCGTATATATATGAATTAATACCCATAGACTGAAAATTCACAAAAACGTGGAAAACGGCAAAATATTGCCTAATTCGATGATATTTTGTTTAAGTCACTTAAAGGAAAAGGGGATGATAAACATCAAAATATTGCTAAATTCGATGATTTTTCGTACGAAACAAAAGGCAAGAAAACTTGCTTAAAATGCAATATTATGCGAAATTCTGAGATTTGAAGGCCAAATCACATATCGTGATAGTACATGAAATAGTATCGAAATATTGGTAAAAATGAATATATTTACGTTATATCGAACTACATGAAAAACGTGAAAAAAAGTCAAAATTTAACCATATTTGAGGATTTTAACTTCAAATCATAGAGCGAGGTTTCGTATTATTTAGATCCAAGAATAGACATATGACAATGTTGTTTCCAATACAAATTATAAAAATCAATGTGTTTTCATTAGAATTAACTAAAATGTTCTTGATTTTCCGTTTATATTACCGAGGGAAGATGTACACGAAAATCGCTCTATTCCGGCTGAAACGTCGATATATGCAATAAAAACCGAACTTCTCCTCTTTTCAATATCTTACTTAGTATTTTACGAGAAACAAATAGATGATTGAAAATGAAGTATTTAAGGTTATTATCTAATTAATTATGTGTTTGCATAATTTTTATCGTATATATATGAATTAATACCCATAGAGTGAAAATTCACAAAAACGTGGAAAAACCGCAAAATATTGCCTAATTCGATGATATTTTGTTTAAATCAAATAAAGGAAAAGGGGATGATAAACGTCAAAATATTGCTAAATTCGATGATTTTTCGTACGAAACAAAAGGCAAGAAAACTTGCTTAAAATGCAATATTATGCGAAATTCTGAGATTTGAAGGCCAAATCACATATCGTGATACTACATGAAATAGAATCTAAATATTGGTAAAAATGAATATATTTACGTAGTATCAAACTACATGAAAAACGTGAAAAAAGTCACTATTTAACCATATTTGAGGATTTTAACTTCAAATCATAGAGCGAGGTTTCGTATTATTTAGATCCAAGAAAAGACATATGACAATGTTGTTTCCAATACAAATGATAAAAATCAATGTTTTTTCATTAGTATTAACTAAAATGTTCCTGATTTTCCGTTTATATTACCGATGGAAGATGTACACGAAAATCGCTCTATTCCGGCTGAAACGTCGATATATGCAATAAAAACAGAACTTCTCCCCTTTTCAATATCTTACTCAATATTTTAACGAGAAAAATAGTTGATTGAAAATGAAGTATTTAAGGTTATTATCTAATCAATTATGTGTTTGCATAATTTTTATCGTATATATATGAATTAATACCCATAGACTGAAAATTCACAAAAACGTGGAAAACGGCAAAATATTGCCTAATTCGATGATATTTTCTTTAAGTCACATAAAGGAAAAGGGGATGATAAACGTCAAAATATTGCTAAATTCGATGATTTTTCGTACGAAACAAAATGCAAGAAAACTTGCTTAAAATGCAATATTATGCGAAATTCTGAGATTTGAAGGCCAAATCACATATCGTGATACTACATGAAATAGAATCGAAATATTGGTAAAACTCAATATATTTACGTAGTATCAAACTACATGAAAAACGTGAAAAAAGTCACTATTTAACCATATTTGAGGATTTTAACTTCAAATCAAAGAGCGAGGTTTCCTATTATTTAGATCCAAGAAAAGACATATGACAATGTTGTTTCCAATACAAATGATAAAAATCAATGTGTTTTCATTAGAATTAACTAAAATGTTCCTGATTTTCCGTTTATATTACCGATGGAAGATGTACACGAAAATCGCTCTATTCCGGCTGAAACGTCGATATATGCAATAAAAACCGAACTTCTCCCCTTTTCAATATCTTACTCAGTATTTTACGAGAAACAAATAGATGATTGAAAATGAAGTATTTAAGGTTATTATCTAATCAATTATGTGTTTGCATAATTTTTATCGAATATATATGAAATAATACCCATAGAGTGAAAATTCACAAAAACGTGGAAAAACCGCAAAATATTGCCTAATTCGATGATATTTTGTTTAAATCAAATAAAGGAAAAGGGGATGATAAACGTCAAAATATTGCTAAATTCGATGATTTTTCGTACGAAACAAAAGGCAAGAAAACTTGCTTAAAATGCAATATTATGCGAAATTCTGAGATTTGAAGGCCAAATCACATATCGTGATACTACATGAAATAGAATCTAAATATTGGTAAAAATGAATATATTTACGTAGTATCAAACTACATGAAAAACGTGAAAAAAGTCACTATTTAACCATATTTGAGGATTTTAACTTCAAATCATAGAGCGAGGTTTCGTATTATTTAGATCCAAGAAAAGACATATGACAATGTTGTTTCCAATACAAATGATAAAAATCAATGTTTTTTCATTAGTATTAACTAAAATGTTCCTGATTTTCCGTTTATATTACCGATGGAAGATGTACACGAAAATCGCTCTATTCCGGCTGAAACGTCGATATATGCAATAAAAACAGAACTTCTCCCCTTTTCAATATCTTACTCAATATTTTAACGAGAAAAATAGTTGATTGAAAATGAAGTATTTAAGGTTATTATCTAATCAATTATGTGTTTGCATAATTTTTATCGTATATATATGAATTAATACCCATAGACTGAAAAATTCACAAAAACGTGGAAAACGGCAAAATATTGCCTAATTCGATGATATTTTCTTTAAGTCACATAAAGGAAAAGGGGATGATAAACGTCAAAATATTGCTAAATTCGATGATTTTTCGTACGAAACAAAATGCAAGAAAACTTGCTTAAAATGCAATATTATGCGAAATTCTGAGATTTGAAGGCCAAATCACATATCGTGATACTACATGAAATAGAATCGAAATATTGGTAAAACTCAATATATTTACGTAGTATCAAACTACATGAAAAACGTGAAAAAAGTCACTATTTAACCATATTTGAGGATTTTAACTTCAAATCAAAGAGCGAGGTTTCCTATTATTTAGATCCAAGAAAAGACATATGACAATGTTGTTTCCAATACAAATGATAAAAATCAATGTGTTTTCATTAGAATTAACTAAAATGTTCCTGATTTTCCGTTTATATTACCGATGGAAGATGTACACGAAAATCGCTCTATTCCGGCTGAAACGTCGATATATGCAATAAAAACCGAACTTCTCCCCTTTTCAATATCTTACTCAGTATTTTACGAGAAACAAATAGATGATTGAAAATGAAGTATTTAAGGTTATTATCTAATCAATTATGTGTTTGCATAATTTTTATCGAATATATATGAAATAATACCCATAGACTGAAAATTCACAAAAACGTAGAAAACGGCAAAATATTGCCTAATTCGATTATATTTTGTTTAAGTCACATAAAGGAAAAGGGGATGATAAACGTCAAAATATTGCTAAATTCGATGATTTTTCGTACGAAACAAAAGGCAAGAAAACTTGCTTAAAATGCAATATTATGCGAAATTCTGAGATTTGAAGGCCAAATCACATATCGTGATACTACATGAAATAGAATCGAAATATTGGTAAAAATGAATATATTTACGTAGTATCAAACTACATGAAAAACGTGAAAAAAGTCACTATTTAACCATATTTGAGGATTTTAACTTCAAATCATAGAGCGAGGTTTCGTATTATTTAGATCCAAGAAAAGACATATGACAATGTTGTTTCCAATACAAATGATAAAAATCAATGTTTTTTCATTAGTATTAACTAAAATGTTCCTGATTTTCCGTTTATATTACCGATGGAAGATGTACACGAAAATCGCTCTATTCCGGCTGAAACGTCGATATATGCAATAAAAACAGAACTTCTCCCCTTTTCATTAGCTTACTCAGTATTTTAACGAGAAACAAATAGATGATTGAAAATGAAGTATTTAAGGCTATTATCTAATCAATTATGTGTTTGCATCATTTTTATCGTATATATATGAAATAATACCCATAGAGTGAAAATTCACAAAAACGTGGAAAAACCGCAAAATATTGCCTAATTCGATAATATCTTGTTTAAATCAAATAAAGGAAAAGGGGATGATAAACGTCAAAATATTGCTAAATTCGATGATTTTTCGTACGAAACAAAAGGCAAGAAAACTTGCTTAAAATGCAATATTATGCGAAATTCTGAGATTTGAAGGCCAAATCACATATCGTGATACTACATGAAATAGAATCTATATATTGGTAAAAATGAATATATTTATGTAGTATCAAACTACATGAAAAACGTGAAAAAAGTCACTATTTAACCATATTTGAGGATTTTAACTTCAAATCATAGAGCGAGGTTTCGTATTATTTAGATCCAAGAAAAGACATATGACAATGTTGTTTCCAATACAAATGATAAAAATCAATGTTTTTTCATTAGTATTAACTAAAATGTTCCTGATTTTCCGTTTATATTACCGATGGAAGATGTACACGAAAATCGCTCTATTCCGGCTGAAACGTCGATATATGCAATAAAAACAGAACTTCTCCCCTTTTCAATATCTTACTTAGTACTTTAACGAGAAACAAATAGATGATTGAAAATGAAGTATTTAAGGTTATTATCTAGTCAATTATGTGTTTGCGTCATTTTTATCTTATATATAATGAATTAATACCCATAGACTGAAAATTCACAAAAACGTAGAAAACGGCAAAATATTGCCTAATTCGATTATATTTTGTTTAAGTCACATAAAGGAAAAGGGGATGATAAACGTCAAAATATTGCTAAATTCGATGATTTTTCGTACGAAACAAAAGGCAAGAAAACTTGCTTAAAATGCAATATTATGCGAAATTCTGAGATTTGAAGGCCAAATCACATATCGTGATACTACATGAAATAGTATCGAAATATTGGTAAAAATGAATATATTTACGTAATATCAAACTACATGAAAACGTGAAAAAAGTCAATATTTAACCATATTTGAGGATTTTAACTTCAAATCATAGAGCGAGGTGTCGTATTATTAAGATCCAAGAATAGACATATGACAATGTTGTTTCCAATACAAATTATAAAAATCAATGTGTTTTCATTAGAATTAACTAAAATGTTCTTGATTTTCCGTTTATATTACCGAGGGAAGATGTACACGTAAAACCGCTCTAATCCGGCTGAAACGTCGATATATGCAATAAAAACCGAACTTCTCCCCTTTTCATTAGCTTACTCAGTATTTTAACGAGAAACAAATAGATGATTGAAAATGAAGTATTTAAGGTTATTATCTAATCAATTATGTGTTTGCATCATTTTTATCGTATATATATGAATTAATACCCATAGACTGAAAATTCACAAAAACGTGGAAAACGGCAAAATATTGCCTAATTCGATGATATTTCGTTGAAGTCACTTAAAGGAAAAGGGGATGATAAACATCAAAATATTGCTAAATTCGATGATTTTTCGTACGAAACAAAAGGCAAGAAAACTTGCTTAAAATGCAATATTATGCAAAATTCTGAGATTTGAAGGCCAAATCACATATCGTGATAGTACATGAAATAGTATCGAAATATTGGTAAAAATGAATATATTTACGTTATATCAAACTACATGAAAAACGTGAAAAAAGTCAATATTTAACCATATATGAGGATTTTAACTTCAAATCATAGAGCGAGGTTTCGTATTATTTAGATCCAAGAAAAGACATGACAGTGTTGTTACCAATACAAATGATAAAAATCAATGTGTTTTCATTAGTATTAACTAAAATGTTCCTGATTTTCTGTTTATATTACCGATGGAAGATGTACACGAAAATCGCTCTATTCCGGCTGAAACGTCGATATATGCAATAAAAACAGAACTTCTCCCCTTTTCAATATCTTACTCAGTATTTTAACGAGAAAAATAGTTGATTGAAAATGAAGTATTTAAGGTTATTATCTAATCAATTATGTGTTTGCATAATTTTTATCGTATATATATGAATTAATACCCATAGACTGAAAATTCACAAAAACGTGGAAAACGGCAAAATATTGCCTAATTCGATGATATTTTGTTTAAGTCACATAAAGGAAAAGGGGATGATAAACGTCAAAATATTGCTAAATTCGATGATTTTTCGTACGAAACAAAATGCAAGAAAACTTGCTTAAAATGCAATATTATGCGAAATTCTGAGATTTGAAGGCCAAATCACATATCGTGATACTACATGAAATAGAATCGAAATATTGGTAAAACTCAATATATTTACGTAGTATCAAACTACATGAAAAACGTGAAAAAAGTCACTATTTAACCATATTTGAGGATTTTAACTTCAAATCATAGAGAGAGGTTTCGTATTATTTAGATCCAAGAAAAGACAATGTTGACAATGTTGTTTCCAATACAAATGATAAAAATGAATGTGTTTTCATTAGAATTAACTAAAATGTTTCTGATTTTCGTTTATATTACCGAGGGAAGATGTACACGTAAAACCGCTCTAATCCGGCTGAAACGTCGATATATGCAATAAAAACCGAATTTCTCCCCTTTTCAATATCTTCCTCAGTATTTTACGAGAAACAAATAGATGATTGAAAATGAAGTATTTAAGGTTATTATCTAATCAATTATGTGTTTGCATAATTTTTATCGTATATATATGAAATAATACCCATAGAGTGAAAATTCACAAAAACGTGGAAAAACCGCAAAATATTGCCTAATTCGATGATATCTTGTTTAAATCAAATAAAGGAAAAGGGGATGATAAACGTCAAAATATTGCTAAATTCGATGATTTTTCGTACGAAACAAAAGGCAAGAAAACTTGCTTAAAATGCAATATTATGCGAAATTCTGAGATTTGAAGGCCAAATCACATATCGTGATACTACATGAAATAGAATCTATATATTGGTAAAAATGAATATATTTACGTAGTATCAAACTACATGAAAAACGTGAAAAAAGTCACTATTTAACCATATTTGAGGATTTTAACTTCATATAATAGAGCGAGGTTTCGTATTATTTAGATCCAAGAAAAGACATATGACAATGTTGTTTCCAATACAAATGATAAAAATCAATGTTTTTTCAGTAGTATTAACTAAAATGTTCCTGATTTTCCGTTTATATTACCGATGGAAGATGTACACGAAAATCGCTCTATTCCGGCTGAAACGTCGATATATGCAATAAAAACAGAACTTCTCCCCTTTTCAATATCTTACTCAGTATTTTAACGAGAAACAAATAGATGATTGAAAATGAAGTATTTAAGGTTATTATCTAGTCAATTATGTGTTTGCGTCATTTTTATCGTATATATAATGAATTAATACCCATTGACTGAAAATTCACAAAAACGTAGAAAACGGCAAAATATTGCCTAATTCGATGATACTTTGTTTAAGTCACATAAAGGAAAATGGGATGATAAACGTCAAATATTGCTAAATTCGATGATTTTTCGTAAGAAACAAAAGGCAAGAAAACTTGCTTAAAATGCAATATTATGCGAAATTCTGAGATTTGAAGGCCAAATCACATATCGTGATACTACATGAAATAGTATCGAAATATTGGTAAAAATGAATAAATTTACGTAATATCAAACTACATGAAAAACGTGAAAAAAGTCACTATTTAACCATATTTGAGGATTTTAACTTCAAATCATAGAGCGAGGTTTCGTATTATTTAGATCCAAGAAAAGACATATGACAATGTTGTTTCCAATACAAATTATAAAAATCAATGTGTTTTCATTAGAATTAACTACAATGTTCTTGATTTTCCGTTTATATTACCGAGGGAAGATGTACACGTAAAACCGCTCTAATCCGGCTGAAACGTCGATATATGCAATAAAAACCGAACTTCTCCCCTTTTCAATATCTTACTCATTATTTTACGAGAAACAAATAGATGATTGAAAATGAAGTATTTAAGGTTATTATCTAATCAATTATGTGTTTGCATAATTTTTATCGTATATATATGAAATAATACCCATAGAGTGAAAATTCACAAAAACGTGGAAAAACCGCAAAATAATGCCTAATTCGATGATATTTTGTTTAAATCAAATAAAGGAAAAGGGGATGATAAACGTCAAAATATTGCTAAATTCGATGATTTTTCGTACGAAACAAAAGGCAAGAAAACTTGCTTAAAATGCAATATTATGCGAAATTCTGAGATTTGAAGGCCAAATCACATATCGTGATACTACATGAAATAGAATCTAAATATTGGTAAAAATGAATATATTTACGTAGTATCAAACTACATGAAAAACGTGAAAAAAGTCACTATTTAACCATATTTGAGGATTTTAACTTCATATCATAGAGCGAGGTTTCGTATTATTTAGATCCAAGAAAAGACATATGACAATGTTGTTTCCAATACAAATGATAAAAATCAATGTTTTTTCATTAGTATTAACTAAAATGTTCCTGATTTTCCGTTTATATTACCGATGGAAGATGTACACGAAAATCGCTCTATTCCGGCTGAAACGTCGATATATGCAATAAAAACAGAACTTCTCCCCTTTTCAATATCTTACTCAGTATTTTAACGAGAAACAAATAGATGATTGAAAATGAAGTATTTAAGGTTATTATCTAATCAATTATGTGTTTGCGTCATTTTTATCGTATATATAATGAATTAATACCCATAGACTGAAAATTCACAGAAACGTGGAAAACGGCAAAATATTGCCTAATTCGATTATATTTTGTTTAAGTCACATAAAGGAAAAGGGGATGATAAACGTCAAAATATTGCTAAATTCGATGATTTTTCGTACGAAACAAAAGGCAAGAAAACTTGCTTAAAATGCAATATTATGCGAAATTCTGAGATTTGAAGGCCAAATCACATATCGTGATACTACATGAAATAGTATCGAAATATTGGTAAAAATGAATATATTTACGTAATATCAAACTACATGAAAAACGTGAAAAAAGTCAATATTTAACCATATTTGAGGATTTTAACTTCAAATCATAGAGCGAGGTTTCGTATTATTTAGATCCAAGAAAAGACAATGTTGACAATGTTGTTTCCAATACAAATGATAAAAATGAATGTGTTTTCATTAGAATTAACTAAAATGTTCCTGATTTTCGTTTATATTACCGAGGGAAGATGTACACGTAAAACCGCTCTAATCCGGCTGAAACGTCGATATATGCAATAAAAACCGAACTTCTCCCCTTTTCATTAGCTTACTCAGTATTTTAACGAGAAACAAATAGATGATTGAAAATGAAGTATTTAAGGTTATTATCTAATCAATTATGTGTTTGCATCATTTTTATCGTATATATATGAAATAATACCCATAGACTGAAAATTCACAAAAACGTGGAAAACGGCAAAATATTGCCTAATTCGATGATATTTTGTTTAAGTCACTTAAAGGAAAAGGGGATGATAAACATCAAAATATTGCTAAATTCGATGATTTTTCGTACGAAACAAAAGGCAAGAAAACTTGCTTAAAATGCAATATTATGCGAAATTCTGAGATTTGAAGGCCAAATCACATATCGTGATAGTACATGAAATAGTATCGAAATATTGGTAAAAATTAATATATTTACGTTATATCAAACTACATGAAAAACGTGAAAAAAGTCAATATTTAACCATATATGAGGATTTTAACTTCATATCATAGAGCGAGGTTTCGTATTATTTAGATCCAAGAAAAGACATGACAGTGTTGTTACCAATACAAATGATAAAAATCAATGTGTTTTCATTAGTATTAACTAAAATGTTCCTGATTTTCCGTTTATATTACCGAGGGAAGATGTACACGTAAAACCGCTCTAATCCGGCTGAAACGTCGATATATGCAATAAAAACCGAACTTCTCCCCTTTTCAATATCTTACTCAGTATTTTAACGAGAAAAATAGTTGATTGAAAATGAAGTATTTAAGGTTATTATCTAATCAATTATGTGTTTGCATAATTTTTATCGTATATATATGAATTAATACCATAGACTGAAAATTCACAAAAACGTGGAAAACGGCAAAATATTGCCTAATTCGATGATATTTTGTTTAAGTCACATAAAGGAAAAGGGGATGATAAACATCAAAATATTGCTAAATTCGATGATTTTTCGTACAAAACAAAATGCAAGAAAACTTGCTTAAAATGCAATATTATGCGAAATTCTGAGATTTGAAGGCCAAATCACATATCGTGATACTACATGAAATAGAATCGAAATATTGGTAAAACTCAATATATTTACGTAGTATCAAACTACATGAAAAACGTGAAAAAAGTCACTATTTAACCATATTTGAGGATTTTAACTTCAAATCATAGAGAGAGGTTTCGTATTATTTAGATCCAAGAAAAGACAATGTTGACAATGTTGTTTCCAATACAAATGATAAAAATGAATGTGTTTTCATTAGAATTAACTAAAATGTTCCTGATTTTCGTTTATATTACCGAGGGAAGATGAACACGTAAAACCGCTCTAATCCGGCTGAAACGTCGATATATGCAATAAAAACCGGATTTCTCCCCTTTTCAATATCTTCCTCAGTATTTTACGAGAAACAAATAGATGATTGAAAATGAAGTATTTAAGGTTATTATCTAATCAATTATGTGTTTGCATAATTTTTATCGTATATATATGAAATAATACCCATAGAGTGAAAATTCACAAAAACGTGGAAAAACCGCAAAATATTGCCTAATTCGATGATATCTTGTTTAAATCAAATAAAGGAAAAGGGGATGATAAACGTCAAAATATTGCTAAATTCGATGATTTTTCGTACGAAACAAAAGGCAAGAAAACTTGCTTAAAATGCAATATTATGCGAAATTCTGAGATTTGAAGGCCAAACCACATATCGTGATACTACATGAAATAGAATCTAAATATTGGTAAAAATGAATATATTTACGTAGTATCAAACTACATGAAAAACGTGAAAAAAGTCACTATTTAACCATATTTGAGGATTGTGGGTACCGACCTGTGAGATTTATATTTATTTAATTTATATAAATTTATATTTACGTTAATTTATATACTTCGATAGCAATTTGTATAATGATAAGTGGACTGTATTTCTGCAATAATCTCTTAATCTCACAAATCGAGCCTCTACACATTAGGGGGGGTTTATATTTATATATATGCAGCCAATCAAACTACAGTATTAACTACATACATTGAAAAGGTTCCTTATCTTATAGTACAGCAGGTTAGTCCACCAGGTATAACTAGGGTGTAGACACCAAATTATCCTCTTTGAGGTAGCTTCCATATCACCCAGTAACTGGTGCACAAAATCTTCCTCGTCTTGACCTGTCAAAAGTGCGCTAGCTGTGAAGCCAGAATCCTTTATATGACAAGCTATATCAGAGAAAACTGTACATGGAACATTGAAGACCTGGCTTAATTACCTTTAGTTTGAGGCTTCCACGTGCTCTAACCGGTTCACCCTATATCCTGACATTAATGGCCATAAATGAATGATAAACGGGTTTCAGATAGACACTTAACTTGAATTTGTAGACAGCGTGTTGACAATGGTACACCTTTGGTTTCCATAACACTACGTCCAAGTAAATTTAACAGGAGCCGAATTTGCTCCTGTGTGAGCCTCTGGTCTCGATAAACAATGGCTGCCCTCCTCCTCACTCTGACGCCTGGCTTACATTGTCCACATTTCAGAAAGTGATAGAAGGGTCACATTTACTCTACTTTAATATTGATAATTAAGTTAATTTATATAAGATGTTTTATGATGGTAAAGTCCAAAGACTAATGTATTTAAGAACAATTCCCAGCAGAATAGCTGGTGAATTTATAATGGTATGTGGTGATGATATCCCGTTTTCTATAGACGGTAATTCCACTACAAGTTACGTTTTCTATGGGTAACTTGTTTATACAACACAGCTATTATCTGTATGATATATTAAATGCTGTCGGATTTTCCGACATAATTCCCCAGGGGGCTGCTCACGGGTCGAAGTCCTCTTTAGAACAGACGAACACCGATACTCCTCCTTCGAATTATTAGATTAATTTGATGTTAGTAGTTAGTAATCACACATTTGTGTGTCTGTTCGTACAGGACGGATGTCCCGTACTAGAGTTGCAGGGGTTAGAAGTCTAATGCAATTTCATTTCCCTGTCAACTCTTGAAAGGCTAATATTCAAGCCTAATTACTTATTATTTAACCCAGAAGACTGAATGTGATCAAGTACTACAGTCAAGTATGATTCAGGGACTGCAGTGAGATCAGTGACATTAGATATAACTTGAAGTTTCTTCAGGTAACTGGTCACTGATATATAAACACTGAGGCCCATGGAATACATCTTGATTAAATAATAAATGTATCAAATCAGTCATCAGATTTATTGGGGTTTAATTTAGTTAATTGTTTCAGAAGATTGAATAGCTCATCATTAAAGTAAAGTATGGTTCTGAGACTGCAGTGGGTTCAGTGACATTGGTCGCAGTGACTTGTAGCTGGTTTAGGCTACTGTTCACTGATTTGCCACTGAGGCCTCATGAACTCATCTCCAGCTTCAAATGATGATACTAACATCAACCTCTGTTGGTATAGTCAGCTGTAATCTCCTTAGTATAATGCTACTGGAGAAATATAATCAGCTGACAAATTTAGATTTCTACTGGTATTGTTTATCTGCAGGCATAGGTCTCCTCAGGCTTGATACTGGGCCTGAGAGTAATTTACCTCCTGCAGAGTTTAACATGGTTATGCCCTGATATTTAGTAGGGCTACCGATGAATCGATGACAATAGTCTGTCCCTACAAGGAGACCGAAGTCGTTGAGGTGATCAGACTTAATATTATCTGCCAATTTTATTCCTCTATTTCTCAGGAATTTGGCTGTTGCTCTCAGACCTTGAACTTGTAGGTCTACTGGTATTTTGTCCACCACAATGGCTTGTACTCGACAGACGTACCTGCCTAAACGTACTGATGGTTGTACCACCTGGTAGACTTGAGGTCCTGCATCTGTTACAAACCCTGAGATGTTGAATGACATCTGGGCTACAGGCCTTAATTGTAGTTCATCTGCCAACTTTTTAGTGACATATGTTCTCTGGGATCCTTGGTCAAACAACCCACGGGTATGGACCTTGGCCCTCTTATTCAGGATGGTAATTTGGGCAGTAGGCAAAGTCGTATTACCTTTAGACTTTGCCGATTGGACACTCTTTGTTTGTTGCACCTTGCAGTACTGTACTGTGGTGGGAATGCTATCTTCCACCTTGGGGTTTGGAGACGTTGTTTTGGTGTCTCTGCACAATGCTGCATGGTGTTGACCTTTGTTACACCTATTACAGGTGTGTAATTGGGTATCACAGTCCTTGATGTTATGTTTCCTGAGGCACCTCGTGCAATGTTGCAAATCTTTGAGTCGCTCAACACGGGCGTCACTATCAGGAAAATTAGGGCAGTGGTACATTGAATGTTTCTCATTGCAGAACAAACATGTTCCATAGCTTCCAGTACCCTTTGGTGTCACGTTCTTGGATGACACAGTAACTATAGGCTTGGAGGGTCCCACTGCATATACGCCCACACTGCCACTGTTCCACTTTGGTGTTGAATTATATTGTCTAGATTGATTTGGAGTACCTTTGGTACTCTGTGGTTTACTATTATTGGTTTCTGAGGGTTTACTTGGTGGTTTTAATTTGTCATGTGTTCGTAATTGATGAACTACTGACTTTAAACCTTCAGATATTTCATTCATGGATAAGATGCTTTTATTGTAATGAGCACTCATTTGTCTCAATATGTCCCTAGGTATTTTCTCCTGGACAATTATTTTCAAGACCCACTCAGCCCCGTTTGTATCTGCTGTCAGGCTGAGGGCATTGATCAATGATTCTACCTCCAGCTTGAAGACTTGGAGTGAATCAGCTGAAGCCTCCGGTGGGGGTAAATGCAACAGCTCATGAACTAAATGTGATGTTCTTACTTCTGGATCAGCATAATTATCCTTGAGGAGTTTTACTGCCAGATCATAGCCGTCATTAGTTAATCTCAGATGGGATACTACTGTTTTAGCCTCACCTGATAATTGGCCTTGCAAATAAGAGAATTTACTACTCTTTGGTAAAGATTGTTTTGAGTCTACAAGGTCAACGAATTTGTTCCAAAATTCATCCCAATCTTCCTCATCTTTTCCTGAGAAAGTGGGTAAATTAATTGGAGGGAGTCGAGCTTCTGCTTGACTCGTATTAGATGCAACTGTTGTTGTTGTTGCTGCCTTGTTCTGGGCAATTAATTTGACATAAGGCTGTAATGTGGCTTGAGTCTGATCTTCATAATTCGCAAGATCAACCATAATGTCGTCTATTTCTGTTTCTGATAAATTGGTGTTGGCAAGTTCAGCCACATATGTTGCTATTTGACATTTGATTTGCTCAAATTTACCTGCAGCTGCTTGATAATAGCTTTCCAGGTCAGCATAATCAACTGTTGATTGTTGTGACAAATCTTCACATTTCTTGATCTGTCTTGTTAAGTGGCCTTTAAGACCTGCAAGGGTTCTTTTCATTCTCCCTGCATTATCCATACTGGCTAGTTGGTAAAGCCTTGTGGGACTTGTACGTGGGCTGCTCATAATACTGAACAAGCTCTAATGGTAGCCTAGGGTAAATTCTGCACTCACTAGGCAATAATCCTACCTCTACTAGAGGTTAGCACTTAAAATTAATACACATTATATATATACACAATCATCCACACTAATGATTTGAGTGATAAACCAGTGTCATGGAAGTACCTATAGGTTAGCTCTTCTATATCACCCTAGGATGGAAGAGACACTAATTAATCACTCAAAGGTGTAATGATCATAAGTAAATTATTATATATACACAACTCAACTCGAGTTGATAAAAATTACACCCAAAATAGGGTCTGGACCATTCATTAATGGTGTTAGGTTAATCAATATAGTACAACTGACTATGGTAATAATGGGACTAGGATGAACAATAATAGTTCAACTAGACAGTATCCAACCCTGTTGTGGGTTGGCAATTAGTAAATATTATACTGTGATCACTAGTGCAATTTATATTAAATAATTCTCTATTTTGGAGAAATAATATACACAATTATTGATAATAACCTCTTAATTAGCCTCTATGAAACTTCTAATATTATCTAGAAGTATTAAATATTATTAGTGACCTCGCGAAATAAACTCCACAAAATTCGTAGATAATCTCGCGAAATGTAACACCACGAAATCCGTGAACAATCACGCGAAGACACAGTCACTAATTTGGCTGGCTTCTATATTAGCGCTGTCATTTCACAGAATAACACTCCACCAAATCTGTGGGTGTGCATGAAACCGCTGACGAAGCTGATCTGGGCTGAGGGAGACTCCTGAGCTCCCACGAGGCTTCGCCGCTGTCTATGACTGGCTGGCCTTTGTTTAAATAACACTGCACTAGTATATTTAATGAATCCACTGGTTAACTGGTTCATCCGGTACTAAGATGACCAAATGTGGGTTCATAGGACCAAATAATCCGGTTCCGAAGGTCCAAATAATGTGGGTACCGACCTGTGAGATTTATATTTATTTAATTTATATAAATTTATATTTACGTTAATTTATATACTTCGATAGCAATTTGTATAATGATAAGTGGACTGTATTTCTGCAATAATCTCTTAATCTCACAAATCGATCCTCTACACATTAGGGGGGGTTTATATTTATATATATGCAGCCAATCAAACTACAGTATTAACTACATACATTGAAAAGGTTCCTTATCTTATAGTACAGCAGGTTAGTCCACCAGGTATAACTAGGGTGTAGACACCAAATTATCCTCTTTGAGGTAGCTTCCATATCACCCAGTAACTGGTGCACAAAATCTTCCTCGTCTTGACCTGTCAAAAGTGCGCTAGCTGTGAAGCCAGAATCCTATATATGACAAGCTATATCAGAGAAAACTGTACATGGAACATTGAAGACCTGGCTTAATTACCTTTAGTTTGAGGCTTCCACGTGCTCTAATCGGGTCACCCTATATCCTGACATTAATGGCCATAAATGAATGATAAACGGGTTTCGGATAGACACTTAACTTGAATTTGTAGACAGCGTGTTGACAATGGTACACCTTTGGTTTCCATAACACTACGTCCAAGTAAATTTAACAGGAGCTGAATTTGCTCCTGTGTGAGCCTCTGGTCTCGATAAACAATGGCTGCCCTCCTCCTCACTCTGACGCCTGGCTTACATTGTCCACATTTCAGAAAGTGATAGAAGGGTCACATTTACTCTACTTTAATATTGATAATTAAGTTAATTTATATAAGATGTTTTATGATGGTAAAGTCCAAAGACTAATGTATTTAAGAACAATTCCCAGCAGAATAGCTGGTGAATTTATAATGGTATGTGGTGATGATATCCCGTTTTCTATAGACGGTAATTCCACTACAAGTTTCGTTTTCTATGGGTAACTTGTTTATACAACACAGCTATTATCTGTATGATATATTAAATGCTGTCGGATTTTCCGACAAGGATTTTAACTTCATATCATAGAGCGAGGTTTCGTATTATTTAGATCCAAGAAAAGACATATGACAATGTTGTTTCCAATACAAATGATAAAAATCATTGTTTTTTCATTAGTATTAACTAAAATGTTCCTGATTTTCCGTTTATATTACCGATGGAAGATGTACACGAAAATCGCTCTATTCCGGCTGAAACGTCGATATATGCAATAAAAACAGAACTTCTCCCCTTTTCAATATCTTACTCAGTATTTTAACGAGAAACAAATAGATGATTGAAAATGAAGTATTTAAGGTTATTATCTAATCAATTATGTGTTTGAGTCATTTTTATCGTATATATAATGAATTAATACCCATAGACTGAAAATTCACAAAAACGTAGAAAACGGCAAAATATTGCCTAATTCGATGATACTTTGTTTAAGTCACATAAAGGAAAATGGGATGATAAACGTCAAAATATTGCTAAATTCGATGATTTTTCGTAAGAAACAAAAGGCAAGAAAACTTGCTTAAAATGCAATATTATGCGAAATTCTGAGATTTGAAGGCCAAATCACATATCGTGATACTACATGAAATAGTATCGAAATATTGGTAAAAATGAATATATTTACGTAATATCAAACTACATGAAAAACGTGAAAAAAGTCAATATTTAACCATATTTGAGGATTTTAACTTCAAATCATAGAGCGAGGTTTCGTATTATTTAGATCCAAGAATAGACATATGACAATGTTGTTTCCAATACAAATTATAAAAATCAATGTGTTTTCATTAGAATTAACTAAAATGTTCTTGATTTTCCGTTTATATTACCGAGGGAAGATGTACACGAAACTCGCTCTATTCCGGCTGAAACGTCGATATATGCAATTAAAACCGAACTTCTCCCCTTTTCAATATCTTACTCAGTATTTTACGAGAAACAAATAGATGATAGAAAATGAAGTATTTAAGGTTATTATCTAATCAATTATGTGTTTGCATAATTTTTATCGTATATATATGAAATAATACCCATAGAGTGAAAATTCACAAAAACGTGGAAAAACCGCAAAATATTGCCTAATTCGATGATATTTTGTTTAAATCAAATAAAGGAAAAGGGGATGATAAACGTCAAAATATTGCTAAATTCGATGATTTTTCGTACGAAACAAAAGGCAAGAAAACTTGCTTAAAATGCAATATTATGCGAAATTCTGAGATTTGAAGGCCAAATCACATATCGTGATACTACATGAAATAGAATCTAAATATTGGTAAAAATGAATATATTTACGTAGTATCAAACTACATGAAAAACGTGAAAAAAGTCACTATTTAACCATATTTGAGGATTTTAACTTCATATCATAGAGCGAGGTTTCGTATTATTTAGATCCATGAAAAGACATATGACAATGTTGTTTCCAATACAAATGATAAAAATCAATGTTTTTTCATTAGTATTAACTAAAATGTTCCTGATTTTCCGTTTATATTACCGATGGAAGATGTACACGAAAATCGCTCTATTCCGGCTGAAACGTCGATATATGCAATAAAAACAGAACTTTCCCCTTTTCAATATCTTACTCAGTATTTTAACGAGAAACAAATAGATGATTGAAAATGAAGTATTTAAGGTTATTATCTAATCAATTATGTGTTTGCGTCATTTTTATCGTATATATAATGAATTAATACCCATAGACTGAAAATTCACAGAAACGTGGAAAACGGCAAAATATTGCCTAATTCGATTATATTTTGTTTAAGTCACATAAAGGAAAAGGGGATGATAAACGTCAAAATATTGCTAAATTCGATGATTTTTCGTACGAAACAAAAGGCAAGAAAACTTGCTTAAAATGCAATATTATGCGAAATTCTGAGATTTGAAGGCCAAATAACATATCGTGAGACTACATGAAATAGTATCGAAATATTGGTAAAAATGAATATATTTACGTAATATCAAACTACATGAAAAACGTGAAAAAAGTCACTATTTAACCATATTTGAGGATTTTAACTTCAAATCATAGAGCGAGGTGTCGTATTATTAAGATCCAAGAATAGACATATGACAATGTTGTTTCCAATACAAATTATAAAAATCAATGTGTTTTCATTAGAATTAACTAAAATGTTCTTGATTTTCCGTTTATATTACCGAGGGAAGATGTACACGTAAAACCGCTCTAATCCGGCTGAAACGTCGATATATGCAATAAAAACCGAACTTCTCCCCTTTTCATTAGCTTACTCAGTATTTTAACGAGAAACAAATAGATGATTGAAAATGAAGTATTTAAGGTTATTATCTAATCAATTATGTGTTTGCATCATTTTTATCGTATATATATGAATTAATACCCATAGACTGAAAATTCACAAAAACGTGGAAAACGGCAAAATATTGCCTAATTCGATGATATTTTGTTTAAGTCACATAAAGGAAAAGGGGATGATAAACGTCAAAATATTGCTAAATTCGATGATTTTTCGTAGGAAACAAAATGCAAGAAAACTTGCTTAAAATCCAATATTATGCGAAATTCTGAGATTCGAAGGCCAAATCACATATCGTGATACTACATGAAATAGAATCCAAATATTGGTAAAACTCAATATATTTACGTAGTATCAAACTACATGAAAAACGTGAAAAAAATCACTATTTAACCATATTTGAGGATTTTAACTTCAAATCATAGAGAGAGGTTTCGTATTATTTAGATCCAAGAAAAGACAATGTTGTTTCCAATACAAATGATAAAAATGAATGTGTTTTCATTAGAATTAACTAAAATGTTCCTGATTTTCGTTTATATTACCGAGGGAAGATGTACACGTAAAACCGCTCTAATCCGGCTGAAACGTCGATATATGCAATAAAAACCGAACTTCTCCCCTTTTCAATATCTTCCTCAGTATTTTACGAGAAACAAATAGATGATTGAAAATGAAGTATTTAAGGTTATTATCTAATCAATTATGTGTTTGCATAATTTTTATCGTATATATATGAAATAATACCCATAGAGTGAAAATTCACAAAAACGTGGAAAAACCGCAAAATATTGCCTAATTCGATGATATTTTCTTTAAATCAAATAAAGGAAAAGGGGATGATAAACGTCAAAATATTGCTAAATTCGACGATTTTTCGTACGAAACAAAAGGCAAGAAAACTTGCTTAAAATGCAATATTATGCGAAATTCTGAGATTTGAAGGCCAAATCACATATCGTGATACTACATGAAATAGAATCTAAATATTGGTAAAAAGGAATATATTTACGTAGTATCAAACTACATGAAAAACGTGATAAAAGTCACTATTTAACCATATTTGAGGATTTTAACTTCAAATCATAGAGCGAGGTTTCGTATTATTTAGATCCAAGAAAAGACATATGACAATGTTGTTTCCAATACAAATGATAAAAATCAATGTTTTTTCATTAGTATTAACTAAAATGTTCCTGATTTTCCGTTTATATTACCGATGGAAGATGTACACGAAAATCGCTCTATTCCGGCTGAAACGTCGATATATGCAATAAAAACAGAACTTCTCCCCTTTTCAATATCTTACTCAGTATTTTAACGAGAAACAAATAGATGATTGAAAATGAAGTATTTAAGGTTATTATCTAATCAATTATGTGTTTGCGTCATTTTTATCGTATATATAATGAATTAATACCCATAGACTGAAAATTCACAAAAACGTAGAAAACGGCAAGATATTGCCTAATTCGATGATATTTTGTTTAAGTCACATAAAGGAAAATGGGATGATTAACGTCAAAATATTGCTAAATTCGACGATTTTTCGTACGAAACAAAATGCAAGAAAACTTGCTTAAAATGCAATATTATGCGAAATTCTGAGATTTGAAGGCCAAATCACATATCGTGATACTACATGAAATAGAATCGAAATATTGGTAAAAATGAATATATTTACGTAGTATCAAACTGCATGAAAAACGTGAAAAAAGTCACTATATAACCATATTTGAGGATTTTAACTTCAAATCATAGAGCGAGGTTTCGTATTATTTAGATCCAAGAAAAGACATATGACAATGTTGTTTCCAATACAAATTATAAAAATCAATGTGTTTTCATTAGAATTAACTAAAATGTTCCTATTTTCCGTTTATATTACCGAGGGAAGATGTACACGTAAAACCGCTCTAATCCAGCTGAAACGTCGATATATGCAATAAAAACCGAACTTCTCCCCTTTTCATTAGCTTACTCAGTATTTTAACGAGAAACAAATAGATGATTGAAAATGAAGTATTTAAGGTTATTATCTAATCAATTATGTGTTTGAGTCATTTTTATCGTATATATAATGAATTAATACCCATAGAGTGAAAATTCACAAAAACGTGGAAAAACCGCAAAATATTGCCTAATTCGATGATATTTTGTTTAAGTCACATAAAGGAAAAGGGGATGATAAACGTCAAAATATTGCTAAATTCGATGATTTTTCGTACGAAACAAAAGGCAAGAAAACTTGCTTAAAATGCAATATTATGCGAAATTCTGAGATTCGAAGGCCAAATCACATATCGTGATACTACATGAAATAGAATCCAAATATTGGTAAAACTCAATATATTTACGTAGTATCAAACTACATGAAAAATGTGAAAAAAGTCACTATTTAACCATATTTGAGGATTTTAACTTCAAATCATAGAGAGAGGTTTCGTATTATTTAGATCCAAGAAAAGACAATGTTGTTTCCAATACAAATGATAAAAATGAATGTGTTTTCATTAGAATTAACTAAAATGTTCCTGATTTTCGTTTATATTACCGAGGGAAGATGTACACGTAAAACCGCTCTAATCCGGCTGAAACGTCGATATATGCAATAAAAACCGAACTTCTCCCCTTTTCAATATCTTCCTCAGTATTTTACGAGAAACAAATAGATGATTGAAAATTAAGTATTTAAGGTTATTATCTAATCAATTATGTGTTTGCATAATTTTTATCGTATATATATGAAATAATACCCATAGAGTGAAAATTCACAAAAACGTGGAAAAACCGCAAAATATTGCCTAATTCGATGATATTTTCTTTAAATCAAATAAAGGAAAAGGGGATGATAAACGTCAAAATATTGCTAAATTCGACGATTTTTCGTACGAAACAAAAGGCAAGAAAACTTGCTTAAAATGCAATATTATGCGAAATTCTGAGATTTGAAGGCCAAATCACATATCGTGATACTACATGAAATAGAATCTAAATATTGGTAAAAAGGAATATATTTACGTAGTATCAAACTACATGAAAAACGTGATAAAAGTCACTATTTAACCATATTTGAGGATTTTAACTTCAAATCATAGAGCGAGGTTTCGTATTATTTAGATCCAAGAAAAGACATATGACAATGTTGTTTCCAATACAAATGATAAAAATCAATGTTTTTTCATTAGTATTAACTAAAATGTTCCTGATTTTCCGTTTATATTACCGATGGAAGATGTACACGAAAATCGCTCTATTCCGGCTGAAACGTCGATATATGCAATAAAAACAGAACTTCTCCCCTTTTCAATATCTTACTCAGTATTTTAACGAGAAACAAATAGATGATTGAAAATGAAGTATTTAAGGTTATTATCTAATCAATTATGTGTTTGCGTCATTTTTATCGTATATATAATGAATTAATACCCATAGACTGAAAATTCACAAAAACGTAGAAAACGGCAAAATATTGCCTAATTCGATGATATTTTGTTTAAGTCACATAAAGGAAAATGGGATGATTAACGTCAAAATATTGCTAAATTCGATGATTTTTCGTACGAAACAAAATGCAAGAAAACTTGCTAAAAATGCAATATTATGCGAAATTCTGAGATTTGAAGGCCAAATCACATATCGTGATACTACATGAAATAGAATCGAAATATTGGTAAAAATGAATATATTTACGTAGTATCAAACTGCATGAAAAACGTGAAAAAAGTCACTATATAACCATATTTGAGGATTTTAACTTCAAATCATAGAGCGAGGTTTCGTATTATTTAGATCCAAGAAAAGACATATGACAATGTTGTTTCCAATACAAATTATAAAAATCAATGTGTTTTCATTAGAATTAACTAAAATGTTCCTGATTTTCCGTTTATATTACCGAGGGAAGATGTACACGTAAAACCGCTCTAATCCAGCTGAAACGTCGATATATGCAATAAAAACCGAACTTCTCCCCTTTTCATGAGCTTACTCAGTATTTTAACGAGAAACAAATAGATGATTGAAAATGAAGTATTTAAGGTTATTATCTAATCAATTATGTGTTTGCATCATTTTTATCGTATATATATGAATTAATACCCATAGACTGAAAATTCACAAAAACGTGGAAAACGGCAAAATATTGCCTAATTCGATGATATTTTGTTTAAGTCACATAAAGGAAAAGGGGATCATAAACATCAAAATATTGCTAAATTCGATGATTTTTCGTACGAAACAAAATGCAAGAAAACTTGCTTAAAATGCAATATTATGCGAAATTCTGAGATTTGAAGGCCAAATCACATATCGTGATACTACATGAAATAGAATCGAAATATTGGTAAAAATGAATATATTTACGTAGTATCAAACTGCATGAAAAACGTGAAAAAAGTCACTATATAACCATATTTGAGGATTTTAACTTCAAATCATAGAGCGAGGTTTCGTATTATTTAGATCCAAGAAAAGACATATGACAATGTTGTTTCCAATACAAATTATAAAAATCAATGTGTTTTCATTAGAATTAACTAAAATGTTCCTTATTTTCCGTTTATATTACCGAGGGAAGATGTACACGTAAAACCGCTCTAATCCAGCTGAAACGTCGATATATGCAATAAAAACCGAACTTCTCCCCTTTTCATTAGCTTACTCAGTATTTTAACGAGAAACAAATAGATGATTGAAAATGAAGTATTTAAGGTTATTATCTAATCAATTATGTGTTTGCATCATTTTTATCGTATATATATGAATTAATACCCATAGACTGAAAATTCACAAAAACGTGGAAAACGGCAAAATATTGCCAAATTCGATGATATTTTGTTTAAGTCACATAAAGGAAAAGGGGATGATAAACATCAAAATATTGCTAAATTCGATGATTTTTCGTACGAAACAAAAGGCAAGAAAACTTGCTTAAAATGCAATATTTGCGAAATTCTGAGATTTGAAGGCCAAATCACATATCGTGATACTACATGAAATAGTATCGAAATATTGGTAAAAATGAATATATTTACGTTATATCAAACTACATGAAAAACGTGAAAAAAGTCAATATTTAAAGATATATGAGGATTTTAACTTCAAATCATAGAGCGAGGTTTCGTATTATTTAGATCCAAGAAAAGACATGACAGTGTTGTTACCAATACAAATGATAAAAATCAATGTGTTTTTATTAGTATTAACTAAAATGTTCCTGATTTTCTGTTTATATTACCGATGGAAGATGTACACGAAAATCGCTATATTCCGGCTGAAACGTCGATATATGCAATAAAAACAGAACTTCTCCCCTTTTCAATATCTTACTCAGTATTTTAACGAGAAACAAATAGTTGATTGAAAATGAAGTATTTAAGGTTATTATCTAATCAATTATGTTTTTGCATAATTTTATCGTATATATATGAATTAATACCCATAGACTGAAAATTCACAAAAACGTGGAAAACGGCAAAATATTGCCTAATTCGATGATATTTTGTTTAAGTCACATAAAGGAAAAGGGGATGATAAACGTCAAAATATTGCTAAATTCGATGATTTTTCGTACGAAACAAAATGCAAGAAAACTTGCTTAAAATGCAATATTATGCGAAATTCTGAGATTTGAAGGCCAAATCACATATCGTGATACTACATGAAATAGAATCGAAATATTGGTAAAACTCAATACATTTACGTAGTATCAAACTACATGAAAAACGTGAAAAAAGTCACTTTTTAACCATATTTGAGGATTTTAACTTCAAATCATAGAGAGAGGTTTCGTATTATTTAGATCCAAGAAAAGACAATGTTGACAATGTTGTTTCCAATACAAATGATAAAAATGAATGTGTTTTCATTAGAATTAACTAAAATGTTCCTGATTTTCGTTTATATTACCGAGGGAAGATGTACACGTAAAACCGCTCTAATCCGGCTGAAACGTCGATATATGCAATAAAAACAGAACTTCTGCCCTTTTCAATATCTTACTCAGTATTTTACGAGAAACAAATAGATGATTGAAAATGAAGTATTTAAGGTTATTATCTAATCAATTATGTGTTTGCATAATTTTTATCGTATATATATGAAATAATACCCATAGAGTGAAAATTCACAAAAACGTGGAAAAACCGCAAAATATTGCCTAATTCGATGATATTTTGTTTAAATCAAATAAAGGAAAAGGCAATGATAAACGTCAAAATATTGCTAAATTCGACGATTTTTCGTACGAAACAAAAGGCAAGAAAACTTGCTTAAAATGAAATATTATGCGAAATTCTGAGATTTGAAGGCCAAATCACATATCGTGATACTACATGAAATAGTATCGAAATATTGGTAAAAATGAATATATTTACGTAATATCAAACTACATGAAAAACGTGAAAAAAGTCAATATTTAACCATATTTGAGGATTTTAACTTCAAATCATAGAGCGAGGTTTCGTATTATTTAGATCCAAGAATAGACATATGACAATGTTGTTTCCAATGCAAATGATAAAAATCAATGTGTTTTCATTAGTATTAACTAAAATGTTCCTGATTTTCCGTTTATATTACCGAGGGAAGATGTACACGTAAAACCGCTCTAATCCGGCTGAAACGTCGATATATGCAATAAAAACCGAACTTCTTCCCTTTTCATTATCTTACTCAGTATTTTAACGAGAAACAAATAGATGATTGAAAATGAAGTATTTAAGGTTATTATCTAATCAATTATGTGTTTGCATCATTTTTATCGTATATATATGAATTAATACCCATAGACTGAAAATTCACAAAAACTTGGAAAAGGGCAAAATATTGCCTAATTCGATGATATTTTGTTTAAGTCACATAAAGGAAAAGGGGATGATAAACGTCAAAATATTGCTAAATTCGATGATTTTTCGTACGGAACAAAATGCAAGAAAACTTGCTTAAAATGCAATATTATGCGAAATTCTGAGATTTGAAGGCCAAATCACATATCGTGATACTACATGAAATAGAATCGAAATATTGGTAAAAATCAGTATATTTACGTAGTATTAAACTACAGGAAAAACGTGAAAAAAGTCACTATTTAACCATATTTGAGGATTTTAACTTCAAATCATAGAGCGAGGTTTCGTATTATTTAGATCCAAGAATAGACATATGACAATGTTGTTTCCAATACAAATGATAAAAATCAATGTGTTTTCATTAGAATTAACTAAAATGTTCCTGATTTTCCGTTTATATTACCGATGGAAGATGTACACGAAAATCGCTCTATTCCGGCTGAAACGTCGATATATGCAATAAAAACAGAACTTCTCCCCTTTTCAATATCTTACTCAGTATTTTAACGAGAAACAAATAGGTGATTGAAAATGAAGTATTTAAGGTTATTATCTAATCAATTATGTGTTTGCGTCATTTTTATCGTATATATAATGAATTAATACCCAAAGACTGAAAATTCACAAAAACGTAGAAAACGGCAAAATATTGCCTAATTCGATGATACTTTGTTTAAGTCACATAAAGGAAAATGGGATGATAAACGTCAAAATATTGCTAAATTCGATGATTTTTCGTACGAAACAAAATGCAAGAAAACTTGCTTAAAATGCAATATTATGCGAAATTCTGAGATTTGAAGGCCAAATCACATATCGTGATACTACATGAAATAGTATCGAAATATTGGTAAAAATGAAAAGTGGGCCAACAATAGGCTAACTGAGTATACTAAGATTCAGGTTTACAGATCCTGTGTCCTGAGCACTCTCCTTTATGGCAGTGAGTCTTGGACACTCCGCGCCCGTCAGGAAAGACGGCTGAATGCCTACCACATGCGCTGCCTTAGACACATCTTGGACATCACCTGGCAGGACAAGGTGACAAACAACAACGTCTTGGGGAGAGCAAGAATCACCAGCATGTACACAATGCTGAAACAGAGACGAATGCGCTGGCTCGGGCACGTTGTGCGAATGGGCGACGGCAGGATCCCCAAGGATCTCCTGTATGGAGAGCTGAGGCAGGGAAAGCGTCCAGTAGGCAAGCCCCAGCTACGGTACAAAGACGTATGCAAAAGGGACCTGAAAGCCATGGACGTCGATCTCGCTATATGGGAGACACTGGCTGCAGACCGTTCAGCCTGGAGGCAGTCTGTTCAACGAGGTCTCTCCAAGTTCGAGGAGTCACTTGCCAAGGAATCGGAGGCAAAGAGACAGAGAAGGCAAGCCGGAAACCAGGAAGACAGACCAGAATCGGACTTCGTTTGTGCTCGGTGTGGGATGGACTGCCACTCTCGGATTGGCCTCATCAGTCACACCAGACGCTGCACCAGGATTGACAACTAGGGCGCAACTCCATAGTCTCCCGAGACTGAAGGATGCCTACTATTGGTAAAAATGAATATATTTACGTTATATCAAACTACATGAAAAACGTGAAAAAAGTCAATATTTAACCATATATGAGGATTTTAACTTCAAATCATAGAGCGAGGTTTCGTATTATTTAGATCCAAGAAAAGACATGACAGTGTTGTTACCAATACAAATGATAAAAATCAATGTGTTTTCATTAGTATTAACTAAAATGTTCCTGATTTTCTGTTTATATTACCGATGGAAGATGTACACGAAAATCGCTCTATTCCGGCTGAAACATCGATATATGCAATAAAAACAGAACTTCTCCCCTTTTCAATATCTTACTCAGTATTTTAACGAGAAACAAATAGTTGATTGAAAATGAAGTATTTAAGGTTATTATCTAATCAATTATGTGTTTGCATAATTTTTATCGTATATATATGAATTAATACCCATAGACTGAAAATTCACAAAAACGTGGAAAACGGCAAAATATTGCCAAATTCGATGATATTTTGTTTTAGTCACATAAAGGAAAAGGGGATGATAAACGTCAAAATATTGCTAAATTCGATGATTTTTCGTACGAAACAAAATGCAAGAAAACTTGCTTAAAATGCAATATTAAGCGAAATTCTGAGATTTGAAGGCCAAATCACATATCGTGATACTACATGAAATAGAATCGAAATATTGGTAAAACTCAATATATTTACGTAGTATCAAACTACATGAAAAACGTGAAAAAAGTCACTATTTAACCATATTTGAGGATTTTAACTTCAAATCATAGAGAGAGGTTTCGTATTATTTAGATCCAAGAAAAGACAATGTTGACAATGTTGTTTCCAATACAAATGATAAAAATGAATGTGTTTTCATTAGAATTAACTAAAATGTTCCTGATTTTCGTTTATATTACCGAGGGAAGAAGTACACGTAAAACCGCTCTAATCCGGCTGAAACGTCGATATATGCAATAAAAACCGAACTTCTCCCCTTTTCAATATCTTACTCAGTATTTTACGAGAAACAAATAGATGATTGAAAATGAACTATTTAAGGTTATTATCTAATCAATTATGTGTTTGCATAATTTTTATCGTATATATATGAAATAATACCCATAAGGTGAAAATTCACAAAAACGTGGAAAAACCGCAAAATATTGCCTAATTCGATGATATTTTGTTTAAATCAAATAAAGGAAAAGGGGATGATAAACGTCAAAATATTGCTAAATTCGACGATTTTTCGTACGAAACAAAAGGCAAGAAAACTTGCTTAAAATGCAATATTATGCGAAATTCTGAGATTTGAAGGCCAAATCACATATCGTGATACTACATGAAATAGAATCTAAATATTAGTAAAAATGAATATATTTACGTAGTATCAAACTACATGAAAAACGTGATAAAAGTCACTATTTAACCATATTTGAGGATTTTAACTTCAAATCATAGAGCGAGGTTTCGTATTATTTAGATCCAAGAAAAGACATATGACAATGTTGTTTCCAATACAAATGATAAAAATCAATGTTTTTTCATTAGTATTAACTAAAATGTTCCTGATTTTCCGTTTATATTACCGATGGAAGATGTACACGAAAATCGCTCTATTCCGGCTGAAACGTCGATATATGCAATAAAAACAGAACTTCTCCCCTTTTCAATATCTTACTCAGTATTTTAACGAGAAACAAATAGATGATTGAAAATGAAGTATTTAAGGTTATTATCTAATCAATTATGTGTTTGCGTCATTTTTATCGTATATATAATGAATTAATACCCATAGACTGAAAATTCACAAAAACGTGGAAAAGGGCAAAATATTGTCTAATTCGATGATATTTTGTTTAAGTCACATAAAGGAAAAGGGGATGATAAACGTCAAAATATTGCTAAATTCGATGATTTTTCGTAAGAAACAAAAGGCAAGAAAACTTGCTTAAAATGCAATATTATGCGAAATTCTGAGATTTGAAGGCAAAATCACATATCGTAATACTACATGAAATAGTATCGAAATATTGGTAAAAATGAATATATTTACGTTATATCAAACTACATGAAAAACGTGAAAAAAGTCAATATTAAACCATATATGAGGATTTTAACTTCAAATCATAGAGCGAGGTTTCGCATTATTTAGATCCAAGAAAAGACGTATGACAATGTTGTTTCCAATACAAATGATAAAAATCAATGTGTTTTCATTAGAATTAACTAAAATGTTCCTGATTTTCCATTTATATTACCGATGGAAGATGTACACGAAAATCGCTCTATTCCGGCTGAAACGTCGATATATGCAATAAAAACAGAACTTCTCCCCTTTTCAATATCTTACTCAGTATTTTAACGAGAAACAAATAGATGATTGAAAATGAAGTATTTAAGGTTATTATCTAATCAATTATGTGTTTGCGTCATTTTTATCGTATATATAATGAATTAATACCCAAAGACTGAAAATTCACAAAAACGTAGAAAACGGCAAAATATTGCCTAATTCGATGATACTTTGTTTAAGTCACATAACGGAAAATGGGATGATAAACGTCAAAATATTGCTAAATTCGATGATTTTTAGTACGAAACAAAATGCAAGAAAACTTGCTTAAAATGCAATATTATGCGAAATTCTGAGATTTGAAGGCCAAATCACATATCGTGATACTACATGAAATAGTATCGAAATATTGGTAAAAATGAAAAGTGGGCCAACAATAGGCTAACTGAGTATACTAAGATTCAGGTTTACACATCCTGTGTCCTGAGCACTCTCCTTTATGGCAGTGAGTCTTGGACACTCCGCGCCCGTCAGGAAAGACGGCTGAATGCCTACCACATGCGCTGCCTTAGACACATCTTGGACATCACCTGGCAGGACAAGGTGACAAACAACAACGTCTTGGGGAGAGCAAGAATCACCAGCATGTACACAATGCTGAAACAGAGACGAATGCGCTGGCTCGGGCACGTTGTGCGAATGGGCGATGGCAGGATCCCCAAGGATCTCCTGTATGGAGAGCTGAGGCAGGGAAAGCGTCCAGTAGGCAAGCCCCAGCTACGGTACAAAGACGTATGCAAAAGGGACCTGAAAGCCATGGACGTCGATCTCGCTATATGGGAGACACTGGCTGCAGACCGTTCAGCCTGGAGGCAGTCTGTTCAACGAGGTCTCTCCAAGTTCGAGGAGTCACTTGCCAAGGAATCGGAGGCAAAGAGACAGAGAAGGCAAGCCGGTAACCAGGAAGACAGACCAGAATCGGACTTCGTTTGTGCTCGGTGTGGGATGGACTGCCACTCTCGGATTGGCCTCATCAGTCACACCAGACGCTGCACCAGGATTGACAACTAGGGCGCAACTCCATAGTCTCCCGAGACTGAAGGATGCCTACTATTGGTAAAAATGAATATATTTACGTTATATCAAACTACATGAAAAACGTGAAAAAAGTCAATATTTAACCATATATGAGGATTTTAACTTCAAATCATAGAGCGAGGTTTCGTATTATTTAGATCCAAGAAAAGACATGACAGTGTTGTTACCAATACAAATGATAAAAATCAATGTGTTTTCATTAGTATTAACTAAAATGTTCCTGATTTTCTGTATATATTACCGATGGAAGATGTACACGAAAATCGCTCTATTCCGGCTGAAACGTCGATATATGCAATAAAAACAGAACTTCTCCCCTTTTCAATATCTTACTCAGTATTTTAACGAGAAACAAATAGTTGATTGAAAATGAAGTATTTAAGGTTATTATCTAATCAATTATGTGTTTGCATAATTTTTATCGTATATATATGAATTAATACCCATAGACTGAAAATTCACAAAAACGTGGAAAACGGCAAAGTATTGCCAAATTCGATGATATTTTGTTTAAGTCACATAAAGGAAAAGGGGATGATAAACGTCAAAATATTGCTAAATTCGATGATTTTTCGTACGAAACAAAATGCAAGAAAACTTGCTTAAAATGCAATATTAAGCGAAATTCTGAGACTTGAAGGCCAAATCACATATCGTGATACTACATGAAATAGTATCGAAATATTGGTAAAAATGAATATATTTACGTAATATCAAACTACATGAAAAACGTGAAAAAGTCAATATATAACCATATTTGAGGATTTTAACTTCAAATCATAGAGCGAGGTTTCGTATTATTTAGATCCAAGAATAGACATATGACAATGTTGTTTCCAATACAAATTATAAAAATCAATGTGTTTTCATTAGAATTAACTAAAATGTTCTTGATTTTCCGTTTATATTACCGATGGAAGATGTACACGAAAATCGCTCTATTCCGGCTGAAACGTCGATATATGCAATAAAAACAGAACTTCTCCCCTTTTCAATATCTTATTCAGTATTTTAACGAGAAACAAATAGATGATTGAAAATGAAGTATTTAAGGTTATTATCTAATCAATTATGTGTTTGCGTCATTTTTATCGTATATATAATGAATTAATACCCATAGACTGAAAATTCACAAAAACGTAGAAAACGGCAAAATATTGCCTAATTCGATGATATTTTGTTTAAGTCACATAAAGGAAAATGGGATGATAAACGTCAAAATATTGCTAAATTCGATGATTTTTCGTACGAAACAAAATGCAAGAAAACTTGCTTAAAATGCAATATTATGCGAAATTCTGAGATTTGAAGGCCAAATCACATATCGTGATACTACATGAAATAGAATCGAAATATTGGTAAAACTCAATATATTTACGTAGTATCAAACTACATGAAAAACGTGAAAAAAGTCACTATTTAACCATATTTGAGGATTTTAACTTCAAATCATAGAGAGAGGTTTCGTATTATTTAGATCCAAGAAAAGACAATGTTGACAATGTTGTTTCCAATACAAATGATAAAAATGAATTTGTTTTCATTAGAATTAACTAAAATGTTCCTGATTTTCGTTTATATTACCGAGGGAAGAAGTACACGTAAAACCGCTCTAATCCGGCTGAAACGTCGATATATGCAATAAAAACCGAACTTCTCCCCTTTTCAATATCTTACTCAGTATTTTACGAGAAACAAATAGATGATTGAAAATGAACTATTTAAGGTTATTATCTAATCAATTATGTGTTTGCATAATTTTTATCGTATATATATGAAATAATACCCATAAGGTGAAAATTCACAAAAACGTGGAAAAACCGCAAAATATTGCCTAATTCGATGATATTTTGTTTAAATCAAATAAAGGAAAAGGGGATGATAAACGTCAAAATATTGCTAAATTCGACGATTTTTCGTACGAAACAAAAGGCAAGAAAACTTGCTTAAAATGCAATATTATGCGAAATTCTGAGATTTGAAGGCCAAATCACATATCGTGATACTACATGAAATAGAATCTAAATATTAGTAAAAATGAATATATTTACGTAGTATCAAACTACATGAAAAACGTGATAAAAGTCACTATTTAACCATATTTGAGGATTTTAACTTCAAATCATAGAGCGAGGTTTCGTATTATTTAGATCCAAGAAAAGACATATGACAATGTTGTTTCCAATACAAATGATAAAAATCAATGTTTTTTCATTAGTATTAACTAAAATGTTCCTGATTTTCCGTTTATATTACCGATGGAAGATGTACACGAAAATCGCTCTATTCCGGCTGAAACGTCGATATATGCAATAAAAACAGAACTTCTCCCCTTTTCAATATCTTCCTCAGTATTTTAACGAGAAACAAATAGATGATTGAAAATGAAGTATTTAAGGTTATTATCTAATCAATTATGTGTTTGCGTCATTTTTATCGTATATATAATGAATTAATACCCAAAGACTGAAAATTCACAAAAACGTAGAAAACGGCAAAATATTGCCTAATTCGATGATACTTTGTTTAAGTCACATAAAGGAAAATGGGATGATAAACGTCAAAATATTGCTAAATTCGATGATTTTTCGTACGAAACAAAATGCAAGAAAACTTGCTTAAAATGCAATATTATGCGAAATTCTGAGATTTGAAGGCCAAATCACATATCGTGATACTACATGAAATAGTATCGAAATATTGGTAAAAATGAAAAGTGGGCCAACAATAGGCTAACTGAGTATACTAAGATTCAGGTTTACAGATCCTGTGTCCTGAGCACTCTCCTTTATGGCAGTGAGTCTTGGACACTCCGCGCCCGTCAGGAAAGACGGCTGAATGCCTGCCACATGCGCTGCCTTAGACACATCTTGGACATCACCTGGCAGGACAAGGTGACAAACAACAACGTCTTGGGGAGAGCAAGAATCACCAGCATGTACACAATGCTGAAACAGAGACGAATGCGCTGGCTCGGGCACGTTGTGCGAATGGGCGACGGCAGGATCCCCAAGGATCTCCTGTATGGAGAGCTGAGGCAGGGAAAGCGTCCAGTAGGCAAGCCCCAGCTACGGTACAAAGACGTATGCAAAAGGGACCTGAAAGCCATGGACGTCGATCTCGCTATATGGGAGACACTGGCTGCAGACCGTTCAGCCTGGAGGCATTCTGTTCAACGAGGTCTCTCCAAGTTCGAGGAGTCACTTGCCAAGGAATCGGAGGCAAAGAGACAGAGAAGGCAAGCCGGTAACCAGGAAGACAGACCAGAATCGGACTTCGTTTGTGCTCGGTGTGGGATGGACTGCCACTCTCGGATTGGCCTCATCAGTCACACCAGACGCTGCACCAGGATTGACAACTAGGGCGCAACTCCATAGTCTCCCGAGACTGAAGGATGCCTACTATTGGTAAAAATGAATATATTTACGTTATATCAAACTACATGAAAAACGTGAAAAAAGTCAATATTTAACCATATATGAGGATTTTAACTTCAAATCATAGAGCGAGGTTTCGTATTATTTAGATCCAAGAAAAGACATGACAGTGTTGTTACCAATACAAATGATAAAAATCAATGTGTTTTCATTAGTATTAACTAAAATGTTCCTGATTTTCTGTTTATATTACCGATGGAAGATGTACACGAAAATCGCTCTATTCCGGCTGAAACGTCGATATATGCAATAAAAACAGAACTTCTCCCCTTTTCAATATCTTACTCAGTATTTTAACGAGAAACAAATAGTTGATTGCAAATGAAGTATTTAAGGTTATTATCTAATCAATTATGTGTTTGCATAATTTTTATCGTATATATATGAATTAATACCCATAGACTGAAAATTCACAAAAACGTGGAAAACGGCAAAATATTGCCAAATTCGATGATATTTTGTTTAAGTCACATAAAGGAAAAGGGGATGATAAACGTCAAAATATTGCTAAATTCGATGATTTTTCGTACGAAACAAAATGCAAGAAAACTTGCTTAAAATGCAATATTAAGCGAAATTCTGAGATTTGAAGGCCAAATCAAATATCGTGATACTACATGAAATAGAATCGAAATATTGGTAAAACTCAATATATTTACGTAGTATCAAACTACATGAAAAACGTGAAAAAAGTCACTATTTAACCATATTTGAGGATTTTAACTTCAAATCATAGAGAGAGGTTTCGTATTATTTAGATCCAAGAAAAGACAATGTTGACAATGTTGTTTCCAATACAAATGATAAAAATGAATGTGTTTTCATTAGAATTAACTAAAATGTTCCTGATTTTCGTTTATATTACCGACGGAAGAAGTACACGTAAAACCGCTTTAATCCGGCTGAAACGTCGATATATGCAATAAAAACCGAACTTCTCCCCTTTTCAATATCTTACTCAGTATTTTACGAGAAACAAATAGATGATTGAAAATGAACTATTTAAGGTTATTATCTAATCAATTATGTGTTTGCATAATTTTTATCGTATATATATGAAATAATACCCATAAGGTGAAAATTCACAAAAACGTGGAAAAACCGCAAAATATTGCCTAATTCGATGATATTTTGTTTAAATCAAATAAAGGAAAAGGGGATGATAAACGTCAAAATATTGCTAAATTCGACGATTTTTCGTACGAAACAAAAGGCAAGAAAACTTGCTTAAAATGCAATATTATGCGAAATTCTGAGATTTGAAGGCCAAATCACATATCGTGATACTACATGAAATAGAATCTAAATATTAGTAAAAATGAATATATTTACGTAGTATCAAACTACATGAAAAACGTGATAAAAGTCACTATTTAACCATATTTGAGGATTTTAACTTCAAATCATAGAGCGAGGTTTCGTATTATTTAGATCCAAGAAAAGACATATGACAATGTTGTTTCCAATACAAATGATAAAAATCAATGTTTTTTCATTAGTATTAACTAAAATGTTCCTGATTTTCCGTTTATATTACCGATGGAAGATGTACACGAAAATCGCTCTATTCCGGCTGAAACGTCGATATATGCAATAAAAACAGAACTTCTCCCCTTTTCAATATCTTACTCAGTATTTTAACGAGAAACAAATAGATGATTGAAAATGAAGTATTTAAGGTTATTATCTAATCAATTATGTGTTTGCGTCATTTTTATCGTATATATAATGAATTAATACCCATAGACTGAAAATTCACAAAAACGTGGAAAAGGGCAAAATATTGTCTAATTCGATGATATTTTGTTTAAGTCACATAAAGGAAAAGGGGATGATAAACGTCAAAATATTGCTAAATTCGATGATTTTTCGTACGAAACAAAAGGCAAGAAAACTTGCTTAAAATGCAATATTATGCGAAATTCTGAGATTTGAAGGCCAAATCACATATCGTGATACTACATGAAATAGAATCGAAATATTGGTAAAAATGAATATATTTACGTAGTATCAAACTACATGAAAAACGTGAAAAAAGTCACTATTTAACCATATTTGAGGATTTTAACTTCAAATCATAGAGCGAGGTTTCGTATTATTTAGATCCAAGAAAAGACATATGACAATGTTGTTTCCAATACAAATTATAAAAATCAATGTGTTTTCATTAGAATTAACTAAAATGTTCCTGATTTTCCGTTTATATTACCGAGGGAAGATGTACACGTAAAACCGCTCTAATCCGGCTGAAACGTCGATATATGCAATAAAAACCGAACTTCTCCCCTTTTCATTATCTTACTCAGTATTTTAACGAGAAACAAATAGATGATTGAAAATGAAGTATTTAAGGTTATTATCTAATCAATTATGTGTTTGCATCATTTTTATCGTATATATATGAATTAATACCCATAGACTGAAAATTCACAAAAACGTGGAAAAGGGCAAAATATTGTCTAATTCGATGATATTTTGTTTAAGTCACTTAAAGGAAAAGGGGATGATAAACGTCAAAATATTGCTAAATTCGATGATTTTTCGTAAGAAACAAAAGGCAAGAAAACTTGCTTAAAATGCAATATTATGCGAAATTCTGAGATTTGAAGGCCAAATCACATATCGTGATACTACATGAAATAGTATCGAAATATTGGTAAAAATGAATATATTTACGTAATATCAAACTACATGAAAAACGTGAAAAAAGTCACTATTTAACCATATTTGAGGATTTTAACTTCAAATCATAGAGCGAGGTTTCGTATTATTTAGATCCAAGAATAGACATATGACAATGTTGTTTCCAATACAAATTATAAAAATCAATGTGTTTTCATTAGAATTAACTAAAATGTTCTTGATTTTCCGTTTATATTACCGAGGGAAGATGTACACGTAAAACCGCTCTAATCCGGCTGAAACGTCGATATATGCAATAAAAACCGAACTTCTCCCCTTCTCATTAGCTTACTCAGTATTTTAACGAGAAACAAATAAATGATTGAAAATGAAGTATTTAAGGTTATTATCTAATCAATTATGTGTTTGCATCATTTTTATCGTATATATATGAATTAATACCTATAGACTGAAAATTCACAAAAACGTGGAAAACGGCAAAATATTGCCTAATTCGATGATATTTTGTTTAAGTCACATAAAGGAAAAGGGGATGATAAACATCAAAATATTGCTAAATTCGATGATTTTCCGTACGAAACAAAAGGCAAGAAAACTTGCTTAAAATGCAATATTATGCGAAATTCTGAGATTTGAAGGCCAAATCACATATCGTGATACTACATGAAATAGTATCGAAATATTGGTAAAAATGAATATATTTACGTAATTTCAAACTACATGAAAAACGTGAAAAAAGTCACTATTTAACCATATTTGAGGATTTTAACTTCAAATCATAGAGCGAGGTTTCGTATTATTTAGATCCAAGAATAGACATATGACAATGTTGTTTCCAAACCAATTATAAAAATCAATGTGTTTTCATTAGAATTAACTAAAATGTTCTTGATTTTCCGTTTATATTACCGAGGGAAGATGTACACGTAAAACCGCTCTAATCCGGCTGAAACGTCGATATATGCAATAAAAACCGAACTTCTCCCCTTTTCATTAGCTTACTCAGTATTTTAACGAGAAACAAATAGATGATTGAAAATGAAGTATTTAAGGTTATTATCTAATCAATTATGTGTTTGCATCATTTTTATCGTATATATATGAATTAATACCTATAGACTGAAAATTCACAAAAACGTGGAAAACGGCAAAATATTGCCTAATTCGATGATATTTTGTTTAAGTCACATAAAGGAAAAGGGGATGATAAACATCAAAATGTTGCTAAATTCGATGATTTTCCGTACGAAACAAAAGGCAAGAAAACTTGCTTAAAATGCAATATTATGCGAAATTCTGAGATTTGAAGGCCAAATCACATATCGTGATACTACATGAAATAGTATCGAAATATTGGTAAAAATGAATATATTTACGTTATATCAAACTACATGAAAAACGTGAAAAAAGTCAATATTAAACCATATATGAGGATTTTAACTTCAAATCATAGAGCGAGGTTTCGCATTATTTAGATCCAAGAAAAGACATATGACAATGTTGTTTCCAATACAAATGATAAAAATCAATGTGTTTTCATTAGAATTAACTAAAATGTTCCTGATTTTCCGTTTATATTACCGATGGAAGATGTACACGAAAATCGCTCTATTCCGGCTGAAACGTCGATATATGCAATAAAAACAGAACTTCTCCCCTTTTCAATATCTTACTCAGTATTTTAACATGAAACAAATAGATGATTGAAAAAGAAGTATTTAAGGTTATTATCTAATCAATTATGTGTTTGCGTCATTTTTATCGTATATATAATGAATTAATACCCAAACACTGAAAATTCACAAAAACGTAGAAAACGGCAAAATATTGCCTAATTCGATGATACTTTGTTTAAGTCACATAAAGGAAAATGGGATGATAAACGTCAAAATATTGCTAAATTCGATGATTTTTCGTACGAAACAAAATGCAAGAAAACTTGCTTAAAATGCAATATTATGCGAAATTCTGAGATTTGAAGGCCAAATCACATATCGTGATACTACATGAAATAGTATCGAAATATTGGTAAAAATGAATATATTTACGTAATATCAAACTACATGAAAAACGTGAAAAAAGTCACTATTTAACCATATTTGAGGATTTTAACTTCAAATCATAGAGCGAGGTTTCGTATTATTTAGATCCAAGAATAGACATATGACAATGTTATTTCCAAACCAATTATAAAAATCAATGTGTTTTCATTAGAATTAACTAAAATGTTCTTGATTTTCCGTTTATATTACCGAGGGAAGATGTACACGTAAAACCGCTCTAATCCGGCTGAAACGTCGATATATGCAATAAAAACCGAACTTCTCCCCTTTTCATTAGCTTACTCAGTATTTTAACGAGAAACAAATAGATGATTGAAAATGAAGTATTTAAGGTTATTATCTAATCAATTATGTGTTTGCATCATTTTTATCGTATATATATGAATTAATACCTATAGACTGAAAATTCACAAAAACGTGGAAAACGGCAAAATATTGCCTAATTCGATGATATTTTGTTTAAGTCACATAAAGGAAAAGGGGATGATAAACATCAAAATGTTGCTAAATTCGATGATTTGCCGTACGAAACAAAAGGCAAGAAAACTTGCTTAAAATGCAATATTATGCGAAATTCTGAGATTTGAAGGCCAAATCACATATCGTGATACTACATGAAATAGTATCGAAATATTGGTAAAAATGAATATATTTACGTTATATCAAACTACATGAAAAACGTGAAAAAAGTCAATATTAAACCATATATGAGGATTTTAACTTCAAATCATAGAGCGAGGTTTCGCATTATTTAGATCCAAGAAAAGACATATGACAATGTTGTTTCCAATACAAATGATAAAAATCAATGTGTTTTCATTAGAATTAACTAAAATGTTCCTGATTTTCCGTTTATATTACCGAGGGAAGATGTACACGAAAATCGCTCTATTCCGGCTGAAACGTCGATATATGCAATAAAAACAGAACTTCTCCCCTTTTCAATATCTTACTCAGTATTTTAACGAGAAACAAATAGATGATTGAAAAAGAAGTATTTAAGGTTATTATCTAATCAATTATGTGTTTGCGTCATTTTTATCGTATATATAATGAATTAATACTCAAAGACTGAAAATTCACAAAAACGTAGAAAACGGCAAAATATTGCCTAATTCGATGATACTTTGTTTAAGTCACATAAAGGAAAATGGGATGATAAACGTCAAAATATTGCTAAATTCGATGATTTTTCGTACGAAACAAAATGCAAGAAAACTTGCTTAAAATGCAATATTATGCGAAATTCTGAGATTTGAAGGCCAAATCACATATCGTGATACTACATGAAATATAATCGAAATATTGATAAAAATGAATATATTTACGTAGTATCAAACTACATGAAAAACGTGAAAAAAGTCACTATTTAACCATATTTGAGGATTTTAACTTCAAATCATAGAGCGAGGTTTCGTATTATTTAGATCCAAGAAAAGACATATGACAATGTTGTTTCCAATACAAATTATAAAAATCAATGTGTTTTCATTAGAATTAACTAAAATGTTCCTGATTTTCCGTTTATATTACCGAGGGAAGATGTACACGTAAAACCGCTCTAATCCGGCTGAAACGTCGATATATGCAATAAAAACCGAACTTCTCCCCTTTTCATTATCTTACTCAGTATTTTAACGAGAAACAAATAGTTGATTGAAAATGAAGTATTTAAGGTTATTATCTAATCAATTATGTGTTTGCATAATTTTTATCGTATATATATGAATTAATACTTATAGACTGAAAATTCACAGAAACGTGGAAAACGGCAAAATATTGCCTAATTCGATGATATTTTGTTTAAGTCACATAAAGGAAAAGGGGATGATAAACGTCAAAATATTGCTAAATTCGATGATTTTTCGTACGAAACAAAAGGCAAGAAAACTTGCTTAAAATGCAATATTATGCGAAATTCTGAGATTTGAAGGCCAAATCACATATCGTGATACTACATGAAATAGTATCGAAATATTGGTAAAAATGAATATATTTACGTAATATCAAACTACATGAAAAACGTGAAAAAAGTCAATATTTAACCATATTTGAGGATTTTAACTTCAAATCATAGAGCGAGGTTTCGTATTATTTAGATCCAAGAATAGACATATGACAATGTTGTTTCCAATACATATGATAAAAATCAATGTGTTTTCATTAGAATTAACTAAAATGTTCTTGATTTTCCGTTTATATTACCGAGGGAAGATGTACACGTAAAACCGCTCTAATCCGGCTGAAACGTCGATATATGCAATAAAAACCGAACTTCTCCCCTTTTCATTAGCTTACTCAGTATTTTAACGAGAAACAAATAGATGATTGAAAATGAAGTATTTAAGGTTATTATCTAATCAATTATGTGTTTGCGTCATTTTTATCGTATATATAATGAATTAATACCCATAGACTGAAAATTCACAAAACGTGGAAAACGGCAAAATATTGCCTAATTCGATGATATTTTGTTTAAGTACACATAAAGGAAAAGGGGATGATAAACGTCAAAATATTGCTAAATTCGACTGATTTTTCGTACGAAACAAAATGCAAGAAAACTTGCTTAAAATGCAATATTAATGCGAAATTCTGAGATTTGAAGGCCAAATCACATATCGTGATACTACATGAAATAGTAATCGAAATATTGGTAAAACTCAATATATTTACGTAATATCAAACTACATGAAAAACGTGAAAAAAGTCACTATTTAACCATATTTGAGGATTTTAACTTCAAATCATAGAGCGAGGTTTCGTATTATTTAGATCCAAGAAAAGACATATGACAATGTTGTTTCCAATACAAATTATAAAAATCAATGTGTTTTCATTAGAATTAACTAAAATGTTCCTGATTTTCCGTTTATATTACCGAGGGAAGATGTACACGTAAAACCGCTCTAATCCGGCTGAAACGTCGATATATGCAATAAAAACCGAACTTCTCCCCTTTTCATTATCTTACTCAGTATTTTAACGAGAAACAAATAGATGATTGAAAATGAAGTATTTAAGGTTATTATCTAATCAATTATGTGTTTGCATCATTTTTATCGTATATATATGAATTAATACCCATAGACTGAAAATTCACAAAAACGTGGAAAAGGGCAAAATATTGTCTAATTCGATGATATTTTGTTTAAGTCACATAAAGGAAAAGGGGATGATAAACGTACAAAATATTGCTAAATTCGATGATTTTTCGTAAGAAACAAAAGGCAAGAAAACTTGCTTAAAATGCAATATTATGCGAAATTCTGAGATTTGAAGGCCAAATCACATATCGTGATACTACATGAAATAGTATCGAAATATTGGTAAAAATGAATATATTTACGTAATATCAAACTACATGAAAAACGTGAAAAAAGTCACTATTTAACCATATTTGAGGATTTTAACTTCAAATCATAGAGCGAGGTTTCGTATTATTTAGATCCAAGAATAGACATATGACAATGTTGTTTCCAATACAAATTATAAAAATCAATGTGTTTTCATTAGAATTAACTAAAATGTTCTTGATTTTCCGTTTATATTACCGAGGGAAGATGTACACGTAAAACCGCTCTAATCCGGCTGAAACGTCGATATATGCAATAAAAACCGAACTTCTCCCCTTTTCATTAGCTTACTCAGTATTTTAACGAGAAACAAATAGATGATTGAAAATGAAGTATTTAAGGTTATTATCTAATCAATTATGTGTTTGCATCATTTTTATCGTATATATATGAATTAATACCTATAGACTGAAAATTCACAAAAACGTGGAAAACGGCAAAATATTGCCTAATTCGATGATATTTTGTTTAAGTCACATAAAGGAAAAGGGGATGATAAACATCAAAATATTGCTAAATTCGATGATTTTCCGTACGAAACAAAAGGCAAGAAAACTTGCTTAAAATGCAATATTATGCGAAATTCTGAGATTTGAAGGCCAAATCACATATCGTGATACTACATGAAATAGTATCGAAATATTGGTAAAAATGAATATATTTACGTTAATATCAAACTACATGAAAAACGTGAAAAAAGTCAATATTAAACCATATATGAGGATTTTAACTTCAAATCATAGAGCGAGGTTTCGCTATTATTTAGATCCAAGAATAGACATATGACAATGTTGTTTCCAATACAAATGATAAAAATCAATGTGTTTTCATTAGAATTAACTAAAATGTTCCTGATTTTCCGTTTATATTACCGATGGAAGATGTACACGAAAATCGCTCTATTCCGGCTGAAACGTCGATATATGCAATAAAAACAGAACTTCTCCCCTTTTCAATATCTTACTCAGTATTTTAACGAGAAACAAATAGATGATTGAAAATGATGTATTTAAGGTTATTATCTAATCAATTATGTGTTTGCGTCATTTTTATCGTATATATAATGAATTAATACCCAAAGACTGAAAATTCACAAAAACGTAGAAAACGGCAAAATATTGCCTAATTCGATAATACTTTGTTTAAGTCACATAAAGGAAAATGGGATGATAAACGTCAAAATATTGCTATATTCGATGATTTTTCGTACGAAACAAAATGCAAGAAAACTTGCTTAAAATGCAATATTATGCGAAATTCTGAGATTTGAAGGCCAAATCACATATCGTGATACTACATGAAATAGAATCGAAATATTGGTAAAAATGAATATATTTACGTAGTATCAAACTACATGAAAAACGTGAAAAAAGTCACTATTTAACCATATTTGAGGATTTTAACTTCAAATCATAGAGCGAGGTTTCGTATTATTTAGATCCAAGAAAAGACATATGACAATGTTGTTTCCAATACAAATTATAAAAATCAATGTGTTTTCATTAGAATTAACTAAAATGTTCCTGATTTTCCGTTTATATTACCGAGGGAAGATGTACACGTAAAACCGCTCTAATCCGGCTGAAACATCGATATATGCAATAAAAACCGAACTTCTCCCCTTTTCATTATCTTACTCAGTATTTTAACGAGAAACAAATAGTCGATTGAAAATGAAGTATTTAAGGTTATTATCTAATCAATTATGTGTTTGCATAATTTTTATCGTATATATATGAATTAATACCCATAGACTGAAAATTCACAGAAACGTGGAAAACTGCAAAATATTGACTAATTCGATGATATTTTGTTTAAGTCAAAGTTTTGTTTAAGTTATTTTGTTTAAGATAAACGTCAAAATATTGCTAAATTCGATGATTTTTCGTACGAAACAAAAGGCAAGAAAACTTGCTTAAAATGCAATATTATGCGAAATTCTGAGATATGAAGGCCAAATCACATATCGTGATACTACATGAAATAGTATCGAAATATTGGTAAAAATGAATATATTTACGTAATATCAAACTACATGAAAAACGTGAAAAAAGTCAATATTTAACCATATTTGAGGATTTTAACTTCAAATCATAGAGCGAGGTTTCGTATTATTTAGATCCAAGAATAGACATGACAATGTTGTTTCCAATACAAATTATAAAAATCAATGTGTTTTCATTAGAATTAACTAAAATGTTCTTGATTTTCCGTTTATATTACCGAGGGAAGATGTACACGTAAAACCGCTCTAATCCGGCTGAAACGTCGATATATGCAATAAAAACCGAACTTCTCCCCTTTTCATTAGCTTACTCAGCATTTTAACGAGAAACAAATAGTTGATTGAAAATGAAGTATTTAAGGTTATTATCTAATCAATTATGTGTTTGCATAATTTTTATCGTATATATATGAATTAATACCCTTAGACGGAAAATTCACAAAAACGTGGAAAACGGCAAAATATTGCCTAATTCGATGATATTTTGTTTAAGTCACATAAAGGAAAAGGGGATGATAAACGTCAAAATATTGCTAAATTCGATGATTTTTCGTACGAAACAAAATGCAAGAAAACTTGCTTAAAATGCAATATTAAGCGAAATTCTGAGATTTGAAGGCCAAATCACATATCGTGATACTACATGAAATAGAATCGAAATATTGGTAAAACTCAATATATTTACGTAGTATCAAACTACATGAAAAACGTGAAAAAAGTCACTATTTAACCATATTTGAGGATTTTAACTTCAAATCATAGAGCGAGGTTTCGTATTATTTAGATCCAAGAATAGACATATGACAATGTTGTTCCAATACAAATTATAAAAATCAATGTGTTTTCATTAGAATTAACTAAAATGTTCTTGATTTTCCGTTTATATTACCGAGGGAAGATGTACACGTAAAACCGCTCTAATCCGGCTGAAACGTCGATATTTGCAATAAAAACCGAACTTCTCCCCTTTTCAATATCTTACTCAGTATTTTACGAGAAACAAATAGATGATTGAAAATGAACTATTTAAGGTTATTATCTAGTCAATTATGTGTTTGCATAATTTTTATCGTATATATATGAAATAATACCCATAGAGTGAAAATTCACAAAAACGTGGAAAAACCGCAAAATATTGCCTAATTCGATGATATTTTGTTTAAATCAAATAAAGGAAAAGGGATGATAAACGTCAAAATATTGCTAAATTCGACGATTTTTCGTACGAAACAAAAGGCAAGAAAACTTACTTAAAATGCAATATTATGCGAAATTCTGAGATTTGAAGGCCAAATCACATATCGTTATACTACATGAAATAGAATCTAAATATTGGTAAAAATGAATATATTTACGTAGTATCAAACTACATGAAAAACGTGATAAAAGTCACTATTTAACCATATTTGATTATTTTAACTTCAAATCATAGAGAGAGGTTTCGTATTATTTAGATCCAAGAATAGACAATGTTGACAATGTTGTTTCCAATACAAATGATAAAAATGAATGTGTTTTCATTAGAATTAACTAAAATGTTCCTGATTTTCGTTTATATTACCGAGGGAAGATGTACACGTAAAACCGCTCTAATCCGGCTGAAACGTCGATATATGCAATAAAAACCGAACTTCTCCCCTTTTCATTAGCTTACTCAGTATTTTAACGAGAAACAAATAGATGATTGAAAATGAAGTATTTAAGGTTATTATCTAATCAATTATGTGTTTGCATCATTTTTATCGTATATATATGAATTAATACCTATAGACTGAAAATTCACAAAAACGTGGAAAACGGCAAAATATTGCCTAATTCGATGATATTTTGTTTAAGTCACATAAAGGAAAAGGGGATGATAAACATCAAAATGTTGCTAAATTCGATGATTTGCCGTACGAAACAAAAGGCAAGAAAACTTGCTTAAAATGCAATATTATGCGAAATTCTGAGATTTGAAGGCCAAATCACATATCGTGATACTACATGAAATAGTATCGAAATATTGGTAAAAATGAATATATTTACGTTATATCAAACTACATGAAAAACGTGAAAAAAGTCAATATTAAACCATATATGAGGATTTTAACTTCAAATCATAGAGCGAGGTTTCGCATTATTTAGATCCAAGAAAAGACATATGACAATGTTGTTTCCAATACAAATGATAAAAATCAATGTGTTTTCATTAGAATTAACTAAAATGTTCCTGATTTTCCGTTTATATTACCGAGGGAAGATGTACACGAAAATCGCTCTATTCCGGCTGAAACGTCGATATATGCAATAAAAACAGAACTTCTCCCCTTTTCAATATCTTACTCAGTATTTTAACGAGAAACAAATAGATGATTGAAAAAGAAGTATTTAAGGTTATTATCTAATCAATTATGTGTTTGCGTCATTTTTATCGTATATATAATGAATTAATACTCAAAGACTGAAAATTCACAAAAACGTAGAAAACGGCAAAATATTGCCTAATTCGATGATACTTTGTTTAAGTCACATAAAGGAAAATGGGATGATAAACGTCAAAATATTGCTAAATTCGATGATTTTTCGTACGAAACAAAATGCAAGAAAACTTGCTTAAAATGCAATATTATGCGAAATTCTGAGATTTGAAGGCCAAATCACATATCGTGATACTACATGAAATAGTAATCGAAATATTGATAAAAATGAATATATTTACGTAGTATCAAACTACATGAAAAACGTGAAAAAAGTCACTATTTAACCATATTTGAGGATTTTAACTTCAAATCATAGAGCGAGGTTTCGTATTATTTAGATCCAAGAAAAGACATATGACAATGTTGTTTCCAATACAAATTATAAAAATCAATGTGTTTTCATTAGAATTAACTAAAATGTTCCTGATTTTCCGTTTATATTACCGAGGGAAGATGTACACGTAAAACCGCTCTAATCCGGCTGAAACGTCGATATATGCAATAAAAACCGAACTTCTCCCCTTTTCATTATCTTACTCAGTATTTTAACGAGAAACAAATAGTTGATTGAAAATGAAGTATTTAAGGTTATTATCTAATCAATTATGTGTTTGCATAATTTTTATCGTATATATATGAATTAATACTTATAGACTGAAAATTCACAGAAACGTGGAAAACGGCAAAATATTGCCTAATTCGATGATATTTTGTTTAAGTCACATAAAGGAAAAGGGGATGATAAACGTCAAAATATTGCTAAATTCGATGATTTTTCGTACGAAACAAAAGGCAAGAAAACTTGCTTAAAATGCAATATTATGCGAAATTCTGAGATTTGAAGGCCAAATCACATATCGTGATACTACATGAAATAGTATCGAAATATTGGTAAAAATGAATATATTTACGTAATATCAAACTACATGAAAAACGTGAAAAAAGTCAATATTTAACCATATTTGAGGATTTTAACTTCAAATCATAGAGCGAGGTTTCGTATTATTTAGATCCAAGAATAGACATATGACAATGTTGTTTCCAATACATATGATAAAAATCAATGTGTTTTCATTAGAATTAACTAAAATGTTCTTGATTTTCCGTTTATATTACCGAGGGAAGATGTACACGTAAAACCGCTCTAATCCGGCTGAAACGTCGATATATGCAATAAAAACCGAACTTCTCCCCTTTTCATTAGCTTACTCAGTATTTTAACGAGAAACAAATAGATGATTGAAAATGAAGTATTTAAGGTTATTATCTAATCAATTATGTGTTTGCGTCATTTTTATCGTATATATAATGAATTAATACCCATAGACTGAAAATTCACAAAAACGTGGAAAACGGCAAAATATTGCCTAATTCGATGATATTTTGTTTAAGTACACATAAAGGAAAAGGGGATGATAAACGTCAAAATATTGCTAAATTCGACTGATTTTTCGTACGAAACAAAATGCAAGAAAACTTGCTTAAAATGCAATATTAAGCGAAATTCTGAGATTTGAAGGCCAAATCACATATCGTGATACTACATGAAATAGAATCGAAATATTGGTAAAACTCAATATATTTACGTAGTATCAAACTACATGAAAAACGTGAAAAAAGTCACTATTTAACCATATTTGAGGATTTTAACTTCAAATCATAGAGCGAGGTTTCGTATTATTTAGATCCAAGAAAAGACATATGACAATGTTGTTTCCAATACAAATTATAAAAATCAATGTGTTTTCATTAGAATTAACTAAAATGTTCCTGATTTTCCGTTTATATTACCGAGGGAAGATGTACACGTAAAACCGCTCTAATCCGGCTGAAACGTCGATATATGCAATAAAAACCGAACTTCTCCCGTTTCATTATCTTACTCAGTATTTTAACGAGAAACAAATAGATGATTGAAAATGAAGTATTTAAGGTTATTATCTAATCAATTATGTGTTTGCATCATTTTTATCGTATATATATGAATTAATACCCATAGACTGAAAATTCACAAAAACGTGGAAAACGGCAAAATATTGTCTAATTCGATGATATTTTGTTTAAGTCACATAAAGGAAAAGGGGATGATAAACGTCAAAATATTGCTAAATTCGATGATTTTTCGTAAGAAACAAAAGGCAAGAAAACTTGCTTAAAATGCAATATTATGCGAAATTCTGAGATTTGAAGGCCAAATCACATATCGTGATACTACATAAAATAGTATCGAAATATTGGTAAAAATGAATATATTTACGTAATATCAAACTACATGAAAAACGTGAAAAAAGTCACTATTTAACCATATTTGAGGATTTTAACTTCAAATCATAGAGCGAGGTTTCGTATTATTTAGATCCAAGAATAGACATATGACAATGTTGTTTCCAATACAAATTATAAAAATCAATGTGTTTTCATTAGAATTAACTAAAATGTTCTTGATTTTCCGTTTATATTACCGAGGGAAGATGTACACGTAAAACCGCTCTAATCCGGCTGAAACGTCGATATATGCAATAAAAACCGAACTTCTCCCCTTTTCATTAGCTTACTCAGTATTTTAACGAGAAACAAATAAATGATTGAAAATGAAGTATTTAAGGTTATTATCTAATCAATTATGTGTTTGCATCATTTTTATCGTATATATATGAATTAATACCTATAGACTGAAAATTCACAAAAACGTGGAAAACGGCAAAATATTGCCTAATTCGATGATATTTTGTTTAAGTCACATAAAGGAAAAGGGGATGATAAACATCAAAATATTGCTAAATTCGATGATTTTCCGTACGAAACAAAAGGCAAGAAAACTTGCTTAAAATGCAATATTATGCGAAATTCTGAGATTTGAAGGCCAAATCACATATCGTGATACTACATGAAATAGTATCGAAATATTGGTAAAAATGAATATATTTACGTAATATCAAACTACATGAAAAACGTGAAAAAAGTCACTATTTAACCATATTTGAGGATTTTAACTTCAAATCATAGAGCGAGGTTTCGTATTATTTAGATCCAAGAATAGACATATGACAATGTTGTTTCCAAACCAATTATAAAAATCAATGTGTTTTCATTAGAATTAACTAAAATGTTCTTGATTTTCCGTTTATATTACCGAGGGAAGATGTACACGTAAAACCGCTCTAATCCGGCTGAAACGTCGATATATGCAATAAAAACCGAACTTCTCCCCTTTTCATTAGCTTACTCAGTATTTTAACGAGAAACAAATAGATGATTGAAAATGAAGTATTTAAGGTTATTATCTAATCAATTATGTGTTTGCATCATTTTTATCGTATATATATGAATTAATACCTATAGACTGAAAATTCACAAAAACGTGGAAAACGGCAAAATATTGCCTAATTCGATGATATTTTGTTTAAGTCACATAAAGGAAAAGGGGATGATAAACATCAAAATGTTGCTAAATTCGATGATTTTCCGTACGAAACAAAAGGCAAGAAAACTTGCTTAAAATGCAATATTATGCGAAATTCTGAGATTTGAAGGCCAAATCACATATCGTGATACTACATGAAATAGTATCGAAATATTGGTAAAAATGAATATATTTACGTAATATCAAACTACATGAAAAACGTGAAAAAAGTCACTATTTAACCATATTTGAGGATTTTAACTTCAAATCATAGAGCGAGGTTTCGTATTATTTAGATCCAAGAATAGACATATGACAATGTTGTTTCCAAACCAATTATAAAAATCAATGTGTTTTCATTAGAATTAACTAAAATGTTCTTGATTTTCCGTTTATATTACCGAGGGAAGATGTACACGTAAAACCGCTCTAATCCGGCTGAAACGTCGATATATGCAATAAAAACCGAACTTCTCCCCTTTTCATTAGCTTACTCAGTATTTTAACGAGAAACAAATAGATGATTGAAAATGAAGTATTTAAGGTTATTATCTAATCAATTATGTGTTTGCATCATTTTTATCGTATATATATGAATTAATACCTATAGACTGAAAATTCACAAAAACGTGGAAAACGGCAAAATATTGCCTAATTCGATGATATTTTGTTTAAGTCACATAAAGGAAAAGGGGATGATAAACATCAAAATGTTGCTAAATTCGATGATTTTCCGTACGAAACAAAAGGCAAGAAAACTTGCTTAAAATGCAATATTATGCGAAATTCTGAGATTTGAAGGCCAAATCACATATCGTGATACTACATGAAATAGTATCGAAATATTGGTAAAAATGAATATATTTACGTTATATCAAACTACATGAAAAACGTGAAAAAAGTCAATATTAAACCATATATGAGGATTTTAACTTCAAATCATAGAGCGAGGTTTCGCATTATTTAGATCCAAGAAAAGACATATGACAATGTTGTTTCCAATACAAATGATAAAAATCAATGTGTTTTCATTAGAATTAACTAAAATGTTCCTAATTTTCCGTTTATATTACCGATGGAAGATGTACACGAAAATCGCTCTATTCCGGCTGAAACGTCGATATATGCAATAAAAACAGAACTTCTCCCCTTTTCAATATCTTACTCAGTATTTTAACATGAAACAAATAGATGATTGAAAAAGAAGTATTTAAGGTTATTATCTAATCAATTATGTGTTTGCGTCATTTTTATCGTATATATAATGAATTAATACCCAAACACTGAAAATTCACAAAAACGTAGAAAACGGCAAAATATTGCCTAATTCGATGATACTTTGTTTAAGTCACATAAAGGAAAATGGGATGATAAACGTCAAAATATTGCTAAATTCGATGATTTTTCGTACGAAACAAAATGCAAGAAAACTTGCTTAAAATGCAATATTATGCGAAATTCTGAGATTTGAAGGCCAAATCACATATCGTGATACTACATGAAATAGTATCGAAATATTGGTAAAAATGAATATATTTACGTAATATCAAACTACATGAAAAACGTGAAAAAAGTCACTATTTAACCATATTTGAGGATTTTAACTTCAAATCATAGAGCGAGGTTTCGTATTATTTAGATCCAAGAAAAGACATATGACAATGTTGTTTCCAATACAAATTATAAAAATCAATGTGTTTTCATTAGAAATAACTAAAATGTTCCTGATTTTCCGTTTATATTACCGAGGGAAGATGTACACGTAAAACCGCTCTAATCCGGCTGAAACGTCGATATATGCAATAAAAACCGAACTTCTCCCCTTTTCATTATCTTACTCAGTATTTTAACGAGAAACAAATAGTTGATTGAAAATGAAGTATTTAAGGTTATTATCTAATCAATTATGTGTTTGCATAATTTTTATCGTATATATATGAATTAATACTTATAGACTGAAAATTCACAGAAACGTGGAAAACGGCAAAATATTGCCTAATTCGATGATATTTTGTTTAAGTCACATAAAGGAAAAGGGGATGATAAACGTCAAAATATTGCTAAATTCGATGATTTTTCGTACGAAACAAAAGGCAAGAAAACTTGCTTAAAATGCAATATTATGCGAAATTCTGAGATTTGAAGGCCAAATCACATATCGTGATACTACATGAAATAGTATCGAAATATTGGTAAAAATGAATATATTTACGTAATATCAAACTACATGAAAAACGTGAAAAAAGTCAATATTTAACCATATTTGAGGATTTTAACTTCAAATCATAGAGCGAGGTTTCGTATTATTTAGATCCAAGAATAGACATATGACAATGTTGTTTCCAATACAAATGATAAAAATCAATGTGTTTTCATTAGAATTAACTAAAATGTTCTTGATTTTCCGTTTATATTACCGAGGGAAGATGTACACGTAAAACCGCTCTAATCCGGCTGAAACGTCGATATATGCAATAAAAACCGAACTTCTCCCCTTTTCATTAGCTTACTCAGTATTTTAACGAGAAACAAATAGATGATTGAAAATGAAGTATTTAAGGTTATTATCTAATCAATTATGTGTTTGCGTCATTTTTATCGTATATATAATGAATTAATACCCATAGACTGAAAATTCACAAAAACGTGGAAAACGGCAAAATATTGCCTAATTCGATGATATTTTGTTTAAGACACATAAAGGAAAAGGGGATGATAAACGTCAAAATATTGCTAAATTCGACGATTTTTCGTACGAAACAAAATGCAAGAAAACTTGCTTAAAATGCAATATTAAGCGAAATTCTGAGATTTGAAGGCCAAATCACATATCGTGATACTACATGAAATAGAATCGAAATATTGGTAAAACTCAATATATTTACGTAGTATCAAACTACATGAAAAACGTGAAAAAAGTCACTATTTAACCATATTTGAGGATTTTAACTTCAAATCATAGAGCGAGGTTTCGTATTATTTAGATCCAAGAAAAGACATATGACAATGTTGTTTCCAATACAAATTATAAAAATCAATGTGTTTTCATTAGAATTAACTAAAATGTTCCTGATTTTCCGTTTATATTACCGAGGGAAGATGTACACGTAAAACCGCTCTAATCCGGCTGAAACGTCGATATATGCAATAAAAACCGAACTTCTCCCCTTTTCATTATCTTACTCAGTATTTTAACGAGAAACAAATAGATGATTGAAAATGAAGTATTTAAGGTTATTATCTAATCAATTATGTGTTTGCATCATTTTTATCGTATATATATGAATTAATACCCATAGACTGAAAATTCACAAAAACGTGGAAAAGGGCAAAATATTGTCTAATTCGATGATATTTTGTTTAAGTCACATGAAGGAAAAGGGGATGATAAACGTCAAAATATTGCTAAATTCGATGATTTTTCGTAAGAAACAAAAGGCAAGAAAACTTGCTTAAAATGCAATATTATGCGAAATTCTGAGATTTGAAGGCCAAATCACATATCGTGATACTACATGAAATAGTATCGAAATATTGGTAAAAATGAATATATTTACGTAATATCAAACTACATGAAAAACGTGAAAAAAGTCACTATTTAACCATATTTGAGGATTTTAACTTCAAATCATAGAGCGAGGTTTCGTATTATTTAGATCCAAGAATAGACATATGACAATGTTGTTTCCAATACAAATTATAAAAATCAATGTGTTTTCATTAGAATTAACTAAAATGTTCTTGATTTTCCGTTTATATTACCGAGGGAAGATGTACACGTAAAACCGCTCTAATCCGGCTGAAACGTCGATATATGCAATAAAAACCGAACTTCTCCCCTTTTCATTAGCTTACTCAGTATTTTAACGAGAAACAAATAAATGATTGAAAATGAAGTATTTAAGGTTATTATCTAATCAATTATGTGTTTGCATCATTTTTATCGTATATATATGAATTAATACCTATAGACTGAAATTTCACAAAAACGTGGAAAACGGCAAAATATTGCCTAATTCGATGATATTTTGTTTAAGTCACATAAAGGAAAAGGGGATGATAAACATCAAAATATTGCTAAATTCGATGATTTTCCGTACGAAACAAAAGGCAAGAAAACTTGCTTAAAATGCAATATTATGCGAAATTCTGAGATTTGAAGGCCAAATCACATATCGTGATACTACATGAAATAGTATCGAAATATTGGTAAAAATGAATATATTTACGTAATATCAAACTACATGAAAAACGTGAAAAAAGTCACTATTTAACCATATTTGAGGATTTTAACTTCAAATCATAGAGCGAGGTTTCGTATTATTTAGATCCAAGAATAGACATATGACAATGTTGTTTCCAAACCAATTATAAAAATCAATGTGTTTTCATTAGAATTAACTAAAATGTTCTTGATTTTCCGTTTATATTACCGAGGGAAGATGTACACGTAAAACCGCTCTAATCCGGCTGAAACGTCGATATATGCAATAAAAACCGAACTTCTCCCCTTTTCATTAGCTTACTCAGTATTTTAACGAGAAACAAATAGATGATTGAAAATGAAGTATTTAAGGTTATTATCTAATCAATTATGTGTTTGCATCATTTTTATCGTATATATATGAATTAATACCTATAGACTGAAAATTCACAAAAACGTGGAAAACGGCAAAATATTGCCTAATTCGATGATATTTTGTTTAAGTCACATAAAGGAAAAGGGGATGATAAACATCAAAATGTTGCTAAATTCGATGATTTTCCGTACGAAACAAAAGGCAAGAAAACTTGCTTAAAATGCAATATTATGCGAAATTCTGAGATTTGAAGGCCAAATCACATATCGTGATACTACATGAAATAGTATCGAAATATTGGTAAAAATGAATATATTTACGTTATATCAAACTACATGAAAAACGTGAAAAAAGTCAATATTAAACCATATATGAGGATTTTAACTTCAAATCATAGAGCGAGGTTTCGCATTATTTAGATCCAAGAAAAGACATATGACAATGTTGTTTCCAATACAAATGATAAAAATCAATGTGTTTTCATTAGAATTAACTAAAATGTTCCTGATTTTCCGTTTATATTACCGAGGGAAGATGTACACGAAAATCGCTCTATTCCGGCTGAAACGTCGATATATGCAATAAAAACAGAACTTCTCCCCTTTTCAATATCTTACTCAGTATTTTAACGAGAAACAAATAGATGATTGAAAAAGAAGTATTTAAGGTTATTATCTAATCAATTATGTGTTTGCGTCATTTTTATCGTATATATAATGAATTAATACTCAAAGACTGAAAATTCACAAAAACGTAGAAAACGGCAAAATATTGCCTAATTCGATGATACTTTGTTTAAGTCACATAAAGGAAAATGGGATGATAAACGTCAAAATATTGCTAAATTCGATGATTTTTCGTACGAAACAAAATGCAAGAAAACTTGCTTAAAATGCAATATTATGCGAAATTCTGAGATTTGAAGGCCAAATCACATATCGTGATACTACATGAAATAGAATCGAAATATTGATAAAAATGAATATATTTACGTAGTATCAAACTACATGAAAAACGTGAAAAAAGTCACTATTTAACCATATTTGAGGATTTTAACTTCAAATCATAGAGCGAGGTTTCGTATTATTTAGATCCAAGAAAAGACATATGACAATGTTGTTTCCAATACAAATTATAAAAATCAATGTGTTTTCATTAGAATTAACTAAAATGTTCCTTGATTTTCCGTTTATATTACCGAGGGAAGATGTACACGTAAAACCGCTCTAATCCGGCTGAAACGTCGATATATGCAATAAAAACCGAACTTCTCCCCTTTTCATTATCTTACTCAGTATTTTAACGAGAAACAAATAGTTGATTGAAAATGAAGTATTTAAGGTTATTATCTAATCAATTATGTGTTTGCATAATTTTTATCGTATATATATGAATTAATACTTATAGACTGAAAATTCACAGAAACGTGGAAAACGGCAAAATATTGCCTAATTCGATGATATTTTGTTTAAGTCACATAAAGGAAAAGGGGATGATAAACGTCAAAATATTGCTAAATTCGATGATTTTTCGTACGAAACAAAAGGCAAGAAAACTTGCTTAAAATGCAATATTATGCGAAATTCTGAGATTTGAAGGCCAAATCACATATCGTGATACTACATGAAATAGTATCGAAATATTGGTAAAAATGAATATATTTACGTAATATCAAACTACATGAAAAACGTGAAAAAAGTCAATATTTAACCATATTTGAGGATTTTAACTTCAAATCATAGAGCGAGGTTTCGTATTATTTAGATCCAAGAATAGACATATGACAATGTTGTTTCCAATACAAATTATAAAAATCAATGTGTTTTCATTAGAATTAACTAAAATGTTCTTGATTTTCCGTTTATATTACCGAGGGAAGATGTACACGTAAAACCGCTCTAATCCGGCTGAAACGTCGATATATGCAATAAAAACCGAACTTCTCCCCTTTTCATTAGCTTACTCAGTATTTTAACGAGAAACAAATAGATGATTGAAAATGAAGTATTTAAGGTTATTATCTAATCAATTATGTGTTTGCGTCATTTTTATCGTATATATAATGAATTAATACCCATAGACTGAAAATTCACAAAAACGTGGAAAACGGCAAAATATTGCCTAATTCGATGATATTTTGTTTAAGACACATAAAGGAAAAGGGGATGATAAACGGCAAAATATTGCTAAATTCGACGATTTTTCGTACGAAACAAAATGCAAGAAAACTTGCTTAAAATGCAATATTAAGCGAAATTCTGAGATTTGAAGGCCAAATCACATATCGTGATACTACATGAAATAGAATCGAAATATTGGTAAAACTCAATATATTTACGTAGTATCAAACTACATGAAAAACGTGAAAAAAGTCACTATTTAACCATATTTGAGGATTTTAACTTCAAATCATAGAGCGAGGTTTCGTATTATTTAGATCCAAGAATAGACATATGACAATGTTGTTTCCAATACAAATTATAAAAATCAATGTGTTTTCATTAGAATTAACTAAAATGTTCTTGATTTTCCGTTTATATTACCGAGGGAAGATGTACACGTAAAACCTTTCTAATCCGGCTGAAACGTCGATATATGCAATAAAAACCGAACTTCTCCCCTTTTCATTATCTTACTCAGTATTTTAACGAGAAACAAATAGATGATTGAAAATGAAGTATTTAAGGTTATTATCTAATCAATTATGTGTTTGCATCATTTTTATCGTATATATATGAATTAATACCCATAGACTGAAAATTCACAAAAACGTGGAAAACGGCAAAATATTGTCTAATTCGATGATATTTTGTTTAAGTCACATAAAGGAAAAGGGGATGATAAACGTCAAAATATTGCTAAATTCGATGATTTTTCGTAAGAAACAAAAGGCAAGAAAACTTGCTTAAAATGCAATATTATGCGAAATTCTGAGATTTGAAGGCCAAATCACATATCGTGATACTACATGAAATAGTATCGAAATATTGGTAAAAATGAATATATTTACGTAATATCAAACTACATGAAAAACGTGAAAAAAGTCACTATTTAACCATATTTGAGGATTTTAACTTCAAATCATAGAGCGAGGTTTCGTATTATTTAGATCCAAGAATAGACATATGACAATGTTGTTTCCAATACAAATTATAAAAATCAATGTGTTTTCATTAGAATTAACTAAAATGTTCTTGATTTTCCGTTTATATTACCGAGGGAAGATGTACACGTAAAACCGCTCTAATCCGGCTGAAACGTCGATATATGCAATAAAAACCGAACTTCTCCCCTTTTCATAAGCTTACTCAGTATTTTACCGAGAAACAAATAGATGATTGAAAATGAAGTATTTAAGGTTATTATCTAATCAATTATGTGTTTGCATCATTTTTATCGTATATATATGAATTAATACCTATAGACTGAAAATTCACAAAAACGTGGAAAACGGCAAAATATTGCCTAATTCGATGATATTTTGTTTAAGTCACATAAAGGAAAAGGGGATGATAAACATCAAAATATTGCTAAATTCGATGATTTTTCGTACGAAACAAAAGGCAAGAAAACTTGCTTAAAATGCAATATTATGCAAAATTCTGAGATTTGAAGGCCAAATCACATATCGTGATACTACATGAAATAGTATCGAAATATTGGTAAAAATGAATATATTTACGTTATATCAAACTACATGAAAAACGTGAAAAAAGTCAATATTAAACCATATATGAGGATTTTAACTTCAAATCATAGAGCGAGGTTTCGCATTATTTAGATCCAAGAAAAGACATATGACAATGTTGTTTCCAATACAAATGATAAAAATCAATGTGTTTTCATTAGAATTAACTAAAATGTTCCTGATTTTCCGTTTATATTACCGATGGAAGATGTACACGAAAATCGCTCTATTCCGGCTGAAACGTCGATATATGCAATAAAAACAGAACTTCTCCCCTTTTCAATATCTTACTCAGTATTTTAACGAGAAACAAATAGATGATTGAAAAAGAAGTATTTAAGGTTATTATCTAATCAATTATGTGTTTGCGTCATTTTTATCGTATATATAATGAATTAATACCCAAAGACTGAAAATTCACAAAAACGTAGAAAACGGCAAAATATTGCCTAATTCGATGATACTTTGTTTAAGTCACATAAAGGAAAATGGGATGATAAACGTCAAAATATTGCTAAATTCGATGATTTTTCGTACGAAACAAAATGCAAGAAAACTTGCTTAAAATGCAATATTATGCGAAATTCTGAGATTTGAAGGCCAAATCACATATCGTGATACTACATGAAATAGTATCGAAATATTGGTAAAAATGAATATATTTACGTAATATCAAACTACATGAAAAACGTGAAAAAAGTCAATATTTAACCATATTTGAGGATTTTAACTTCAAATCATAGAGCGAGGTTTCGTATTATTTAGATCCAAGAATAGACATATGACAATGTTGTTTCCAATACAAATTATAAAAATCAATGTGTTTTCATTAGAATTAACTAAAATGTTCTTGATTTTCCGTTTATATTACCGAGGGAAGATGTACACGTAAAACCGCTCTAATCCGGCTGAAACGTCGATATATGCAATAAAAACCGAACTTCTCCCCTTTTCATTAGCTTACTCAGTATTTTAACGAGAAACAAATAGATGATTGAAAATGAAGTATTTAAGGTTATTATCTAATCAATTATGTGTTTGCATCATTTTTATCGTATATATATGAATTAATACCCATAGACTGAAAATTCACAAAAACGTGGAAAAGGGCAAAATATTGTCTAATTCGATGATATTTTGTTTAAGTCACATAAAGGAAAAGGGGATGATAAACGTCAAAATATTGCTAAATTCGATGATTTTTCGTAAGAAACAAAAGGCAAGAAAACTTGCTTAAAATGCAATATTATGCGAAATTCTGAGATTTGAAGGCCAAATCACATATCGTGATACTACATGAAATAGTTTCGAAATATTGGTAAAAATGAATATATTTACGTAATATCAAACTACATGAAAAACGTGAAAAAAGTCAATATTTAACCATATTTGAGGATTTTAACTTCAAATCATAGAGCGAGGTTTCGTATTATTTAGATCCAAGAATAGACATGACAATGTTGTTTCCAATACAAATTATAAAAATCAATGTGTTTTTATTAGAATTAACTAAAATGTTCTTGATTTTCCGTTTATATTACCGAGGGAAGATGTACACGTAAAACCGCTCTAATCCGGCTGAAACGTCGATATATGCAATAAAAACCGAACTTCTCCCCTTTTCATTAGCTTACTCAGAATTTTAACGAGAAACAAATAGATGATTGAAAATGAAGTATTTAAGGTTATTATCTAATAAATTATGTGTTTGCATCATTTTTATCGTATATATATGAATTAATGTGGAAAACGGCAAAATATTGCCTAATTCGATGATATTTTGTTTATGTCACATAAAGGAAAAGGGGTTGATAAACATCAAAATATTGCTAAATTCGATGATTTTTCGTACGAAACAAAAGGCAAGAAAACTTGCTTAAAATGCAATATTATGCGAAATTCTGAGATTTGAAGGCCAAATCACATATCGTGATACTACATGAAATAGTATCGAAATATTGGTAAAAACGAATATATTTACGTTATATCAAACTACATGAAAAACGTGAAAAAAGTCAATATTTAACCATATATGAGGATTTTAACTTCAAATCATAGAGCGAGGTTTCGTATTATTTAGATCCAAGAAAAGACATGACAGTGTTGTTACCAATACAAATGATAAAAATCAATGTGTTTTCATTAGTATTAACTAAAATGTTCCTGATTTTCTGTTTATATTACCGATGGAAGATGTACACGAAAATCGCTCTATTCCGGCTGAAACGTCGATATATGCAATAAAAACAGAACTTCTCCCCTTTTCAATATCTTACTCAGTATTTTAACGAGAAACAAATAGTTGATTGAAAATGAAGTATTTAAGGTTATTATCTAATCAATTATGTGTTTGCATAATTTTTATCGTATATATAAGAATTAATACCCATAGACTGAAAATTCACAAAAACGTGGAAAACGGCAAAATATTGCCTAATTCGATGATATTTTGTTTAAGTCACATAAAGGAAAAGGGGATGATAAACGTCAAAATATTGCTAAATTCGATGATTTTTCGTACGAAACAAAATGCAAGAAAACTTGCTTAAAATGCAATATTAAGCGAAATTCTGAGATTTGAAGGCCAAATCACATATCGTGATACTACATGAAATAGAATCGAAATATTGGTAAAAATGAATATATTTACGTAGTATCAAACTACATGAAAAACGTGAAAAAAGTCACTATTTAACCATATTTGAGGATTTTAACTTCAAATCATAGAGCGAGGTTTCGTATTATTTAGATCCAAGAAAAGACATATGACAATGTTGTTTCCAATACAAATTATGAAAATCAATGTGTTTTCATTAGAATTAACTAAAATGTTCCTGATTTTCCGTTTATATTACCGAGGGAAGATGTACACGTAAAACCGCTCTAATCCGGCTGAAACGTCGATATATGCAATAAAAACCGAACTTCTCCCCTTTTCATTATCTTACTCAGTATTTTAACGAGAAACAAATAATTGATTGAAAATGAAGTATTTAAGGTTATTATCTAATCAATTATGTGTTTGCATAATTTTTATCGTATATATATGAATTAATACCCATAGACTGAAAATTCACAAAAACGTAGAAAACGGCAAAATATTGCCTAATTCGATGATATTTTGTTTAAGTCACATAAAGGAAAATGGGATGATAAACGTCAAAATATTGCTAAATTCGATGATTTTTCGTACGAAACAAAATGCAAGAAAACTTGCTTAAAATGCAATATTATGCGAAATTCTGAGATTTGAAGGCCAAATCACATATCGTGATACTACATGAAATAGAATCGAAATATTGGTAAAAATGAATATATTTACGTAGTATCAAACTACATGAAAAACGTGAAAAAAGTCACTATTTAACCATATTTGAGGATTTTAACTTCAAATCATAGAGCGAGGTTTCGTATTATTTAGATCCAAGAAAAGACATATGACAATGTTGTTTCCAATACAAATTATAAAAATCAATGTGTTTTCATTAGAATTAACTAAAATGTTCCTGATTTTCCGTTTATATTACCGAGGGAAGATGTACACGTAAAACCGCTCTAATCCGGCTGAAACGTCGATATATGCAATAAAAACCGAACTTCTCCCCTTTTCATTATCTTACTCAGTATTTTAACGAGAAACAAATAGTTGATTGAAAATGAAGTATTTAAGGTTATTATCTAATCAATTATGTGTTTGCGTCATTTTTATCGTATATATAATGAATTAATACCCATAGACTGAAAATTCACAAAAACGTAGAAAACGGCAAAATATTGCCTAATTCGATGATATGTTGTTTAAGTCACATAAAGGAAAATGGGATGATAAACGTCAAAATATTGCTAAATTTGATGATTTTTCGTACGAAACAAAATGCAAGAAAACTTGCTTAAAATGCAATATTATGCGAAATTCTGAGATTTGAAGGCCAAATCACATATCGTGATACTACATGAAATAGAATCGAAATATTGGTAAAAATGAATATATTTACGTAGTATCAAACTACATGAAAAACGTGAAAAAAGTCACTATTTAACCATATTTGAGGATTTTAACTTCAAATCATAGAGCGAGGTTTCGTATTATTTAGATCCAAGAAAAGACATATGACAATGTTGTTTCCAATACAAATTATAAAAATCAATGTGTTTTCATTAGTATTAACTAAAATGTTCCTGATTTTCCGTTTATATTACCGAGGGAAGATGTACACGTAAAACCGCTCTAATCCGGCTGAAACGTCGATATATGCAATAAAAACCAAACTTCTCCCCTTTTCATTATCTTACTCAGTATTTTAACGAGAAACAAATAGATGATTGAAAATGAAGTATTTAAGGTTATTATCTAGTCAATTATGTGTTTGCATCATTTTTATCGTATATATATGAATTAATACCCATAGACTGAAAATTCACAAAAACGTGGAAAAGGGCAAAATATTGTCTAATTCGATGATATTTTGTTTAAGTCACATAAAGGAAAAGGGGATGATAAACGTCAAAATATTGCTAAATTCGATGATTTTTCGTAAGAAACAAAAGGCAAGAAAACTTGCTTAAAATGAAATATTATGCGAAATTCTGAGATTTGAAGGCCAAATCACATGTCGTGATACTACATGAAATAGTATCTAAATATTGGTAAAAATGAATATATTTACGTAGTATCAAACTACATGAAAAACGTGATAAAAGTCACTATTTAACCATATTTGAGGATTTTAACTTCAAATCATAGAGCGAGGTTTCGTATTATTTAGATCCAAGAAAAGACATATGACAATGTTGTTTCCAATACAAATGATAAAAATCAATGTTTTTTCATTAGTATTAACTAAAATGTTCCTGATTTTCCGTTTATATTACCGATGGAAGATGTACACGAAAATCGCTCTATTCCGGCTGAAACGTCGATATATGCAATAAAAACAGAACTTCTCCCCTTTTCAATATCTTACTCAGTATTTTAACGAGAAACAAATAGATGATTGAAAATGAAGTATTTAAGGTTATTATCTAATCAATTATGTGTTTGCGTCATTTTTATCGTATATATAATGAATTAATACCCATAGACTGAAAATTCACAAAAACGTAGAAAACGGCAAAATATTGCCTAATTCGATGATATTTTGTTTAAGTCACATAAAGGAAAATGGGATGATAAACGTCAAAATATTGCTAAATTCGATGATTTTTCGTACGAAACAAAATGCAAGAAAACTTGCTTAAAATGCAATATTATGCGAAATTCTGAGATTTGAAGGCCAAATCACATATCGTGATACTACATGAAATAGAATCGAAATATTGGTAAAAATGAATATATTTACGTAGTATCAAACTACATGAAAAACGTGAAAAAAGTCACTATTTAACCATATTTGAGGATTTAAATTCAAATCATAGAGCGAGGTTTCGTATTATTTAGATCCAAGAAAAGACATATGACAATGTTGTTTCCAATACAAATTATAAAAATCAATGTGTTTTCATTAGAATTAACTAAAATGTTCCTGATTTTCCGTTTATATTACCGAGGGAAGATGTACACGTAAAACCGCTCTAATCCGGCTGAAACGTCGATATATGCAATAAAAACCGAACTTCTCCCCTTTTCATTATCTTACTCAGTATTTTAACGAGAAACAAATAGTTGATTGAAAATGAAGTATTTAAGGTTATTATCTAATCAATTATGTGTTTGCATAATTTTTATCGTATATATATGAATTAATACCCATAGACTGAAAATTCACAGAAACGTGGAAAACGGCAAAATATTGCCTAATTCGATGATATTTTGTTTAAGTCACATAAGGGAAAAGGGATGATAAACGTCAAAATATTGCTAAATTCGATGATTTTTCGTACGAAACAAAAGGCAAGAAAATTTGCTTAAAATGCAATATTATGCGAAATTCTGAGATTTGAAGGCCAAATCACATATCGTGATACTACATGAAATAGTATCGAAATATTGGTAAAAATGAATATATTTACGTAATATCAAACTACATGAAAAACGTGAAAAAAGTCAATATATAACCATATTTGAGGATTTTAACTTCAAATCATAGAGCGAGGTTTCGTATTATTTAGATCCAAGAATAGACATATGACAATGTTGTTTCCAATACAAATTATAAAAATCAATGTGTTTTCATTAGAATTAACAAAAATGTTCTTGATTTTCCGTTTATATTACCGAGGGAAGATGTACACGTAAAACCGCTCTAATCCGGCTGAAACGTCGATATATGCAATAAAAACCGAACTTCTCCCCTTTTCATTAGCTTACTCAGTATTTTAACGAGAAACAAATAGATGATTGAAAATGAAGTATTTAAGGTTATTATCTAATCAATTATGTGTTTGCATCATTTTTATCGTATATATATGAATTAATACCCATAGACTGAAAATTCACAAAAACGTGGAAAAGGGCAAAATATTGTCTAATTCGATGATATTTTGTTTAAGTCACATAAAGGAAAAGGGGATGATAAACGACAAAATATTGCTAAATTCGATGATTTTTCGTAAGAAACAAAAGGCAAGAAAACTTGCTTAAAATGCAATATTATGCGAAATTCTGAGATTTGAAGGCCAAATCACATATCGTGATACTACATAAAATAGTATCGAAATATTGGTAAAAATGAATATATTTACGTAATATCAAACTACATGAAAAACGTGAAAAAAGTCAATATTTAACCATATTTGAGGATTTTAACTTCAAATCATAGAGCGAGGTTTCGTATTATTTAGATCCAAGAATAGACATATGACAACGTTGTTTCCAATACAAATGATAAAAATCAATGTGTTTTCATTAGAATTAACTAAAATGTTCCTGATTTTCCGTTTATATTACCGAGGGAAGATGTACACGTAAAACCGCTCTAATCCGGCTGAAACGTCGATATATGCAATAAAAACCGAACTTCTTCCCTTTTCATTATCTTACTCAGTATTTTAACGAGAAACAAATAGATGATTGAAAATGAAGTATTTAAGGTTATTATCTAATCAATTATGTGTTTGCATCATTTTTATCGTATATATATGAATTAATACCCATAGACTGAAAATTCACAAAAACGTGGAAAACGGCAAAATATTGCCTAATTCGATGATATTTTGTTTAAGTCACATAAAGGAAAAGGGGGATGATAAACATCAAAATATTGCTAAATTCGATGATTTTTCGTACGAAACAAAAGGCAAGAAAACTTGCTTAAAATGCAATATTATGCGAAATTCTGAGATTTGAAGGCCAAATCACATATCGTGATACTACATGAAATAGTATCGAAATATTGGTAAAAATGAATATATTTACGTTATATCAAACTACATGAAAAACGTGAAAAAAGTCAATATTAAACCATATATGAGGATTTTAACTTCAAATCATAGAGCGAGGTTTCGCATTATTTAGATCCAAGAAAAGACATATGACAATGTTGTTTCCAATACAAATGATAAAAATCAATGTGTTTTCATTAGAATTAACTAAAATGTTCCTGATTTTCCGTTTATATTACCGATGGAAGATGTACACGAAAATCGCTCTATTCCGGCTGAAACGTCGATATATGCAATAAAAACAGAACTTCTCCCCTTTTCAATATCTTACTCAGTATTTTAACGAGAAACAAATAGATGATTGAAAATGATGTATTTAAGGTTATTATCTAATCAATTATGTGTTTGCGTCATTTTTATCGTATATATAATGAATTAATACCCAAAGACTGAAAATTCACAAAAACGTAGAAAACGGCAAAATATTGCCTAATTCGATAATACTTTGTTTAAGTCACATAAAGGAAAATGGGATGATAAACGTCAAAATATTGCTATATTCGATGATTTTTCGTACGAAACAAAATGCAAGAAAACTTGCTTAAAATGCAATATTATGCGAAATTCTGAGATTTGAAGGCCAAATCACATATCGTGATACTACATGAAATAGAATCGAAATATTGGTAAAAATGAATATATTTACGTAGTATCAAACTACATGAAAAACGTGAAAAAAGTCACTATTTAACCATATTTGAGGATTTTAACTTCAAATCATAGAGCGAGGTTTCGTATTATTTAGATCCAAGAAAAGACATATGACAATGTTGTTTCCAATACAAATTATAAAAATCAATGTGTTTTCATTAGAATTAACTAAAATGTTCCTGATTTTCCGTTTATATTACCGAGGGAAGATGTACACGTAAAACCGCTCTAATCCGGCTGAAACATCGATATATGCAATAAAAACCGAACTTCTCCCCTTTTCATTATCTTACTCAGTATTTTAACGAGAAACAAATAGTCGATTGAAAATGAAGTATTTAAGGTTATTATCTAATCAATTATGTGTTTGCATAATTTTTATCGTATATATATGAATTAATACCCATAGACTGAAAATTCACAGAAACGTGGAAAACTGCAAAATATTGACTAATTCGATGATATTTTGTTTAAGTCAAAGTTTTGTTTAAGTTATTTTGTTTAAGATAAACGTCAAAATATTGCTAAATTCGATGATTTTTCGTACGAAACAAAAGGCAAGAAAACTTGCTTAAAATGCAATATTATGCGAAATTCTGAGATTTGAAGGCCAAATCACATATCGTGATACTACATGAAATAGTATCGAAATATTGGTAAAAATGAATATATTTACGTAATATCAATCTACATGAAAAACGTGAAAAAAGTCAATATTTAACCATATTTGAGGATTTTAACTTCAAATCATAGAGCGAGGTTTCGTATTATTTAGATCCAAGAATAGACATGACAATGTTGTTTCCAATACAAATTATAAAAATCAATGTGTTTTCATTAGAATTAACTAAAATGTTCTTGATTTTCCGTTTATATTACCGAGGGAAGATGTACACGTAAAACCGCTCTAATCCGGCTGAAACGTCGATATATGCAATAAAAACCGAACTTCTCCCCTTTTCATTAGCTTACTCAGCATTTTAACGAGAAACAAATAGTTGATTGAAAATGAAGTATTTAAGGTTATTATCTAATCAATTATGTGTTTGCATAATTTTTATCGTATATATATGAATTAATACCCTTAGACGGAAAATTCACAAAAACGTGGAAAACGGCAAAATATTGCCTAATTCGATGATATTTTGTTTAAGTCACATAAAGGAAAAGGGGATGATAAACGTCAAAATATTGCTAAATTCGATGATTTTTCGTACGAAACAAAATGCAAGAAAACTTGCTTAAAATGCAATATTAAGCGAAATTCTGAGATTTGAAGGCCAAATCACATATCGTGATACTACATGAAATAGAATCGAAATATTGGTAAAACTCAATATATTTACGTAGTATCAAACTACATGAAAAAGTGAAAAAAGTCACTATTTAACCATATTTGAGGATTTTAACTTCAAATCATAGAGCGAGGTTTCGTATTATTTAGATCCAAGAATAGACATATGACAATGTTGTTCCCAATACAAATTATAAAAATCAATGTGTTTTCATTAGAATTAACTAAAATGTTCTTGATTTTCCGTTTATATTACCGAGGGAAGATGTACACGTAAAACCGCTCTAATCCGGCTGAAACGTCGATATTTGCAATAAAAACCGAACTTCTCCCCTTTTCAATATCTTACTCAGTATTTTACGAGAAACAAATAGATGATTGAAAATGAACTATTTAAGGTTATTATCTAATCAATTATGTGTTTGCATAATTTTTATCGTATATATATGAAATAATACCCATAGAGTGAAAATTCACAAAAACGTGGAAAAACCGCAAAATATTGCCTAATTCGATGATATTTTGTTTAAATCAAATAAAGGAAAAAGGGATGATAAACGTCAAAATATTGCTAAATTCGACGATTTTTCGTACGAAACAAAAGGCAAGAAAACTTACTTAAAATGCAATATTATGCGAAATTCTGAGATTTGAAGGCCAAATCACATATCGTTATACTACATGAAATAGAATCTAAATATTGGTAAAAATGAATATATTTACGTAGTATCAAACTACATGAAAAACGTGATAAAAGTCACTATTTAACCATATTTGGTTATTTTAACTTCAAATCATAGAGAGAGGTTTCGTATTATTTAGATCCAAGAAAAGACAATGTTGACAATGTTGTTTCCAATACAAATGATAAAAATGAATGTGTTTTCATTAGAATTAACTAAAATGTTCCTGATTTTCGTTTATATTACCGAGGGAAGATGTACACGTAAAACCGCTCTAATCCGGCTGAAACGTCGATATATGCAATAAAAACAGAACTTCTGCCCTTTTCAATATCTTACTCAGTATTTTACGAGAAACAAATAGATGATTGAAAATGAAGTATTTAAGGTTATTATCTAATCAATTATGTGTTTGCATAATTTTTATCGTATATATATGAAATAATACCCATAGAGTGAAAATTCACAAAAACGTGGAAAAACCGCAAAATATTGCCTAATTCGATGATATTTTGTTTAAATCAAATAAAGGAAAAGGGGATGATAAACGTCAAAATATTGCTAAATTCGACGATTTTTCGTACGAAACAAAAGGCAAGAAAACTTGCTTAAAATGAAATATTATGCGAAATTCTGAGATTTGAAGGCCAAATCACATATCGTGATACTACATGAAATAGTATCGAAATATTGGTAAAAATGAATATATTTACGTAATATCAAACTACATGAAAAACGTGAAAAAAGTCAATATTTAACCATATTTGAGGATTTTAACTTCAAATCATAGAGCGAGGTTTCGTATTATTTAGATCCAAGAATAGACATATGACAATGTTGTTTCCAATGCAAATGATAAAAATCAATGTGTTTTCATTAGAATTAACTAAAATGTTCCTGATTTTCCGTTTATATTACCGAGGGAAGATGTACACGTAAAACCGCTCTAATCCGGCTGAAACGTCGATATATGCAATAAAAACCGAACTTCTTCCCTTTTCATTATCTTACTCAGTATTTTAACGAGAAACAAATAGATGATTGAAAATGAAGTATTTAAGGTTATTATCTAATCAATTATGTGTTTGCATCATTTTTATCGTATATATATGAATTAATACCCATAGACTGAAAATTCACAAAAACGTGGAAAAGGGCAAAATATTGCCTAATTCGATGATATTTTGTTTAAGTCACATAAAGGAAAAGGGGATGATAAACGTCAAAATATTGCTAAATTCGATGATTTTTCGTACGGAACAAAATGCAAGAAAACTTGCTTAAAATGCAATATTATGCGAAATTCTGAGATTTGAAGGCCAAATCACATATCGTGATACTACATGAAATAGAATCTAAATATTAGTAAAAATGAATATATTTACGTAGTATCAAACTACATGAAAAACGTGATAAAAGTCACTATTTAACCATATTTGAGGATTTTAACTTCAAATCATAGAGCGAGGTTTCGTATTATTTAGATCCAAGAAAAGACATATGACAATGTTGTTTCCAATACAAATGATAAAAATCAATGTTTTTTCATTAGTATTAACTAAAATGTTCCTGATTTTCTGTTTATATTACCGATGGAAGATGTACACGAAAATCGTTCTATTCCGGCTGAAACGTCGATATATGCAATAAAAACAGAACTTCTCCCCTTTTCAATATCTTACTCAGTATTTTAACGAGAAACAAATAGATGATTGAAAATGAAGTATTTAAGGTTATTATCTAATCAATTATGTGTTTGCGTCATTTTTATCGTATATATAATGAATTAATACCCATAGACTGAAAATTCACAAAAACGTGGAAAAGGGCAAAATATTGTCTAATTCGATGATATTTTGTTTAAGTCACATAAAGGAAAAGGGGATGATAAAGTCAAAATATTGCTAAATTCGATGATTTTTCGTAAGAAACAAAAGGCAAGAAAACTTGCTTAAAATGCAATATTATGCGAAATTCTGAGATTTGAAGGCAAAATCACATATCGTAATACTACATGAAATAGTATCGAAATATTGGTATAAATGAATATATTTACGTTATATCAAACTACATGAAAAACGTAAAAAAAAGTCAATATTAAACCATATATGAGGATTTTAACTTCAAATCATAGAGCGAGGTTTCGCATTATTTAGATCCAAGAAAAGACATATGACAATGTTGTTTCCAATACAAATGATAAAAATCAATGTGTTTTCATTAGAATTAACTAAAATGTTCCTGATTTTCCGTTTATATTACCGATGGAAGATGTACATGAAAATCGCTCTATTCTGGCTGAAACGTCGATATATGCAATAAAAACAGAACTTCTCCCCTTTTCATTAGCTTAGTCAGTATTTTAACGAGAAACAAATAGATGATTGAAAATGAAGTATTTAAGGTTATTATCTAATCAATTATGTGTTTGCGTCATTTTTATCGTATATATAATGAATTAATACCCAAAGACTGAAAATTCACAAAAACGTAGAAAACGGCAAAATATTGCCTAATTCGATGATACTTTGTTTAAGTCACATAAAGGAAAATGGGATGATAAACGTCAAAATATTGCTAAATTCGATGATTTTTCGTACGAAACAAAATGCAAGAAAACTTGCTTAAAATGCAATATTATGCGAAATTCTGAGATTTGAAGGCCAAATCACATATCGTGATACTACATGAAATAGTATCGAAATATTGGTAAAAATGAAAAGTGGGCCAACAATAGGCTAACTGAGTATACTAAGATTCAGGTTTACAGATCCTGTGTCCTGAGCACTCTCCTTTATGGCAGTGAGTCTTGGACACTCCGCGCCCGTCAGGAAAGACGGCTGAATGCCTACCACATGCGCTGCCTTAGACACATCTTGGACATCACCTGGCAGGACAAGGTGACAAACAACAACGTCTTGGGGAGAGCAAGAATCACCAGCATGTACACAATGCTGAAACAGAGACGAATGCGCTGGCTCGGGCACGTTGTGCGAATGGGCGACGGCAGGATCCCCAAGGATCTCCTGTATGGAGAGCTGAGGCAGGGAAAGCGTCCAGTAGGCAAGCCCCAGCTACGGTACAAAGACGTATGCAAAAGGGACCTGAAAGCCATGGATGTCGATCTCGCTATATGGGAGACACTGGCTGCAGACCGTTCAGCCTGGAGGCAGGCTGTTCAACGAGGTCTCTCCAAGTTCGAGGAGTCACTTGCCAAGGAATCGGAGGCAAAGAGACAGAGAAGGCAAGCCGGTAACCAGGAAGACAGACCAGAATCGGACTTCGTTTGTGCTCGGTGTGGGATGGACTGCCACTCTCGGATTGGCCTCATCAGTCACACCAGACGCTGCACCAGGATTGACAACTAGGGCGCAACTCCATAGTCTCCCGAGACTGAAGGATGCCTACTATTGGTAAAAATGAATATATTTACGTTATATCAAACTACATGAAAAACGTGAAAAAAGTCAATATTTAACCATATATGAGGATTTTAACTTCAAATCATAGAGCGAGGTTTCGTATTATTTAGATCCAAGAAAAGACATGACAGTGTTGTTACCAATACAAATGATAAAAATCAATGTGTTTTCATTAGTATTAACTAAAATTATCCTGATTTTCTGTTTATATTACCGATGGAAGATGTACACGAAAATCGCTCTATTCCGGCTGAAACGTCAATATATGCAATAAAAACAGAACTTCTCCCCTTTTCAATATCTTACTCAGTATTTTAACGAGAAACAAATAGTTGATTGAAAATGAAGTATTTAAGGTTATTATCTAATCAATTATGTGTTTGCATAATTTTTATCGTATATATATGAATTAATACCCATAGACTGAAAATTCACAAAAACGTGGAAAACGGCAAAATATTGCCAAATTCGATGATATTTTGTTTAAGTCACATAAAGGAAAAGGGGATGATAAACGTCAAAATATTGCTAAATTCGATGATTTTTCGTACGAAACAAAATGCAAGAAAACTTGCTTAAAATGCAATATTAAGCGAAATTCTGAGATTTGAAGGCCAAATCACATATCGTGATACTACATGAAATAGTATCGAAATATTGGTAAAACTCAATATATTTACGTAGTATCAAACTACATGAAAAACGTGAAAAAAGTCACTATTTAACCATATTTGAGGATTTTAACTTCAAATCATAGAGAGAGGTTTCGTATTATTTAGATCCAAGAAAAGACAATGTTGACAATGTTGTTTCCAATACAAATGATAAAAATGAATGTGTTTTCATTAGAATTAACTAAAATGTTCCTGATTTTCGTTTATATTACCGAGGGAAGAAGTACACGTAAAACCGCTCTAATCCGGCTGAAACGTCGATATATGCAATAAAAACCGAACTTCTCCCCTTTTCAATATCTTACTCAGTATTTTACGAGAAACAAATAGATGATTGAAAATGAACTATTTAAGGTTATTATCTAATCAATTATGTGTTTGCATAATTTTTATCGTATATATATGAAATAATACCCATAGACTGAAAATTCACAAAAACGTGGAAAAACCGCAAAATATTGCCTAATTCGATGATATTTTGTTTAAATCAAATAAAGGAAAAGGGGATGATAAACGTCAAAATATTGCTAAATTCGAAGATTTTTCGTACGAAACAAAAGGCAAGAAAACTTGCTTAAAATGCAATATTATGCGAAATTCTGAGTTTTGAAGGCCAAATCACATATCGTGATACTACATGAAATAGAATCGAAATATTGATAAAAATGAATATATTTACGTAGTATCAAACTACATGAAAAACGTGAAAAAAGTCACTATTTAACCATATTTGAGGATTTTAACTTCAAATCATAGAGCGAGGTTTTGTATTATTTAGATCCAAGAAAAGACATATGACAATGTTGTTTCCAATACAAATTATAAAAATCAATGTGTTTTCATTAGAATTAACTAAAATGTTCCTGATTTTCCGTTTATATTACCGAGGGAAGATGTACACGTAAAACCGCTCTAATCCGGCTGAAACGTCGATATATGCAATAAAAACCGAACTTCTCCCCTTTTCATTATCTTACTCAGTATTTTAACGAGAAACAAATAGTTGATTGAAAATGAAGTATTTAAGGTTATTATCTAATCAATTATGTGTTTGCATAATTTTTATCGTATATATATGAATTAATACCCATAGACTGAAAATTCACAGAAACGTGGAAAACGGCAAAATATTGCCTAATTCGATGATATTTTGTTTAAGTCACATAAAGGAAAAGGGGATGATAAACGTCAAAATATTGCTAAATTCGATGATTTTTCGTAAGAAACAAAATGCAAGAAAACTTGCTTAAAATGCAATATTATGCGAAATTCTGAAATTTGAAGGCCAAATCACATATCGTGATACTACATGAAATAGTATCGAAATATTGGTAAAAATGAATATATTTACGTAATATCAAACTACATGAAAAACGTGAAAAAAGTCAATATTTAACCATATTTGAGGATTTTAACTTCAAATCATAGAGCGAGGTTTCGTATTATTTAGATCCAAGAATAGACATGACAATGTTGTTTCCAATACAAATTATAAAAATCAGTGTGTTTTCATTAGAATTAACTAAAATGTTCTTGATTTTCCGTTTATATTACCGAGGGAAGATGTACACGTAAAACCGCTCTAATCCGGCTGAAACGTCGATATATGCAATAAAAACCGAACTTCTCCCCTTTTCATTAGCTTACTCAGTATTTTAACGAGAAACAAATAGTTGATTGAAAATGAAGTATTTAAGGTTATTATCTAATCAATTATGTGTTTGCATAATTTTTATCGTATATATATGAATTAATACCCATAGACTGAAAATTCACAGAAACGTGGAAAACGGCAAAATATTGCCTAATTCGATGATATTTTGTTTAAGTCACATAAAGGAAAAGGGGATGATAAACGTCAAAATATTGCTAAATTCGATGATTTTTCGTAAGAAACAAAATGCAAGAAAACTTGCTTAAAATGCAATATTAAGCGAAATTCTGAGATTTGAAGGCCAAATCACATATCGTGATACTACATGAAATAGAATCGAAATATTGGTAAAACTCAATATATTTACGTAGTATCAAACTACATGAAAAACGTGAAAAAAGTCACTATTTAACCATATTTGAGGATTTTAACTTCAAATCATAGAGAGAGGTTTCGTATTATTTAGATCCAAGAAAAGACAATGTTGACAATGTTGTTTCCAATACAAATGATAAAAATGAATGTGTTTTCATTAGAATTAACTAAAATGTTCCTGATTTTCGTTTATATTACCGAGGGAAGAAGTACACGTAAAACCGCTCTAATCCGGCTGAAACGTCGATATATGCAATAAAAACCGAACTTCTCCCCTTTTCAATATCTTACTCAGTATTTTACGAGAAACAAATAGATGATTGAAAATGAACTATTTAAGGTTATTATCTAATCAATTATGTGTTTGCATAATTTTTATCGTATATATATGAAATAATACCCATAAGGGGAAAATTCACAAAAACGTGGAAAAACCGCAAAATATTGCCTAATTCGATGATATTTTGTTTAAATCAAATAAAGGAAAAGGGGATGATAAACGTCAAAATATTGCTAAATTCGAAGATTTTTCGTACGAAACAAAAGGCAAGAAAACTTGCTTAAAATGCAATATTATGCGAAATTCTGAGTTTTGAAGGCCAAATCACATATCGTGATACTACATGAAATAGAATCGAAATATTGATAAAAATGAATATATTTACGTAGTATCAAACTACATGAAAAACGTGAAAAAAGTCACTATTTAACCATATTTGAGGATTTTAACTTCAAATCATAGAGCGAGGTTTCGTATTATTTAGATCCAAGAAAAGACATGACAGTGTTGTTACCAATACAAATGATAAAAATCAATGTGTTTTCATTAGTATTAACTAAAATGTTCCTGATTTTCTGTTTATATTGCCGATGGAAGATGTACACGAAAATCGCTCTATTCCGGCTGAAACGTCGATATATGCAATAAAAACAGAACTTCTCCCCTTTTCAATATCTTACTCAGTATTTTAACGAGAAACAAATAGTTGATTGAAAATGAAGTATTTAAGGTTATTATCTAATCAATTATGTGTTTGCATAATTTTTATCGTATATATATGAATTAATACCCATAGACTGAAAATTCACAAAAACGTGGAAAACGGCAAAATATTGCCTAATTCAATGATATTTTGTTTAAGTCACATAAAGGAAAAGGGGATGATAAACGTCAAAATATTGCTAAATTCGATGATTTTTCGTACGAAACAAAATGCAAGAAAACTTGCTTAAAATGCAATATTAAGCGAAATTCTGAGATTTGAAGGCCAAATCACATATCGTGATACTACATGAAATAGAATCGAAATATTGGTAAAACTCAATATATTTACGTAGTATCAAACTACATGAAAAACGTGAAAAAAGTCACTATTTAACCATATTTGAGGATTTTAACTTCAAATCATAGAGAGAGGTTTCGTATTATTTAGATCCAAGAAAAGACAATGTTGACAATGTTGTTTCCAATACAAATGATAAAAATGAATGTGTTTTCATTAGAATTAACTAAAATGTTCCTGATTTTCGTTTATATTACCGAGGGAAGAAGTACACGTAAAACCGCTCTAATCCGGCTGAAACGTCGATATATGCAATAAAAACCGAACTTCTCCCCTTTTCAATATCTTACTCAGTATTTTACGAGAAACAAATAGATGATTGAAAATGAACTATTTAAGGTTATTATCTAATCAATTATGTGTTTGCATAATTTTTATCGTATATATATGAAATAATACCCATAAGGTGAAAATTCACAAAAACGTGGAAAAACCGCAAAATATTGCCTAATTCGATGATATTTTGTTTAAATCAAATAAAGGAAAAGGGGATGATAAACGTCAAAATATTGCTAAATTCGACGATTTTTCGTATGAAACAAAAGGCAAGAAAACTTGCTTAAAATGCAATATTATGCGAAATTCTGAGATTTGAAGGCCAAATCACATATCGTGATACTACATAAAATAGAATCTAAATATTGGTAAAACTCAATATATTTACGTAGTATCAAACTACATGAAAAACGTGATAAAAGTCACTATTTAACCATATTTGAGGATTTTAACTTCAAATCATAGAGCGAGGTTTCGTATTATTTAAATCCAAGAAAAGACATATGACAATGTTGTTTCCAATACAAATGATAAAAATCAATGTTTTTTCATTAGTATTAACTAAAATGTTCCTGATTTTCTGTTTATATTACCGATGGAAGATGTACACGAAAATCGCTCTATTCCGGCTGAAACGTCGATATATGCAATAAAAACAGAACTTCTCCCCTTTTCAATATCTTACTCAGTATTTTAACGAGAAACAAATAGATGATTGAAAATGAAGTATTTAAGGTTATTATCTAATCAATTATGTGTTTGCGTCATTTTTATCGTATATATAATGAATTAATACCCATAGACTGAAAATTCACAAAAACGTGGAAAAGGGCAAAATATTGTCTAATTCGATGATATTTTGTTTAAGTCACATTAAGGAAAAGGGATGATAAACGTCAAAATATTGCTAAATTCGATGATTTTTCGTAAGAAACAAAAGGCAAGAAAACTTGCTTAAAATGCAATATTATGCGAAATTCTGAGATTTGAAGGCAAAATCACATATCGTAATACTACATGAAATAGTATCGAAATATTGGTAAAAATGAATATATTTACGTTATATCAAACTACATGAAAAACGTAAAAAAAGTCAATATTAAACCATATATGAGGATTTTAACTTCAAATCATAGAGCGAGGTTTCGCATTATTTAGATCCAAGAAAAGACATATGACAATGTTGTTTCCAATACAAATGATAAAAATCAATGTGTTTTCATTAGAATTAACTAAAATGTTCCTGATTTTCCGTTTATATTACCGATGGTAGATGTACACGAAAATCGCTCTATTCCGGCTGAAACGTCGATATATGCAATAAAAACAGAACTTCTCCCCTTTTCAATATCTTACTCAGTATTTTAACGAGAAACAAATAGATGATTGAAAATGAAGTATTTAAGGTTATTATCTAATCAATTATGTGTTTGCGTCATTTTTATCGTATATATAATGAATTAATACCCAAAGACTGAAAATTCACAAAAACGTAGAAAACGGCAAAATATTGCCTAATTCGATGATACTTTGTTTAAGTCACATAAAGGAAAATGGGATGATAAACGTCAAAATATTGCTAAATTCGATGATTTTTCGTACGAAACAAAATGCAAGAGAACTTGCTTAAAATGCAATATTATGCGAAATTCTGAGATTTGAAGGCCAAATGACATATCGTGATACTACATGAAATAGTATCGAAATATTGGTAAAAATGAAAAGTGGGCCAACAATAGGCTAACTGAGTATACTAAGATTCAGGTTTACAGATCCTGTGTCCTGAGCACTCTCCTTTATGGCAGTGAGTCTTGGACACTCCGCGCCCGTCAGGAAAGACGGCTGAATGCCTACCACATGCGCTGCCTTAGACACATCTTGGACATCACCTGGCAGGACAAGGTGACAAACAACAACGTCTTGGGGAGAGCAAGAATCACCAGCATGTACACAATGCTGAAACAGAGACGAATGCGCTGGCTCGGGCACGTTGTGCGAATGGGCGACGGCAGGATCCCCAAGGATCTCCTGTATGGAGAGCTGAGGCAGGGAAAGCGTCCAGTAGGCAAGCCCCAGCTACGGTACAAAGACGTATGCAAAAGGGACCTGAAAGCCATGGACGTCGATCTCGCTATATGGGAGACACTGGCTGCAGACCGTTCAGCCTGGAGGCAGTCTGTTCAACGAGGTCTCTCCAAGTTCGAGGAGTCACTTGCCAAGGAATCGGAGGCAAAGAGACAGAGAAGGCAAGCCGGTAACCAGGAAGACAGACCAGAATCGGACTTCGTTTGTGCTCGGTGTGGGATGGACTGCCACTCTCGGATTGGCCTCATCAGTCACACCAGACGCTGCACCAGGATTGACAACTAGGGCGCAACTCCATAGTCTCCCGAGACTGAAGGATGCCTACTATTGGTAAAAATGAATATATTTACGTTATATCAAACTACATGAAAAACGTGAAAAAAGTCAATATTTAACCATATATGAGGATTTTAACTTCAAATCATAGAGCGAGGTTTCGTATTATTTAGATCCAAGAAAAGACATGACAGTGTTGTTACCAATACAAATGATAAAAAGCAATGTGTTTTCATTAGTATTAACTAAAATGTTCCTGATTTTCTGTTTATATTACCGATGGAAGATGTACACGAAAATCGCTCTATTCAGGCTGAAACGTCAATATATGCAATAAAAACAGAACTTCTCCCCTTTTCAATATCTTACTCAGTATTTTAACGAGAAACAAATAGTTGATTGAAAATGAAGTATTTAAGGTTATTATCTAATCAATTATGTGTTTGCATAATTTTTATCGTATATATATGAATTAATACCCATAGACTGAAAATTCACAAAAACGTGGAAAACGGCAAAATATTGCCAAATTCGATGATATTTTGTTTAAGTCACATAAAGGAAAAGGGGGATGATAAACGTCAAAATATTGCTAAATTCGATGATTTTTCGTACGAAACAAAATGCAAGAAAACTTGCTTAAAATGCAATATTAAGCGAAATTCTGAGATTTGAAGGCCAAATCACATATCGTGATACTACATGAAATAGTATCGAAATATTGGTAAAACTCAATATATTTACGTAGTATCAAACTACATGAAAAACGTGAAAAAAGTCACTATTTAACCATATTTGAGGATTTTAACTTCAAATCATAGAGAGAGGTTTCGTATTATTTAGATCCAAGAAAAGACATGACAGTGTTGTTACCAATACAAATGATAAAAAGCAATGTGTTTTCATTAGTATTAACTAAAATGTTCCTGATTTTCTGTTTATATTACCGATGGAAGATGTACACGAAAATCGCTCTATTCCGGCTGAAACGTCAATATATGCAATAAAAACAGAACTTCTCCCCTTTTCAATATCTTACTCAGTATTTTAACGAGAAACAAATAGTTGATTGAAAATGAAGTATTTAAGGTTATTATCTAATCAATTATGTGTTTGCATAATTTTTATCGTATATATATGAATTAATACCCATAGACTGAAAATTCACAAAAACGTGGAAAACGGCAAAATATTGCCAAATTCGATGATATTTTGTTTAAGTCACATAAAGGAAAAGGGGGATGATAAACGTCAAAATATTGCTAAATTCGATGATTTTTCGTACGAAACAAAATGCAAGAAAACTTGCTTAAAATGCAATATTAAGCGAAATTCTGAGATTTGAAGGCCAAATCACATATCGTGATACTACATGAAATAGTATCGAAATATTGGTAAAACTCAATATATTTACGTAGTATCAAACTACATGAAAAACGTGAAAAAAGTCACTATTTAACCATATTTGAGGATTTTAACTTCAAATCATAGAGAGAGGTTTCGTATTATTTAGATCCAAGAAAAGACAATGTTGACAATGTTGTTTCCAATACAAATGATAAAAATGAATGTGTTTTCATTAGAATTAACTAAAATGTTCCTGATTTTCGTTTATATTACCGAGGGAAGAAGTACACGTAAAACCGCTCTAATCCGGCTGAAACGTCGATATATGCAATAAAAACCGAACTTCTCCCCTTTTCAATATCTTACTCAGTATTTTACGAGAAACAAATAGATGATTGAAAATGAACTATTTAAGGTTATTATCTAATCAATTATGTGTTTGCATAATTTTTATCGTATATATATGAAATAATACCCATAGACTGAAAATTCACAAAAACGTGGAAAAACCGCAAAATATTGCCTAATTCGATGATATTTTGTTTAAATCAAATAAAGGAAAAGGGGATGATAAACGTCAAAATATTGCTAAATTCGAAGATTTTTCGTACGAAACAAAAGGCAAGAAAACTTGCTTAAAATGCAATATTATGCGAAATTCTGAGATTTGAAGGCCAAATCACATATCGTGATACTACATGAAATAGAATCGAAATATTTTTAAAAATGAATATATTTACGTAGTATCAAACTACATGAAAAACGTGAAAAAAGTCACTATTTAACCATATTTGAGGATTTTAACTTCAAATCATAGAGCGAGGTTTCGTATTATTTAGATCCAAGAAAAGACATATGACAATGTTGTTTCCAATACAAATTATAAAAATCAATGTGTTTTCATTAGAATTAACTAAAATGTTCCTGATTTTCCGTTTATATTACCGAGGGAAGATGTACACGTAAAACCGCTCTAATCCGGCTGAAACGTCGATATATGCAATAAAAACCGAACTTCTCCCCTTTTCATTATCTTACTCAGTATTTTAACGAGAAACAAATAGTTGATTGAAAATGAAGTATTTAAGGTTATTATCTAATCAATTATGTGTTTGCATAATTTTTATCGTATATATATGAATTAATACCCATAGACTGAAAATTCACAGAAACGTGGAAAACGGCAAAATATTGCCTAATTCGATGATATTTTGTTTAAGTCACATAAAGGAAAAGGGGATGATAAACGTCAAAATATTGCTAAATTCGATGATTTTTCGTACGAAACAAAAGGCAAGAAAACTTGCTTAAAATGCAATATTATGCGAAATTCTGAGATTTGAAGGCCAAATCACATATCGTGATACTACATGAAATAGTATCGAATTATTGGTAAAAATGAATATATTTACGTAATATCAAACTACATGAAAAACGTGAAAAAAGTCAATATTTAACCATATTTGAGGATTTTAACTTCAAATCATAGAGCGAGGTTTCGTATTATTTAGATCCAAAAATAGACATATGACAATGTTGTTTCCAATACAAATTATAAAAATCAATGTGTTTTCATTAGAATTAACTAAAATGTTCTTGATTTTCCGTTTATATTACCGAGGGAAGATGTACACGTAAAACCGCTCTAATCCGGCTGAAACGTCGATATATGCAATAAAAACCGACCTTCTCCCCTTTTCATTAGCTTACTCAGTATTTTAACGAGAAACAAATAGATGATTGAAAATGAAGTATTTAAGGTTATTATCGAATCAATTATGTGTTTGCATCATTTTTATCGTATATATATGAATTAATACCCATGGACTGAAAATTCACAAAAACGTGGAAAAGGGCAAAATATTGTCTAATTCGATGATATTTTGTTTAAGTCACATAAAGGAAAAGGGGATGATAAACGTCAAAATATTGCTAAATTCGATGATTTTTCGTAAGAAACAAAATGCAAGAAAACTTGCTTAAAATGCAATATTATGCGAAATTCTGAGATTTGAAGGCCAAATCACATATCGTGATACTACATGAAATAGTATCGAAATATTGGTAAAAATGAATATATTTACGTAATATCAAACTACATGAAAAACGTGAAAAAAGTCAATATTTAACCATATTTGAGGATTTTAACTTCAAATCATAGAGCGAGGTTTCGTATTATTTAGATCCAAGAATAGACATGACAATGTTGTTTCCAATACAAATTATAAAAATCAATGTGTTTTCATTAGAATTAACTAAAATGTTCTTGATTTTCCGTTTATATTACCGAGGGAAGATGTACACGTAAAACCGCTCTAATCCGGCTGAAACGTCGATATATGCAATAAAAACCGAACTTCTCCCCTTTTCATTAGCTTAGTCAGTATTTTAACGAGAAACAAATAGATGATTGAAAATGAAGTATTTAAGGTTATTATCTAATCAATTATGTGTTTGCGTCATTTTTATCGTATATATATGAATTAATACCCATAGACTGAAAATTCACAAAAACGTGGAAAACGGCAAAATATTGCCAAATTCGATGATATTTTGTTTAAGTCACATAAAGGAAAAGGGGGATGATAAACGTCAAAATATTGCTAAATTCGATGATTTTTCGTACGAAACAAAATGCAAGAAAACTTGCTTAAAATGCAATATTAAGCGAAATTCTGAGATTTGAAGGCCAAATCACATATCGTGATACTACATGAAATAGTATCGAAATATTGGTAAAACTCAATATATTTACGTAGTATCAAACTACATGAAAAACGTGAAAAAAGTCACTATTTAACCATATTTGAGGATTTTAACTTCAAATCATAGAGAGAGGTTTCGTATTATTTAGATCCAAGAAAAGACAATGTTGACAATGTTGTTTCCAATACAAATGATAAAAATGAATGTGTTTTCATTAGAATTAACTAAAATGTTCCTGATTTTCGTTTATATTACCGAGGGAAGAAGTACACGTAAAACCGCTCTAATCCGGCTGAAACGTCGATATATGCAATAAAAACCGAACTTCTCCCCTTTTCAATATCTTACTCAGTATTTTACGAGAAACAAATAGATGATTGAAAATGAACTATTTAAGGTTATTATCTAATCAATTATGTGTTTGCATAATTTTTATCGTATATATATGAAATAATACCCATAGACTGAAAATTCACAAAAACGTGGAAAACCGCAAAATATTGCCTAATTCGATGATATTTTGTTTAAATCAAATAAAGGAAAAGGGGATGATAAACGTCAAAATATTGCTAAATTCGAAGATTTTTCGTACGAAACAAAAGGCAAGAAAACTTGCTTAAAATGCAATATTATGCGAAATTCTGAGATTTGAAGGCCAAATCACATATCGTGATACTACATGAAATAGAATCGAAATATTTTTAAAAATGAATATATTTACGTAGTATCAAACTACATGAAAAACGTGAAAAAAGTCACTATTTAACCATATTTGAGGATTTTAACTTCAAATCATAGAGCGAGGTTTCGTATTATTTAGATCCAAGAAAAGACATATGACAATGTTGTTTCCAATACAAATTATAAAAATCAATGTGTTTTCATTAGAATTAACTAAAATGTTCCTGATTTTCCGTTTATATTACCGAGGGAAGATGTACACGTAAAACCGCTCTAATCCGGCTGAAACGTCGATATATGCAATAAAAACCGAACTTCTCCCCTTTTCATTATCTTACTCAGTATTTTAACGAGAAACAAATAGTTGATTGAAAATGAAGTATTTAAGGTTATTATCTAATCAATTATGTGTTTGAATAATTTTTATCGTATATATATGAATTAATACCCATAGACTGAAAATTCACAGAAACGTGGAAAACGGCAAAATATTGCCTAATTCGATGATATTTTGTTTAAGTCACATAAAGGAAAAGGGGATGATAAACGTCAAAATATTGCTAAATTCGATGATTTTTCGTACGAAACAAAAGGCAAGAAAACTTGCTTAAAATGCAATATTATGCGAAATTCTGAGATTTGAAGGCCAAATCACATATCGTGATACTACATGAAATAGTATCGAATTTTTGGTAAAAATGAATATATTTACGTAATATCAAACTACATGAAAAACGTGAAAAAAGTCAATATTTAACCATATTTGAGGATTTTAACTTCAAATCATAGAGCGAGGTTTCGTATTATTTAGATCCAAAAATAGACATATGACAATGTTGTTTCCAATACAAATTATAAAAATCAATGTGTTTTCATTAGAATTAACTAAAATGTTCTTGATTTTCCGTTTATATCACCGAGGGAAGATGTACACGTAAAACCGCTCTAATCCGGCTGAAACGTCGATATATGCAATAAAAACCGAACTTCTCCCCTTTTCATTAGCTTAGTCAGTATTTTAACGAGAAACAAATAGATGATTGAAAATGAAGTATTTAAGGTTATTATCTAATCAATTATGTGTTTGCATAATTTTTATCGTATATATATGAATTAATACCCATAGACTGAAAATTCACAAAAACGTGGAAAACGGCAAAATATTGCCTAATTCGATGATATTTTGTTTAAGTCACATAAAGGAAAAGGGGATGATAAACGTCAAAATATTGCTAAATTCGATGATTTTTCGTACGAAACAAAATGCAAGAAAACTTGCTTAAAATGCAATATTAAGCGAAATTCTGAGATTTGAAGGCCAAATCACATATCGTGATACTACATGAAATAGAATCGAAATATTGGTAAAACTCAATATATTTACGTAGTATCAAACTACATGAAAAACGTGAAAAAAGTCACTATTTAACCATATTTGAGGATTTTAACTTCAAATCATAGAGCGAGGTTTCGTATTATTTAGATCCAAGAATAGACATATGACAATGTTGTTTCCAATACAAATTATAAAAATCAATGTGTTTTCATTAGAATTAACTAAAATGTTCTTGATTTTCCGTTTATATTACCGAGGGAAGATGTACACGTAAAACCGCTCTAATCCGGCTGAAACGTCGATATATGCAATAAAAACCGAACTTCTTCCCTTTTCAATATCTTACTCAGTATTTTACGAGAAACAAATAGATGATTGAAAATGAACTATTTAAGGTTATTATCTAATCAATTATGTGTTTCCATAATTTTTATCGTATATATATGAAATAATACCCATAGAGTGAAAATTCACAAAAACGTGGAAAACCGCAAAATATTGCCTAATTCGATGATATTTTGTTTAAATCAAATAAAGGAAAAGGGGATGATAAACGTCAAAATATTGCTAAATTCGACGATTATTCGTACGAAACAAAAGGCAAGAAAACTTGCTTAAAATGCAATATTATGCGAAATTCTGAGATTTGAAGGCCAAATCACATATCGTGATACTACATTAAATAGAATCTAAATATTGGTAAAAATGAATACATTTACGTAGTATCAAACTACATGAAAAACGTGATAAAAGTCACTATTTAACCATATTTGATTATTTTAACTTCAAATCATAGAGCGAGGTTTCGAATTATTTAGATCCAAGAAAAGACATATGACAATATTGTTTCCAATACAAATGATAAAAATCAATGTTTTTTCATTAGTATTAACTAAAATGTTCCTGATTTTCCGTTTATATTACCGATGGAAGATGTACACGAAAATCGCTCTATTCCGGCTGAAACGTCGATATATGCAATAAAAACAGAACTTCTCCCCTTTTCAATATCTTACTCAGTATTTTAACGAGAAACATATGGATGATTGAAAATGAAGTATTTAAGGTTATTATCTAATCAATTATGTGTTTGCGTCATTTTTATCGTATATATAATGAATTAATACCCATAGACTGAAAATTCACAAAAACGTAGAAAACGGCAAAATATTGCCTAATTCGATGATATTTTGTTTAAGTCACATAAAGGAAAATGGGATGATAAACGTCAAAATATTGCTAAATTCGATGATTTTTCGTACGAAACAAAATGCAAGAAAACTTGCTTAAAATGCAATGATATGCGAAATTCTGAGATTTGAAGGCCAAATCACATATCGTGATACTACATGAAATAGAATCGAAATATTGGTAAAAAATGAATATATTTACGTAGTATCAAACTACATGAAAAACGTGAAAAAAGTCACTATTTAACCATATTTGAGGATTTTAACTTCAAATCATAGAGCGAGGTTTCGTATTATTTAGATCCAAGAAAAGACATATGACAATGTTGTTTCCAATACAAATGATAAAAATCAATGTGTTTTCATTAGAATTAACTAAAATGTTCCTGATTTTCCGTTTATATTACCGAGGGAAGATGTACACGTAAAACCGCTCTAATCCGGCTGAAACGTCGATATATGCAATAAAAACCGAACTTCTCCCCTTTTCATTATCTTACTCAGTATTTTAACGAGAAACAAATAGTTGATTGAAAATGAAGTATTTAAGGTTATTATCTAATCAATTATGTGTTTGCATAATTTTTATCGTATATATATGAATTAATACCCATAGACTGAAAATTCACAGAAACGTGGAAAACGGCAAAATATTGCCTAATTCGATGATATTTTGTTTAAGTCACATAAAGGAAAAGGGGATGATAAACGTCAAAATATTGCTAAATTCGATGATTTTTCGTACGAAACAAAAGGCAAGAAAACTTGCTTAAAATGCAATATTATGCGAAATTCTGAGATTTGAAGGCCAAATCACATATCGTGATACTACATGAAATAGTATCGAATTATTGGTAAAAATGAATATATTTACGTAATATCAAACTACATGAAAAACGTGAAAAAAGTCAATATTTAACCATATTTGAGGATTTTAACTTCAAATCATAGAGCGAGGTTTCGTATTATTTAGATCCAAAAATAGACATATGACAATGTTGTTTCCAATACAAATTATAAAAATCAATGTGTTTTCATTAGAATTAACTAAAATGTTCTTGATTTTCCGTTTATATTACCGAGGGAAGATGTACACGTAAAACCGCTCTAATCCGGCTGAAACGTCGATATATGCAATAAAAACCGACCTTCTCCCCTTTTCATTAGCTTACTCAGTATTTTAACGAGAAACAAATAGATGATTGAAAATGAAGTATTTAAGGTTATTATCGAATCAATTATGTGTTTGCATCATTTTTATCGTATATATATGAATTAATACCCATGGACTGAAAATTCACAAAAACGTGCAAAAGGGCAAAATATTGTCTAATTCGATGATATTTTGTTTAAGTCACATAAAGGAAAAGGGGATGATAAACGTCAAAATATTGCTAAATTCGATGATTTTTCGTAAGAAACAAAATGCAAGAAAACTTGCTTAAAATGCAATATTATGCGAAATTCTGAGATTTGAAGGCCAAATCACATATCGTGATACTACATGAAATAGTATCGAAATATTGGTAAAAATGAATATATTTACGTAATATCAAACTACATGAAAAACGTGAAAAAAGTCAATATTTAACCATATTTGAGGATTTTAACTTCAAATCATAGAGCGAGGTTTCGTATTATTTAGATCCAAGAATAGACATGACAATGTTGTTTCCAATACAAATTATAAAAATCAATGTGTTTTCATTAGAATTAACTAAAATGTTCTTGATTTTCCGTTTATATTACCGAGGGAAGATGTACACGTAAAACCGCTCTAATCCGGCTGAAACGTCGATATATGCAATAAAAACCGAACTTCTCTCCTTTTCATTAGCTTAGTCAGTATTTTAACGAGAAACAAATAGATGATTGAAAATGAAGTATTTAAGGTTATTATCTAATCAATTATGTGTTTGCATAATTTTTATCGTATATATATGAATTAATACCCATAGACTGAAAATTCACAAAAACGTGGAAAACGGCAAAATATTGCCTAATTCGATGATATTTTGTTTAAGTCACATAAAGGAAAAGGGGATGATAAACGTCAAAATATTGCTAAATTCGATGATTTTTCGAACGAAACAAAATGCAAGAAAACTTGCTTAAAATGCAATATTAAGCGAAATTCTGAGATTTGAAGGCCAAATCACATATCGTGATACTACATGAAATAGAATCGAAATATTGGTAAAACTCAATATATTTACGTAGTATCAAACTACATGAAAAACGTGAAAAAAGTCACTATTTAACCATATTTGAGGATTTTAACTTCAAATCATAGAGCGAGGTTTCGTATTATTTAGATCCAAGAATAGACATATGACAATGTTGTTTCCAATACAAATTATAAAAATCAATGTGTTTTCATTAGAATTAACTAAAATGTTCTTGATTTTCCGTTTATATTACCGAGGGAAGATGTACACGTAAAACCGCTCTAATCCGGCTGAAACGTCGATATATGCAATAAAAACCGAACTTCTTCCCTTTTCAATATCTTACTCAGTATTTTACGAGAAACAAATAGATGATTGAAAATGAACTATTTAAGGTTATTATCTAATCAATTATGTGTTTCCATAATTTTTATCGTATATATATGAAATAATACCCATAGAGTGAAAATTCACAAAAACGTGGAAAAACCGCAAAATATTGCCTAATTCGATGATATTTTGTTTAAATCAAATAAAGGAAAAGGGGATGATAAACGTCAAAATATTGCTAAATTCGACGATTATTCGTACGAAACAAAAGGCAAGAAAACTTGCTTAAAATGCAATATTATGCGAAATTCTGAGATTTGAAGGCCAAATCACATATCGTGATACTACACTAAATAGAATCTAAATATTGGTAAAAATGAATACATTTACGTAGTATCAAACTACATGAAAAACGTGATAAAAGTCACTATTTAACCATATTTGATTATTTTAACTTCAAATCATAGAGCGAGGTTTCGAATTATTTAGATCCAAGAAAAGACATATGACAATATTGTTTCCAATACAAATGATAAAAATCAATGTTTTTTCATTAGTATTAACTAAAATGTTCCTGATTTTCCGTTTATATTACCGATGGAAGATGTACACGAAAATCGCTCTATTCCGGCTGAAACGTCGATATATGCAATAAAAACAGAACTTCTCCCCTTTTCAATATCTTACTCAGTATTTTAACGAGAAACATATAGATGATTGAAAATGAAGTATTTAAGGTTATTATCTAATCAATTATGTGTTTGCGTCATTTTTATCGTATATATAATGAATTAATACCCATAGACTGAAAATTCACAAAAACGTAGAAAACGGCAAAATATTGCCTAATTCGATGATATTTTGTTTAAGTCACATAAAGGAAAATGGGATGATAAACGTCAAAATATTGCTAAATTCGATGATTTTTCGTACGAAACAAAATGCAAGAAAACTTGCTTAAAATGCAATGATATGCGAAATTCTGAGATTTGAAGGCCAAATCACATATCGTGATACTACATGAAATAGAATCGAAATATTGGTAAAAAATGAATATATTTACGTAGTATCAAACTACATGAAAAACGTGAAAAAAGTCACTATTTAACCATATTTGAGGATTTTAACTTCAAATCATAGAGCGAGGTTTCGTATTATTTAGATCCAAGAAAAGACATATGACAATGTTGTTTCCAATACAAATTATAAAAATCAATGTGTTTTCATTAGAATTAACTAAAATGTTCCTGATTTTCCGTTTATATTACCGAGGGAAGATGTACACGTAAAACCGCTCTAATCCGGCTGAAACGTCGATATATGCAATAAAAACCGAACTTCTCCCCTTTTCATTATCTTACTCAGTATTTTAACGAGAAACAAATAGTTGATTGAAAATGAAGTATTTAAGGTTATTATCTAATCAATTATGTGTTTGCATAATTTTTATCGTATATATATGAATTAATACCCATAGACTGAAAATTCACAGAAACGTGGAAAACGGCAAAATATTGCCTAATTCGATGATATTTTGTTTAAGTCACATAAAGGAAAAGGGATGATAAACGTCAAAATATTGCTAAATTCGATGATTTTTCGTACGAAACGAAAGGCAAGAAAACTTGCTTAAAATGCAATATTAAGCGAAATTCTGAGATTTGAAGGCCAAATCACATATCGTGATACTACATGAAATAGAATCGAAATATTGGTAAAACTCAATATATTTACGTAGTATCAAACTACATGAAAAACGTGAAAAAAGTCACTATTTAACCATATTTGAGGATTTTAACTTCAAATCATGGAGCGAGGTTTCGTATTATTTAGATCCAAGAATAGACATATGACAATGTTGTTTCCAATACAAATTATAAAAATCAATGTGTTTTCATTAGAATTAACTAAAATGTTCTTGATTTTCCGTTTATATTACCGAGGGAAGATGTACACGTAAAACCGCTCTAATCCGGCTGAAACGTCGATATATGCAATAAAAACCGAACTTCTCCCCTTTTCAATATCTTACTCAGTATTTTACGAGAAACAAATAGATGATTGAAAATGAACTATTTAAGGTTATTATCTAATCAATTATGTGTTTGCATAATTTTTATCGTATATATATGAAATAATACCCATAGAGTGAAAATTCACAAAAACGTGGAAAAACCGCAAAATATTGCCTAATTCGATGATATTTTGTTTAAATCAAATAAAGGAAAAGGGGATGATAAACGTCAAAATATTGCTAAATTCGACGATTTTTCGTACGAAACAAAAGGCAAGAAAACTTGCTTAAAATGCAATATTATGCGAAATTCTGAGATTTGAAGGCCAAATCACATATCGTGATACTACATGAAATAGAATCTAAATATTGGTAAAAATGAATATATTTACGTAGTATCAAACTACATGAAAAACGTGATAAAAGTCACTATTTAACCATATTTGATTATTTTAACTTCAAATCATAGAGCGAGGTTTCGTATTATTTAGATCCAAGAAAAGACATATGACAATGTTGTTTCCAATACAAATGATAAAAATCAATGTTTTTTCATTAGTATTAACTAAAATGTTCGTGATTTTCCGTTTATATTACCGATGGAAGATGTACACGAAAATCGCTCTATTCCGGCTGAAACGTCGATATATGCAATAAAAACAGAACTTCTCCCCTTTTCAATATCTTACTCAGTATTTTAACGAGAAACATATAGATGATTGAAAATGAAGTATTTAAGGTTATTATCTAATCAATTATGTGTTTGCGTCATTTTTATCGTATATATAATGAATTAATACCCATAGACTGAAAATTCACAAAAACGTAGAAAACGGCAAAATATTGCCTAATTCGATGATATTTTGTTTAAGTCACATAAAGGAAAATGGGATGATAAACGTCAAAATATTGCTAAATTCGATGATTTTTCGTACGAAACAAAATGCAAGAAAACTTGCTTAAAATGCAATATTATGCGAAATTCTGAGATTTGAAGGCCAAATCACATATCGTGATACTACATGAAATAGAATCGAAATATTGGTAAAAAATGAATATATTTACGTAGTATCAAACTACATGAAAAACGTGAAAAAAGTCACTATTTAACCATATTTGAGGATTTTAACTTCAAATCATAGAGCGAGGTTTCGTATTATTTAGATCCAAGAAAAGACATATGACAATGTTGTTTCCAATACAAATTATAAAAATCAATGTGTTTTCATTAGAATTAACTAAAATGTTCCTGATTTTCCGTTTATATTACCGAGGGAAGATGTACACGTAAAACCGCTCTAATCCGGCTGAAACGTCGATATATGCAATAAAAACCAAACTTCTCCCCTTTTCATTATCTTACTCAGTATTTTAACGAGAAACAAATAGACGATTGAAAATGAAGTATTTAAGGTTATTATCTAATCAATTATGTGTTTGCATCATTTTTATCGTATATATATGAATTAATACCCATAGACTGAAAATTCACAAAAACGTGGAAAAGGGCAAAATATTGTCTAATTCGATGATATTTTGTTTAAGTCACATAAAGGAAAATGGGATGATAAACGTCAAAATATTGCTAAATTCGATGATTTTTCGTAAGAAACAAAAGGCAAGAAAACTTGCTTAAAATGCAATATTATGCGAAATTCTGAGATTTGAAGGCCAAATCACATATCGTGATACTACATGAAATAATATCGAAATATTGGTAAAAATGAATATATTTACGTAATATCAAACTACATGAAAAACGTGAAAAAAGTCACTATTTAACCATATTTGAGGATTTTAACTTCAAATCATAGAGCGAGGTTTCGTATTATTTAGATCCAAGAATAGACATATGACAATGTTGTTTCCAATACAAATTATAAAAATCAATGTGTTTTCATTAGAATTAACTAAAATGTTCTTGATTTTCCGTTTATATTACCGAGGGAAGATGTACACGTAAAACCGCTCTAATCCGGCTGAAGCGTCGATATATGCAATAAAAACCGAACTTCTCCCCTTTTCATTAGCTTACTCAGTATTTTAACGAGAAACAAATAGATGATTGAAAATGAAGTATTTAAGGTTATTATCTAATCAATTATGTGTTTGCATCATTTTTATCGTATATATATGAATTAATACCTATAGACTGAAAATTCACAAAAACGTGGAAAACGGCAAAATATTGCCTAATTCGATGATATTTTGTTTAAGTCACATAAAGGAAAAGGGGATGATAAACATCAAAATATTGCTAAATTCGATGATTTTTCGTACGAAACAAAAGGCAAGAAAACTTGCTTAAAATGCAATATTATGCGAAATTCTGAGATTTGAAGGCCAAATCACATATCGTGATACTACATGAAATAGTATCGAAATATTGGTAAAAATGAATATATTTACGTTATATCAAACTACATGAAAAACGTGAAAAAAGTCAATATTTAACCATATTTGAGGATTTTAACTTCAAATCATAGAGCGAGGTTTCGTATTATTTAGATCCAAGAATAGACATGACAATGTTGTTTCCAATACAAATGATAAAAATCAATGTGTTTTCATTAGTATTAACTAAAATGTTCCTGATTTTCTGTTTATATTACCGATGGAAGATGTACACGTAAAACCGCTCTAATCCGGCTGAAACGTCGATATATGCAATAAAAACCGAACTTCTCCCCTTTTCATTAGCTTACTCAGTATTTTAACGAGAAACAAATAGATGATTGAAAATGAAGTATTTAAGGTTATTATCTAATCAATTATGTGTTTGCATCATTTTTATCGTATATATAATGAATTAATACCCATAGACTGAAAATTCACAAAAACGTAGAAAACGGCAAAATATTGCCTAATTCGATGATATTTTGTTTAAGTCACATAAAGGAAAATGGGATGATAAACGTCAAAATATTGCTAAATTCGATGATTTTTCGTACGAAACAAAATGCAAGAAAACTTGCTTAAAATGCAATATTATGCGAAATTCTGAGATTTGAAGGCCAAATCACATATCGTGATACTACATGAAATAGAATCGAAATATTGGTAAAAAATGAATATATTTACGTAGTATCAAACTACATGAAAAACGTGAAAAAAGTCACTATTTAACCATATTTGAGGATTTTAACTTCAAATCATAGAGCGAGGTTTCGTATTATTTAGATCCAAGAAAAGACATATGACAATGTTGTTTCCAATACAAATTATAAAAATCAATGTGTTTTCATTAGAATTAACTAAAATGTTCGTGATTTTCCGTTTATATTACCGAGGGAAGATGTACACGTAAAACCGCTCTAATCCGGCTGAAACGTCGATATATGCAATAAAAACCAAACTTCTCCCCTTTCATTATCTTACTCAGTATTTTAACGAGAAACAAATAGACGATTGAAAATGAAGTATTTAAGGTTATTATCTAATCAATTATGTGTTTGCATCATTTTTATCGTATATATATGAATTAATACCCATAGACTGAAAATTCACAAAAACGTGGAAAAGGGTAAAATATTGTCTAATTCGATGATATTTTGTTTAAGTCACATAAAGGAAAAGGGGATGATAAACGTCAAAATATTGCTAAATTCGATGATTTTTCGTAAGAAACAAAAGGCAAGAAAACTTGCTTAAAATGCAATATTATGCGAAATTCTGAGATTTGAAGGCCAAATCACATATCGTGATACTACATGAAATAGTATCTAAATATTGGTAAAAATGAATATATTTACGTAGTATCAAACTACATGAAAAACGTGATAAGAGTCACTATTTAACCATATTTGAGGATTTTAACTTCAAATCATAAAGCGAGGTTTCGTATTATTTAGATCCAAGAAAAGACATATGACAATGTTGTTTCCAATACAAATGATAAAAATCAATGTTTTTTCATTAGTATTAACTAAAATGTTCCTGATTTTCCGTTTATATTACCGATGGAAGATGTACACGAAAATCGCTCTATTCCGGCTGAAACGTCGATATATGCAATAAAAACAGAACTTCTCCCCTTTTCAATATCTTACTCAGTATTTTAACGAGAAACAAATAGATGATTGAAAATGAAGTATTTAAGGTTATTATCTAATCAATTATGTGTTTGCGTCATTTTTATCGTATATATAATGAATTAATACCCATAGACTGAAAATTCACAAAAACGTAGAAAACGGCAAAATATTGCCTAATTCGATGATATTTTGTTTAAGTCACATAAAGGAAAATGGGATGATAAACGTCAAAATATTGCTAAATTCGATGATTTTTCGTACGAAACAAAATGCAAGAAAACTTGCTTAAAATGCAATATTATGCGAAATTCTGAGATTTGAAGGCCAAATCACATATCGTGATACTACATGAAATAGAATCGAAATATTGGTAAAAATGAATATATTTACGTAGTATCAAACTACATGAAAAACGTGAAAAAAGTCACTATTTAACCATATTTGAGGATTTTAACTTCAAATCATAGAGCGAGGTTTCGTATTATTTAGATCCAAGAAAAGACATATGACAATGTTGTTTCCAATACAAATAATAAAAATCAATGTGTTTTCATTAGAATTAACTAAAATGTTCTTGATTTTCCGTTTATATTACCGAGGGAAGATGTACACGTAAAACCGCTCTAATCCGGCTGAAACGTCGATATATGCAATAAAAACCGAACTTCTCCCCTTTTCATTAGCTTACTCAGTATTTTAACGAGAAACAAATAGATGATTGAAAATGAAGTATTTAAGGTTATTATCTAATCAATTATGTGTTTGCATCATTTTTATCGTATATATATGAATTAATACCTATAGACTGAAAATTCACAAAAACGTGGAAAACGGCAAAATATTGCCTAATTCGATGATATTTTGTTTAAGTCATATAAAGGAAAAGGGGATGATAAACATCAAAATATTGCTAAATTCGATGATTTTTCGTACGAAACAAAAGGCAAGAAAACTTGCTTAAAATGCAATATTATGCGAAATTCTGAGATTTGAAGGCCAAATCACATATCGTGATACTACATGAAATAGTATCGAAATATTGGTAAAAATGAATATATTTACGTTATATCAAACTACATGAAAAACGTGAAAAAAGTCAATATTTAACCATATTTGAGGATTTTAACTTCAAATCATAGAGCGAGGTTTCGTATTATTTAGATCCAAGAATAGACATGACAATGTTGTTTCCAATACAAATGATAAAAATCAATGTGTTTTCATTAGTATTAACTAAAATGTTCCTGATTTTCTGTTTATATTACCGATGGAAGATGTACACGTAAAACCGCTCTAATCCGGCTGAAACGTCGATATATGCAATAAAAACCGAACTTCTCCCCTTTTCATTAGCTTACTCAGTATTTTAACGAGAAACAAATAGATGATTGAAAATGAAGTATTTAAGGTTATTATCTAATCAATTATGTGTTTGCATCATTTTTATCGTATATATATGAATTAATACCTATAGACTGAAAATTCACAAAAACGTGGAAAACGGCAAAATATTGCCTAATTCGATGATATTTTGTTTAAGTCACATAAAGGAAAAGGGGATGATAAACATCAAAATATTGCTAAATTCGATGATTTTTCGTACGAAACAAAAGGCAAGAAAACTTGCTTAAAATGCAATATTATGCGAAATTCTGAGATTTGAAGGCCAAATCACATATCGTGATACTACATGAAATAGTATCGAAATATTGGTAAAAATGAATATATTTACGTTATATCAAACTACATGAAAAACGTGAAAAAAGTCAATATTTAACCATATTTGAGGATTTTAACTTCAAATCATAGAGCGAGGTTTCGTATTATTTAGATCCAAGAATAGACATGACAATGTTGTTTCCAATACAAATGATAAAAATCAATGTGTTTTCATTAGTATTAACTAAAATGTTCCTGATTTCCTGTTTATATTACCGATGGAAGATGTACACGAAAATCGCTCTATTCCGGCTGAAACGTCGATATATGCAATAAAAACAGAACTTCTCCCCTTTTCAATATCTTACTCAGTATTTTAACGAGAAACAAATAGATGATTGAAAATGAAGTATTTAAGGTTATTATCTAATCAATTATGTGTTTGCGTCATTTTTATCGTATATATAATGAATTAATACCTATAGACTGAAAATTCACAAAAACGTAGAAAACGGCAAAATATTGCCTAATTCGATGATATTTTGTTTAAGTCACATAAAGGAAAAGGGGATGATAAACGTCAAAATATTGCTAAATTCGATGATTTTTCGTAAGAAACAAAAGGCAAGAAAACTTGCTTAAAATGCAATATTATGCGAAATTCTGAGATTTGAAGGCCAAATCACATATCGTGATACTACATGAAATAGTATCGAAATATTGGTAAAAATGAATATATTTACGTAATATCAAACTACATGAAAAACGTGAAAAAAGTCACTATTTAACCATATTTGAGGATTTTAACTTCAAATCATAGAGCGAGGTTTCGTATTATTTAGATCCAAGAATAGACATATGACAATGTTGTTTCCAATACAAATTATAAAAATCAATGTGTTTTCATTAGAATTAACTAAAATGTTCTTGATTTTCCGTTTATATTACCGAGGGAAGATGTACACGTAAAACCGCTCTAATCCGGCTGAAACGTCGATATATGCAATAAAAACCGAACTTCTCCCCTTTTCATTAGCTTACTCAGTATTTTAACGAGAAACAAATAGATGATTGAAAATGAAGTATTTAAGGTTATTATCTAATCAATTATGTGTTTGCATCATTTTTATCGTATATATATGAATTAATACCTATAGACTGAAAATTCACAAAAACGTGGAAAACGGCAAAATATTGCCTAATTCGATGATATTTTGTTTAAGTCACATAAAGGAAAAGGGGATGATAAACGTCAAAATATTGCTAAATTCGATGATTTTTCGTAAGAAACAAAAGGCAAGAAAACTTGCTTAAAATGCAATATTATGCGAAATTCTGAGATTTGAAGGCCAAATCACATATCGTGAGACTACATGAAATAGTATCGAAATATTGGTAAAAATGAATATATTTACGTAATATCAAACTACATGAAAAACGTGAAAAAAGTCACTATTTAACCATATTTGAGGATTTTAACTTCAAATCATAGAGCGAGGTTTCGTATTATTTAGATCCAAGAATAGACATATGACAATGTTGTTTCCAATACAAATTATAAAAATCAATGTGTTTTCATTAGAATTAACTAAAATGTTCTTGATTTTCCGTTTATATTACCGAGGGAAGATGTACACGTAAAACCGCTCTAATCCGGCTGAAACGTCGATATATGCAATAAAAACCGAACTTCTCCCCTTTTCATTAGCTTACTCAGTATTTTAACGAGAAACAAATAGATGATTGAAAATGAAGTATTTAAGGTTATTATCTAATCAATTATGTGTTTGCATCATTTTTATCGTATATATATGAATTAATACCTATAGACTGAAAATTCACAAAAACGTGGAAAACGGCAAAATATTGCCTAATTCGATGATATTTTGTTTAAGTCACATAAAGGAAAAGGGGATGATAAACATCAAAATATTGCTAAATTCGATGATTTTTCGTACGAAACAAAAGGCAAGAAAACTTGCTTACAATGCAATATTATGCGAAATTCTGAGATTTGAAGGCCAAATCATATATCGTGATACTACATGAAATAGAATCGAAATATTGGTAAAACTCAATATATTTACGTAGTATCAAACTACATGAAAAACGTGAAAAAAGTCACTATTTAACCATATATGAGGATTTTAACTTCAAATCATAGAGAGAGGTTTCGTATTATTTAGATCCAAGAAAAGATAATGTTGACAATGTTGTTTCCAATACAAATGATAAAAATGAATGTGTTTTCATTAGAATTAACTAAAATGTTCCTGATTTTCGTTTATATTACCGAGGGAAGAAGTACACGTAAAACCGCTCTAATCCGGCTGAAACGTCGATATATGCAATAAAAACCGAACTTCTCCCCTTTTCAATATCTTACTTAGTATTTTACGAGAAACAAATAGATGATTGAAAATGAACTATTTAAGGTTATTATCTAATCAATTATGTGTTTGCTTAATTTTTATCGTATATATATGAAATAATACCCATAGAGTGAAAATTCACAAAAACGTGGAAAACCGCAAAATATTGCCTAATTCGATGATATTTTGTTTAAATCAAATAAAGGAAAAGGGGATGATAAACGTCAAAATATTGCTAAATTCGACGATTTTTCGTACGAAACAAAAGGCAAGAAAACTTGCTTAAAATGCAATATTATGCGAAATTCTGAGATTTGAAGGCCAAATCACATATCGTGATACTACATGAAATAGAATCTAAATATTGGTAAAAATGAATATATTTACGTAGTATCAAACTACATGAAAAACGTGATAAAAGTCACTATTTAACCATATTTGAGGATTTTAACTTCAAATCATAGAGCGAGGTTTCGTATTATTTAGATCCAAGAAAAGACATATGACAATGTTGTTTCCAATACAAATGATAAAAATCAATGTTTTTTCATTAGTATTAACTAAAATGTTCTTGATTTTCCGTTTATATTACCGATGGAAGATGTACACGAAAATCGCTCTATTCCGGCTAAAACGTCGATATATGCAATAAAAACAGAACTTCTCCCCTTTTCAATATCTTACTCAGTATTTTAACGAGAAACATATAGATGATTGAAAATGAAGTATTTAAGGTTATTATCTAATAAATTATGTGTTTGCGTCATTTTTATCGTATATATAATGAATTAATACCCATAGACTGAAAATTCACAAAAACGTAGAAAACGGCAAAATATTGCCTAATTCGATGATATTTTGTTTAAGACACATAAAGGAAAATGGGATGATAAACGTCAAAATATTGCTAAATTCGATGATTTTTCGTACGAAACAAAATGCAAGAAAACTTGCTTAAAATGCAATATTATGCGAAATTCTGAGATTTGAAGGCCAAATCACATATCGTGATACTACATGAAATAGAATCGAAATATTGGTAAAAATGAATATATTTACGTAGTATCAAACTACATGAAAAACGTGAAAAAAGTCACTATTTAACCATATTTGAGGATTTTAACTTCAAATCATAGAGCGAGGTTTCGGTATTATTTAGATCCAAGAAAAGACATATGACAATGTTGTTTCCAATACAAATTATAAAATTCAATGTGTTTTCATTAGAATTAACTAAAATGTTCCTGATTTTCCGTTTATATTACCGAGGGAAGATGTACACGTAAAACCGCTCTAATCCGGCTGAAACGTCGATATATGCAATAAAAACCAAACTTCTCCCCTTTTCATTATCTTACTCAGTATTTTAACGAGAAACAAATAGATGATTGAAAATGAAGTATTTAAGGTTATTATCTAATCAATTATGTGTTTGCATCATTTTTATCGTATATATATGAATTAATACCCATAGACTGAAAATTCACAAAAACGTGGAAAACGGCAAAATATTGTCTAATTCGATGATATTTTGTTTAAGTCACATAAAGGAAAAGGGGATGATAAACGTCAAAATATTGCGAAATTCGATGATTTTTCGTAAGAAACAAAAGGCAAGAAAACTTGCTTACAATGCAATATTATGCGAAATTCTGAGATTTGAAGGCCAAATCACATATCGTGATACTACATGAAATAGTATCGAAATATTGGTAAAAATGAATATATTTACGTTATATCAAACTACATGAAAAACGTGAAAAAAGTCAATATTTAACCATATATGAGGATTTTAACTTCAAATCATAGAGCGAGGTTTCGTATTATTTAGATCCAAGAAAAGACATGACAGTGTTGTTACCAATACAAATGATAAAAATCAATGTGTTTTCATTAGTATTAACTAAAATGTTCCTGATTTTCTGTTTATATTACCGATGGAAGATGTACACGAAAATCGCTCTATTCCGGCTGAAACGTCGATATATGCAATAAAAACAGAACTTCTCCCCTTTTCAATATCTTACTCAGTATTTTAACGAGAAACAAATAGTTGATTGAAAATGAAGTATTTAAGGTTATTATCTAATCAATTATGTGTTTGCATAATTTTTATCGTATATATATGAATTAATACCCATAGACTGAAAATTCACAAAAACGTGGAAAACGGCAAAATATTGCCTAATTCGATGATATTTTGTTTAAGTCACATAAAGGAAAAGGGGATGATAAACGTCAAAATATTGCTAAATTCGATGATTTTTCGTACGAAACAAAAGGCAAGAAAACTTGCTTAAAATGCAATATTATGCGAAATTCTGAGATTTGAAGGCCAAATCACATATCGTGATACTACATGAAATAGAATCTAAATATTGGTAAAAATGAATATATTTACGTAGTATCAAACTACATGAAAAACGTGATAAAAGTCACTATTTAACCATATATGAGGATTTTAACTTCAAATCATAGAGCGAGGTTTCGTATTATTTAGATCCAAGAAAAGACATATGACAATGTTGTTTCCAATACAAATGATAAAAATCAATGTGTTTTCATTAGTATTAACTAAAATGTTCCTGATTTTCTGTTTATATTACCGATGGAAGATGTACACGAAAATCGCTCTATTCCGGCTGAAACGTCGATATATGCAATAAAAACAGAACTTCTCCCCTTTTCAATATCTTACTCAGTATTTTAACGAGAAACAAATAGTTGATTGAAAATGAAGTATTTAAGGTTATTATCTAATCAATTATGTGTTTGCATAATTTTTATCGTATATATATGAATTAATACCCATAGACTGAAAATTCACAAAAACGTGGAAAACGGCAAAATATTGCCTAATTCGATGATATTTTGTTTAAGTCACATAAAGGAAAAGGGGATGATAAACGTCAAAATATTGCTAAATTTGATGATTTTTCGTACGAAACAAAATGCAAGAAAACTTGCTTAAAATGCAATATTATGCGAAATTCTGAGATTTGAAGGCCAAATCACATATCGTGATACTACATGAAATAGAATCGAAATATTGGTAAAAATGAATATATTTACGTAGTATCAAACTACATGAAAAACGTGAAAAAAGTCACTATTTAACCATATTTGAGGATTTTAACTTCAAATCATAGAGCGAGGTTTCGTATTATTTAGATCCAAGAAAAGACATATGACAATGTTGTTTCCAATACAAATTATAAAAATCAATGTGTTTTCATTAGTATTAACTAAAATGTTCCTGATTTTCCGTTTATATTACCGAGGGAAGATGTACACGTAAAACCGCTCTAATCCGGCTGAAACGTCGATATATGCAATAAAAACCAAACTTCTCCCCTTTTCATTATCTTACTCAGTATTTTAACGAGAAACAAATAGATGATTGAAAATGAAGTATTTAAGGTTATTATCTAGTCAATTATGTGTTTGCATCATTTTTATCGTATATATATGAATTAATACCCATAGACTGAAAATTCACAAAAACGTGGAAAAGGGCAAAATATTGTCTAATTCGATGATATTTTGTTTAAGTCACATAAAGGAAAAGGGGATGATAAACGTCAAAATATTGCTAAATTCGATGATTTTTCGTAAGAAACAAAAGGCAAGAAAACTTGCTTAAAATGAAATATTATGCGAAATTCTGAGATTTGAAGGCCAAATCACATGTCGTGATACTACATGAAATAGTATCTAAATATTGGTAAAAATGAATATATTTACGTAGTATCAAACTACATGAAAAACGTGATAAAAGTCACTATTTAACCATATTTGAGGATTTTAACTTCAAATCATAGAGCGAGGTTTCGTATTATTTAGATCCAAGAAAAGACATATGACAATGTTGTTTCCAATACAAATGATAAAAATCAATGTTTTTTCATTAGTATTAACTAAAATGTTCCTGATTTTCCGTTTATATTACCGATGGAAGATGTACACGAAAATCGCTCTATTCCGGCTGAAACGTCGATATATGCAATAAAAACAGAACTTCTCCCCTTTTCAATATCTTACTCAGTATTTTAGCGAGAAACAAATAGATGATTGAAAATGAAGTATTTAAGGTTATTATCTAATCAATTATGTGTTTGCGTCATTTTTATCGTATATATAATGAATTAATACCCATAGACTGAAAATTCACAAAAACGTAGAAAACGGCAAAATATTGCCTAATTCGATGATATTTTGTTTAAGTCACATAAAGGAAAATGGGATGATAAACGTCAAAATATTGCTAAATTCGATGATTTTTCGTACGAAACAAAATGCAAGAAAACTTGCTTAAAATGCAATATTATGCGAAATTCTGAGATTTGAAGGCCAAATCACATATCGTGATACTACATGAAATAGAATCGAAATATTGGTAAAAATGAATATATTTACGTAGTATCAAACTACATGAAAAACGTGAAAAAAGTCACTATTTAACCATATTTGAGGATTTAAATTCAAATCATAGAGCGAGGTTTCGTATTATTTAGATCCAAGAAAAGACATATGACAATGTTGTTTCCAATACAAATTATAAAAATCAATGTGTTTTCATTAGAATTAACTAAAATGTTCCTGATTTTCCGTTTATATTACCGAGGGAAGATGTACACGTAAAACCGCTCTAATCCGGCTGAAACGTCGATATATGCAATAAAAACCGAACTTCTCCCCTTTTCATTATCTTACTCAGTATTTTAACGAGAAACAAATAGTTGATTGAAAATGAAGTATTTAAGGTTATTATCTAATCAATTATGTGTTTGCATAATTTTTATCGTATATATATGAATTAATACCCATAGACTGAAAATTCACAGAAACGTGGAAAACGGCAAAATATTGCCTAATTCGATGATATTTTGTTTAAGTCACATAAGGGAAAAGGGATGATAAACGTCAAAATATTGCTAAATTCGATGATTTTTCGTACGAAACAAAAGGCAAGAAAACTTGCTTAAAATGCAATATTATGCGAAATTCTGAGATTTGAAGGCCAAATCACATATCGTGATACTACATGAAATAGTATCGAAATATTGGTAAAAATTAATATATTTACGTAATATCAAACTACATGAAAAACGTGAAAAAAGTCAATATATAACCATATTTGAGGATTTTAACTTCAAATCATAGAGCGAGGTTTCGAATTATTTAGATCCAAGAATAGACATATGACAATGTTGTTTCCAATACAAATTATAAAAATCAATGTGTTTTCATTAGAATTAACAAAAATGTTCTTGATTTTCCGTTTATATTACCGAGGGAAGATGTACACGTAAAACCGCTCTAATCCGGCTGAAACGTCGATATATGCAATAAAAACCGAACTTCTCCCCTTTTCATTAGCTTACTCAGTATTTTAACGAGAAACAAATAGATGATTGAAAATGAAGTATTTAAGGTTATTATCTAATCAATTATGTGTTTGCATCATTTTTATCGTATATATATGAATTAATACCCATAGACTGAAAATTCACAAAAACGTGGAACAGGGCAAAATATTGTCTAATTCGATGATATTTTGTTTAAGTCACATAAAGGAAAAGGGGATGATAAACGACAAAATATTGCTAAATTCGATGATTTTTCGTAAGAAACAAAAGGCAAGAAAACTTGCTTAAAATGCAATATTATGCGAAATTCTGAGATTTGAAGGCCAAATCACATATCGTGATACTACATGAAATAGTATCGAAATATTGGTAAAAATGAATATATTTACGTAATATCAAACTACATGAAAAACGTGAAAAAAGTCAATATTTAACCATATTTGAGGATTTTAACTTCAAATCATAGAGCGAGGTTTCGTATTATTTAGATCCAAGAATAGACATATGACAACGTTGTTTCCAATACAAATGATAAAAATCAATGTGTTTTCATTAGAATTAACTAAAATGTTCCTGATTTTCCGTTTATATTACCGAGGGAAGATGTACACGTAAAACCGCTCTAATCCGGCTGAAACGTCGATATATGCAATAAAAACCGAACTTCTTCCCTTTTCATTATCTTACTCAGTATTTTAACGAGAAACAAATAGATGATTGAAAATGAAGTATTTAAGGTTATTATCTAATCAATTATGTGTTTGCATCATTTTTATCGTATATATATGAATTAATACCCATAGACTGAAAATTCACAAAAACGTGGAAAACGGCAAAATATTGCCTAATTCGATGATATTTTGTTTAAGTCACATAAAGGAAAAGGGGATGATAAACATCAAAATATTGCTAAATTCGATGATTTTTCGTACGAAACAAAAGGCAAGAAAACTTGCCTAAAATGCAATATTATGCGAAATTCTGAGATTTGAAGGCCAAATCACATATCGTGATACTACATGAAATAGAATCGAAATATTGGTAAAAATGAATATATTTACGTAGTATCAAACTACATGAAAAACGTGAAAAAAGTCACTATTTAACCATATTTGAGGATTTTAACTTCAAATCATAGAGCGAGGTTTCGTATTATTTAGATCCAAGAAAAGACATATGACAATGTTGTTTCCAATACAAATTATAAAAATCAATGTGTTTTCATTAGAATTAACTAAAATGTTCCTGATTTTCCGTTTATATTACCGAGGGAAGATGTACACGTAAAACCGCTCTAATCCGGCTGAAACATCGATATATGCAATAAAAACCGAACTTCTCCCCTTTTCATTATCTTACTCAGTATTTTAACGAGAAACAAATAGTCGATTGAAAATGAAGTATTTAAGGTTATTATCTAATCAATTATGTGTTTGCATAATTTTTATCGTATATATATGAATTAATACCCATAGACTGAAAATTCACAGAAACGTGGAAAACTGCAAAATATTGACTAATTCGATGATATTTTGTTTAAGTCAAAGTTTTGTTTAAGTTATTTTGTTTAAGATAAACGTCAAAATATTGCTAAATTCGATGATTTTTCGTACGAAACAAAAGGCAAGAAAACTTGCTTAAAATGCAATATTATGCGAAATTCTGAGATTTGAAGGCCAAATCACATATCGTGATACTACATGAAATAGTATCGAAATATTGGTAAAAATGAATATATTTACGTAATATCAAACTACATGAAAAACGTGAAAAAAGTCAATATTTAACCATATTTGAGGATTTTAACTTCAAATCATAGAGCGAGGTTTCGTATTATTTAGATCCAAGAATAGACATGACAATGTTGTTTCCAATACAAATTATAAAAATCAATGTGTTTTCATTAGAATTAACTAAAATGTTCTTGATTTTCCGTTTATATTACCGAGGGAAGATGTACACGTAAAACCGCTCTAATCCGGCTGAAACGTCGATATATGCAATAAAAACCGAACTTCTCCCCTTTTCATTAGCTTACTCAGCATTTTAACGAGAAACAAATAGTTGATTGAAAATGAAGTATTTAAGGTTATTATCTAATCAATTATGTGTTTGCATAATTTTTATCGTATATATATGAATTAATACCCTTAGACGGAAAATTCACAAAAACGTGGAAAACGGCAAAATATTGCCTAATTCGATGATATTTTGTTTAAGTCACATAAAGGAAAAGGGGATGATAAACGTCAAAATATTGCTAAATTCGATGATTTTTCGTACGAAACAAAATGCAAGAAAACTTGCTTAAAATGCAATATTAAGCGAAATTCTGAGATTTGAAGGCCAAATCACATATCGTGATACTACATGAAATAGAATCGAAATATTGGTAAAACTCAATATATTTACGTAGTATCAAACTACATGAAAAAGTGAAAAAAGTCACTATTTAACCATATTTGAGGATTTTAACTTCAAATCATAGAGCGAGGTTTCGTATTATTTAGATCCAAGAATAGACATATGACAATGTTGTTCCCAATACAAATTATAAAAATCAATGTGTTTTCATTAGAATTAACTAAAATGTTCTTGATTTTCCGTTTATATTACCGAGGGAAGATGTACACGTAAAACCGCTCTAATCCGGCTGAAACGTCGATATTTGCAATAAAAACCGAACTTCTCCCCTTTTCAATATCTTACTCAGTATTTTACGAGAAACAAATAGATGATTGAAAATGAACTATTTAAGGTTATTATCTAATCAATTATGTGTTTGCATAATTTTTATCGTATATATATGAAATAATACCCATAGAGTGAAAATTCACAAAAACGTGGAAAAACCGCAAATATTGCCTAATTCGATGATATTTTGTTTAAATCAAATAAAGGAAAAAGGGATGATAAACGTCAAAATATTGCTAAATTCGACGATTTTTCGTACGAAACAAAAGGCAAGAAAACTTACTTAAAATGCAATGTTATGCGAAATTCTGAGATTTGAAGGCCAAATCACATATCGTTATACTACATGAAATAGAATCTAAATATTGGTAAAAATGAATATATTTACGTAGTATCAAACTACATGAAAAACGTGATAAAAGTCACTATTTAACCATATTTGATTATTTTAACTTCAAATCATAGAGAGAGGTTTCGTATTATTTAGATCCAAGAAAAGACAATGTTGACAATGTTGTTTCCAATACAAATGATAAAAATGAATGTGTTTTCATTAGAATTAACTAAAATGTTCCTGATTTTCGTTTATATTACCGAGGGAAGATGTACACGTAAAACCGCTCTAATCCGGCTGAAACGTCGATATATGCAATAAAAACAGAACTTCTGCCCTTTTCAATATCTTACTCAGTATTTTACGAGAAACAAATAGATGATTGAAAATGAAGTATTTAAGGTTATTATCTAATCAATTATGTGTTTGCATAATTTTTATCGTATATATATGAAATAATACCCATAGAGTGAAAATTCACAAAAACGTGGAAAAACCGCAAAATATTGCCTAATTCGATGATATTTTGTTTAAATCAAATAAAGGAAAAGGGGATGATAAACGTCAAAATATTGCTAAATTCGACGATTTTTCGTACGAAACAAAAGGCAAGAAAACTTGCTTAAAATGAAATATTATGCGAAATTCTGAGATTTGAAGGCCAAATCACATATCGTGATACTACATGAAATAGTATCGAAATATTGGTAAAAATGAATATATTTACGTAATATCAAACTACATGAAAACGTGAAAAAAGTCAATATTTAACCATATTTGAGGATTTTAACTTCAAATCATAGAGCGAGGTTTCGTATTATTTAGATCCAAGAAAAGACAATGTTGACAATGTTGTTTCCAATGCAAATGATAAAAATCAATGTGTTTTCATTAGAATTAACTAAAATGTTCCTGATTTTCCGTTTATATTACCGAGGGAAGATGTACACGTAAAACCGCTCTAATCCGGCTGAAACGTCGATATATGCAATAAAAACCGAACTTCTTCCCTTTTCATTATCTTACTCAGTATTTTAACGAGAAACAAATAGATGATTGAAAATGAAGTATTTAAGGTTATTATCTAATCAATTATGTGTTTGCATCATTTTTATCGTATATATATGAATTAATACCCATAGACTGAAAATTCACAAAAACGTGGAAAAGGGCAAAATATTGCCTAATTCGATGATATTTTGTTTAAGTCACATAAAGGAAAAGGGGATGATAAACGTCAAAATATTGCTAAATTCGATGATTTTTCGTACGGAACAAAATGCAAGAAAACTTGCTTAAAATGCAATATTATGCGAAATTCTGAGATTTGAAGGCCAAATCACATATCGTGATACTACATGAAATAGAATCTAAATATTAGTAAAAATGAATATATTTACGTAGTATCAAACTACATGAAAAAACGTGATAAAAGTCACTATTTAACCATATTTGAGGATTTTAACTTCAAATCATAGAGCGAGGTTTCGTATTATTTAGATCCAAGAAAAGACATATGACAATGTTGTTTCCAATACAAATGATAAAAATCAATGTTTTTTCATTAGTATTAACTAAAATGTTCCTGATTTTCTGTTTATATTACCGATGGAAGATGTACACGAAAATCGTTCTATTCCGGCTGAAACGTCGATATATGCAATAAAAACAGAACTTCTCCCCTTTTCAATATCTTACTCAGTATTTTAACGAGAAACAAATAGATGATTGAAAATGAAGTATTTAAGGTTATTATCTAATCAATTATGTGTTTGCGTCATTTTTATCGTATATATAATGAATTAATACCCATAGACTGAAAATTCACAAAAACGTGGAAAAGGGCAAAATATTGTCTAATTCGATGATATTTTGTTTAAGTCACATAAAGGAAAAGGGGATGATAAACGTCAAAATATTGCTAAATTCGATGATTTTTCGTAAGAAACAAAAGGCAAGAAAACTTGCTTAAAATGCAATATTATGCGAAATTCTGAGATTTGAAGGCAAAATCACATATCGTAATACTACATGAAATAGTATCGAAATATTGGTATAAATGAATATATTTACGTTATATCAAACTACATGAAAAACGTAAAAAAAGTCAATATTAAACCATATATGAGGATTTTAACTTCAAATCATAGAGCGAGGTTTCGCATTATTTAGATCCAAGAAAAGACATATGACAATGTTGTTTCCAATACAAATGATAAAAATCAATGTGTTTTCATTAGAATTAACTAAAATGTTCCTGATTTTCCGTTTATATTACCGATGGAAGATGTACATGAAAATCGCTCTATTCTGGCTGAAACGTCGATATATGCAATAAAAACAGAACTTCTCCCCTTTTCATTAGCTTAGTCAGTATTTTAACGAGAAACAAATAGATGATTGAAAATGAAGTATTTAAGGTTATTATCTAATCAATTATGTGTTTGCGTCATTTTTATCGTATATATAATGAATTAATACCCAAAGACTGAAAATTCACAAAAACGTAGAAAACGGCAAAATATTGCCTAATTCGATGATACTTTGTTTAAGTCACATAAAGGAAAATGGGATGATAAACGTCAAAATATTGCTAAATTCGATGATTTTTCGTACGAAACAAAAATGCAAGAAAACTTGCTTAAAATGCAATATTATGCGAAATTCTGAGATTTGAAGGCCAAATCACATATCGTGATACTACATGAAATAGTATCGAAATATTGGTAAAAATGAAAAGTGGGCCAACAATAGGCTAACTGAGTATACTAAGATTCAGGTTTACAGATCCTGTGTCCTGAGCACTCTCCTTTATGGCAGTGAGTCTTGGACACTCCGCGCCCGTCAGGAAAGACGGCTGAATGCCTACCACATGCGCTGCCTTAGACACATCTTGGACATCACCTGGCAGGACAAGGTGACAAACAACAACGTCTTGGGGAGAGCAAGAATCACCAGCATGTACACAATGCTGAAACAGAGACGAATGCGCTGGCTCGGGCACGTTGTGCGAATGGGCGACGGCAGGATCCCCAAGGATCTCCTGTATGGAGAGCTGAGGCAGGGAAAGCGTCCAGTAGGCAAGCCCCAGCTACGGTACAAAGACGTATGCAAAAGGGACCTGAAAGCCATGGATGTCGATCTCGCTATATGGGAGACACTGGCTGCAGACCGTTCAGCCTGGAGGCAGGCTGTTCAACGAGGTCTCTCCAAGTTCGCGGAGTCACTTGCCAAGGAATCGGAGGCAAAGAGACAGAGAAGGCAAGCCGGTAACCAGGAAGACAGACCAGAATCGGACTTCGTTTGTGCTCGGTGTGGGATGGACTGCCACTCTCGGATTGGCCTCATCAGTCACACCAGACGCTGCACCAGGATTGACAACTAGGGCGCAACTCCATAGTCTCCCGAGACTGAAGGATGCCTACTATTGGTAAAAATGAATATATTTACGTTATATCAAACTACATGAAAACGTGAAAAAAGTCAATATTTAACCAGATATGAGGATTTTAACTTCAAATCTAGAGCGAGGTTTTCGTATTATTTAGATCCAAGAAAAGACATGACAGTGTTGTTACCAATACAAATGATAAAAATCAATGTGTTTTCATTAGTATTAACTAAAATTATCCTGATTTTCTGTTTATATTACCGATGGAAGATGTACACGAAAATCGCTCTATTCCGGCTGAAACGTCAATATATGCAATAAAAACAGAACTTCTCCCCTTTTCAATATCTTACTCAGTATTTTAACGAGAAACAAATAGTTGATTGAAAATGAGTATTTAAGGTTATTATCTAATCAATTATGTGTTTGCATAATTTTTATCGTATATATATGATTAATACCCATAGACTGAAAATTCACAAAAACGTGGAAACGGCAAAATATTGCCAAATTCGATGATATTTTGTTTAAGTCACATAAAGGAAAAGGGATGATAACGTCAAAATATTGCTAAATTCGATGATTTTTCGTACGAAACAAAATGCAAGAAAACTTGCTTAAAATGCAATATTATGCGAAATTCTGAGATTTGAAGGCCAAATCACATATCGTGATACTACATGAAATAGTATCGAATATTGGTAAAAATGAATATATTTACGTAGTATCAACTACATGAAAAACGTGAAAAAAGTCACTATTTAACCTATTTGAGGATTTTAACTTCAAATCATAGAGCGAGGTTTCGTATTATTTAGATCCAAAAAAGACATATGACAATGTTGTTTCCAATACAAATATAAAAATGAATGTGTTTCATTAGAATTAACTAAAATGTTCCTGATTTTCGTTTATATTACCGAGGGAAGATGTACACGTAAAACCGCTCTAATCCGGCTGAAACGTCGATATATGCAATAAAAACCGAACTTCTCCCCTTTTCATATCTTACTCAGTATTTTAACGAGAAAACAAATAGATGATTGAAAATGAACTATTTAAGGTTATTATCTAATCAATTATGTGTTTGCATAATTTTATCGTATATATATGAATAATACCCATAGACTGAAAATTCACAAAACGTGGAAAAACCGCAAAATATTGCCTAATTCGATGATATTTTGTTTAAGTCACATAAAGGAAAAGGGGATGATAAACGTCAAAATATTGCTAAATTCGATGATTTTTCGTACGAAACAAATGCAAGAAACTTGCTTAAAATGCAATATTATGCGAATTCTGAGATTTGAAGGCCAAATCACATATCGTGATACTACATGAAATAGAATCGAAATATTTTGGTAAAAATGAATATATTTACGTATATCAACTACATGAAAAACGTGAAAAAAGTCACTATTTAACCATATTTGAGGATTTTAACTTCAAATCATAGAGCGAGGTTTCGTATTATTTAGATCCAAGAAAAGACATGACAATGTTGTTTCCAATACAAATTATAAAAATCAATGTGTTTTCATTAGAATTAACTAAAATGTTCCTGATTTTCCGTTTTATTACCGAGGGAAGATGTACACGTAAAACCGCTCTAATCCGGCTGAAACGTCGATATATGCAATAAAAACCGAACTTCTCCCTTTTCATTATCTTACTCAGTATTTTAACGAGAAACAAATAGATGATTGAAAATGAAGTATTTAAGGTTATTATCTAATCAATTATGTGTTTGCATAATTTTTATCGTATATATGAATTAATACCCATAGACTGAAAATTCACAAAACGTGGAAAACGGCAAAATATTGCCTAATTCGATGATATTTTTTTTAAGTCACATAAAGGAAAAGGGATGATAAACGTCAAAATATTGCTAAATTCGATGATTTTTCGTAGAAACAAATGCAGAAAACTTGCTTAAAATGCAATATTAGCGAAATTCTGAGATTTGAAGGCCAAATCACATATCGTGATACTACATGAAATAGTATCGAATATTGGTAAAACGAATATATTTACGTAGTATCAAACTACATGAAAAACGTGAAAAAAGTCTATTTAACATATTTGAGGATTTTAACTTCAAATCATAGAGCGAGGTTTCGTATTATTTAGATCCAAAAAATAGACATTGACAATGTTGTTTCCAATACAAATTATAAAAATCAATGTGTTTTCATTAGAATTAACTAAAATGTTCTTGATTTTCCGTTTATATTACCGAGGGAAGATGTACACGTAAAACCGCTCTAATCCGGCTGAACGTCGATATATGCAATAAAACCGAACTTCTCCCCTTTTCATTAGCTTACTCAGTATTTTACGAGAAACAAATAGATGATTGAAAATGAACTATTTAAGGTTATTATCTAATCAATTATGTGTTTGCGTCATTTTTATCGTATATATATGAAATAATACCCATAGACTGAAAATTCACAAAAACGTGGAAAACCGCAAAATATTGCCTAATTCGATGATATTTTGTTTAAATCAATAAAGGAAAAGGGGATGATAAACGTCAAAATATTGCTAAATTCGACGATTTTTCGTACGAAACAAAAGGCAAGAAAACTTGCTTAAAATGCAATATTATGCGAAATTCTGAGATTTGAAGGCCAAATCACATATCGTGATACTACATGAAATAGAATCGAATATTGGTAAAAATGAATATTTACGTAGTATCAACTACATGAAAAACGTGAAAAAGTCACTATTTAACCATATTTGAGGATTTTAACTTCAAATCATAGAGCGAGGTTTCGTATTATTTAGATCCAAGAAAAGACATATGACAATGTTGTTTCCAATACAAATGATAAAAATCATGTGTGTTTTTCATTAGAATTAACTAAAATGTTCCTGATTTTCGTTTATATTACCGAGGGAAGATGTACACGTAAAACCGCTCTATCCGGCTGAAACGTCGATATATGCAATAAAAACGAACTTCTCCCTTTTCAATTATCTTACTCAGTATTTTACGAGAAACAATAGATGATTGAAATGAAGTATTTAAGGTTATTTATCTAATCAATTATGTGTGTCATTTTTATCGTATATAATGAATTAATACCCATAGACTGAAAATTCACAGAAACGTAGAAACGGCAAAATATTGCCTAATTCGATGATATTTTGTTTAAGTCACATAAAGGAAAAGGGGATGATAAACGTCAAAATATTGCTAATTCGATGATTTTTCGTACGAAACAAAAGGCAAGAAAACTTGCTTAAAATGCAATATTATGCGAAATTCTGAGATTTGAAGGCCAAATCACATATCGTGATACTACATGAATAGTATCGAATTATTGGTAAAAATGAATATATTTACGTATATCAAACTACATGAAAAACGTGAAAAAAGTCACTATTTAACCATATTTGAGGATTTTAACTTCAAATCATAGAGCGAGGTTTCGTATTATTTAGATCCAAAAATAGACATATGACAATGTTGTTTCCAATACAAATTATAAAAATCAATGTGTTTTCATTAGAATTAACTAAATGTTCTTGATTTTCCGTTTATATCACCGAGGGAAGATGTACACGTAAAACCGCTCTAATCCGGCTGAAACGTCGATATATGCAATAAAACCGAACTTCTCCCCTTTTCATTAGCTTATCAGTATTTTAACGAGAAACAAATAGATGATTGAAAATGAAGTATTTAAGGTTATTATCTAATCAATTATGTGTTTGCATAATTTTTATCGTATATATATGAATTAATACCCATAGACTGAAATTCACAAAAACGTGGAAAACGGCAAAATATTGCCTAATTCGATGATATTTTGTTTAAGTCACATAAAGAAAAGGGATGATAAACGTCAAAATATTGCTAAATTCGATGATTTTTCGTACGAAACAAAATGCAAGAAAACTTGCTTAAAATGCAATATTAAGCGAAATTCTGAGATTTGAAGGCCAAATCACATATCGTGATACTACATGAAATAGAATCGAAATATTGGTAAAACTCAATATATTTACGTAGTATCAAACTACATGAAAAACGTGAAAAAAGTCACTATTTAACCATATTTGAGGATTTTAACTTCAAATCATAGAGCGAGGTTTCGTATTATTTAGATCCAAGAATAGACATATGACAATGTTGTTTCCATACAAATTATAAAAATCATGTGTTTTCATTAGAAATTAACTAAAATGTTCTTGATTTCCGTTTATATTACCGAGGGAAGATGTACACGTAAAACCGCTCTAATCCGGCTGAAACGTCGATATATGCAATAAAAACCGAACTTCTCCCCTTTTCAATATCTTACTCAGTATTTTACGAGAAACAAATAGATGATTGAAATGAACTATTTAAGGTTATTATCTAATCAATTATGTGTTTCCATAATTTTTATCGTATATATATGAAATAATACCCATAGAGTGAAAATTCACAAAAACGTGGAAAACCGCAAAATTTGCCTAATTCGATGATATTTTGTTTTAAATCAAATAAAGGAAAAGGGGATGATAAACGTCAAATATTGCTAAATTCGACGATTATTCGTACGAAACAAAAGGCAAGAAAACTTGCTTAAAATGCAATATTATGCGAAATTCTGAGATTTGAAGGCCAAATCACATATCGTGATACTACATTAAATAGAATCTAAATATTGGTAAAAATGAATACATTTACGTAGTATCAAACTACATGAAAAACGTGATAAAAGTCACTATTTAACCATATTGATTATTTAACTTCAAATCATAGAGCGAGGTTTCGTATTATTTAGATCCAAGAAAAGACATATGACAATAGTTGTTTCCAATACAAATGATAAAAATCAATGTGTTTTTCATTAGTATTAACTAAAATGTTCCTGATTTTCCGTTTATATTACCGATGGAAGATGTACACGAAAATCGCTCTATTCCGGCTGAAACGTCGATATATGCAATAAAACAGAACTTCTCCCCTTTTCAATATCTTACTCAGTATTTTAACGAGAAACAATATGGATGATTGAAAATGAAGTATTTAAGGTTATTATCTAATCAATTATGTGTTTGCGTAATTTTTATCGTATATATAATGAATTAATACCCATAGACTTGAAAATTCACAAAAACGTAGAAAACGGCAAAATATTGCCTAATTCGATGATATTTTGTTTAAGTCACATAAAGGAAAATGGGATGATAAACGTCAAAATATTGCTAAATTCGATGATTTTTCGTACGAAACAAAATGCAAGAAAACTTGCTTAAAATGCAATATATGCGAAATTCTGAGATTTGAAGGCCAAATCACATATCGTGATACTACATGAAATAGAATCGAAATATTGGTAAAAATGAATATATTTACGTAGTATCAAACTACATGAAAAACGTGAAAAAAGTCACTATTTAACCATATTTGAGGATTTTAACTTCAAATCATAGAGCGAGGTTTCGTATTATTTAGATCCAAGAAAAGACATATGACAATGTTGTTTCCAATACAAATGATAAAAATCAATGTGTTTTCATTAGAATTAACTAAAATGTTCCTGATTTTCCGTTTATATTACCGAGGGAAGATGTACACGTAAAACCGCTCTAATCCGGCTGAAACGTCGATATATGCAATAAAAACCGAACTTCTCCCTTTTCATTATCTTACTCAGTATTTTAAACGAGAAACAAATAGTTGATTGAAAAATGAAGTATTTAAGGTTATTATCTAATCAATTATGTGTTTGCATAATTTTTATCGTATATATAATGAATTAATACCCATAGACTGAAAATTCACAGAAACGTGGAAAACGGCAAAATATTGCCTAATTCGATGATATTTTGTTTAAGTCACATAAAGGAAAAGGGGATGATAAACGTCAAAATATTGCTAAATTCGATGATTTTTCGGACGAAACAAAAGGCAAGAAACTTGCTAAAATGCAATATTATGCGAAATTCTGAGATTTGAAGGCCAAATCACATATCGTGATACTACATGAAATAGTATCGAAATTATTGGTAAAAATGAATATATTTACGTATATCAAACTACATGAAAAACGTGAAAAAAGTCAATATTTAACCAATATTTGAGGATTTTAACTTCAAATCATAGAGCGAGGTTTCGTATTATTTAGATCCAAAAATAGACATATGACAATGTTGTTTCCAATACAAATTATAAAAATCAATGTGTTTTCATTAGAATTAACTAAAATGTTCTTGATTTCCGTTTATATTACCGAGGGAAGATGTACACGTAAACCGCTCTAATCCGGCTGAAACGTCGATATATGCAATAAAAACCGACCTTCTCCCCTTTTCATTAGCTTACTCAGTATTTTAACGAGAAACAAATAGATGATTGAAAATGAAGTATTTAAGGTTATTATCTAATCAATTATGTGTTTGCATCATTTTTATCGTATATATATGAATTAATACCCATAGACTGAAAATTCACAAAAACGTGGAAAACGGCAAAATATTGTCTAATTCGATGATATTTTGTTTAAGTCACATAAAGGAAAAGGGGATGATAAACGTCAAAATATTGCTAAATTCGATGATTTTTCGTACGAAACAAAATGCAAGAAAACTTGCTTAAAATGCAATATTATGCGAATTCTGAGATTTGAAGGCCAAATCACATATCGTGATACTACATGAAATAGTATCGAAATATTGGTAAAAATGAATATATTTACGTAATATCAAACTACATGAAAAACGTGAAAAAAGTCAATATTTAACCATATTTGAGGATTTTAACTTCAAATCATAGAGCGAGGTTTCGTATTATTTAGATCCAAGAATAGACATAGACAATGTTGTTTCCAATACAAATTATAAAAATCAATGTGTTTTCATTAGAATTAACTAAAATGTTCTGATTTTCCGTTTATATACCGAGGGAAGATGTACACGTAAAACCGCTCTAATCCGGCTGAAACGTCGATATATGCAATAAAAACCGAACTTCTCTCCTTTTCATTATCTTAGTCAGTATTTTAACGAGAAACAAATAGATGATTGAAAATGAAGTATTTAAGGTTATTATCTAATCAATTATGTGTTTGCATCATTTTTATCGTATATATATGAATTAATACCCATAGACTGAAAATTCACAAAAACGTGGAAAACGGCAAAATATTGCCTAATTCGATGATATTTTGTTTAAGTCACATAAAGGAAAAGGGGATGATAAACGTCAAAATATTGCTAAATCGATGATTTTTCGTACGAAACAAAATGCAAGAAAACTTGCTTAAAATGCAATATTAAGCGAAATTCTGAGATTTGAAGGCCAAATCACATATCGTGATACTACATGAAATAGAATCGAAATATTGGTAAAACTCAATATATTTACGTAGTATCAAACTACATGAAAAACGTGAAAAAAGTCACTATTTAACCATATTTGAGGATTTTAACTTCAATCATAGAGCGAGGTTTCGTATTATTTAGATCCAAGAAAAGACATATGACAATGTTGTTTCCAATACAAATTATAAAAATCAATGTGTTTTCATTAGAATTAACTAAAATGTTCTTGATTTTCCGTTTATATTACCGAGGGAAGATGTACACGTAAACCGCTCTAATCCGGCTGAAACGTCGATATATGCAATAAAAACCGAACTTCTTCCCCTTTTCAATATCTTACTCAGTATTTTAACGAGAAACAAATAGATGATTGAAAATGAAGCTATTAAGGTTATTATCTAATCAATTATGTGTTTGCATCATTTTTATCGTATATATATGAATAATACCCATAGACTGAAAATTCACAAAAACGTGGAAAAACCGGCAAAATATTGCCTAATTCGATGATATTTTGTTTAAGTCAAATAAAGGAAAAGGGGATGATAAACGTCAAAATATTGCTAAATTCGCTGATTTTTCGTACGAAACAAAAGCAAGAAAACTTGCTTAAAATGCAATATTATGCGAAATTCTGAGATTTGAAGGCCAAATCACATATCGTGATACTACATGAAATAGTATCTAAATATTGGTAAAAATGAATATATTTACGTAGTATCAAACTACATGAAAAACGTGATAAAAGTCACTATTTAACCATATTTGAGGATTTTAACTTCAAATCATAGAGCGAGGTTTCGTATTATTTAGATCCAAGAAAAGACATATGACAATAGTTGTTTCCAATACAAATGATAAAAATCAATGTTTTTCATTAGTATTAACTAAATGTTCCTGATTTTCCGTTTATATTACCGATGGAAGATGTACACGTAAAATCGCTCTATTCCGGCTGAAACGTCGATATATGCAATAAAAACAGAACTTCTCCCCTTTTCAATATCTTACTCAGTATTTTAACGAGAAACAAATAGATGATTGAAAATGAAGTATTTAAGGTTATTATCTAATCAATTATGTGTTTGCGTCATTTTTATCGTATATATAATGAATTAATACCCATAGACTGAAAATTCACAAAAACGTAGGAAAACGGCAAAATATTGCCTAATTCGATGATATTTTGTTTAAGTCACATAAAGGAAAATGGGATGATAAACGTCAAAATATTGCTAAATTCGATGATTTTTCGTACGAAACAAAATGCAAGAAAACTTGCTTAAAATGCAATATTATGCGAAATTCTGAGATTTGAAGGCCAAATCACATATCGTGATACTACATGAAATAGAATCGAAATATTGGTAAAAAATGAATATATTTACGTATATCAAACTACATGAAAACGTGAAAAAAGTCACTATTTAACCATATTTGAGGATTTTAACTTCAAATCATAGAGCGAGGTTTCGTATTATTTAGATCCAAGAATAGACATATGACAATGTTGTTTCCAATACAAATTATAAAATCAATGTGTTTTCATTAGAATTAACTAAAATGTTCTGATTTTCCGTTTATATTACCGATGGAAGATGTACACGTAAAACCGCTCTAATCCGGCTGAAACGTCGATATATGCAATAAAAACCGAACTTCTCCCCTTTTCAATTATCTTACTCAGTATTTTAACGAGAAACAAATAGATGATTGAAAATGAAGTATTTAAGGTTATTATCTAATCAATTATGTGTTTGCATATTTTTATCGTATATATATGAATTAATACCCATAGACTGAAAATTCACAAAAACGTGGAAAACGGCAAAATATTGCCTAATTCGATGATATTTTGTTTAAGTCACATAAAGGAAAGGGGATGATAAACGTCAAAATATTGCTAAATTCGATGATTTTTCGTACGAAACAAAAGGCAAGAAAACTTGCTTAAAATGCAATATTATGCGAAATTCTGAGATTTGAAGGCCAAATCACATATCGTGATACTACATGAAATAGTATCGAAATATTGGTAAAAACTGAATATATTTACGTAGTATCAAACTACATGAAAAACGTGAAAAAAGTCACTATTTAACCATATTTGAGGATTTTAACTTCAAATCATAGAGCGAGGTTTCGTATTATTTAGATCCAAGAATAGACATATGACAATGTTGTTTCCAATACAAATGATAAAAATCAATGTGTTTTCATTAGAATTAACTAAAATGTTCCTTGATTTTCCGTTTATATTACCGAGGGAAGATGTACACGTAAAACCGCTCTAATCCGGCTGAAACGTCGATATATGCAATAAAAACCGAACTTCTCCCCTTTTCAATATCTTACTCAGTATTTTAACGAGAAACAAATAGATGATTGAAAATGAAGTATTTAAGGTTATTATCTAATCAATTATGTGTTTGCATCATTTTTATCGTATATATATGAATTAATACCCATAGACTGAAAATTCACAAAAACGTGGGAAAACGGCAAAATATTGCCTAATTCGATGATATTTTGTTTAAGTCACATAAAGGAAAAGGGGATGATAAACGTCAAAATATTGCTAAATTCGATGATTTTTCGTACGAAACAAAAGGCAAGAAAACTTGCTTAAAATGCAATATTATGCGAAATTCTGAGATTTGAAGGCCAAATCACATATCGTGATACTACATGAAATAGTAATCGAAATATTGGTAAAAATGAATATATTTACGTATATCAAACTACATGAAAAACGTGAAAAAAGTCACTATTTAACCATATTTGAGGATTTTAACTTCAAATCATAGAGCGAGGTTTCGTATTATTTAGATCCAAGAAAAGACATATGACAATGTTGTTTCCAATACAAATGATAAAAATCAATGTGTTTTCATTAGTAATTAACTAAAATGTTCTCTGATTTTCCGTTTATATTACCGATGGAAGATGTACACGAAAATCGCTCTATTCCGGCTGAAACGTCGATATATGCAATAAAAACAGAACTTCTCCCCTTTTCATATCTTACTCAGTATTTAACGAGAAACATATAGATGATTGAAAATGAAGTATTTAAGGTTATTATCTAATCAATTATGTGTTTGCGTCATTTTTATCGTATATAATGAATTAATACCCATAGACTGAAAATTCACAAAACGTAGAAAACGGCAAAATATGCCTAATTCGATGATATTTTGTTTAAGTCACATAAAGGAAAATGGGATGATAAACGTCAAAATATTGCTAAATTCGATGATTTTTCGTACGAAACAAAATGCAAGAAAACTTGCTTAAAATGCAATATTATGCGAAATTCTGAGATTTGAAGGCCAAATCACATATCGTGATACTACATGAAATAGAATCGAAATATTGGTAAAAATGAATATATTTACGTAGTATCAAACTACATGAAAAACGTGAAAAAAGTCACTATTTAACCATATTTGAGGATTTTAACTTCAAATCATAGAGCGAGGTTTCGTATTATTTAGATCCAAGAAAAGACATATGACAATGTTGTTTCCAATACAAATTATAAAAATCAATGTGTTTTCATTAGAATTAACTAAAATGTTCCTGATTTTCCGTTTATATTACCGAGGGAAGATGTACACGTAAAACCGCTCTAATCCGCTGAAACGTCGATATATGCAATAAAAACCAAACTTCTCCCCTTTTCTTATCTTACTCAGTATTTTAACGAGAAACAAATAGACGATTGAAAATGAAGTATTTAAGGTTATTATCTAATCAATTATGTGTTTGCATCATTTTATCGTATATATATGAATTAATACCCATAGACTGAAAAATTCACAAAAACGTGGAAAAGGGCAAAATATTGTCTAATTCGATGATATTTTGTTTAAGTCACATAAAGGAAAAGGGATGATAAACGTCAAATATTGCTAAATTCGATGATTTTTCGTAAGAAACAAAAGGCAAGAAAACTTGCTTAAAATGCAATATTATGCGAAATTCTGAGATTTGAAGGCCAAATCACATATCGTGATACTACATGAAATATCGAAATATTGGTAAAAATGAAATATTTACGTAATATCAAACTACATGAAAAACGTGAAAAAAGTCACTATTTAACCATATTTGAGGATTTTAACTTCAAATCATAGAGCGAGGTTTCGTATTATTTAGATCCAAGAATAGACATATGACAATGTTGTTTCCAATACAAATTATAAAAATCAATGTGTTTTCATTAGAATTAACTAAAATGTTCTTGATTTTCCGTTTATATTACCGAGGGAAGATGTACACGTAAAACCGCTCTAATCCGGCTGAAGCGTCGATATATGCAATAAAAACCGAACTTCTCCCCTTTTCATTAGCTTACTCAGTATTTTAACGAGAAACAAATAGATGATTGAAAATGAAGTATTTAAGGTTATTATCTAATCAATTATGTGTTTGCATCATTTTTATCGTATATATATGAATTAATACCTATAGACTGAAATTCACAAAAACGTGGAAAACGGCAAAAATATTGCCTAATTCGATGATATTTTGTTTAAGTCACATAAAGGAAAAGGGGATGATAAACATCAAAATATTGCTAAATTCGATGATTTTTCGTACGAAACAAAAGGCAAGAAAACTTGCTTAAAATGCAATATTATGCGAAATTCTGAGATTTGAAGGCCAAATCACATATCGTGATACTACATGAAATAGTATCGAAATATTGGTAAAAATGAATATATTTACGTTAATCAAACTACATGAAAAACGTGAAAAAAGTCAATATTTAACCATATTTGAGGATTTTAACTTCAAATCATAGAGCGAGGTTTCGTATTATTTAGATCCAAGAATAGACATGACAATGTTGTTTCCAATACAAATGATAAAAATCAATGTGTTTTCATTAGTATTAACTAAAATGTTCCTGATTTTTCTGTTTATATTACCGATGGAAGATGTACACGTAAAACCGCTCTAATCCGGCTGAAACGTCGATATATGCAATAAAAACCGACTTCTCCCCTTTTCATTAGCTTACTCAGTATTTTAACGAAGAAACAAATAGATGATTGAAAATGAAGTATTTAAGGTTATTATCTATCAATTATGTGTTTGCATCATTTTTAGTCGTATATATAATGAAGTAATACCCATAGACTGAAAATTCACAAAACGTAGAAAACGGCAAATATTGCTAATTCGATGATATTTTGTTTAAGTCACATAAAGGAAAAATGGGATGATAAACGTCAAAATATTGCTAAATTCGATGATTTTTCGTACGAAACAAAATGCAAGAAAACTTGCTTAAAATGCAATATTATGCGAAATTCTGAGATTTGAAGGCCAAATCACATATCGTGATACTACATGAAATAGAATCGAAATATTGGTAAAAAATGAATATATTTACGTTAGTATCAAACTACATGAAAAACGTGAAAAAAGTCACTATTTAACCATATTTGAGGATTTTAACTTCAAATCATAGAGCCGATGTTTCGTATTATTTTAGATCCAAGAATAGACATATGACAATGTGTTTCCAATACAAATTATAAAAATCAATGTGTTTTTCATTAGAATTAACTAAAATGTTCGTGATTTCCGTTTATATTACCGAGGGAAGATGTACACGTAAAACCGCTCTAATCCGGCTGATAACGTCGATATATGCAATAAAAACCGAACTTCTCCCCTTTTCAATTATCTTACTCAGTATTTTAACGAGAAACAAATAGATGATTGAAAATGAAGTATTTAAGGTTATTATCTAATCAATTATGTGTTTGCATCATTTTTATCGTATATATATGAATTAATACCCTATAGACTGAAAATTCCCAAAACTTGAAAAGGAGTAAAATATTGTCTAATTCGATGATATTTTGTTTAAGTCACATAAAGGAAAAGGGGATGATAAACGTCAAAATATTGCTAAATTCGATGATTTTTCGTAAGAAACAAAAGGCAAGAAAACTTGCTTAAAAATGCAATTATATGCGAAATTCTGAGATTTGAAGGCCAAATCACATATCGTGATACTACATGAATAGTATCTAAATATTGGTAAAAATGAATATATTTACGTAGTATCAAACTACATGAAAAACGTGATAAGAGTCACTATTTAACCATATTTGAGGATTTTAACTTCAAATCATAAAGCGAGGTTTCGTATTATTTAGATCCAGAAAAGACATATGACAATGTTGTTTCCAATACAAATGATAAAAATCAATGTTTTTTCATTAGTATTAACTAAAATGTTCCTGATTTTCCGTTTATATTACCGATGGAAGATGTACACGAAAATCGCTCTATTCCGGCTGAAACGTCGATATATGCAATAAAACACAGAACTTCTCCCCTTTTCAATATCTTACTCAGTATTTTAACGAGAAACAATAGATGATTGAAAATGAATTATTTAAGGTTATTATCATAATCAATTATGTGTTTGCGTCATTTTTATCGTATATATATGAATTAATACCATAGACTGAAAAATTCACAAAAACGTAGAAAACGGCAAAATATTGCCTAATTCGATGATATTTTGTTTAGTCACATAAAGGAAAATGGGATGATAAACGTCAAAATATTGCTAAATTCGATGATTTTTCGTACGAAACAAAATGCAAGAAAAAACTTGCTTAAATGCAATATTATGCGAAATTCTGAGATTTGGAAGGCCAAATCACATATCGTGATACTACATGAAAATAGAATCGAAATATTGGTAAAAATGAATATATTTTACGTAGTATCAAACTACATGAAAAACGTGAAAAAAGTCACTATTTAACCATATTTGAGGATTTTAACTTCAAATCATAGAGCGAGGTTTCGTATTATTTAGATCCAAGAAAAGACATATGACAATGTTGTTTCCAATACAAATAATAAAAATCAATGTGTTTTCATTAGAATTAACTAAAATTGTTCTTGATTTTCCGTTTATATTACCGAGGGAAGATGTACACGTAAAACCGCTCTAATCCGGCTGAAACGTCGATATATGCAATAAAAACCGAACTTCTCCCCTTTTCATTAGCTTACTCAGTATTTTAACGAGAAACAAATAGATGATTGAAAATGAAGTATTTAAGGTTATTATCTAATCAATTATGTGTTTGCATCATTTTATCGTATATATATGAATTAATACCTATAGACTGAAAATTCACAAAAACGTGGAAAACGGCAAAATATTGCCTAATTCGATGATATTTTGTTTAAGTCATATAAAGGAAAAGGGATGATAAACATCAAAATATTGCTAAATTCGATGATTTTTCGTACGAAACAAAAGGCAAGAAAACTTGCTTAAAATGCAATATTATGCGAAATTCTGAGATTTGAAGGCCAAATCACATATCGTGATACTACATGAAATAGTATCGAAATATTGGTAAAAATGAATATATTTACGTTATATCAAACTACATGAAAAACGTGAAAAAAGTCAATATTTAACCATATTTGAGGATTTTAACTTCAAATCATAGAGCGAGGTTTCGTATTATTTAGATCCAAGAATAGACATGACAATGTTGTTTCCAATACAAATGATAAAAAATCAATGTGTTTTCATTAGTATTAACTAAAATGTTCCTGATTTTCTGTTTATATTACCGATGGAAAGATGTACACGTAAAACCGCTCTAATCCGGCTGAAACGTCGATATATGCAATAAAAACCGAACTTCTCCCCTTTTCATTAGCTTACTCAGTATTTTAACGAGAAACAAATAGATGATTGAAAATGAAGTATTTAAGGTTATTATCTAATCAATTATGTGTTTGCATCATTTTTATCGTATATATATGAATTAATACCTATAGACTGAAAATTCACAAAAACGTGGAAAACGGCAAAATATTGCCTAATTCGATGATATTTTGTTTAAGTCACATAAAGGAAAAGGGATGATAAACATCAAAATATTGCTAAATTCGATGATTTTTCGTACGAAACAAAAGGCAAGAAAACTTGCTTAAAATGCAATATTATGCGAAATTCTGAGATTTGAAGGCCAAATCACATATCGTGATACTACATGAAATAGTATCGAAATATTGGTAAAAATGAATATATTTACGTTATATCAAACTACATGAAAAACGTGAAAAAAGTCAATATTTAACCATATTTGAGGATTTTAACTTCAAATCATAGAGCGAGGTTTCGTATTATTTAGATCCAAGAATAGACATGACAATGTTGTTTCCAATACAAATGATAAAAATCAATGTGTTTTCATTAGTATTAACTAAAATGTTCCTGATTTCCTGTTTATATTACCGATGGAAGATGTACACGAAAATCGCTCTATTCCGGCTGAAACGTCGATATATGCAATAAAAACAGAACTTCTCCCCTTTTCAATATCTTACTCAGTATTTTAACGAGAAACAAATAGATGATTGAAAATGAAGTATTTAAGGTTATTATCTAATCAATTATGTGTTTGCGTCATTTTTATCGTATATATAATGAATTAATACCTATAGACTGAAAATTCACAAAAACGTAGAAAACGGCAAAATATTGCCTAATTCGATGATATTTTGTTTAAGTCACATAAAGGAAAAGGGGATGATAAACGTCAAAATATTGCTAAATTCGATGATTTTTCGTAAGAAACAAAAGGCAAGAAAACTTGCTTAAAATGCAATATTATGCGAAATTCTGAGATTTGAAGGCCAAATCACATATCGTGATACTACATGAAATAGTATCGAAATATTGGTAAAAATGAATATATTTACGTAATATCAAACTACATGAAAAACGTGAAAAAAGTCACTATTTAACCATATTTGAGGATTTTAACTTCAAATCATAGAGCGAGGTTTCGTATTATTTAGATCCAAGAATAGACATATGACAATGTTGTTTCCAATACAAATTATAAAAATCAATGTGTTTTCATTAGAATTAACTAAAATGTTCTTGATTTTCCGTTTATATTACCGAGGGAAGATGTACACGTAAAACCGCTCTAATCCGGCTGAAACGTCGATATATGCAATAAAAACCGAACTTCTCCCCTTTTCATTAGCTTACTCAGTATTTTAACGAGAAACAAATAGATGATTGAAAATGAAGTATTTAAGGTTATTATCTAATCAATTATGTGTTTGCATCATTTTTATCGTATATATATGAATTAATACCTATAGACTGAAAATTCACAAAAACGTGGAAAACGGCAAAATATTGCCTAATTCGATGATATTTTGTTTAAGTCACATAAAGGAAAAGGGGATGATAAACGTCAAAATATTGCTAAATTCGATGATTTTTCGTAAGAAACAAAAGGCAAGAAAACTTGCTTAAAATGCAATATTATGCGAAATTCTGAGATTTGAAGGCCAAATCACATATCGTGAGACTACATGAAATAGTATCGAAATATTGGTAAAAATGAATATATTTACGTAATATCAAACTACATGAAAAACGTGAAAAAAGTCACTATTTAACCATATTTGAGGATTTTAACTTCAAATCATAGAGCGAGGTTTCGTATTATTTAGATCCAAGAATAGACATATGACAATGTTGTTTCCAATACAAATTATAAAAATCAATGTGTTTTCATTAGAATTAACTAAAATGTTCTTGATTTTCCGTTTATATTACCGAGGGAAGATGTACACGTAAAACCGCTCTAATCCGGCTGAAACGTCGATATATGCAATAAAAACCGAACTTCTCCCCTTTTCATTAGCTTACTCAGTATTTTAACGAGAAACAAATAGATGATTGAAAATGAAGTATTTAAGGTTATTATCTAATCAATTATGTGTTTGCATCATTTTTATCGTATATATATGAATTAATACCTATAGACTGAAAATTCACAAAAACGTGGAAAACGGCAAAATATTGCCTAATTCGATGATATTTTGTTTAAGTCACATAAAGGAAAAGGGGATGATAAACATCAAAATATTGCTAAATTCGATGATTTTTCGTACGAAACAAAAGGCAAGAAAACTTGCTTACAATGCAATATTATGCGAAATTCTGAGATTTGAAGGCCAAATCATATATCGTGATACTACATGAAATAGAATCGAAATATTGGTAAAACTCAATATATTTACGTAGTATCAAACTACATGAAAAACGTGAAAAAAGTCACTATTTAACCATATATGAGGATTTTAACTTCAAATCATAGAGAGAGGTTTCGTATTATTTAGATCCAAGAAAAGATAATGTTGACAATGTTGTTTCCAATACAAATGATAAAAATGAATGTGTTTTCATTAGAATTAACTAAAATGTTCCTGATTTTCGTTTATATTACCGAGGGAAGAAGTACACGTAAAACCGCTCTAATCCGGCTGAAACGTCGATATATGCAATAAAAACCGAACTTCTCCCCTTTTCAATATCTTACTTAGTATTTTACGAGAAACAAATAGATGATTGAAAATGAACTATTTAAGGTTATTATCTAATCAATTATGTGTTTGCTTAATTTTTATCGTATATATATGAAATAATACCCATAGAGTGAAAATTCACAAAAACGTGGAAAACCGCAAAATATTGCCTAATTCGATGATATTTTGTTTAAATCAAATAAAGGAAAAGGGGATGATAAACGTCAAAATATTGCTAAATTCGACGATTTTTCGTACGAAACAAAAGGCAAGAAAACTTGCTTAAAATGCAATATTATGCGAAATTCTGAGATTTGAAGGCCAAATCACATATCGTGATACTACATGAAATAGAATCTAAATATTGGTAAAAATGAATATATTTACGTAGTATCAAACTACATGAAAAACGTGATAAAAGTCACTATTTAACCATATTTGAGGATTTTAACTTCAAATCATAGAGCGAGGTTTCGTATTATTTAGATCCAAGAAAAGACATATGACAATGTTGTTTCCAATACAAATGATAAAAATCAATGTTTTTTCATTAGTATTAACTAAAATGTTCTTGATTTTCCGTTTATATTACCGATGGAAGATGTACACGAAAATCGCTCTATTCCGGCTAAAACGTCGATATATGCAATAAAAACAGAACTTCTCCCCTTTTCAATATCTTACTCAGTATTTTAACGAGAAACATATAGATGATTGAAAATGAAGTATTTAAGGTTATTATCTAATAAATTATGTGTTTGCGTCATTTTTATCGTATATATAATGAATTAATACCCATAGACTGAAAATTCACAAAAACGTAGAAAACGGCAAAATATTGCCTAATTCGATGATATTTTGTTTAAGACACATAAAGGAAAATGGGATGATAAACGTCAAAATATTGCTAAATTCGATGATTTTTCGTACGAAACAAAATGCAAGAAAACTTGCTTAAAATGCAATATTATGCGAAATTCTGAGATTTGAAGGCCAAATCACATATCGTGATACTACATGAAATAGAATCGAAATATTGGTAAAAATGAATATATTTACGTAGTATCAAACTACATGAAAAACGTGAAAAAAGTCACTATTTAACCATATTTGAGGATTTTAACTTCAAATCATAGAGCGAGGTTTCGGTATTATTTAGATCCAAGAAAAGACATATGACAATGTTGTTTCCAATACAAATTATAAAATTCAATGTGTTTTCATTAGAATTAACTAAAATGTTCCTGATTTTCCGTTTATATTACCGAGGGAAGATGTACACGTAAAACCGCTCTAATCCGGCTGAAACGTCGATATATGCAATAAAAACCAAACTTCTCCCCTTTTCATTATCTTACTCAGTATTTTAACGAGAAACAAATAGATGATTGAAAATGAAGTATTTAAGGTTATTATCTAATCAATTATGTGTTTGCATCATTTTTATCGTATATATATGAATTAATACCCATAGACTGAAAATTCACAAAAACGTGGAAAACGGCAAAATATTGTCTAATTCGATGATATTTTGTTTAAGTCACATAAAGGAAAAGGGGATGATAAACGTCAAAATATTGCGAAATTCGATGATTTTTCGTAAGAAACAAAAGGCAAGAAAACTTGCTTACAATGCAATATTATGCGAAATTCTGAGATTTGAAGGCCAAATCACATATCGTGATACTACATGAAATAGTATCGAAATATTGGTAAAAATGAATATATTTACGTTATATCAAACTACATGAAAAACGTGAAAAAAGTCAATATTTAACCATATATGAGGATTTTAACTTCAAATCATAGAGCGAGGTTTCGTATTATTTAGATCCAAGAAAAGACATGACAGTGTTGTTACCAATACAAATGATAAAAATCAATGTGTTTTCATTAGTATTAACTAAAATGTTCCTGATTTTCTGTTTATATTACCGATGGAAGATGTACACGAAAATCGCTCTATTCCGGCTGAAACGTCGATATATGCAATAAAAACAGAACTTCTCCCCTTTTCAATATCTTACTCAGTATTTTAACGAGAAACAAATAGTTGATTGAAAATGAAGTATTTAAGGTTATTATCTAATCAATTATGTGTTTGCATAATTTTTATCGTATATATATGAATTAATACCCATAGACTGAAAATTCACAAAAACGTGGAAAACGGCAAAATATTGCCTAATTCGATGATATTTTGTTTAAGTCACATAAAGGAAAAGGGGATGATAAACGTCAAAATATTGCTAAATTCGATGATTTTTCGTACGAAACAAAAGGCAAGAAACTTGCTTAAAATGCAATATTATGCGAAATTCTGAGATTTGAAGGCCAAATCACATATCGTGATACTACATGAAATAGAATCTAAATATTGGTAAAAATGAATATATTTACGTAGTATCAAACTACATGAAAAACGTGATAAAAGTCACTATTTAACCATATATGAGGATTTTAACTTCAAATCATAGAGCGAGGTTTCGTATTATTTAGATCCAAGAAAAGACATATGACAATGTTGTTTCCAATACAAATGATAAAAATCAATGTGTTTTCATTAGTATTAACTAAAATGTTCCTGATTTTCTGTTTATATTACCGATGGAAGATGTACACGAAAATCGCTCTATTCCGGCTGAAACGTCGATATATGCAATAAAAACAGAACTTCTCCCCTTTTCAATATCTTACTCAGTATTTTAACGAGAAACAAATAGTTGATTGAAAATGAAGTATTTAAGGTTATTATCTAATCAATTATGTGTTTGCATAATTTTTATCGTATATATATGAATTAATACCCATAGACTGAAAATTCACAAAAACGTGGAAAACGGCAAAATATTGCCTAATTCGATGATATTTTGTTTAAGTCACATAAAGGAAAAGGGGATGATAAACGTCAAAATATTGCTAAATTTGATGATTTTTCGTACGAAACAAAATGCAAGAAAACTTGCTTAAAATGCAATATTATGCGAAATTCTGAGATTTGAAGGCCAAATCACATATCGTGATACTACATGAAATAGAATCGAAATATTGGTAAAAATGAATATATTTACGTAGTATCAAACTACATGAAAAACGTGAAAAAAGTCACTATTTAACCATATTTGAGGATTTTAACTTCAAATCATAGAGCGAGGTTTCGTATTATTTAGATCCAAGAAAAGACATATGACAATGTTGTTTCCAATACAAATTATAAAAATCAATGTGTTTTCATTAGTATTAACTAAAATGTTCCTGATTTTCCGTTTATATTACCGAGGGAAGATGTACACGTAAAACCGCTCTAATCCGGCTGAAACGTCGATATATGCAATAAAAACCAAACTTCTCCCCTTTTCATTATCTTACTCAGTATTTTAACGAGAAACAAATAGATGATTGAAAATGAAGTATTTAAGGTTATTATCTAGTCAATTATGTGTTTGCATCATTTTTATCGTATATATATGAATTAATACCCATAGACTGAAAATTCACAAAAACGTGGAAAAGGGCAAAATATTGTCTAATTCGATGATATTTTGTTTAAGTCACATAAAGGAAAAGGGGATGATAAACGTCAAAATATTGCTAAATTCGATGATTTTTCGTAAGAAACAAAAGGCAAGAAAACTTGCTTAAAATGAAATATTATGCGAAATTCTGAGATTTGAAGGCCAAATCACATGTCGTGATACTACATGAAATAGTATCTAAATATTGGTAAAAATGAATATATTTACGTAGTATCAAACTACATGAAAAACGTGATAAAAGTCACTATTTAACCATATTTGAGGATTTTAACTTCAAATCATAGAGCGAGGTTTCGTATTATTTAGATCCAAGAAAAGACATATGACAATGTTGTTTCCAATACAAATGATAAAAATCAATGTTTTTTCATTAGTATTAACTAAAATGTTCCTGATTTTCCGTTTATATTACCGATGGAAGATGTACACGAAAATCGCTCTATTCCGGCTGAAACGTCGATATATGCAATAAAAACAGAACTTCTCCCCTTTTCAATATCTTACTCAGTATTTTAGCGAGAAACAAATAGATGATTGAAAATGAAGTATTTAAGGTTATTATCTAATCAATTATGTGTTTGCGTCATTTTTATCGTATATATAATGAATTAATACCCATAGACTGAAAATTCACAAAAACGTAGAAAACGGCAAAATATTGCCTAATTCGATGATATTTTGTTTAAGTCACATAAAGGAAAATGGGATGATAAACGTCAAAATATTGCTAAATTCGATGATTTTTCGTACGAAACAAAATGCAAGAAAACTTGCTTAAAATGCAATATTATGCGAAATTCTGAGATTTGAAGGCCAAATCACATATCGTGATACTACATGAAATAGAATCGAAATATTGGTAAAAATGAATATATTTACGTAGTATCAAACTACATGAAAAACGTGAAAAAAGTCACTATTTAACCATATTTGAGGATTTAAATTCAAATCATAGAGCGAGGTTTCGTATTATTTAGATCCAAGAAAAGACATATGACAATGTTGTTTCCAATACAAATTATAAAAATCAATGTGTTTTCATTAGAATTAACTAAAATGTTCCTGATTTTCCGTTTATATTACCGAGGGAAGATGTACACGTAAAACCGCTCTAATCCGGCTGAAACGTCGATATATGCAATAAAAACCGAACTTCTCCCCTTTTCATTATCTTACTCAGTATTTTAACGAGAAACAAATAGTTGATTGAAAATGAAGTATTTAAGGTTATTATCTAATCAATTATGTGTTTGCATAATTTTTATCGTATATATATGAATTAATACCCATAGACTGAAAATTCACAGAAACGTGGAAAACGGCAAAATATTGCCTAATTCGATGATATTTTGTTTAAGTCACATAAGGGAAAAGGGATGATAAACGTCAAAATATTGCTAAATTCGATGATTTTTCGTACGAAACAAAAGGCAAGAAAACTTGCTTAAAATGCAATATTATGCGAAATTCTGAGATTTGAAGGCCAAATCACATATCGTGATACTACATGAAATAGTATCGAAATATTGGTAAAAATTAATATATTTACGTAATATCAAACTACATGAAAAACGTGAAAAAAGTCAATATATAACCATATTTGAGGATTTTAACTTCAAATCATAGAGCGAGGTTTCGAATTATTTAGATCCAAGAATAGACATATGACAATGTTGTTTCCAATACAAATTATAAAAATCAATGTGTTTTCATTAGAATTAACAAAAATGTTCTTGATTTTCCGTTTATATTACCGAGGGAAGATGTACACGTAAAACCGCTCTAATCCGGCTGAAACGTCGATATATGCAATAAAAACCGAACTTCTCCCCTTTTCATTAGCTTACTCAGTATTTTAACGAGAAACAAATAGATGATTGAAAATGAAGTATTTAAGGTTATTATCTAATCAATTATGTGTTTGCATCATTTTTATCGTATATATATGAATTAATACCCATAGACTGAAAATTCACAAAAACGTGGAACAGGGCAAAATATTGTCTAATTCGATGATATTTTGTTTAAGTCACATAAAGGAAAAGGGGATGATAAACGACAAAATATTGCTAAATTCGATGATTTTTCGTAAGAAACAAAAGGCAAGAAAACTTGCTTAAAATGCAATATTATGCGAAATTCTGAGATTTGAAGGCCAAATCACATATCGTGATACTACATGAAATAGTATCGAAATATTGGTAAAAATGAATATATTTACGTAATATCAAACTACATGAAAAACGTGAAAAAAGTCAATATTTAACCATATTTGAGGATTTTAACTTCAAATCATAGAGCGAGGTTTCGTATTATTTAGATCCAAGAATAGACATATGACAACGTTGTTTCCAATACAAATGATAAAAATCAATGTGTTTTCATTAGAATTAACTAAAATGTTCCTGATTTTCCGTTTATATTACCGAGGGAAGATGTACACGTAAAACCGCTCTAATCCGGCTGAAACGTCGATATATGCAATAAAAACCGAACTTCTTCCCTTTTCATTATCTTACTCAGTATTTTAACGAGAAACAAATAGATGATTGAAAATGAAGTATTTAAGGTTATTATCTAATCAATTATGTGTTTGCATCATTTTTATCGTATATATATGAATTAATACCCATAGACTGAAAATTCACAAAAACGTGGAAAACGGCAAAATATTGCCTAATTCGATGATATTTTGTTTAAGTCACATAAAGGAAAAGGGGATGATAAACATCAAAATATTGCTAAATTCGATGATTTTTCGTACGAAACAAAAGGCAAGAAAACTTGCCTAAAATGCAATATTATGCGAAATTCTGAGATTTGAAGGCCAAATCACATATCGTGATACTACATGAAATAGAATCGAAATATTGGTAAAAATGAATATATTTACGTAGTATCAAACTACATGAAAAACGTGAAAAAAGTCACTATTTAACCATATTTGAGGATTTTAACTTCAAATCATAGAGCGAGGTTTCGTATTATTTAGATCCAAGAAAAGACATATGACAATGTTGTTTCCAATACAAATTATAAAAATCAATGTGTTTTCATTAGAATTAACTAAAATGTTCCTGATTTTCCGTTTATATTACCGAGGGAAGATGTACACGTAAAACCGCTCTAATCCGGCTGAAACATCGATATATGCAATAAAAACCGAACTTCTCCCCTTTTCATTATCTTACTCAGTATTTTAACGAGAAACAAATAGTCGATTGAAAATGAAGTATTTAAGGTTATTATCTAATCAATTATGTGTTTGCATAATTTTTATCGTATATATATGAATTAATACCCATAGACTGAAAATTCACAGAAACGTGGAAAACTGCAAAATATTGACTAATTCGATGATATTTTGTTTAAGTCAAAGTTTTGTTTAAGTTATTTTGTTTAAGATAAACGTCAAAATATTGCTAAATTCGATGATTTTTCGTACGAAACAAAAGGCAAGAAAACTTGCTTAAAATGCAATATTATGCGAAATTCTGAGATTTGAAGGCCAAATCACATATCGTGATACTACATGAAATAGTATCGAAATATTGGTAAAAATGAATATATTTACGTAATATCAAACTACATGAAAAACGTGAAAAAAGTCAATATTTAACCATATTTGAGGATTTTAACTTCAAATCATAGAGCGAGGTTTCGTATTATTTAGATCCAAGAATAGACATGACAATGTTGTTTCCAATACAAATTATAAAAATCAATGTGTTTTCATTAGAATTAACTAAAATGTTCTTGATTTTCCGTTTATATTACCGAGGGAAGATGTACACGTAAAACCGCTCTAATCCGGCTGAAACGTCGATATATGCAATAAAAACCGAACTTCTCCCCTTTTCATTAGCTTACTCAGCATTTTAACGAGAAACAAATAGTTGATTGAAAATGAAGTATTTAAGGTTATTATCTAATCAATTATGTGTTTGCATAATTTTTATCGTATATATATGAATTAATACCCTTAGACGGAAAATTCACAAAAACGTGGAAAACGGCAAAATATTGCCTAATTCGATGATATTTTGTTTAAGTCACATAAAGGAAAAGGGGATGATAAACGTCAAAATATTGCTAAATTCGATGATTTTTCGTACGAAACAAAATGCAAGAAAACTTGCTTAAAATGCAATATTAAGCGAAATTCTGAGATTTGAAGGCCAAATCACATATCGTGATACTACATGAAATAGAATCGAAATATTGGTAAAACTCAATATATTTACGTAGTATCAAACTACATGAAAAAGTGAAAAAAGTCACTATTTAACCATATTTGAGGATTTTAACTTCAAATCATAGAGCGAGGTTTCGTATTATTTAGATCCAAGAATAGACATATGACAATGTTGTTCCCAATACAAATTATAAAAATCAATGTGTTTTCATTAGAATTAACTAAAATGTTCTTGATTTTCCGTTTATATTACCGAGGGAAGATGTACACGTAAAACCGCTCTAATCCGGCTGAAACGTCGATATTTGCAATAAAAACCGAACTTCTCCCCTTTTCAATATCTTACTCAGTATTTTACGAGAAACAAATAGATGATTGAAAATGAACTATTTAAGGTTATTATCTAATCAATTATGTGTTTGCATAATTTTTATCGTATATATATGAAATAATACCCATAGAGTGAAAATTCACAAAAACGTGGAAAAACCGCAAAATATTGCCTAATTCGATGATATTTTGTTTAAATCAAATAAAGGAAAAAGGGATGATAAACGTCAAAATATTGCTAAATTCGACGATTTTTCGTACGAAACAAAAGGCAAGAAAACTTACTTAAAATGCAATGTTATGCGAAATTCTGAGATTTGAAGGCCAAATCACATATCGTTATACTACATGAAATAGAATCTAAATATTGGTAAAAATGAATATATTTACGTAGTATCAAACTACATGAAAAACGTGATAAAAGTCACTATTTAACCATATTTGATTATTTTAACTTCAAATCATAGAGAGAGGTTTCGTATTATTTAGATCCAAGAAAAGACAATGTTGACAATGTTGTTTCCAATACAAATGATAAAAATGAATGTGTTTTCATTAGAATTAACTAAAATGTTCCTGATTTTCGTTTATATTACCGAGGGAAGATGTACACGTAAAACCGCTCTAATCCGGCTGAAACGTCGATATATGCAATAAAAACAGAACTTCTGCCCTTTTCAATATCTTACTCAGTATTTTACGAGAAACAAATAGATGATTGAAAATGAAGTATTTAAGGTTATTATCTAATCAATTATGTGTTTGCATAATTTTTATCGTATATATATGAAATAATACCCATAGAGTGAAAATTCACAAAAACGTGGAAAAACCGCAAAATATTGCCTAATTCGATGATATTTTGTTTAAATCAAATAAAGGAAAAGGGGATGATAAACGTCAAAATATTGCTAAATTCGACGATTTTTCGTACGAAACAAAAGGCAAGAAAACTTGCTTAAAATGAAATATTATGCGAAATTCTGAGATTTGAAGGCCAAATCACATATCGTGATACTACATGAAATAGTATCGAAATATTGGTAAAAATGAATATATTTACGTAATATCAAACTACATGAAAAACGTGAAAAAAGTCAATATTTAACCATATTTGAGGATTTTAACTTCAAATCATAGAGCGAGGTTTCGTATTATTTAGATCCAAGAAAAGACAATGTTGACAATGTTGTTTCCAATGCAAATGATAAAAATCAATGTGTTTTCATTAGAATTAACTAAAATGTTCCTGATTTTCCGTTTATATTACCGAGGGAAGATGTACACGTAAAACCGCTCTAATCCGGCTGAAACGTCGATATATGCAATAAAAACCGAACTTCTTCCCTTTTCATTATCTTACTCAGTATTTTAACGAGAAACAAATAGATGATTGAAAATGAAGTATTTAAGGTTATTATCTAATCAATTATGTGTTTGCATCATTTTTATCGTATATATATGAATTAATACCCATAGACTGAAAATTCACAAAAACGTGGAAAAGGGCAAAATATTGCCTAATTCGATGATATTTTGTTTAAGTCACATAAAGGAAAAGGGGATGATAAACGTCAAAATATTGCTAAATTCGATGATTTTTCGTACGGAACAAAATGCAAGAAAACTTGCTTAAAATGCAATATTATGCGAAATTCTGAGATTTGAAGGCCAAATCACATATCGTGATACTACATGAAATAGAATCTAAATATTAGTAAAAATGAATATATTTACGTAGTATCAAACTACATGAAAAACGTGATAAAAGTCACTATTTAACCATATTTGAGGATTTTAACTTCAAATCATAGAGCGAGGTTTCGTATTATTTAGATCCAAGAAAAGACATATGACAATGTTGTTTCCAATACAAATGATAAAAATCAATGTTTTTTCATTAGTATTAACTAAAATGTTCCTGATTTTCTGTTTATATTACCGATGGAAGATGTACACGAAAATCGTTCTATTCCGGCTGAAACGTCGATATATGCAATAAAAACAGAACTTCTCCCCTTTTCAATATCTTACTCAGTATTTTAACGAGAAACAAATAGATGATTGAAAATGAAGTATTTAAGGTTATTATCTAATCAATTATGTGTTTGCGTCATTTTTATCGTATATATAATGAATTAATACCCATAGACTGAAAATTCACAAAAACGTGGAAAAGGGCAAAATATTGTCTAATTCGATGATATTTTGTTTAAGTCACATAAAGGAAAAGGGGATGATAAACGTCAAAATATTGCTAAATTCGATGATTTTTCGTAAGAAACAAAAGGCAAGAAAACTTGCTTAAAATGCAATATTATGCGAAATTCTGAGATTTGAAGGCAAAATCACATATCGTAATACTACATGAAATAGTATCGAAATATTGGTATAAATGAATATATTTACGTTATATCAAACTACATGAAAAACGTAAAAAAAGTCAATATTAAACCATATATGAGGATTTTAACTTCAAATCATAGAGCGAGGTTTCGCATTATTTAGATCCAAGAAAAGACATATGACAATGTTGTTTCCAATACAAATGATAAAAATCAATGTGTTTTCATTAGAATTAACTAAAATGTTCCTGATTTTCCGTTTATATTACCGATGGAAGATGTACATGAAAATCGCTCTATTCTGGCTGAAACGTCGATATATGCAATAAAAACAGAACTTCTCCCCTTTTCATTAGCTTAGTCAGTATTTTAACGAGAAACAAATAGATGATTGAAAATGAAGTATTTAAGGTTATTATCTAATCAATTATGTGTTTGCGTCATTTTTATCGTATATATAATGAATTAATACCCAAAGACTGAAAATTCACAAAAACGTAGAAAACGGCAAAATATTGCCTAATTCGATGATACTTTGTTTAAGTCACATAAAGGAAAATGGGATGATAAACGTCAAAATATTGCTAAATTCGATGATTTTTCGTACGAAACAAAATGCAAGAAAACTTGCTTAAAATGCAATATTATGCGAAATTCTGAGATTTGAAGGCCAAATCACATATCGTGATACTACATGAAATAGTATCGAAATATTGGTAAAAATGAAAAGTGGGCCAACAATAGGCTAACTGAGTATACTAAGATTCAGGTTTACAGATCCTGTGTCCTGAGCACTCTCCTTTATGGCAGTGAGTCTTGGACACTCCGCGCCCGTCAGGAAAGACGGCTGAATGCCTACCACATGCGCTGCCTTAGACACATCTTGGACATCACCTGGCAGGACAAGGTGACAAACAACAACGTCTTGGGGAGAGCAAGAATCACCAGCATGTACACAATGCTGAAACAGAGACGAATGCGCTGGCTCGGGCACGTTGTGCGAATGGGCGACGGCAGGATCCCCAAGGATCTCCTGTATGGAGAGCTGAGGCAGGGAAAGCGTCCAGTAGGCAAGCCCCAGCTACGGTACAAAGACGTATGCAAAAGGGACCTGAAAGCCATGGATGTCGATCTCGCTATATGGGAGACACTGGCTGCAGACCGTTCAGCCTGGAGGCAGGCTGTTCAACGAGGTCTCTCCAAGTTCGCGGAGTCACTTGCCAAGGAATCGGAGGCAAAGAGACAGAGAAGGCAAGCCGGTAACCAGGAAGACAGACCAGAATCGGACTTCGTTTGTGCTCGGTGTGGGATGGACTGCCACTCTCGGATTGGCCTCATCAGTCACACCAGACGCTGCACCAGGATTGACAACTAGGGCGCAACTCCATAGTCTCCCGAGACTGAAGGATGCCTACTATTGGTAAAAATGAATATATTTACGTTATATCAAACTACATGAAAAACGTGAAAAAAGTCAATATTTAACCATATATGAGGATTTTAACTTCAAATCATAGAGCGAGGTTTCGTATTATTTAGATCCAAGAAAAGACATGACAGTGTTGTTACCAATACAAATGATAAAAATCAATGTGTTTTCATTAGTATTAACTAAAATTATCCTGATTTTCTGTTTATATTACCGATGGAAGATGTACACGAAAATCGCTCTATTCCGGCTGAAACGTCAATATATGCAATAAAAACAGAACTTCTCCCCTTTTCAATATCTTACTCAGTATTTTAACGAGAAACAAATAGTTGATTGAAAATGAAGTATTTAAGGTTATTATCTAATCAATTATGTGTTTGCATAATTTTTATCGTATATATATGAATTAATACCCATAGACTGAAAATTCACAAAAACGTGGAAAACGGCAAAATATTGCCAAATTCGATGATATTTTGTTTAAGTCACATAAAGGAAAAGGGGATGATAAACGTCAAAATATTGCTAAATTCGATGATTTTTCGTACGAAACAAAATGCAAGAAAACTTGCTTAAAATGCAATATTAAGCGAAATTCTGAGATTTGAAGGCCAAATCACATATCGTGATACTACATGAAATAGTATCGAAATATTGGTAAAACTCAATATATTTACGTAGTATCAAACTACATGAAAAACGTGAAAAAAGTCACTATTTAACCATATTTGAGGATTTTAACTTCAAATCATAGAGAGAGGTTTCGTATTATTTAGATCCAAGAAAAGACAATGTTGACAATGTTGTTTCCAATACAAATGATAAAAATGAATGTGTTTTCATTAGAATTAACTAAAATGTTCCTGATTTTCGTTTATATTACCGAGGGAAGAAGTGCACGTAAAACCGCTCTAATCCGGCTGAAACGTCGATATATGCAATAAAAACCGAACTTCTCCCCTTTTCAATATCTTACTCAGTATTTTACGAGAAACAAATAGATGATTGAAAATGAACTATTTAAGGTTATTATCTAATCAATTATGTGTTTGCATAATTTTTATCGTATATATATGAAATAATACCCATAGACTGAAAATTCACAAAAACGTGGAAAAACCGCAAAATATTGCCTAATTCGATGATATTTTGTTTAAATCAAATAAAGGAAAAGGGGATGATAAACGTCAAAATATTGCTAAATTCGAAGATTTTTCGTACGAAACAAAAGGCAAGAAAACTTGCTTAAAATGCAATATTATGCGAAATTCTGAGATTTGAAGGCCAAATCACATATCGTGATACTACATGAAATAGAATCGAAATATTTTTAAAAATGAATATATATACGTAGTATCAAACTACATGAAAAACGTGAAAAAAGTCACTATTTAACCATATTTGAGGATTTTAACTTCAAATCATAGAGCGAGGTTTCGTATTATTTAGATCCAAGAAAAGACATATGACAATGTTGTTTCCAATACAAATTATAAAAATCAATGTGTTTTCATTAGAATTAACTAAAATGTTCCTGATTTTCCGTTTATATTACCGAGGGAAGATGTACACGTAAAACCGCTCTAATCCGGCTGAAACGTCGATATATGCAATAAAAACCGAACTTCTCCCCTTTTCATTATCTTACTCAGTATTTTAACGAGAAACAAATAGATGATTGAAAATGAAGTATTTAAGGTTATTATCGAATCAATTATGTGTTTGCATAATTTTTATCGTATATATATGAATTAATACCCATGGACTGAAAATTCACAGAAACGTGGAAAAGGGCAAAATATTGTCTAATTCGATGATATTTTGTTTAAGTCACATAAAGGAAAAGGGGATGATAAACGTCAAAATATTGCTAAATTCGATGATTTTTCGTAAGAAACAAAATGCAAGAAAACTTGCTTAAAATGCAATATTATGCGAAATTCTGAGATTTGAAGGCCAAATCACATATCGTGATACTACATGAAATAGTATCGAATTATTGGTAAAAATGAATATATTTACGTAATATCAAACTACATGAAAAACGTGAAAAAAGTCAATATTTAACCATATTTGAGGATTTTAACTTCAAATCATAGAGCGAGGTTTCGTATTATTTAGATCCAAAAATAGACATATGACAATGTTGTTTCCAATACAAATTATAAAAATCAATGTGTTTTCATTAGAATTAACTAAAATGTTCTTGATTTTCCGTTTATATTACCGAGGGAAGATGTACACGTAAAACCGCTCTAATCCGGCTGAAACGTCGATATATGCAATAAAAACCGAACTTCTCCCCTTTTCATTAGCTTAGTCAGTATTTTAACGAGAAACAAATAGATGATTGAAAATGAAGTATTTAAGGTTATTATCTAATCAATTATGTGTTTGCGTCATTTTTATCGTATATATATGAATTAATACCCATAGACTGAAAATTCACAAAAACGTGGAAAACGGCAAAATATTGCCAAATTCGATGATATTTTGTTTAAGTCACATAAAGGAAAAGGGGGATGATAAACGTCAAAATATTGCTAAATTCGATGATTTTTCGTACGAAACAAAATGCAAGAAAACTTGCTTAAAATGCAATATTAAGCGAAATTCTGAGATTTGATTTTGTATCACATATCGTGATACTACATGAAATAGTATCGAAATATTGGTAAAACTCAATATATTTACGTAGTATCAAACTACATGAAAAACGTGAAAAAAGTCACTATTTAACCATATTTGAGGATTTTAACTTCAAATCATAGAGAGAGGTTTCGTATTATTTAGATCCAAGAAAAGACAATGTTGACAATGTTGTTTCCAATACAAATGATAAAAATGAATGTGTTTTCATTAGAATTAACTAAAATGTTCCTGATTTTCGTTTATATTACCGAGGGAAGAAGTACACGTAAAACCGCTCTAATCCGGCTGAAACGTCGATATATGCAATAAAAACCGAACTTCTCCCCTTTTCAATATCTTACTCAGTATTTTACGAGAAACAAATAGATGATTGAAAATGAACTATTTAAGGTTATTATCTAATCAATTATGTGTTTGCATAATTTTTATCGTATATATATGAAATAATACCCATAGACTGAAAATTCACAGAAACGTGGAAAACGGCAAAATATTGCCTAATTCGATGATATTTTGTTTAAGTCACATAAAGGAAAAGGGGATGATAAACGTCAAAATATTGCTAAATTCGATGATTTTTCGTACGAAACAAAAGGCAAGAAAACTTGCTTAAAATGCAATATTATGCGAAATTCTGAGATTTGAAGGCCAAATCACATATCGTGATACTACATGAAATAGTATCGAATTATTGGTAAAAATGAATATATTTACGTAATATCAAACTACATGAAAAACGTGAAAAAAGTCAATATTTAACCATATTTGAGGATTTTAACTTCAAATCATAGAGCGAGGTTTCGTATTATTTAGATCCAAAAATAGACATATGACAATGTTGTTTCCAATACAAATTATAAAAATCAATGTGTTTTCATTAGAATTAACTAAAATGTTCTTGATTTTCCGTTTATATCACCGAGGGAAGATGTACACGTAAAACCGCTCTAATCCGGCTGAAACGTCGATATATGCAATAAAAACCGAACTTCTCCCCTTTTCATTAGCTTAGTCAGTATTTTAACGAGAAACAAATAGATGATTGAAAATGAAGTATTTAAGGTTATTATCTAATCAATTATGTGTTTGCATAATTTTTATCGTATATATATGAATTAATACCCATAGACTGAAAATTCACAAAAACGTGGAAAACGGCAAAATATTGCCTAATTCGATGATATTTTGTTTAAGTCACATAAAGGAAAAGGGGATGATAAACGTCAAAATATTGCTAAATTCGATGATTTTTCGTACGAAACAAAATGCAAGAAAACTTGCTTAAAATGCAATATTAAGCGAAATTCTGAGATTTGAAGGCCAAATCACATATCGTGATACTACATGAAATAGAATCGAAATATTGGTAAAACTCAATATATTTACGTAGTATCAAACTACATGAAAAACGTGAAAAAAGTCACTATTTAACCATATTTGAGGATTTTAACTTCAAATCATAGAGCGAGGTTTCGTATTATTTAGATCCAAGAATAGACATATGACAATGTTGTTTCCAGTACAAATTATAAAAATCAATGTGTTTTCATTAGAATTAACTAAAATGTTCTTGATTTTCCGTTTATATTACCGAGGGAAGATGTACACGTAAAACCGCTCTAATCCGGCTGAAACGTCGATATATGCAATAAAAACCGAACTTCTTCCCTTTTCAATATCTTACTCAGTATTTTACGAGAAACAAATAGATGATTGAAAATGAACTATTTAAGGTTATTATCTAATCAATTATGTGTTTCCATAATTTTTATCGTATATATATGAAATAATACCCATAGAGTGAAAATTCACAAAAACGTGGAAAACCGCAAAATATTGCCTAATTCGATGATATTTTGTTTAAATCAAATAAAGGAAAAGGGGATGATAAACGTCAAAATATTGCTAAATTCGACGATTATTCGTACGAAACAAAAGGCAAGAAAACTTGCTTAAAATGCAATATTATGCGAAATTCTGAGATTTGAAGGCCAAATCACATATCGTGATACTACATTAAATAGAATCTAAATATTGGTAAAAATGAATACATTTACGTAGTATCAAACTACATGAAAAACGTGATAAAAGTCACTATTTAACCATATTTGATTATTTTAACTTCAAATCATAGAGCGAGGTTTCGAATTATTTAGATCCAAGAAAAGACATATGACAATATTGTTTCCAATACAAATGATAAAAATCAATGTTTTTTCATTAGTATTAACTAAAATGTTCCTGATTTTCCGTTTATATTACCGATGGAAGATGTACACGAAAATCGCTCTATTCCGGCTGAAACGTCGATATATGCAATAAAAACAGAACTTCTCCCCTTTTCAATATCTTACTCAGTATTTTAACGAGAAACATATGGATGATTGAAAATGAAGTATTTAAGGTTATTATCTAATCAATTATGTGTTTGCGTCATTTTTATCGTATATATAATGAATTAATACCCATAGACTGAAAATTCACAAAAACGTAGAAAACGGCAAAATATTGCCTAATTCGATGATATTTTGTTTAAGTCACATAAAGGAAAATGGGATGATAAACGTCAAAATATTGCTAAATTCGATGATTTTTCGTACGAAACAAAATGCAAGAAAACTTGCTTAAAATGCAATGATATGCGAAATTCTGAGATTTGAAGGCCAAATCACATATCGTGATACTACATGAAATAGAATCGAAATATTGGTAAAAAATGAATATATTTACGTAGTATCAAACTACATGAAAAACGTGAAAAAAGTCACTATTTAACCATATTTGAGGATTTTAACTTCAAATCATAGAGCGAGGTTTCGTATTATTTAGATCCAAGAAAAGACATATGACAATGTTGTTTCCAATACAAATGATAAAAATCAATGTGTTTTCATTAGAATTAACTAAAATGTTCCTGATTTTCCGTTTATATTACCGAGGGAAGATGTACACGTAAAACCGCTCTAATCCGGCTGAAACGTCGATATATGCAATAAAAACCGAACTTCTCCCCTTTTCATTATCTTACTCAGTATTTTAACGAGAAACAAATAGTTGATTGAAAATGAAGTATTTAAGGTTATTATCTAATCAATTATGTGTTTGCATAATTTTTATCGTATATATATGAATTAATACCCATAGACTGAAAATTCACAGAAACGTGAAAAACGGCAAAATATTGCCTAATTCGATGATATTTTGTTTAAGTCACATAAAGGAAAAGGGGATGATAAACGTCAAAATATTGCTAAATTCGATGATTTTTCGTACGAAACAAAAGGCAAGAAAACTTGCTTAAAATGCAATATTATGCGAAATTCTGAGATTTGAAGGCCAAATCACATATCGTGATACTACATGAAATAGTATCGAATTATTGGTAAAAATGAATATATTTACGTAATATCAAACTACATGAAAAACGTGAAAAAAGTCAATATTTAACCATATTTGAGGATTTTAACTTCAAATCATAGAGCGAGGTTTCGTATTATTTAGATCCAAAAATAGACATATGACAATGTTGTTTCCAATACAAATTATAAAAATCAATGTGTTTTCATTAGAATTAACTAAAATGTTCTTGATTTTCCGTTTATATTACCGAGGGAAGATGTACACGTAAAACCGCTCTAATCCGGCTGAAACGTCGATATATGCAATAAAAACCGACCTTCTCCCCTTTTCATTAGCTTACTCAGTATTTTAACGAGAAACAAATAGATGATTGAAAATGAAGTATTTAAGGTTATTATCGAATCAATTATGTGTTTGCATCATTTTTATCGTATATATATGAATTAATACCCATGGACTGAAAATTCACAAAAACGTGGAAAAGGGCAAAATATTGTCTAATTCGATGATATTTTGTTTAAGTCACATAAAGGAAAAGGGGATGATAAACGTCAAAATATTGCTAAATTCGATGATTTTTCGTAAGAAACAAAATGCAAGAAAACTTGCTTAAAATGCAATATTATGCGAAATTCTGAGATTTGAAGGCCAAATCACATATCGTGATACTACATGAAATAGTATCGAAATATTGGTAAAAATGAATATATTTACGTAATATCAAACTACATGAAAAACGTGAAAAAAGTCAATATTTAACCATATTTGAGGATTTTAACTTCAAATCATAGAGCGAGGTTTCGTATTATTTAGATCCAAGAATAGACATGACAATGTTGTTTCCAATACAAATTATAAAAATCAATGTGTTTTCATTAGAATTAACTAAAATGTTCTTGATTTTCCGTTTATATTACCGAGGGAAGATGTACACGTAAAACCGCTCTAATCCGGCTGAAACGTCGATATATGCAATAAAAACCGAACTTCTCTCCTTTTCATTAGCTTAGTCAGTATTTTAACGAGAAACAAATAGATGATTGAAAATGAAGTATTTAAGGTTATTATCTAATCAATTATGTGTTTGCATAATTTTTATCGTATATATATGAATTAATACCCATAGACTGAAAATTCACAAAAACGTGGAAAACGGCAAAATATTGCCTAATTCGATGATATTTTGTTTAAGTCACATAAAGGAAAAGGGGATGATAAACGTCAAAATATTGCTAAATTCGATGATTTTTCGAACGAAACAAAATGCAAGAAAACTTGCTTAAAATGCAATATTAAGCGAAATTCTGAGATTTGAAGGCCAAATCACATATCGTGATACTACATGAAATAGAATCGAAATATTGGTAAAACTCAATATATTTACGTAGTATCAAACTACATGAAAAACGTGAAAAAAGTCACTATTTAACCATATTTGAGGATTTTAACTTCAAATCATAGAGCGAGGTTTCGTATTATTTAGATCCAAGAATAGACATATGACAATGTTGTTTCCAATACAAATTATAAAAATCAATGTGTTTTCATTAGAATTAACTAAAATGTTCTTGATTTTCCGTTTATATTACCGAGGGAAGATGTACACGTAAAACCGCTCTAATCCGGCTGAAACGTCGATATATGCAATAAAAACCGAACTTCTTCCCTTTTCAATATCTTACTCAGTATTTTACGAGAAACAAATAGATGATTGAAAATGAACTATTTAAGGTTATTATCTAATCAATTATGTGTTTCCATAATTTTTATCGTATATATATGAAATAATACCCATAGAGTGAAAATTCACAAAAACGTGGAAAAACCGCAAAATATTGCCTAATTCGATGATATTTTGTTTAAATCAAATAAAGGAAAAGGGGATGATAAACGTCAAAATATTGCTAAATTCGACGATTATTCGTACGAAACAAAAGGCAAGAAAACTTGCTTAAAATGCAATATTATGCGAAATTCTGAGATTTGAAGGCCAAATCACATATCGTGATACTACACTAAATAGAATCTAAATATTGGTAAAAATGAATACATTTACGTAGTATCAAACTACATGAAAAACGTGATAAAAGTCACTATTTAACCATATTTGATTATTTTAACTTCAAATCATAGAGCGAGGTTTCGAATTATTTAGATCCAAGAAAAGACATATGACAATATTGTTTCCAATACAAATGATAAAAATCAATGTTTTTTCATTAGTATTAACTAAAATGTTCCTGATTTTCCGTTTATATTACCGATGGAAGATGTACACGAAAATCGCTCTATTCCGGCTGAAACGTCGATATATGCAATAAAAACAGAACTTCTCCCCTTTTCAATATCTTACTCAGTATTTTAACGAGAAACATATAGATGATTGAAAATGAAGTATTTAAGGTTATTATCTAATCAATTATGTGTTTGCGTCATTTTTATCGTATATATAATGAATTAATACCCATAGACTGAAAATTCACAAAAACGTAGAAAACGGCAAAATATTGCCTAATTCGATGATATTTTGTTTAAGTCACATAAAGGAAAATGGGATGATAAACGTCAAAATATTGCTAAATTCGATGATTTTTCGTACGAAACAAAATGCAAGAAAACTTGCTTAAAATGCAATGATATGCGAAATTCTGAGATTTGAAGGCCAAATCACATATCGTGATACTACATGAAATAGAATCGAAATATTGGTAAAAAATGAATATATTTACGTAGTATCAAACTACATGAAAAACGTGAAAAAAGTCACTATTTAACCATATTTGAGGATTTTAACTTCAAATCATAGAGCGAGGTTTCGTATTATTTAGATCCAAGAAAAGACATATGACAATGTTGTTTCCAATACAAATTATAAAAATCAATGTGTTTTCATTAGAATTAACTAAAATGTTCCTGATTTTCCGTTTATATTACCGAGGGAAGATGTACACGTAAAACCGCTCTAATCCGGCTGAAACGTCGATATATGCAATAAAAACCGAACTTCTCCCCTTTTCATTATCTTACTCAGTATTTTAACGAGAAACAAATAGTTGATTGAAAATGAAGTATTTAAGGTTATTATCTAATCAATTATGTGTTTGCATAATTTTTATCGTATATATATGAATTAATACCCATAGACTGAAAATTCACAGAAACGTGGAAAACGGCAAAATATTGCCTAATTCGATGATATTTTGTTTAAGTCACATAAAGGAAAAGGGATGATAAACGTCAAAATATTGCTAAATTCGATGATTTTTCGTACGAAACGAAAGGCAAGAAAACTTGCTTAAAATGCAATATTAAGCGAAATTCTGAGATTTGAAGGCCAAATCACATATCGTGATACTACATGAAATAGAATCGAAATATTGGTAAAACTCAATATATTTACGTAGTATCAAACTACATGAAAAACGTGAAAAAAGTCACTATTTAACCATATTTGAGGATTTTAACTTCAAATCATGGAGCGAGGTTTCGTATTATTTAGATCCAAGAATAGACATATGACAATGTTGTTTCCAATACAAATTATAAAAATCAATGTGTTTTCATTAGAATTAACTAAAATGTTCTTGATTTTCCGTTTATATTACCGAGGGAAGATGTACACGTAAAACCGCTCTAATCCGGCTGAAACGTCGATATATGCAATAAAAACCGAACTTCTCCCCTTTTCAATATCTTACTCAGTATTTTACGAGAAACAAATAGATGATTGAAAATGAACTATTTAAGGTTATTATCTAATCAATTATGTGTTTGCATAATTTTTATCGTATATATATGAAATAATACCCATAGAGTGAAAATTCACAAAAACGTGGAAAAACCGCAAAATATTGCCTAATTCGATGATATTTTGTTTAAATCAAATAAAGGAAAAGGGGATGATAAACGTCAAAATATTGCTAAATTCGACGATTTTTCGTACGAAACAAAAGGCAAGAAAACTTGCTTAAAATGCAATATTATGCGAAATTCTGAGATTTGAAGGCCAAATCACATATCGTGATACTACATGAAATAGAATCTAAATATTGGTAAAAATGAATATATTTACGTAGTATCAAACTACATGAAAAACGTGATAAAAGTCACTATTTAACCATATTTGATTATTTTAACTTCAAATCATAGTGCGAGGTTTCGTATTATTTAGATCCAAGAAAAGACATATGACAATGTTGTTTCCAATACAAATGATAAAAATCAATGTTTTTTCATTAGTATTAACTAAAATGTTCGTGATTTTCCGTTTATATTACCGATGGAAGATGTACACGAAAATCGCTCTATTCCGGCTGAAACGTCGATATATGCAATAAAAACAGAACTTCTCCCCTTTTCAATATCTTACTCAGTATTTTAACGAGAAACATATAGATGATTGAAAATGAAGTATTTAAGGTTATTATCTAATCAATTATGTGTTTGCGTCATTTTTATCGTATATATAATGAATTAATACCCATAGACTGAAAATTCACAAAAACGTAGAAAACGGCAAAATATTGCCTAATTCGATGATATTTTGTTTAAGTCACATAAAGGAAAATGGGATGATAAACGTCAAAATATTGCTAAATTCGATGATTTTTCGTACGAAACAAAATGCAAGAAAACTTGCTTAAAATGCAATATTATGCGAAATTCTGAGATTTGAAGGCCAAATCACATATCGTGATACTACATGAAATAGAATCGAAATATTGGTAAAAAATGAATATATTTACGTAGTATCAAACTACATGAAAAACGTGAAAAAAGTCACTATTTAACCATATTTGAGGATTTTAACTTCAAATCATAGAGCGAGGTTTCGTATTATTTAGATCCAAGAAAAGACATATGACAATGTTGTTTCCAATACAAATTATAAAAATCAATGTGTTTTCATTAGAATTAACTAAAATGTTCCTGATTTTCCGTTTATATTACCGAGGGAAGATGTACACGTAAAACCGCTCTAATCCGGCTGAAACGTCGATATATGCAATAAAAACCAAACTTCTCCCCTTTTCATTATCTTACTCAGTATTTTAACGAGAAACAAATAGACGATTGAAAATGAAGTATTTAAGGTTATTATCTAATCAATTATGTGTTTGCATCATTTTTATCGTATATATATGAATTAATACCCATAGACTGAAAATTCACAAAAACGTGGAAAAGGGCAAAATATTGTCTAATTCGATGATATTTTGTTTAAGTCACATAAAGGAAAATGGGATGATAAACGTCAAAATATTGCTAAATTCGATGATTTTTCGTAAGAAACAAAAGGCAAGAAAACTTGCTTAAAATGCAATATTATGCGAAATTCTGAGATTTGAAGGCCAAATCACATATCGTGATACTACATGAAATAATATCGAAATATTGGTAAAAATGAATATATTTACGTAATATCAAACTACATGAAAAACGTGAAAAAAGTCACTATTTAACCATATTTGAGGATTTTAACTTCAAATCATAGAGCGAGGTTTCGTATTATTTAGATCCAAGAATAGACATATGACAATGTTGTTTCCAATACAAATTATAAAAATCAATGTGTTTTCATTAGAATTAACTAAAATGTTCTTGATTTTCCGTTTATATTACCGAGGGAAGATGTACACGTAAAACCGCTCTAATCCGGCTGAAGCGTCGATATATGCAATAAAAACCGAACTTCTCCCCTTTTCATTAGCTTACTCAGTATTTTAACGAGAAACAAATAGATGATTGAAAATGAAGTATTTAAGGTTATTATCTAATCAATTATGTGTTTGCATCATTTTTATCGTATATATATGAATTAATACCTATAGACTGAAAATTCACAAAAACGTGGAAAACGGCAAAATATTGCCTAATTCGATGATATTTTGTTTAAGTCACATAAAGGAAAAGGGGATGATAAACATCAAAATATTGCTAAATTCGATGATTTTTCGTACGAAACAAAAGGCAAGAAAACTTGCTTAAAATGCAATATTATGCGAAATTCTGAGATTTGAAGGCCAAATCACATATCGTGATACTACATGAAATAGTATCGAAATATTGGTAAAAATGAATATATTTACGTTATATCAAACTACATGAAAAACGTGAAAAAAGTCAATATTTAACCATATTTGAGGATTTTAACTTCAAATCATAGAGCGAGGTTTCGTATTATTTAGATCCAAGAATAGACATGACAATGTTGTTTCCAATACAAATGATAAAAATCAATGTGTTTTCATTAGTATTAACTAAAATGTTCCTGATTTTCTGTTTATATTACCGATGGAAGATGTACACGTAAAACCGCTCTAATCCGGCTGAAACGTCGATATATGCAATAAAAACCGAACTTCTCCCCTTTTCATTAGCTTACTCAGTATTTTAACGAGAAACAAATAGATGATTGAAAATGAAGTATTTAAGGTTATTATCTAATCAATTATGTGTTTGCATCATTTTTATCGTATATATAATGAATTAATACCCATAGACTGAAAATTCACAAAAACGTAGAAAACGGCAAAATATTGCCTAATTCGATGATATTTTGTTTAAGTCACATAAAGGAAAATGGGATGATAAACGTCAAAATATTGCTAAATTCGATGATTTTTCGTACGAAACAAAATGCAAGAAAACTTGCTTAAAATGCAATATTATGCGAAATTCTGAGATTTGAAGGCCAAATCACATATCGTGATACTACATGAAATAGAATCGAAATATTGGTAAAAAATTAATATATTTACGTAGTATCAAACTACATGAAAAACGTGAAAAAAGTCACTATTTAACCATATTTGAGGATTTTAACTTCAAATCATAGAGCGAGGTTTCGTATTATTTAGATCCAAGAAAAGACATATGACAATGTTGTTTCCAATACAAATTATAAAAATCAATGTGTTTTCATTAGAATTAACTAAAATGTTCGTGATTTTCCGTTTATATTACCGAGGGAAGATGTACACGTAAAACCGCTCTAATCCGGCTGAAACGTCGATATATGCAATAAAAACCAAACTTCTCCCCTTTTCATTATCTTACTCAGTATTTTAACGAGAAACAAATAGACGATTGAAAATGAAGTATTTAAGGTTATTATCTAATCAATTATGTGTTTGCATCATTTTTATCGTATATATATGAATTAATACCCATAGACTGAAAATTCACAAAAACGTGGAAAAGGGTAAAATATTGTCTAATTCGATGATATTTTGTTTAAGTCACATAAAGGAAAAGGGGATGATAAACGTCAAAATATTGCTAAATTCGATGATTTTTCGTAAGAAACAAAAGGCAAGAAAACTTGCTTAAAATGCAATATTATGCGAAATTCTGAGATTTGAAGGCCAAATCACATATCGTGATACTACATGAAATAGTATCTAAATATTGGTAAAAATGAATATATTTACGTAGTATCAAACTACATGAAAAACGTGATAAGAGTCACTATTTAACCATATTTGAGGATTTTAACTTCAAATCATAAAGCGAGGTTTCGTATTATTTAGATCCAAGAAAAGACATATGACAATGTTGTTTCCAATACAAATGATAAAAATCAATGTTTTTTCATTAGTATTAACTAAAATGTTCCTGATTTTCCGTTTATATTACCGATGGAAGATGTACACGAAAATCGCTCTATTCCGGCTGAAACGTCGATATATGCAATAAAAACAGAACTTCTCCCCTTTTCAATATCTTACTCAGTATTTTAACGAGAAACAAATAGATGATTGAAAATGAAGTATTTAAGGTTATTATCTAATCAATTATGTGTTTGCGTCATTTTTATCGTATATATAATGAATTAATACCCATAGACTGAAAATTCACAAAAACGTAGAAAACGGCAAAATATTGCCTAATTCGATGATATTTTGTTTAAGTCACATAAAGGAAAATGGGATGATAAACGTCAAAATATTGCTAAATTCGATGATTTTTCGTACGAAACAAAATGCAAGAAAACTTGCTTAAAATGCAATATTATGCGAAATTCTGAGATTTGAAGGCCAAATCACATATCGTGATACTACATGAAATAGAATCGAAATATTGGTAAAAATGAATATATTTACGTAGTATCAAACTACATGAAAAACGTGAAAAAAGTCACTATTTAACCATATTTGAGGATTTTAACTTCAAATCATAGAGCGAGGTTTCGTATTATTTAGATCCAAGAAAAGACATATGACAATGTTGTTTCCAATACAAATAATAAAAATCAATGTGTTTTCATTAGAATTAACTAAAATGTTCTTGATTTTCCGTTTATATTACCGAGGGAAGATGTACACGTAAAACCGCTCTAATCCGGCTGAAACGTCGATATATGCAATAAAAACCGAACTTCTCCCCTTTTCATTAGCTTACTCAGTATTTTAACGAGAAACAAATAGATGATTGAAAATGAAGTATTTAAGGTTATTATCTAATCAATTATGTGTTTGCATCATTTTTATCGTATATATATGAATTAATACCCATAGACTGAAAATTCACAAAAACGTGGAAAAGGGCAAAATATTCTCTAATTCGATGATATTTTGTTTAAGTCACATAAAGGAAAAGGGGATGATAAACGTCAAAATATTGCTAAATTCGATGATTTTTCGTAAGAAACAAAAGGCAAGAAAACTTGCTTAAAATGCAATATTATGCGAAATTCTGAGATTTGAAGGCCAAATCACATATCGTGATACTACATGAAATAGTATCGAAATATTGGTAAAAATGAATATATTTACGTAATATCAAACTACATGAAAAACGTGAAAAAAGTCACTATTTAACCATATTTGAGGATTTTAACTTCAAATCATAGAGCGAGGTTTCGTATTATTTAGATCCAAGAATAGACATATGACAATGTTGTTTCCAATACAAATTATAAAAATCAATGTGTTTTCATTAGAATTAACTAAAATGTTCTAGATTTTCCGTTTATATTACCGAGGGAAGATGTACACGTAAAACCGCTCTAATCCGGCTGAAACGTCGATATATGCAATAAAAACCGAACTTCTCCCCTTTTCATTAGCTTACTCAGTATTTTAACGAGAAACAAATAGATGATTGAAAATGAAGTATTTAAGGTTATTATCTAATCAATTATGTGTTTGCATCATTTTTATCGTATATATATGAATTAATACCTATAGACTGAAAATTCACAAAAACGTGGAAAACGGCAAAATATTGCCTAATTCGATGATATTTTGTTTAAGTCACATAAAGGAAAAGGGGATGATAAACATCAAAATATTGCTAAATTCGATGATTTTTCGTACGAAACAAAAGGCAAGAAAACTTGCTTAAAATGCAATATTATGCGAAATTCTGAGATTTGAAGGCCAAATCACATATCGTGATACTACATGAAATAGTATCGAAATATTGGTAAAAATGAATATATTTACGTTATATCAAACTACATGAAAAACGTGAAAAAAGTCAATATTTAACCATATTTGAGGATTTTAACTTCAAATCATAGAGCGAGGTTTCGTATTATTTAGATCCAAGAATAGACATGACAATGTTGTTTCCAATACAAATGATAAAAATCAATGTGTTTTCATTAGTATTAACTAAAATGTTCCTGATTTTCTGTTTATATTACCGATGGAAGATGTACACGTAAAACCGCTCTAATCCGGCTGAAACGTCGATATATGCAATAAAAACCGAACTTCTCCCCTTTTCATTAGCTTACTCAGTATTTTAACGAGAAACAAATAGATGATTGAAAATGAAGTATTTAAGGTTATTATCTAATCAATTATGTGTTTGCATCATTTTTATCGTATATATATGAATTAATACCTATAGACTGAAAATTCACAAAAACGTGGAAAACGGCAAAATATTGCCTAATTCGATGATATTTTGTTTAAGTCACATAAAGGAAAAGGGGATGATAAACATCAAAATATTGCTAAATTCGATGATTTTTCGTACGAAACAAAAGGCAAGAAAACTTGCTTAAAATGCAATATTATGCGAAATTCTGAGATTTGAAGGCCAAATCACATATCGTGATACTACATGAAATAGTATCGAAATATTGGTAAAAATGAATATATTTACGTTATATCAAACTACATGAAAAACGTGAAAAAAGTCAATATTTAACCATATTTGAGGATTTTAACTTCAAATCATAGAGCGAGGTTTCGTATTATTTAGATCCAAGAATAGACATGACAATGTTGTTTCCAATACAAATGATAAAAATCAATGTGTTTTCATTAGTATTAACTAAAATGTTCCTGATTTCCTGTTTATATTACCGATGGAAGATGTACACGAAAATCGCTCTATTCCGGCTGAAACGTCGATATATGCAATAAAAACAGAACTTCTCCCCTTTTCAATATCTTACTCAGTATTTTAACGAGAAACAAATAGATGATTGAAAATGAAGTATTTAAGGTTATTATCTAATCAATTATGTGTTTGCGTCATTTTTATCGTATATATAATGAATTAATACCTATAGACTGAAAATTCACAAAAACGTAGAAAACGGCAAAATATTGCCTAATTCGATGATATTTTGTTTAAGTCACATAAAGGAAAAGGGGATGATAAACGTCAAAATATTGCTAAATTCGATGATTTTTCGTAAGAAACAAAAGGCAAGAAAACTTGCTTAAAATGCAATATTATGCGAAATTCTGAGATTTGAAGGCCAAATCACATATCGTGATACTACATGAAATAGTATCGAAATATTGGTAAAAATGAATATATTTACGTAATATCAAACTACATGAAAAACGTGAAAAAAGTCACTATTTAACCATATTTGAGGATTTTAACTTCAAATCATAGAGCGAGGTTTCGTATTATTTAGATCCAAGAATAGACATATGACAATGTTGTTTCCAATACAAATTATAAAAATCAATGTGTTTTCATTAGAATTAACTAAAATGTTCTTGATTTTCCGTTTATATTACCGAGGGAAGATGTACACGTAAAACCGCTCTAATCCGGCTGAAACGTCGATATATGCAATAAAAACCGAACTTCTCCCCTTTTCATTAGCTTACTCAGTATTTTAACGAGAAACAAATAGATGATTGAAAATGAAGTATTTAAGGTTATTATCTAATCAATTATGTGTTTGCATCATTTTTATCGTATATATATGAATTAATACCTATAGACTGAAAATTCACAAAAACGTGGAAAACGGCAAAATATTGCCTAATTCGATGATATTTTGTTTAAGTCACATAAAGGAAAAGGGGATGATAAACATCAAAATATTGCTAAATTCGATGATTTTTCGTACGAAACAAAAGGCAAGAAAACTTGCTTAAAATGCAATATTATGCGAAATTCTGAGATTTGAAGGCCAAATCACATATCGTGATACTACATGAAATAGTATCGAAATATTGGTAAAAATGAATATATTTACGTTATATCAAACTACATGAAAAACGTGAAAAAAGTCAATATTTAACCATATTTGCGGATTTTAACTTCAAATCATAGAGCGAGGTTTCGTATTATTTAGATCCAAGAATAGACATGACAATGTTGTTTCCAATACAAATGATAAAAATCAATGTGTTTTCATTAGTATTAACTAAAATGTTCCTGATTTTCTGTTTATATTACCGATGGAAGATGTACACGTAAAACCGCTCTAATCCGGCTGAAACGTCGATATATGCAATAAAAACCGAACTTCTCCCCTTTTCATTAGCTTACTCAGTATTTTAACGAGAAACAAATAGATGATTGAAAATGAAGTATTTAAGGTTATTATCTAATCAATTATGTGTTTGCATCATTTTTATCGTATATATATGAATTAATACCTATAGACTGAAAATTCACAAAAACGTGGAAAACGGCAAAATATTGCCTAATTCGATGATATTTTGTTTAAGTCACATAAAGGAAAAGGGGATGATAAACATCAAAATATTGCTAAATTCGATGATTTTTCGTACGAAACAAAAGGCAAGAAAACTTGCTTAAAATGCAATATTATGCGAAATTCTGAGATTTGAAGGCCAAATCACATATCGTGATACTACATGAAATAGTATCGAAATATTGGTAAAAATGAATATATTTACGTTATATCAAACTACATGAAAAACGTGAAAAAAGTCAATATTTAACCATATTTGAGGATTTTAACTTCAAATCATAGAGCGAGGTTTCGTATTATTTAGATCCAAGAATAGACATGACAATGTTGTTTCCAATACAAATGATAAAAATCAATGTGTTTTCATTAGTATTAACTAAAATGTTCCTGATTTCCTGTTTATATTACCGATGGAAGATGTACACGAAAATCGCTCTATTCCGGCTGAAACGTCGATATATGCAATAAAAACAGAACTTCTCCCCTTTTCAATATCTTACTCAGTATTTTAACGAGAAACAAATAGATGATTGAAAATGAAGTATTTAAGGTTATTATCTAATCAATTATGTGTTTGCGTCATTTTTATCGTATATATAATGAATTAATACCTATAGACTGAAAATTCACAAAAACGTAGAAAACGGCAAAATATTGCCTAATTCGATGATATTTTGTTTAAGTCACATAAAGGAAAAGGGGATGATAAACGTCAAAATATTGCTAAATTCGATGATTTTTCGTACGAAACAAAAGGCAAGAAAACTTGCTTAAAATGCAATATTATGCGAAATTCTGAGATTTGAAGGCCAAATCACATATCATGATACTACATGAAATAGTATCGAAATATTGGTAAAAATGAATATATTTACGTAATATCAAACTACATGAAAAACGTGAAAAAAGTCAATATTTAACCATATTTGAGGATTTTAACTTCAAATCATAGAGCGAGGTTTCGTAATATTTAGATCCAAGAATAGACATATGACAATGTTGTTTCCAATACAAATTATAAAAATCAATGTGTTTTCATTAGAATTAACTAAAATGTTCTTGATTTTCCGTTTATATTACCGAGGGAAGATGTACACGTAAAACCGCTCTAATCCGGCTGAAACGTCGATATATGCAATAAAAACCGAACTTCTCCCCTTTTCATTAGCTTACTCAGTATTTTAACGAGAAACAAATAGATGATTGAAAATGAAGTATTTAAGGTTATTATCTAATCAATTATGTGTTTGCATCATTTTTATCGTATATATATGAATTAATACCCATAGACTGAAAATTCACAAAAACGTGGAAAAGGGCAAAATATTGTCTAATTCGATGATATTTTGTTTAAGTCACATAAAGGAAAAGGGGATGATAAACGTCAAAATATTGCTAAATTCGATGATTTTTCGTAAGAAACAAAAGGCAAGAAAACTTGCTTAAAATGCAATATTATGCGAAATTCTGAGATTTGAAGGCCAAATCACATATCGTGAGACTACATGAAATAGTATCGAAATATTGGTAAAAATGAATATATTTACGTAATATCAAACTACATGAAAAACGTGAAAAAAGTCACTATTTAACCATATTTGAGGATTTTAACTTCAAATCATAGAGCGAGGTTTCGTATTATTTAGATCCAAGAATAGACATATGACAATGTTGTTTCCAATACAAATTATAAAAATCAATGTGTTTTCATTAGAATTAACTAAAATGTTCTTGATTTTCCGTTTATATTACCGAGGAAAGATGTACACGTAAAACCGCTCTAATCCGGCTGAAACGTCGATATATGCAATAAAAACCGAACTTCTCCCCTTTTCATTAGCTTACTCAGTATTTTAACGAGAAACAAATAGATGATTGAAAATGAAGTATTTAAGGTTATTATCTAATCAATTATGTGTTTGCATCATTTTTATCGTATATATATGAATTAATACCTATAGACTGAAAATTCACAAAAACGTGGAAAACGGCAAAATATTGCCTAATTCGATGATATTTTGTTTAAGTCACATAAAGGAAAAGGGGATGATAAACATCAAAATATTGCTAAATTCGATGATTTTTCGTACGAAACAAAAGGCAAGAAAACTTGCTTACAATGCAATATTATGCGAAATTCTGAGATTTGAAGGCCAAATCATATATCGTGATACTACATGAAATAGAATCGAAATATTGGTAAAACTCAATATATTTACGTAGTATCAAACTACATGAAAAACGTGAAAAAAGTCACTATTTAACCATATATGAGGATTTTAACTTCAAATCATAGAGAGAGGTTTCGTATTATTTAGATCCAAGAAAAGATAATGTTGACAATGTTGTTTCCAATACAAATGATAAAAATGAATGTGTTTTCATTAGAATTAACTAAAATGTTCCTGATTTTCGTTTATATTACCGAGGGAAGAAGTACACGTAAAACCGCTCTAATCCGGCTGAAACGTCGATATATGCAATAAAAACCGAACTTCTCCCCTTTTCAATATCTTACTCAGTATTTTACGAGAAACAAATAGATGATTGAAAATGAACTATTTAAGGTTATTATCTAATCAATTATGTGTTTGCTTAATTTTTATCGTATATATATGAAATAATACCCATAGAGTGAAAATTCACAAAAACGTGGAAAACCGCAAAATATTGCCTAATTCGATGATATTTTGTTTAAATCAAATAAAGGAAAAGGGGATGATAAACGTCAAAATATTGCTAAATTCGACGATTTTTCGTACGAAACAAAAGGCAAGAAAACTTGCTTAAAATGCAATATTATGCGAAATTCTGAGATTTGAAGGCCAAATCACATATCGTGATACTACATGAAATAGAATCTAAATATTGGTAAAAATGAATATATTTACGTAGTATCAAACTACATGAAAAACGTGATAAAAGTCACTATTTAACCATATTTGAGGATTTTAACTTCAAATCATAGAGCGAGGTTTCGTATTATTTAGATCCAAGAAAAGACATATGACAATGTTGTTTCCAATACAAATGATAAAAATCAATGTTTTTTCATTAGTATTAACTAAAATGTTCCTGATTTTCCGTTTATATTACCGATGGAAGATGTACACGAAAATCGCTCTATTCCGGCTGAAACGTCGATATATGCAATAAAAACAGAACTTCTCCCCTTTTCAATATCTTACTCAGTATTTTAACGAGAAACATATAGATGATTGAAAATGAAGTATTTAAGGTTATTATCTAATAAATTATGTGTTTGCGTCATTTTTATCGTATATATAATGAATTAATACCCATAGACTGAAAATTCACAAAAACGTAGAAAACGGCAAAATATTGCCTAATTCGATGATATTTTGTTTAAGACACATAAAGGAAAATGGGATGATAAACGTCAAAATATTGCTAAATTCGATGATTTTTCGTACGAAACAAAATGCAAGAAAACTTGCTTAAAATGCAATATTATGCGAAATTCTGAGATTTGAAGGCCAAATCACATATCGTGATACTACATGAAATAGAATCGAAATATTGGTAAAAATGAATATATTTACGTAGTATCAAACTACATGAAAAACGTGAAAAAAGTCACTATTTAACCATATTTGAGGATTTTAACTTCAAATCATAGAGCGAGGTTTCGGTATTATTTAGATCCAAGAAAAGACATATGACAATGTTGTTTCCAATACAAATTATAAAATTCAATGTGTTTTCATTAGAATTAACTAAAATGTTCCTGATTTTCCGTTTATATTACCGAGGGAAGATGTACACGTAAAACCGCTCTAATCCGGCTGAAACGTCGATATATGCAATAAAAACCAAACTTCTCCCCTTTTCATTATCTTACTCAGTATTTTAACGAGAAACAAATAGATGATTGAAAATGAAGTATTTAAGGTTATTATCTAATCAATTATGTGTTTGCATCATTTTTATCGTATATATATGAATTAATACCCATAGACTGAAAATTCACAAAAACGTGGAAAACGGCAAAATATTGTCTAATTCGATGATATTTTGTTTAAGTCACATAAAGGAAAAGGGGATGATAAACGTCAAAATATTGCGAAATTCGATGATTTTTCGTAAGAAACAAAAGGCAAGAAAACTTGCTTACAATGCAATATTATGCGAAATTCTGAGATTTGAAGGCCAAATCACATATCGTGATACTACATGAAATAGTATCGAAATATTGGTAAAAATGAATATATTTACGTTATATCAAACTACATGAAAAACGTGAAAAAAGTCAATATTTAACCATATATGAGGATTTTAACTTCAAATCATAGAGCGAGGTTTCGTATTATTTAGATCCAAGAAAAGACATGACAGTGTTGTTACCAATACAAATGATAAAAATCAATGTGTTTTCATTAGTATTAACTAAAATGTTCCTGATTTTCTGTTTATATTACCGATGGAAGATGTACACGAAAATCGCTCTATTCCGGCTGAAACGTCGATATATGCAATAAAAACAGAACTTCTCCCCTTTTCAATATCTTACTCAGTATTTTAACGAGAAACAAATAGTTGATTGAAAATGAAGTATTTAAGGTTATTATCTAATCAATTATGTGTTTGCATAATTTTTATCGTATATATATGAATTAATACCCATAGACTGAAAATTCACAAAAACGTGGAAAACGGCAAAATATTGCCTAATTCGATGATATTTTGTTTAAGTCACATAAAGGAAAAGGGGATGATAAACGTCAAAATATTGCTAAATTCGATGATTTTTCGTACGAAACAAAAGGCAAGAAAACTTGCTTAAAATGCAATATTATGCGAAATTCTGAGATTTGAAGGCCAAATCACATATCGTGATACTACATGAAATAGAATCTAAATATTGGTAAAAATGAATATATTTACGTAGTATCAAACTACATGAAAAACGTGATAAAAGTCACTATTTAACCATATATGAGGATTTTAACTTCAAATCATAGAGCGAGGTTTCGTATTATTTAGATCCAAGAAAAGACATATGACAATGTTGTTTCCAATACAAATGATAAAAATCAATGTTTTTTCATTAGTATTAACTAAAATGTTCCTGATTTTCCGTTTATATTACCGATGGAAGATGTACACGAAAATCGCTCTATTCCGGCTGAAACGTCGATATATGCAATAAAAACAGAACTTCTCCCCTTTTCAATATCTTACTCAGTATTTTAACGAGAAACAAATAGATGATTGAAAATGAAGTATTTAAGGTTATTATCTAATCAATTATGTGTTTGCGTCATTTTTATCGTATATATAATGAATTAATACCCATAGACTGAAAATTCACAAAAACGTAGAAAACGGCAAAATATTGCCTAATTCGATGATATTTTGTTTAAGTCACATAAAAGAAAATGGGATGATAAACATCAAAATATTGCTAAATTCGATGATTTTTCGTACGAAACAAAATGCAAGAAAACTTGCTTAAAATGCAATATTATGCGAAATTCTGAGATTTGAAGGCCAAATCACATATCGTGATACTACATGAAATAGAATCGAAATATTGGTAAAAATGAATATATTTACGTAGTATCAAACTACATGAAAAACGTGAAAAAAGTCACTATTTAACCATATTTGAGGATTTTAACTTCAAATCATAGAGCGAGGTTTCGTATTATTTAGATCCAAGAAAAGACATATGACAATGTTGTTTCCAATACAAATTATAAAAATCAATGTGTTTTCATTAGAATTAACTAAAATGTTCCTGATTTTCCGTTTATATTACCAAGGGAAGATGTACACGTAAAACCGCTCTAATCCCGCTGAAACGTCGATATATGCAATAAAAACCGAACTTCTCCCCTTTTCATTATCTTACTCAGTATTTTAACGAGAAACAAATAGATGATTGAAAATGAAGTATTTAAGGTTATTATCTAATCAATTATGTGTTTGCATCATTTTTATCGTATATATATGAATTAATACCCATAGACTGAAAATTCACAAAAACGTTGAAAACGGCAAAATATTGTCTAATTCGATGATATTTTGTTTAAGTCACATAAAGGAAAAGGGGATGATAAACGTCAAAATATTTCTAAATTCGATGATTTTTCGTACGAAACAAAATGCAAGAAAACTTGCTTAAAATGCAATATTATGCGAAATTCTGAGATTTGAAGGCCAAATCACATATCGTGATACTACATGAAATAGTATCGAAATATTGGTAAAGATGAATATATTTACGTAATATCAAACTACATGAAAAACGTGAAAAAAGTCAATATTTACCCATATTTGAGGATTTTAACTTCAAATCATAGAGCGAGGTTTCGTATTATTTAGATCCAAGAATAGACATATGACAATGTTGTTTCCAATACAAATGATAAAAATCAATGTGTTTTCATTAGAATTAACTAAAATGTTCCTGATTTTCCGTTTATATTACCGAGGGAAGATGTACACGTAAAACCGCTCTAATCCGGCTGAAATGTCGATATATGCAATAAAAACCGAACTTCTTCCCTTTTCAATATCTTACTCAGTATTTTAACGAGAAACAAATAGATAATTGAAAATGAAGTATTTAAGGGTATTATCTAATCAATTATGTGTTTGCATCATTTTTATTGTATATATATGAATTAATACCCATAGACTGAAAATTCACAAAAACGTGGAAAACGGCAAAATATTGCCTAATTCGATGATATTTTGTTTAAGTCACATAAAGGAAAAGGGGATGATAAACGTCAAAATATTTCTAAATTCGATGATTTTTCGTACGAAACAAAATGCAAGAAAACTTGCTTAAAATGCAATATTATGCAAAATTCTGAGATTTGAAGGCCAAATCACATATCGTGATACTACATGAAATAGTATCGAAATATTGGTAAAAATGAATATATTTACGTTATATCAAACTACATGAAAAACGTGAAAAAAGTCAATATTTAACCATATTTGAGGATTTTAACTTCAAATCATAGAGCGAGGTTTCGTATTATTTAGATCCAAGAATAGACATGACAATGTTGTTTCCAATACAAATGATAAAAATCAATGTGTTTTCATTAGTATTAACTAAAATGTTCCTGATTTCCTGTTTATATTACCGATGGAAGATGTACACGAAAATCGCTCTATTCCGGCTGAAACGTCGATATATGCAATAAAAACAGAACTTCTCCCCTTTTCAATATCTTACTCAGTATTTTAACGAGAAACAAATAGATGATTGAAAATGAAGTATTTAAGGTTATTATCTAATCAATTATGTGTTTGCGTCATTTTTATCGTATATATAATGAATTAATACCTATAGACTGAAAATTCACAAAAACGTAGAAAACGGCAAAATATTGCCTAATTCGATGATATTTTGTTTAAGTCACATAAAGGAAAAGGGGATGATAAACGTCAAAATATTGCTAAATTCGATGATTTTTCGTACGAAACAAAAGGCAAGAAAACTTGCTTAAAATGCAATATTATGCGAAATTCTGAGATTTGAAGGCCAAATCACATATCATGATACTACATGAAATAGTATCGAAATATTGGTAAAAATGAATATATTTACGTAATATCAAACTACATGAAAAACGTGAAAAAAGTCAATATTTAACCATATTTGAGGATTTTAACTTCAAATCATAGAGCGAGGTTTCGTAATATTTAGATCCAAGAATAGACATATGACAATGTTGTTTCCAATACAAATTATAAAAATCAATGTGTTTTCATTAGAATTAACTAAAATGTTCTTGATTTTCCGTTTATATTACCGAGGGAAGATGTACACGTAAAACCGCTCTAATCCGGCTGAAACGTCGATATATGCAATAAAAACCGAACTTCTCCCCTTTTCATTAGCTTACTCAGTATTTTAACGAGAAACAAATAGATGATTGAAAATGAAGTATTTAAGGTTATTATCTAATCAATTATGTGTTTGCATCATTTTTATCGTATATATATGAATTAATACCCATAGACTGAAAATTCACAAAAACGTGGAAAAGGGCAAAATATTGTCTAATTCGATGATATTTTGTTTAAGTCACATAAAGGAAAAGGGGATGATAAACGTCAAAATATTGCTAAATTCGATGATTTTTCGTAAGAAACAAAAGGCAAGAAAACTTGCTTAAAATGCAATATTATGCGAAATTCTGAGATTTGAAGGCCAAATCACATATCGTGAGACTACATGAAATAGTATCGAAATATTGGTAAAAATGAATATATTTACGTAATATCAAACTACATGAAAAACGTGAAAAAAGTCACTATTTAACCATATTTGAGGATTTTAACTTCAAATCATAGAGCGAGGTTTCGTATTATTTAGATCCAAGAATAGACATATGACAATGTTGTTTCCAATACAAATTATAAAAATCAATGTGTTTTCATTAGAATTAACTAAAATGTTCTTGATTTTCCGTTTATATTACCGAGGGAAGATGTACACGTAA